>NC_060069.1:118779624-119404624 GCF_922984935.1 Meles meles
CCAACGTTATTATCTTTACCAAAAATCTAACATTTGTTTATTTATTTGACAGACAGAGATCACAAGTAGGCAGAGAGGCAGGCAGAGAGAGAGGGGGGAAGCAGGCTCCCAGGACCCTGAGATTATAAGCTGGCCAAAGGCAGAGACTTAACCCACTGAGCCATCCAGGCACCCCTGACATTCTTCTTAATGGCTTTGTTGGATTCATCCACTGACAGCCATACTTTCTCCAACTTAAACTGGCAGATTAATGTTTCACAGCTCCCAGTGCTTACTCTAGTAACCTCCTAACTGGTCTCCCTGCTTCCAATATTATTTTCAACACAATAGCCAGGACAATCCTGTTAACATACAAGTCAGATCATGACAATTCCTTGATCAAAGCTCTCCAATGGCTCCTATCTCCCACTGAGTAAAAACCAAAGCCCTTACTCTGGTCTTACACAGGAGACAGCTATCTAGTACCTTACAGATTTTATCTCCCATTTATTCAATCCTCCCAGCCCCACTTAGCCCCCAGGTTCTTCCAAAATACTTCAGGGCATCTGTTTATGCCACTCCTTCTATCAGGAAAAACTGTCCTCAAGATATTCCTCTGGTTGCTTCCTTTACTCTCTTCATGTCTTCACTCAAATATCTCCCACACAGTGAGGACTTTTCTGATAGGTGTATAAAATTTCTCACTTCCCTGTCTTTACCACACTTCTTATTCCCTCTTCACTGTTTTGTTTCTCTGTGTTTCTCTGTATAAAATTATACAGAGAAATATATTATATATTATATATAATACATATATTATATATATAACATTTATATTACATTTATGGTTTTTGTTCATTACCTGTGTGTCCCCACTAGAAATAAGCTCTTTGAGAGTATAGATTTTTGCCTGATTTTGTTCACTGTTTAATTTTCAGTACCTGCCAATCAATAAGTATTTGTGATATAAATGAATTCCCCATGCACAAATACTAGAATTCTAATGAACTGACCCTTACAGGTTTTCTTCCATCAGTCCCATCTACCACTGATGTCACAGCTTGGAATGACATTACATTTTATTGGAATTACTGTTTTCTTCACAAGATCTCTCACTGATTCAATAAATCCTATATCCATCCAACAGTAAGAATAATCTTTGTGTTCAGTTACTTTCACTGCCACTGTTTAACAAGTAAAGTACCAACTCCAAAATATGGCATTCAAGATTCTTTTAATTTGATCCCTAGATGTCATATTCAAGCCATTTGTCACTATGTCTCATTATTTCTGACCTCTATGCCTTTGCTCACAATTTCCTCCACTTGCAACAGTTCTCACTCCAGTCCCTGCTTATGAAACCCTACATTTCCATTAAGACACCTCAGTTACAATACTCTTAGTATTTTATTCACCCAGCCAAAAATAATCTTCTCCTTTCAACAAATTAAGCCATAGCATAACTAAAGCTATTTGTCTTACCTTTCTATTTATTTATAAGCTCTTTACCTGAAATGTCAAAGTAAAACAAAGTTTGTTTTATTGAATTATTTATATGTTCCATATTTTATTCTTTTTGATTTTAATAAAAACAAGTTTTATACCTTTATCAACTGTATTGATCAAGCTAAAACATGATATTTCTATAAGTAGAGCTTAGCAACATCCATTAGAGAATTCCATTAAAGTAGATATTGATCCATAATTCAGCAGTCCTAAAACTTGATTATTTCTTCATTTGTCTATAAGGCTATTGTGAATGACTGCCAAGCATCTTGCTGAAATTGATATCAACCATAGCATTTCTCTAATAACTCCTTCAGTAGGAAATTAACTTACGTTGGTAATCCTTGCTTTTAGTCAATTTATATTCTCAGTGACTACTGCTTCTTTCCTTACAACTGACATGACACAAGCCAATTATTTAATAACCCATCCTACTATATTGCCAATATTAGATTCAAGTACATTGCATTGCAGATTGAATTTTTTTTTAGTAATGTATACAAAGTTTTTTCCTTATCTATAGATTTTAGATATGAGCTGTAAATCTCTTCAATTAGAATGTGGATAGTATTTTTACTTTTTTAAATGCTTTCTTATATTCTTAAAGAACTTCAGATAAAGATGAAATCATTATGTTCAATAGTTTTCTTTATTTTTTTTGTTTTGTTTTTTAGAGAAAGAGAGTACATGAATGGGAGTTAGTAGGGGAGACAGAAAGGAAGAGAGAGAGAATCTTAAGCAGGAGCCTGGCATGAGGCTGGATCTCACAACTCTGAGATCATAACCTGAGCTGAAATTAGTAGTCTGACACAGAACTGATTGAGCCACCCAGGTGTCTCTTTTATGGTTTGTTTTGATGGATCTTGTTTAAGAAATCTTTTCATATCTTATCATCATACCGCACACAAATTCAAATCTGCTTGATAGAAACTTAATATGAAAATCAAATATGTCAAAACATTTAAAAGAATATATGAATTGTCTATGATGATAGGGTATAAATGGATTTCTTAAACAAGACTGAGCAAGACAAATTTTAAATAAAAAATCTGAAGTGAATTACTCATTGACACAAATTATATATCAGTTTGTCAACATTCATGATAAGTATTTATATATTTTTAATATTAAAGTTCTCATCAGTGGTTTTACTTTTTGATCTTCAACAAAGTTTTATTGTTTTTCTTCAAAAAAGTTTTTAACATTTTTTAAAAGATCTTATTTATTTGTCAGAAAGAGAGAGAGAACAAGAAGGGGGAGTGGCAAGCGGAGGGAGAAGCAGGCTCCCCAATGAGCAAGGAGTCTGATCCAGAACTTGATTCCAGGACCCTGGAATTATAATCTGAGCTGAAGGCAGATACTTAACCTTGTGAGCTACCCAGGGATCCCCAAAAAGTTGTTTTTCTTTAAAAAGACTGATTTTATTTATTTATTTATGTTTTATTTAGTTTAGAGATAGAGAGAGAGAGAGCACGCACATGTGTTTGAGCAGGAGGAGATGGAGGCAGATAGTGGGAGAAAGTGTCAAACAAATTCTGCCCTCATTGTGGACCCCAATGTGGGGCTAGAGCTTATGACTGTGAGATTGTAACCTGAATCCAAGCCAAGAGTTGGGTGCTTAACCAAATGGGCCACCCAGATACCCCTTAAATAGTTTTATAATTATTGTCTAAAATTTTTGCAAGACTTTTTGTTAATCTCCTATTATTTACAAAGTTTTTGATGATATTAAAAATGGAATCTTCCTTTCAATTATAATTTCTAATCATTTTTTGTAGGCAGGTAGAAACACTATTTGTTTCTGCAAACTGATCATGTTCAGTGGTGTTGCTGAGCTTCTATGGATTTGTGTAAATTATTGCTATATTATTTTGGATTTCCTTTGTGGGTAACAATACCACTGAATAATAGCAATCTGTATTTCTTCTTTCCACTCTTAAATGTTTTCTATCCTGAGAATGAGTGGATATAGCAAAGTGCAGGACAAAATAAAGACAGCTGGTATCTTGTATAGTCTTTCACTTCATCAAGAGTTTCACAATAAAGCATGTTTTTGATTAAAAAATTCTTTTTTGTCTGAATATTCCATTCTATTCCTTCTATGCCACCAGTCTTTATCATGAATAGGTGTTGAATCTTATCAAAGGATTTTCCTGCACCTATTGAGATGATCATATATCTCCTTTAACCCGCTAAGGCAATGGATTAGATTAAAAGATTTTATGTTACAATATCCTTGAATACCTGAGATAAAACCAAGTAGGTCATGCTGTATTACTTTTTACTTTTATTGTACTCAGTTTCCAGTTTTCTTTAGGACTGTGAACGTCTTTGTTCAAATATGGAAATGGCTTCATTTCTCTTTTTTAATACTACCTGTATGTAGATTTAGTATTAAGGTTATATCTGTTTTAGGAAGGGACCCAGTTTCCAATCAATGGAAGAATTTGCATAAAATCCAATTTTACCTTCTTAAAGATTTTAATGCTTTCCAGAAATCACATTGTGCTCCCTTAGTCCATTCACTTCCAGATTCCTGGATATCTATTTCACATTGTCTATGTTTCAAATCCCCAAAAACTCCACCTCTTATCACTCTCAGATAGTTACCTTGTTTTTTATTTTATTATGGAAATTAACTCAATCAAAAGAGATTATCCACAAACCTCCATCATCCCAGGTATTATGATATAGTGCCCATCCTCAACTCTTATTACAGTCTTTGGTTTAAAATATAGTTGTTTATCTGATATAAGTATGGCTATTCCACCTTTCTTTTGATGCCCATTAGCATAATAGATGGTTCTCCACTCCCTCACTTTCAATCTACAGATATCTTTGGGTCTAAAATAAGTCTCTTGTAAACAGCATATAGATGGGTCTTATTTTTTTTATCCATTCTGATATCCTATGTCTTCTGATTGGAGCATTGAGTCCATTTACTTTTATTGATAAATATGAATTTAGTAACATTGTATTACCTATAAAGTCACTGTTCATGTAGATTGCCTCTGTTCCTTTCTAGTCTTTGTTGCTTTTGGTCTTTCCTTCCCATTCAATGGGTCTCCTTTAATATTTCTTGGTTGGTTTAGTGTTCATGAACTCCCTTAATTTTTGCTTGTCTTGGAAACTCTATTTCTCTTTCTACTCTGAATGACAGCATTCCTGGATATAGTATTCTTGGATGCATATTATTCGCATTTAGCATGTTGAATATATCACGCCACCTTTTTCTAGCCTGCCAAGTTTCTGTGGACAGGTTTGCTAGCCTTACTTGTCTACACTTGTAGGTTAAGGACCTTCTGTCCCTAGTTGCTTTCAGAATTCTCTCTCTATCTTTGTCTATACCACTCAAAAAAATCTATACACTCAATACACTCCCAATCAAAATTACATCAGCATTTTTCAACGAACTAAAACAATCCCCAAATTTGTATGGAACCAGAAAAGACCCCAAATAGCTTAAGTAATTTTGAAAAGGAAAAACAGAGCAGGAGGCATCACAATCCCAGACTTTAAGCTATATTACAACATGTAATCATCTCAAGACAGTATGGTACTGGCACAAAAACAGACACATATATCAATGAAACAGAATAGAGAACCCAGAAATGGGCCCACAATTATATGGTCAAGTAATCTTTGACAATGCAACAAAGATATTGGAAAATATCCAATGGAAACTCTTCAACGAATGGTGTGAAAACTGGACATTGACATGCAGAAGAATGAAAATGGACCACTTTATTATATCATACAAAAAATAAATTCAAAATGGGTGGCAGACCTAAATGTAAGATAGGAAACCATCAAAATCCTAGAGAATAAAACAGGGAGCAACCTTTTTGACCTCAGCTGCCGTAACTTCTTACTAGACATTTCTCCAGAGGCAAGGGAAACAAAAGCAAAAATGAATTAATTGGACCTCATCAAGATAAAGTGCTTCTTCTTTCTTTCTTTCTTTTAAAGATTTTATTTATTTGTTTGACAGCGAGAAAGACAGTGAGAGCAGGAACAGGAGCAGGGGGATCAGGAAAGCGGAAGGAGGCTTCCTGCTGAGAATGGAACCTGATGTGGGGACCCAGGGATCATGACCTGAGCTGAAAGCAGACACTTACCAACTGAGCCACCCAGGCACCCCAAGATAAAGGATGTCTGCACTACAAAGGAAACTATCAATAAAACTCAAAGGCACCTGACAGAATGGGAGAAGATATTTGCAAATGACATATCAGATAAAGGGTTAGTATCCAGAATCTATAAAGAACTCACCAAAATTAACACCCCAAAATAATCCATTTAAGAAATGGGCAGAAGTCATGAATAGATATTTCTCAAACAAAGACATACAAATGGCTAAGAGCACATGAAAAAGTGCTCAACATCATTCAACATCACGGAAATAGAAATCAAAAGCACAATGGAATATAATCTCACACCTCTTAGAATGGCTAAAATTAACAACCCAAGAAAAAAAAGATTTTGGTGAGGATGAGGAGAAAGGGGAACCCTTTGTACTGTTGGTGGGAAGGCAAACTGGTACAGCCACTCTGTAAAACAGTTATGGAGCTTCCTCAAAAAGTTAAAAATAGAACTACTCTGTGACCCAGCAATCATACTACTAGGTATTTATCCAAAGGATACAAAAATGCTGATTCAAAGGGGCACATGAACCCCAATATTTATAGCAGGAATAGCCAAATTACGCAAAGAGCCCAGAAGTCCACTGACTGATGACTGAATAAAGAAGAGGTGATATATAGATACACATATTATATATTCCATTATATATATATATATATATAATGGAATATTACTCTGCCTTCAGAAAGAATGCAATCTTGCCATTTTCAACAATGTGGATGGGACCATACTGATTATGCTAAGTGAAATAAGTCACTCAGAGAAAGACAAATGTCATATGACTTCACTTATATGTGGAATTTAAAAATCTAAACAGATGAACATAGGAGAAGGGAGGAAAAATAAAATAAGATAAAAACAGAGAGGTAGGCAAACCATAAGTGACTCTTAACTATAGGAAAGAAACTGAGAGTTACTGGAAGGGAGGTAGATGGGGCAATGGGCTAAAAAGATGGGCATTAAGAAGGGCGCTTGTCATCTGCGAAGAGAGAGAGTTTGACTTCTTCATTGCCAATTTGGATACCTTTTATTTCTCTTTGTTGTCTGATTGCCTTTGCTAGGACTTCTAATACAATGTTGAACAAGAGTGGTGAGAGTGGGCATCCTTGTCATGTTCCTGATCTCAGCTGGAAGGCTGCAAGCTTTTTCCCATTGAGGATGATATTTGCTGTGGGTCGTTCATAGATAGATTTTATGAAGTTCAGAAATGTTCCCTCTAGCCCTATACTTTGAAGCGTTTTCATCAGGAACGGATGCTGGATTTTGTCAAATGCTTTTTCTGCATCAATTGAGAGGACCATGTGGTTCTTTCTCTTCTCTTATTGATTTGTTCTATCACATTGATTGATTTGTGAATGTTGAACTATCCTTGTAACCCATGGATGAATCCCACCTGGTCATGGTAGATAATCTTTTTAATGTGCTGCTGGTTCCTCTTTGCTAGGATCTTGTTGAGAATCTTAGCATCCATATTCATCAGTGATATTGGTTTGAAATTCTCCTTTTTGGTAGGGTCTTTGCCTGGTTTGGAGATCAGGGTAATGCTGGCTTCATAAAAAGAGTCTGGAAGTTTTCCTTCTGCTTCAATTTTTTGGAACAGCTTCAGGAGAATTGGTGTTATTTCTTCTTTGAAAGTTTGGTAGAATTCCCCAGGGAATCCGTCAGGTCCTGGGCTCTTGTTTTTTGGGAGGTTTTTGATCACTGCTTCAATCTCGTTGCTGGATATCAGTTTATTCAGGTTGTCAATTTCTTCCTGGTTCAATTTTGGGAGTTTATAGTTTTCCAGGAATGCATCCATTTCATCTAGGTTGCTTAGCTTATTGGCATATAACTGATGGTAAGAATTTCTGATGATTGTTTCTATTTCCTTGGTGTTAGTTTGATCTCTCCCTTTTCATTCATAATTTTATTAATTTGGGCTTTCTCTCTTTTCTTTTGGATTAGTGTGGCCAATGGTTTATCGATCTTATTGATTCTTTCAAAAAACCAGCTTCTAGTTTCATTGATACGTTCTTCTGTATCACTGGTTTCTACCTCATTGACCTCTGCTCTAATCTTGATTATTTCCTTTCTTGTGTGTGGAGTTGGTTTGATTTGTTGTTGATTCTCCAGTTCTTTAAGGCAATGAAGAAGTCAAACTCTCTCTCTTCGCAGATGACATGATTCTTTATATGGAAAACCCCAAAGACTCCACCCCCAAACTACTAGAACTCATACAGCAATTCAGTATCGTGGCAGGATACAAAGTCAATGTACAGAAATCAGTGGCTTTCTTACACACTAACAATGAAAATACAGAAAGGGAAATTAGAGAATTGATTCCATTTACTATAGCACCAAGAACCATAAGATACCTGGGAATAAACCTAACCAAAGAGGTAAAGGATCTGTACTCGAGGAACTACAGAACACTCATGAAAGAAATTGAAGAAGACACAAAAAGATGGAAGACTGTTCCATGCTCTTGGATTGGAAGAATAAACATTGTTAAAATGTCTATACTGCCTAGAGCAATCTATACTTTTAATGCCATTCCGATCAAAATTCCACCGGTATTTTTCAAAGAGCTGGAGCAAATAATCCTAAAATTTGTATGGAATCAGAAGAGACCCTGAATTACTAAGGAAATGTTGAAAAACAAAAACAAAACTGGCGGCATCATGTTACCTGATTTCAAGCTTTAGTATAAAGCTGTGATCACCAAGACAGCATGATACTGGCATAAAAACAGACACATAGACCAGTGGAACAGAGTAGAGAGCCCAGATGTGGACCCTCAACTGTATGGTCAAATAATCTTCTACAAAACAGGAAGAAATATACAGTGGAAAAAAGACAGTGTCTTCAATAAATTGTGCTGGGAAAACTGGACAGCGATATGTAGAAGAGTGAAACTCGACCATTCTCCTATACCATACACAAAGATAAACTTGAAATGGATAAAAGACCTCAATGTGAGACAGGAATCCATCAGAATCCTAGAAGAGAACATAGGCAGTAACCTCTTCGATATCAGCCACAGCAACTTCTTTCAAGATATGTCTTCAAAGGCAAAGGAAACAAAAGCAAAAATGAACTTTTGGGACTTCATCAATATCAAAAGCTTCTTCACAGCAAAGGAAACAGTCAACAAAACAAAAAGGCAACCCACAGAATGGGAGAAGATATTTGCAAATGACAGTACAGACAAAAGGTTGATATCCAGGATCTATAAAGAACTCCTCAAACTCAACACACACAAAAGAGATAATCATATCAAAAAATGGGCAGAAGATATGAACAGACACTTCTCAATGAAGACATATAAATGGCTATCAGACACATGAAAAAATGTTCATCATCACTAGCCATCAGGGAGATTCAAATTAAAACCACATTGAGATATCACCTTACACCAGTTAGAATGGCGAAAATTAGCAAGACAGGAAACAACGTATGTTGGAGAGGATGTGGAGAAAGGGGAACCCTCTTACACTGTTGGTGGGAATGCAAGTTGGTGTAGCCACTTTGGAGAACAGTGTGGAGATTCCTCAAGAAATTAAAAATAGAGCTTCCCTATGACCCTGCAATTGCACTACTGGGTATTTACCTCAAAGATACAGATGTAGTGAAAAGAAGGGCCATCTGTACCCCAATGTTTATAGCAGCAATGGCCATGGTCGCCAAACTGTGGAAAGAACCAAGATGCCCTTCAACGGAAAATGGATAAGGAAGATGTGGTCCATATACAAGATGGAGTATTATGCCTCCATCAGAAAGGATGAATACCCACCTTTTGTAGCAACATGGACAGGACTGGAAGAGATTATGCTGAGTGAAATAAGTCAAGCAGAGAGAGTCAAGTATCATCTGGTTTCACTTATTTGTGGAGCATAACAAATAACATAGAGGACATAGGGAGATGGAGAGGAGAAGGGAGTTGAGGGAAATTGGAAGGGGAGATGACCCATGAGAGACGATGGACTCTGAAAAACAAACTGAGGGCTTTGAAGGGGTGGGGGGGGTGGGAGGTTGGGGAACCAGGTGGTGGGTAATAGGGAGGGCACGTATTGCATGGAGCACTGGGTGTGGTGCAAAAACAATGAATACTGTTACGCTGAAAAGAAATTTAATAAAAAGTGATAAAAAAAGAAAAAGAAGGGCACTTGTGATGAGCACCGGGTGTTATATGAAAATTCTAATTTCTATTCTTGAACCAACATAATATATATTTTAATTAAAAAAAAGTGAGCCACCAAACATTTTGTTGTTTACTCCACTTTTTCATTATATTTACTGTACCTCTAAAGTATAGTCCAACAATTATTTGAAACTCAAAAACTGATTAAGTCTATGTATTACATACAAGCCTAGAGGTTTTTGAGGTTAGTTTGTAATGTGTTTACTTTATTGATCCTTTTCTTCTCTCATTATTCTTTACTCCCTTCCTTCCTGGGTTCTTTCTGTCCTTCTTTTATTCATTAAGCATTTTTAACTGGTATCTTCATGTTAGGTTGGGTTGTAAAGAATTGTGCTGGTAAGATGGCATTGCCAGTGAAGTCTCAGAATATCCGAAGAAATCCCTTCTTCTTCACTAATCAGACACATCACCTTAAGAAAACTGTAGAATGATTTTAATTATCTGTTTTGAGACAAAACAGTTTTGAGAAAACACAACTTACATAATTTAGACGATTAAATTCACTCATATATATAAAAGCACAAAGCACCAGACTTGGCCTATAGAAGTTGATAAATTCAAAGTTAGTTTCATTTTCTTGCTCAGGATGTTTGAGTAACAAAGAAATAATTATATTCAATGTGAAACATTTTAAGATGCTGGTATGGGCAAAATGCTAAGGAAACGAAGAAATGGCTTAATCTTTCTGTAAAAGATAGGTTATAAATATTTGGCTGAATCCTAAAAGTTAGGTACACTTTTGCCAGATGAAGGAAGACTGAGCAGGTATTCCATGTGCAGAAAGCAAATGTATGGATCTTAAAATATCTGCAAATACATGAAACTTAAAACTTAAAAATGCATGGAGACTATATGTGGCTGGAGAGTAAGGTTACTTGGAGATGTGGTGATAGTGATGTAAAGAAATAGTCTGTGGGGGCGCCTGGGTGGCTCAGTAGGTTGGGCCTCTGCCTTCGGCTCAGGTCATGATCTCAGGGTCCTGGGATCGAGCCCCGCATGGGGCTCTCTGCTCAGCGGGGAGCCCGCTTCCCCTTCTCTCTCTGCCTGCCTCTCTGCCCACTTGTGATCTCTCTCTCTGTCAAATAAATAAATAAAATCTTAAAAAAAAAAAAAAGAAATAGTCTGTGAAGAGGCACGAATGTCATCCTAAGGAAGTGAGTATTGTGTATGTAAACCAGGAATTTCCAACACGTGTTGATACTGATCCCTTCAGTCATCAAGGCTTTTGGCAGGACCTGGGGGCATCTTTTGGAATCAATCACCTTTAGCAACAAACAGAGGTATGTTGACTCCAGAGTGCAAAACAGATTTATTTTTCATGTTCCAGAATACTAAAAAGGCTTGGAAATATCTATATAGACCTTATGATAAAGATTTAGATTTCTGTACTTGTTAAATTTTAGATGATTCTAATCTTGACTGGACACTGGCAAAAGCAACGGACTTCAGGACAAATGAAAGAGTCATAACCAGAGTATTGAACTCTCTCAGGGTGTGGGGGTAGAAGTGAAGTGATGCAGCTGAAGAGTGTCTGTAGAAAGGGGCATTTCCCTGTTGCTCCTGCAGTTTGGCACCAGGTCAATTAGGGCTCTCCCAGTGTTTGTTGAAGAGTACCAGCATGGAAAATACCTCTATTCTTGGAAAGGTATTTCTGGTACTTGACACAAAATGACTCACTTATATTTTACAAATATTTATTATATTCTTGTTCAGAGGTTTAGAGTATCCCTCTAGGACATGTGGCTATACCAAGTTCCTAACAGGGAGAGCAGGTGGCTCTGATCTGGGAATACGCAGCTGAGTGGTTGCCTCTGCCAAGGGAGAGTTGCCCTGTGTGTGGAACTGCTGCTGAGGTAGTACAACCTCCCTCTGATTGAGACTGAGGCCTGAGGTATCTTGGCTTTGGCCCATGATTTTCTAGAAGATGAGACTCTTTGTGTTAATTCCACATACTAAGGAATTTCAAGAACAATGAATAAATGTCCAGCTTGTTATAAAAAAAAAAAAAAAGTTTTAGGATTAGACCAAAAAGGATGAAATACAAGATCAAAGCAGTATTCATGGGAGTCAGTGGTTCCTGCAGGGAGTTGCTTCAGTTTGCCAGTCTGCTATTACAGCTACCTTTCTGCTACCTACTCTCTGCTCTGAGGGCTCACCTGCTGAGATCAAGCTGGCAGAGAGAGCTGCAATGCTAGGCCAAGTCATCACAGTAGGTCCTAGATTGCCTGCTGCAGAGAATGTGAGCAGTAAAGGAGTTGTCAAGATTGTAGTTTGATCTGATTGTACACCAGGCAGTACATCTGATCTTACTGTTCGTATTTGGATGTAGATAAGTGTACACTTTTCTGCTCAGAGCCTCGTCTGAGATTCAAAAAGTTCACAGTCCCTCCTACTGAGTAAGTTTGCCTGCTTGAAAGCAGGGGAGTTCTCTGATAGACCCAAAGACAAACACTTTGCATTGATTTTCTAGTCCTACAGTGAGTTCAGACATGGAGATGTGTAACAAATGTTATCAACAGGCATACTCCTCTTCAGCGGTGAGAGTGAAGTGGTGTGTGAAATATCAAGAATTCAAGTAAAGTGAGAGGAGAGCTAGATGAACTCAGGAGAGGGACCTAGAATCTTTGATGTTATATCCTGAATGAATCTGACTATCTATATGTCCAGGGCAATTAAAGTTTGTGCTCCTTAAAATGTAACTACCAACTCATTCAGTAAATGAAAAGCAAACATCAGGACTGAAATGAAGTCAGATATTTGGGAAGAAGTGGTGATGGAAAAGGGCGACCTTTCCTAGAAGGTCTATACCTGGGTTTTAACAGGACAAAGTTCCCCCAAATGATATAATTTACATCACACCACTACACACCCATCATCACAAGGGAGCATCCTGGGCTTCCAGGAGTAATGTCCAATCCACTCAAAATTCGCAGTTCCATTTGCCATCCTCAAGCATTAAATCAGAGGGACAAGGACTGGCAAGAACAGGGAGGGTATCTGATTTCAAGGATTAATGGTCAGGTAGCAATTAACAACAAAAAACACGGAACAGATATCCTAAAGGAGGTGTGAATGTAATACTGTAGGAATGCAGAGGAGCAGAGAGTCAGCCCAACAGTGATGGATCCCTGTATTTGGATGCACTTGCCTAAGAATTCTTGGTACAGAGAAAAGAAACTAAAGATAGTGTGTTAATTTCTCCCCACTTTTTATGAACAAGCAAAAGTAGAAAAAAGAAGCAGTTAGAGAAGGAGGAAAAGAAAATAAGAAAGTTATCTGAATAAAGGTTATTTGAATTCTTGAGTCAACAGTCCTTTGGTGTTACATCATTTCCAAAACTGTCAGCGCTAAATTCTAAATATCATAAGCAACAATATATTTACCAATGAAATTTTGAATCCATAGTCATACATAAAATAAAAGTAAGACATAGAGAACAAACAGTTAATTTAATTTCCCCTCCATGGTAAACAACTACATCACTTTTTTGATGTTACTGATTATAAAATAAATTATCTCCAAAGGATTTGACATAGCCAAAGAATTAAATTATTTTATTTCAGGAATCATCTCCAGGGAGGATGAGAATCCTTGGATCTTTATAAGTATGTTAAAATCAATTAGGATTGATCAGAGAAAGAGAGTTGAAATAATAATACAGAAAACACTCCAAGGAGTTCCAGTTCCCATAACATGAAGAATTCATAATAAGCTTTTCTATCCTTAAGAGCAAAGGCCATGATAAATTGAAAATGGCTGGCACACCTTAATCAAGATCTATTATCTTATGGATACCAAGATCTATTATCTTACTCTTACAGAGTAAGAGTTTGTCTTACTCTAACAAACTATTTTGATGTAAGATCTCAGACAAAATAAAGCTGTTTTGTTGCAAAATATGATCAACATTTAGAATATCATTTAAAGTCCTTAAAAGAATTCCTATTGTAGAATATTAGTTCATTTATATGATAACTATTTTAAGTAGTATCTCCACATACTTGAGGCTTGAGACCCAATTAGATAGTATCTGAAAATTATTAATAATAAAGAAAATATGAACTGAGAATGCCTAGATCCACTTTTCCAAATGGACGTCAAGAATTCAGTGCTAACAAATATATATATTTTTAATAAGGCATCATTATTATCATTATCACTAACAACAGTGGTTCTCTTTTTGATTACTATCCCTTCCCACTGGAGTCTATAGTATCAAACGACCGGCTGATAGATCAAATTTTAGGCTGTTCTGTTCTCTTTCTCTTTCCTGAGTCATGTTTCCTCTTCATTGTCTTCTGCAGTTTTATTGAACGTAGTAGTATAAAGGTTACAAGGGCACACTCGGAGGCTGCAATTTGCTCAGTATCCAGTTATATTACAAGGACTTACTGCCTCACAGCTTACTTCAAAATGTCCCCTGGCTGCAACAAAACAGCCAGGATCAAAAGCTGTAAACTTGTAGCAAAGAGCTGACACTTTTTCTCTTAACTCTTCACTCTCTGCTGCATGTGAGTTGTACATAAACACCTCATTTCTTCAGGATATGAAACTAAAAATAAAAAATGTTCAAACTGCAAAATACTTGAAATCAAACAAAACTACCTACACTTATAACATTCTACTACCTCCTAATTTTTCTATATTTCTTGGTTTTATATTTCATAGAAAATTTCACCACAGGGTGATTTTCACATATGTGTGTGTGTGTGTTTGTGTGCTTGTTTGTAACTCTCTCACAGAAATACAGGCTCCATGAAGGCAGGGACCATATCTGTCTTATTTATCTTTTTTTCCCCCTTAATAACTAGCACAAATGTGACACACTGCAGGTACTTCAATAACTTTGGTTAAGAAATCTACTATTTAGTTTGTTTAAATAATTTTTATTCTGCAGCAGTTTTAATTTTTTTTTAACAAATTTAAGTATTTTGCCTATTTAAGAAATCTCAATATTGGAGGTATTCTGTAAAAACCTCCTGATGGTCTGTTGTGTTATCTTCAAAAAGTTTACCATGACAGTATGGCAAAGCATTTCACATATATTTGATTGAGTCTACTTTCCAGAAGCAAATTCTAAGACAAAGATTTAGACACATGTAATGTATTGTGAATGTGTTTTCAAAGAAAGTGGAAGAATCTGGGTAGGACAGGGAAAGGAGCTATGCAAGGATGTGGTCTCGCAATCTTGTTTTAGTTGAATCCTACAAGTATGCGAATTATATAGCAGAGTTTTCCTTACTTTAAGGGAAGAGGTATGGCCTTTTGAAATGTCCTGCCAATCCGTGATTTGCTTTGGTTTTCTCCAGAGGTTTGCAGTGGATGTAACTTCCCTGGTCAAGCAGCTAGCAGCCAAGGGCAATTCTTGGAGAAGGGACAGCTGTGAACCTTTAGCGGCCAATATTCAGCAGTTAAAGGACAGTTGCACTCGTTCAGGAAATGGGTTCTGGACAAAGTTTCTAGAGTCCCATCATATACATTTTTTTTTTTCATTTTAACACTCATCTTAGAAGATTACTATCCCTATTTTATGATGACAAAATATAATGCAAAAGATTAAAAGATTAGTTCAAGAGAAAACTCAAGTATAGCATTCTGCCCAGAATGAAATCTTGGACTTTTACTCTAAAACCAAGACGTTACCCATTGAATCCTGCTTTACATATGCAAAGAAGATCCTTATAGGAGTGAAGACCCTCCAAGCTGGAGGACAGAAACAATGATTTACTTGTCAATGACATCTTTTCAAATTAGGTAAGGAAATTACACACACACATACACAAAAAGATTAAAAGGTAAAAACACTTTAAGGCTCAATTTTGAATTGAGCCTTGAATTGAATTGAATTGAATTGAATTTTGAATAAATGAAACAAGATGGGATTGGGAGGGAGACAAACCATAAATGACTCTTAATCTCACAAAACAAACTGGGGATTGCTGGGGGAAGGTGGGATTGGGAGAGGGGGAGCGGGCTATGGACATTGGGGAGGGGAGGCGAACCATAAGAGACTATGGACTCTGAAAAACAACCTGAGGGTTTTGAAGGGTCAGGGGTGGGAGGTTGGGGGAACAGGTGGTGGGTAATGGGGAGGGCACGTTTTGCATGGAGCACTGGGTGTTGTGCAAAAAGAATGAATACTGTTATGCTGAAAAAATAAATAAAATGGAGAATAATAAGAGAAAAAAAAATAATGATTTTGTTCTGCTCACCATTAGGAGAATCACCACATTAAGAATGGGTATAGTACTAGTTAACATCTATATGGTGTTTGCTACGTGCTTATAATCATGTTGATACCTTTGAAGTTATTTTCACATTTAATACTCCCTAGCCTCATGAGATGGATACTATTGTTATTCCTACCAAATAAGTGAAAAAGTAAGCTATAAAGTTTTCCTCCTGCTCAAAGTCATAAACCAGGAAGTTGCATATTTGGATTTAAACCCAGGTCAGCCTGATACTAGATTCTATGTAGTGACTATATTCTGTGACAAATCCACATCACTGGCAAAATGAAGTGATATATCTAATTCTGTACATAACAAAATGATTTTATTTCTAGGACAAAAGTCTTTTTTTAAAATATTTTATTTATTTGACAAAGAAATCACAACTAGGCAGAGAGGCAGGCAGAGAGAGAGGAGGAAGCAGGCTCCCTGCAGAGCAGAGAGCCCTAAGTGGGATGACGACCTGAGCCGAAGGCAGAGGCTTTAACCCACTGAGCCACCCAGGCACCCCTCTAGGACAAAAGTCTTATGAGAGTACTAGAACAAAAATCTCTCTTAAAGTGATAAAAAACTTTATGACATAATTCACACTTTATTTTTAAAATCACTCCAATTACTGAAATACAATAAGGAATAAATCAAAGCATTATCATATATTTTGTCATAACAAATGAAGAAAAACTCAGACACACAGCAAGTGACTGCAACAGAGATAAATAGATATAACTCTAAAAGTGGAAATATCAGATGACAAATGAAGAAACACCCATCCTTATACATAAGAAGTTGATATAAAGAAAATTATTTTTTAAAGATTTTAATTATTTATTTGAGAAAGAAAGGGAGAGAGCACAATTGGGAGAGGAGGGGCAGAGGGCAAAGTAGGCTCCCCGATGAGCAGGGACCCCGCCATGTGCAGGGGCTTGCAGGAACCTGAGATCATGAACGGAACTGAAATCAAGAGTTGGACTCGAAACTGACTGAGCTACCCAGGCACCCTTAAAATATAAAGAAAATTATTTTGGAATATGGATTATGCTATAAAAATCATGTAATTTTGAAGGCTGAATTGCCAATAGGACTAAAAATACAGAAGATTTTTATTAAGGCATAATCTGTTCCCTTAAATAAATGCATTCCTTTTTCTAAAAATGGAATCTTGGGGGATGTTATCACAAAATTTCTTAATACATGAATCAAATATTAAATACTAAAGAACTAGTAATACAACACTAGAAAAGGCATATCACTGTTTCAAAATTCGCTTGGGGAGATATTAAGAAAGAGGAGGATGATAAAAGGGCATCATGTAAAAAGTGCTAGTGGCTATAAAAGTTATGTACCACTAGAGCTTACCTCTTCACTGTGTATTCTATACAAAAGAGAAATTTTATCAGCAAAGCATCCCACTGAGGGACCTGAATTGCTGAAAAGGTAAAGTGCTTGCTCTAGCATCAGAAAAAGGGAGGAGGAAGGTAGGAGAAAAGTAACCTGGGGTAGGTAAGCCAAAATAACAGTGAAAAGTGTTGAAATGCTTGTGCTCTTCTTCAGGGGAAAAACTGGAGTGCTTTTGACTTATAGCAATTAACTACATAAAGAATTATTTCACTTGTTCTAAGGGATTTTGTAGACATTCTAAATCTTAATTGAAAGCAAAACAAGAAACAGGGGTGTTAAAGAATGGGAGTTTACATTTACTCTTAAATTCTTAGAAATCAGGCATTATACTCTGAAAATATAACTACGTGTAAAAATATGGCAGTAATTCTATTTCTTATAAAAGGATTTTTAATAGTCATACCATTCAACAATGGTCAATGAAGTTTCCAAACTGTATTTTGAGAAGCCTTAGTTGCTGACATTCCGGAAAAGTTTAAAATGAAGAGCAAGAGAGCCTCTGCATGTAACTTTATATTGTAGTTCCATGAACAATTCAATTTGGTACTAGAAATCAGTACTCTGTGTGTGCATGTTATTTTTAGTAGACTGCTGATGTCACTTTGAAACAACTGATGTAAGTAATCTACTAAAATTAATAGCTAAATTTGAAAAATTTAAAGCAATCAGGTAAATGAAAAGTAAAAAGGAAACCCATCTGCTCAGACACAGCTGACTTCTAAATGTTTTTGAAGGTGACTTCAAGCAAGGGATAATGCCTTTAAAATAACACACTTGCTGCATGCAGAAATTAAAAGAGATTCTAATAGAAAGAGGAAGTTCTATTTAGAAAATCAAATGAAACATTCACATTATACTAAATGGTGTTTTCATGGACAACAAATAACTTCATATGTTAAGTTTGTAAAAAATGAAAATACTGAGGTTGTGATGATGTACAGTTATGGCACTGATCATTATGAACAGAAGTAGAGTTTAGTTTGCTCTATTGGTTCGCATTAACATCTCATTGGGGGTCAAGAAGTCCAAAACTCAATACTAGGATCAGATGCTTTTTTTAATACAAATATGAAAATATAATTCAGAAATAGATTATATTTTCATTTTAACAGCTGGAGCAACTTGATTATGTTAAGAAAAAAATTGCTCAAATTAAAACTTGTCAAGAAAGTGTTCTTCGTTTTTAAAATGCCAATGTAGAAGTATTAGACTGTAGACTTAGGAAACAATAATCTTTATTGTATGATATAAAGGAACAGAATTGTGGTCAATAAGAAGTTTAAAATGACACAACCTGAGGGTTTTGAAGGGTCAGGGGTGGGAGGTTGGGGGAACAGGTGGTGGGTGATGGGGAGGGCACGTTTTGCATGGAGCACTGGGTGTTGTGCAAAAAGAATGAATACTGTTACGCTGAAAAAATTAATAAAAGGGGGGAAAAAAAATGACATAAGACAACAACTAAAGTAAACCCCTTGAAACCCAAACTCAGAGTTTTAAAAAACTGTTTGGTTCATAATAATTCTTAGAAAAAGTTATTTGATTTATAAAGCCACCATAGACAGTTGTGTATTTTTTTAATCATCAAGATCTCTTTACTACAGAAAATGTGTATTATAATTTTGGGGGGTAATTAAGTATAATAGTAGTTTTTTGTGTGTTCTTAGAACTATCCAGCTTTGACTTGGGGTTCTTTTCTAGCCTAGTTTCATTGAACTTCAATGTTATTTCCATAATGAACTTGGATTTTTCACTTGTCTTCCATTTTTTTTATATATAAATTAAGGGTTTTGTTTTGTTTTGACTTGTTAATACAATCTGAATTGTAGATTTACCATCTTATATTTAAGTTATTAAGTCCTCACCATCTTATATTTAAGTTATTAAGTTAAGAATATGTTAAATTTTTCTAAAAAATATGTTCAGCCTTATCATACTCTACTTAGTCAAGCACCATCATATAGCTACTACCTTTTATGGTTAAAATCAGAAAGTTTTTGTTTGCTCACTAGTGATTCTTGAATAATTCATTTTGAATATCACTTCTAGAATTGAAGTGAAAAACCCAAGATATATGTGGTGATGAATTAAAGATGTTACTACATTGTTGTTGTGGTGACATACTGACAACCTTTTTACACAGGCATTATAATTAACTGTTGCAATTTTTCCCAGGTTAAATCTACAAGTTTTCTTCAATTTAGATTGTATTAACTATAAGTGCACACTTAGAACACTTTAACTACAATCATGGTGATTAAATAGGCAACCTGAAACTTAAATTGTTGCTTCCTAAAGCCAGTTCATGTATCCTTAGTAAAAACAAGCCCTGAGCAGTCTCCTCACATAACTCCTAGTTTAGGATTTTTCCATGCTCCTTGGTGGAAGGAGCTGTCACATTCCTAAGAAGTCCTTACCTTTTCTTTCAGGCTTCTCAGCCTCTCCTTCTACTATGTACAATTTTCATAACATGGATAATCTAGTTACTATAGTACATCAGTATTTTCTAGCTCTTTGGATTTAAATTGGCCACATCATACTTTATGTTAAATAATACACATGTACTTTTCCTAATAAATTATACACACCCACACACACACATAATTTCATAATTTAAAAAGATGAAAAATTTCCCATAATACTCTCATCATAATAAATATACATGATTCTTATGAAATCATATTTATAGTTGTATTAGAAATTTTGTATTTGGCTTCTTTTCCCTAAAATTTTAACATAACCACAATATTTTATTTAATGGATACTTTTCTAACTCATTCCTTGACTATTAGATATTTAGTTGCTTATAATTTTTCAGTAAAGTGAATTTGTCATGGTAATTTATAAAGTAATAATTAGGTACTACACACATCTCAATACTCAAGTTCTAAGTAGTAGCCAAACTCATTGAAAGACTATACTAGAAGTTCTGGAAGGGGAAGGGAAGTTGGGAGAACTTTTAGGGATAAGAAGGGAGATGAAAACTTGTTAGAAGACTTTAAGGGATTGCAGAAGTAGTGGGGATATAAGCTTTGCTCTATGGCTCTAACTCTCAATGACGGTAAGACATCAAAGGGGTGACTATCTGGGTGCCAACAAGGCTAGCTTCTAGGCAGAGGGTGTCTCATTCCCTCCAAAGGCAGCCTTGCACAGAGAGTATGAAGAAAGTAGTAGTCCCTTGAATGGTACAGCCCAGGATATAGTCCAGTGCAGATCAATGGCAGATAATTTGAGAGGTGTCCCTGATTCATGGTATTAAGTTAGATTTCAGCAACTTGGTACAACTGGGCGAAGTCAGTAATAACAACTCAGGTTGAATTCCTACCTCTTTAGTAGAAAGGTGATTCAAGAATAGAACTAGATTGACTTGAGGAAAAGAAAAGAAGAGATATTTATTACACAGCTAAATATTTGGACTAAGATTAAAAACTACTAAATAACCTACTCTAAAAAGAAAGTCTTTTTGTATTTCACTTTATCTTTCCGGATTTTCCCATTGACAATTCATGGTAGTGGAATTGATATGTCAGTGGAGAGGGATATTTTTCATGAACCTGGAAATGTATTGCCAAGTTGTTTATTCAAAAGTATGACCAATTAACATTGCCATGGTCATCACATCCTTGCCAGATTTAAATGATACCATTATTGTTGCTGTTTGGTTTATCTTTTATGTTTTAGCCCACTGGCAAAAAAAAAAAAAAAAAAAAGTGCCTTATATTTCTTATATTTATTTATTTTAAACTACTGAAGTGAACCTATTGTCCTTGTATTTCTCTTATATAAATTATTTTCAGTCTTTTTCTCATTTATCTTTGAATCTTTTTCAATATATGCCATTATTAAATTTTCATTAAAGGTACTGGATGGAATTTTAGTATTTTTAAAAGAACAAGATGTTCCTACTTTCCCCTCTTACAGCAACTAAATCTTAAGTTAGAAGACATAAGAATGAAATTTGGAAAACACTTTCAAAAAATTATACTATCATATTTACATTTATATAATTCAGTATTTTAAGGGAAGAAAATATTTACTCATTGTTCTGCTACATTCAGTCAAAAAATGAAGTAGGATGCTCCATACATACTGGCGTTTTATTGTTACTTTTCAAGAACTGTAATAGAGCTGCAATTGTGACATATGGGAATCAATTTTCTAGTCTTTATTTTTGTTTTTACTTTGTAAAACTGCAGTATTCCATTCACTTATTTTTAAATGTTTGACTCTATAACACTCAATTAAAGTGGAATAAAAAGACATTGATCTGAGGTAAATGCTCAGACTTAAGAAAAAAGCTTTTATTAGTTCAAGAATTAAACAAAATTATTAGATGACATAAGTTTTAGTTAATTATGATCTATTAGAATGCAAAATCTTTATTAATTGGTTGTGTTTACTTACATGAGAAATTATATTTAACTTATATTTTGGGAACATGATATCAAATAACATCTATAAACACCACAATTTTAATAAAATAGAAAATTGTTATTATTACTTTTAAGCTTAAAACTTTAAGAAGTAGCTGAATTGTAAAGAATATTGTAATTATTCCAGAAAAAAACAATTTTTCATTTTTTTTCTTTGGAGAATGAGAGAGAGAGAGAGAAAATACTCCACAAATAACCATTATAGCACAGAAAACCCTTAAGTTTTGTGTAATCACAGCTATAATTTCCTATTTTGATATTCACGGTGATCACATTACCTATAAAAAAGACCAAAGAAAGACATTTTTGCTGAGCTCTCTTTATTACTAGATACTATATTCCACGTTTAATCTATATTGTCTCACTTAAGCCTTCCAACAGTCATAAGGGAGAAGTATTATCTTCATCTTGCAACCTAGGAAATTGCTGTTTAAAGTGGTTAAATAAGTTCCACAAATTCAGCCAAGGAATGAAAGCTGCAATTTAGTTCTGCCCTTTATATAGTCACTAAATCACTTCTTCAGCTTTTTCTCCTCTATGTAAAATAAACCAGTTTCAACCAGTTCCTTCAATCATTTCTTGATGGATAGAACAATCAAACATTATTAATCCTACTCTCCATATCCTTTTTAAATTCTTTTTCTTTCTTTTTTTTTTTTTTCCCTTGAGTAGGCTCCATGCTCAATGAGATCAAAACCTGAGCTGAGATCTATAGTTGGATGCTTAACTGGCTAAGCCACCCAGGTACCCCTATATTCTTTTTTTATTTTCCATTTTGGAATACCAAAATAAACTTTTCAAAACTCTGAAATGCTTAACATGATTAAAATGCTAGAGAGTAACAGAAAATTTGATCACTTACAGCTTTAAGAAGAATTCTAGATAATTCCACTTTAGGGATCAGGATATGGGAATTAAGAGTAAATATGGAGGAAAGAAGTTTGTGTCTATATTACATATCATTCTTGATTAAGAACTGTTAGAAACAGAAATGGGTCAGCAGCAAGATATTTTACCCTAACCACATAATAGTAGTTATGGCCACAATGGGATGTTAATAAAAATAGACTTTCTTTAAAGGCAGTATACCTCTGGGACAGAAGCTATTTCCTCACACTTTTAACAGGAACTGAGACCATTATAAAGCATTAGAAGTTTGGGTTTTGGTACATTAAACAAACAACTGGATTCACTTATTTTCAGACAGAGGTTTCATTAACCTGTTAATGTTTATTCATGCCAATTCTTAACAGACCAAAAATAGCAAAAATTCTCCTGAGACCAATATTCTTCAAGCAGCATCAACACCTTCACTTGTAAGAAGCAGATATAAAGCTTCTCTGCCCAGTTTCAAACCACCAATGTCATCTTTTCCCCAATAATTCCTCTCTTTAATCCCAACATACTCACTTATTTAATCTCTCTCTCTCTTTCCCTCTTCCCTGGTTTTAAATTAATTTTTTATTAAAACTGCTTTTTGAAAACTTGCATAACAATAATAGCTAACATAGTGAATACTTATAATGTCAAAGGGACTATGCTAAATCCTGTACGTACATTATCTTTTTCATACTCACAAAACCACATGACACAGTTACTGCTTTCTCCCCTAGCTTGTAATGGTTGAACAGCATCTTTACTCTGAAAGTGGCAGAACTGAGCTTTGAACTCATTCACTGCAGAGCCTGCATACCTCATCACAAAACTACACTGCCTTGCCTTAGAATTATACCTTTGGAAGCAACATTTCCAATGAAGTCATAACCAATTTCTTACAAAGGATTATGTTTAAAAAAAAACCCATTTTGCAGTGATTTCAGAAACCAGAAAATTTGTCACTAAACACTGGTGTGGTTTTGGGTTTTAGGTTTTTTTAGACAGTTTTTCAAATAAAACAAATCAGAATCAAGTCACTGAGAAAATAATCTAACGCTAAAATTGGAAGAAAAGATAGGAAGCAATTAGTGAGCAGCTTTGCGAATGTTAACTCTTTGCTGGCAAAGACTGTGCCTTATTTGGTGTGGTATCTTTGAATGTAACACTTGGCTCACAGAAGATGTGAGTTAAATGAATCATGTAAACAATAACTTGAACTTTGAAAATTTAGACTAGATTTTCTTATAGTTTAGATTCTAAGTTTTAGATCCTCAAAGGAAAAAAAAACACATAAACAACAAACAATCCTGTGTTCATTTCATACTTTGTTCAAACTCTTCATGTTTGAAAATTTAAGATGTTTTAATTTTAGAATTTCTTTCAGATCAGTGAGAAATAAAATATGTCAGAATGTGTGCTAATTCTAAAGACTAAAAGTGGGTTTATTTATAATGCTTACAGTTTTAGTAATAAAAATGATAATGTTCTTTATATGAAATCATTGCAAACGGTACTGGAGACCCTGCTAACTACATCTTACTATTCTCTACCCATGACTGAGATCAATATTTTGGCTCTAACAGTTTCAAAGAAGTAAAATTTTAAACATATGGAAAATGTTTGTATATTTTGTGATTTGAAGGAAATTGTCATGTAGTTAAAAAACTCACTATCTTTTCCCATCTACTGCCTTTTTCCTAGGCTAGGTCTCAGTAGAATGAGAAAACCAGATGGGACAATGATAGAGTATGTTTATTTGTGTCCCGACTTTGATATGCAAATTTCTGTTCTAAAGGAATGAGAAATGAACTGACCACCAGATATTCTCATAAGAGAATTCCTCTAACTAGGAGAAAGAGAGAGAGCGGAGACTGTGAACTCTGAGAAGGATAAGCTTTGACATTTTACTTTCCGATGTAATGTACTCAAATGCAAAATACTGCCTACATTAAAATGCATAAAAAATCAATTTCAGGGTATAAGGTGTAAATGTTGCAATAGATTCATTCTGCTAGTTTTACAGATGATTCTTTACTCAGGCTGATATTTGTCTTTATGAATAATTGAATTTTATAACTCCTTAGCAGAGAAAATGAGGTATTTCTCTATTTGAGGATTTTTCTCTAAATGATTATAAGTAGAATATAACTTTAAGAGAAACACTATTAGAAAAGTTCTTAAAAACCCTAGGAAATGGGGCACCTGGGTGATTCAGTCTTTAAGCATCTGCCTTTAGCTCAGGTCATGATCCCAGGGTCCTGGGTTCGAGTCTCGCATCAGGCTCCCTGCTCAGCAGGAAGCCTGCTTCTCCCTCTCCCACTACCCCTGCTTGTGTTCCCTCTCTTGCTGTGTCTCTCTCTGTCAAATAAATAAAATCTTAAAACACACACACACACACACACACACACGGAATTTACTTCTAAAGGTTATATAACACAAAATTGGAAAGTATATTTTCTCTGATAATGGTTTTTAATTCTGTTTACTTATATCTAATGTTTCACCAAATTAATACATAGTAATGATATTGGAACATGAAAAACAGATTTTAGAAGACAAATTATAAAAATAAAAATAAGTAATATAAGAATAAAGTCCTTGAAATCTAAATAGGGTTCTGGTTATAAGGAATTCCTTGTAGGAAAGAAATTCAAATTTGAAAAAAATAGATGTAAAGGGAAAATAAATTATAATGTAAATTAAAACATAAAATACTTAATACATAAATTGGAAATTAAAAAAGAAAAATAAAAAATATTTTATATAACTTATAAAATCTGACAGTATGAATAACTACAAGTAAAATAAAAATAGAAAATGAAAATAAGTAGAGAACTTTTTCATATATTCATTTTAGTTAATATATATACTATAAACCCTATTAGACTGTAAAATGCTTCTGTAATGTATATGAATGGGAATTTTCCCACAGCCAGAAAGTCTAACAAAGAGCCAACTGGAATTTCATCATTGCTAGGTATATACTCTTAACTCACAAACTTTAACATTTGGGGCCAGCTATCTCAAAAATTAGATTATCAGGATTTACCAGTTTCAATGCCCTAGTCATCACAGCAATAATAAGTGATGAAAGAGAATGGTCTTTGGGGGTAATGTGAAGTGAGGCAGTCAAAAGAATCCATCATAAATGTAACATTAAATACAATATAGTTATTCTACCTAACAAGCAGTCTTTTGGGGGTTTAGTGAAGAATAAAGAGATAAAAAATGAGGGGCACCTGGGTGGCTCAGTTGGTGAAGCCTCTGTCTTCAGCTTAGGTCATGAACTCGGGATCCTGGGATCATGTCTGGACTCCCTGCTCAGTGGGGAGTCTGCTTCTCCCTCTCTGTCTACCCCTCCACCTGCGAGCATGCTCTCTCTCTTTCTCAAATAAATAAAATCTTAAATAAAAAAATGAAGCTGAATGTTGATCTGCCTCTTTAGTGATCCGAGAAATGCGATACCAAATACATAACTCTCAGAGGAAAGCACACAG
The DNA here is from genome assembly GCF_922984935.1 of Meles meles. Taxonomy (NCBI): domain Eukaryota; kingdom Metazoa; phylum Chordata; class Mammalia; order Carnivora; family Mustelidae; genus Meles; species Meles meles. The sequence goes on from NC_060069.1 coordinate 118,805,864, forward strand.
CACATAGACAAGCACTAGCCCTGAGAGGCCAGCTACACAAAGGATGTCGAGGGTGAGTAGCAGCCTAAGAAGCAGGAACAACCAACAAAAAGAAGACTGCAATCTCATTGAGCCCTGTAAAAACACATTTGTCTGCTCCTGACATATCACAGATGGAGCTGATATCTACAAGTGAGAGAGAAAAGGGGTGTCTGGAAGCCAACCCATACCCCAGTGCTCTCAAAGCATAAAAGCTGTCAGTACAGATGGTATGTGCAGAAAAGATTTGATTGGAACTTGAGATTGACATTTTAAAATGAATAAGTAATAGAGTAAACTAATAACCCAAGTATCTGAAAAGTTATGGTATCTGTCCAAAAAAGAGACAAGAAAGAGCCCAGGTGAGGAAAAAAGGAGAGAAGTTCCATTATAACACAGCTGGGAGCAATTACTGGAAAAGAGTAAAACAATATCACATTTAAGTAGTAATAAGATTAAAACTGCTCAATAAACTAGTTACCCTATTCAATGGCACACTTAGAATAACATTATTGTGCTCTATCTTGCTGGATAACTGTTTGGATCCAGAAGCTCATGTGTATATCTCTGAGAAATGGCACAATAAATATGTTGTTCAAGTAAGTAGCACACCCAGAAATAATTATACTGCCCCATAAACAGGAGCATTGGAAAAATGCATTCATTCTGCAAATGTTTTTCTGATGCCCCATATGTGCCAAGCAAAATTCTAGTTGTAGTGATCTTAGTGATGAGTGAACAGAATCTGACATATCCCTGTTCCTGTACTGTTATATTACCCTGGGGATAAACCATAGTCAAGAAGGAACTCTCTGAAGAAGTGATATTGGAAATAAGATCCGACTAAAAAGTCATCAACCATGTTATGATCTAAGTGGTATGGGAAGGAGAAAATGTGTTATGGTCTGAGTTGTGTCCCCCGATATTCATAACTTGGAAGCCCTAACCCACAATATGACTGTATTTGTAAATAGAGCCTTCAAGAAGGTTACTAAGGGGAAGTGAAGTCATAAGGGCAGATTCCTAATAAAATAATACTGATACACCTGTAGGAAAAGGAAGAGACAGGAGTGTACATGCACAGAGGAAAGGCCATGTGAGAATACAGCAAGAAAATAGCCATCTGCAAGCCAGGGAGAGATATCTTACCAGAAACCAGTTCTTTTGGCAACCTGATCTTGGACTTTTCATCCTCTAAAACTATGAGAAAATAAATTCTTGTTGTGCAAGCCACCTATTCAGTGGTATTTTATCATGGAAGCCCTAGAAGAATAATACAGAAAGGGAGATACTTAAGACAGAGAAAACAAATAATGCAAAGGCCCTAAGCAAAGAAGGAGCTGGGGTGTTTCTACAAATCAAGTGATGTGAGTAAGAATGAACTCACATGAAGTAGGGCAAGTGTAGGAGATGAAGTTGCAGAGGCAGGCAGGCAAGGGGCTAGATCATGGGGGCAGGGAAGGACTACCAGACCAGATCATGAACTTGAATTTTATTTTAAAGATGCCATAAAGATAATGAAAGATAACAGACAAGTATGCTACTCCTAGAGAATGGATATTGGAGTTCAAACATGGAACTGTTACGCTATTTCAGTCCAGATTTGACCTATGAAGTTTATAGTGATCAAGAGGAGGGAAGAGATTTGGGGTAAATTTTGAAGGTAGGAACTATGAAACTTGCTGATGAAATAACAGGAAAAAATAATGTCAGTTTCCTGGTTTTGCCCACTCTAGCTGCAAATTCACTCATTCTAAGTATCAAACAGGAACCACAAGATTTAGATATCTGTACTGAAAGTTATTTATAGCTTGTGATTCATTAAAATAAAGAAATATTTTGTTGACAATGATTTAACCACAAAATTGTATAACGATTATATTCAAATTCACAAAGAAAATTAAAAAACACCCATAAAGCTGAGTCTTAATACTTTCTCTTTCAGCTAGTAACTTCTTAACCACATGACTAGAAATTACTACCTTAGTGTTATCTCTCTTTGTTAATCTCTCCTTGTGAGACCTCTCCTATAGACTGCACACAGCTTTTACTCCATACATATTTTACTCCATACATATTTCTTACTGAAGGACCCAAAGGCTGATCACAACAATATAATTCTTTTGTTTCTATCCTTGTTAACATTGATTGTTACAGCTTTGTCTCTCCATCCTGCATTTCCTTGACCCTTTATCCATGTTCCAACAAACTGAGATACTGTGCAGACCCATTTTAGGTTATTGTAAACTGGACTGCCCTAGAATAATAAGTTTTTTCTAATTTGGCCAGGGTTGTATGATGTGTTGTCTTGTCATTTTGATAAAATGACCAGATCTATTAGCTTTTTGTATGCCTTATTCATATCTCATTATTGCCAATAGATATGGCTATATCTGTATTATTCATCTCCTGATATTTACTCTGGGGGTTTGTGGAGATCATTTGATCTAACCAAACTGGACTTAACAGGGTGACTCTGCTTCAATCTAGAGACCAGTAGTCTACTCCAGCAAATACTAGCTTTTCATGGTATTTGCAGAGGTGCAAGAAAACAAATACAACCCAAGCTAGGCTTTGTGAGATGTAGACTCAGAACTAGCAACTTTACCTTAGGGTCTTATTCTGTTACGAGGGAATGAACTTGAATACAAGGAGTTAAGAATTGAGAACAATAATTCCGTTTGCCATACCAATATTCATTTATTACACTGGTATTCACCCTTCTCTAATTACACAGATTTTTAAAAAAGAGTATAACTAATTGGGGCCAAGGCATAGCTCAGTAAGTTAAGCATCTAACTCTTTTATTTTTAATTTATTTTTTATTTTTTTATAAACATATAATGTATTTATAGCCCCAGAGGTACAGGTCTGTGAATCGCCAGATTTATACACTTCACAGCACTCACCATAGCACATACCCTCCCCAATGTCCATAACCCTATCATCCTCTCCCAACCCCCTCCAACCAGCAACCCTCAGTTTGTTTTGTGAGATTTAGAGTCTCTGATGGTTTGTCTCCCTTCTGATCCCATTTTGTTTCATTTATTCTTTTCCAACCTCCCCACCCCCCACATTACATCTCCACTTCCTCATATCAGGAAGATCATATGATAGTTGTCTTTCTCTGACTAACTTATTTCGCTAAGCATAATACCCTCTAGTTCCATCCATGTTGTCGTGAATGGCAAAATTTCATTTCTTTTGATGGCTGCGTGGTATTCCATTGTATATATATACCACATCTTCTTTATCCATTCATCTGTTGATAGACATCTAGGTTCTTTCCATAGTTTGACTACTGTGGACATTGCTGCTATAAACATTCAGGTGCATGTGCCCCTTCAGATCACTACGTTTGTATCTTTAGGGTAAATACCCAGTAGTGCAATTGCTGGGTCATAGGGTAGTTCTATTTTCAACTTTTTGAGGAACCTCCATGCTGTTTTCCAGAGTGGTTGCACCAGCTTGCATTCCCACCAAGAGTGTAGGAGGGTTCCCCTTTCTCTGCATCCTCGCCAGCATCTGTCATTTCCTGACTTGTTAATTTTAGCCATTCTGACTGGTGTGAGGTGGTATCTCATTGTGGTTTTGATTTGTATTTCCCTGATGCCAAGTGAGGTGGAGCACTTTTTCATGTGTCTGTTGGCCATCTGGATGTCTTCTTTGCAAAAATGCCTGTTCATGTCCTCTGCCCATTTTTTGATTGTCTTATTTGTTCTTTGGGTGCTGAGTTTGCTAAGCTCTTTATAGATTTTGGATACTAGCCCTTTATCTGATAAGTTGTTTGCAAGTATCTTCTCCCATTCTGTCAGTTGTCTTTTGGTTTTGTTGACTGTTTCCTTTGTTGTGCAAAATCTTTTGATCTTGATGAAATCCCAATAGTTCATTTTTGCCCTTGCTTCCCTTGCCTTTGGCAATGTTCCTAGGAAGAATTTGCTGCGGCTGAGGTCGAAGAGGTTGCTGCCTGTATTCTCCTCAAGTATTTTGATGTACTCCTTTCTTACATTGAGGTCCTTCATCCATTGTGAGAAGCATCTAAGTCTTGATTTCAGTTCAGGTCATGATCTCAGAATTATGTAATCAAGCCCTATGGTGGGCTGTGTGCTCAGTGGGGAGTCTGCTGGAGATATCTTTCCTGCCCCTCCCCCCACTCACATGTGTGTACGCACTCTCTCTCTCTCAAATAAATCTTAAAAAATGTGTATAATAATGATAGACTTACTACAAAAATGAAAATGCAATAAATATATGTAATACATATATAATATACACATATATGTACTTATATACATATATGTGCATATACAGATTTACTTATACATACATATACATAACTGGAGAAGAGATTGATGAAAAAAGACAAAACTAATATTTGCAGAGGGACCCCTCTTGAGTATTTAGTTGAGTGACGATCAACAAACGTAAAATAGGAAATAACATCCATATGCAAATGGCTTCATTAGTCTACCAAATATTTTAAAAATAAATAATACCTATTCTGAACAAAAATTTTGAAAATACTGAAAAGTAGGAAATACCAACCAATGCATTCTATAAATTCAATATTACTATGATACCCAAACCAGAAAGAAATAGTAAAAGAAAAGACAATTATAAGTCAATAATGCTAAGGTACTTGATGCAAAAACTCTTTAAAAATTTTTAGGAAATGAAACACAACCATATTTACAAAAGATATTGAATAATGACAGAGGGATTTTATCCTGGGAACACAATTAACATCATTTTTTTAAGATGGTAAATCTTTATTTTTGATTGAAGTACCATCAACATATAACATTAGTTTCAGGTGTATAGCATAATGATTCAACACTTGTATGTTGAAATGATCACTACAATAAGACAGTTACCATCTGTCACCATAAAAAGTTAACAAATTCTTCTTCTTGTGATGGTAAATCATCACATTCTTAGAATTTTTCAAGATTGCAATACAATATCATTGACTATACTCACCATGCTGTGCACCATATCCCTGTGACTTATTTATAACTTGAAGATTGTACCTCTTAATCCCCTTCACCCATTTCACTCACTCAATAGCCTCCCTCTCATTTAGTAACTACCCATATGTTCTTTGTATCTATGTTTGGGTTTGTTCATTTGTTTTTTAGATTCCACATGTAAGAGAATCTATAGTATCTTTCTTTGTCTGACTTACTTCACATAACTTAATACCCTCATGGTCCATTCATGTCATCACAAAAAGAAAGGATCGTTTTTTTAATCATTGAGTACTATTCCATTGGATACATGTACTATATCTCCTTTAATGGACATTTAGGTTTTTTTTATATCATGGCCACTATAAAAAATGCTGCAATGAACACAGGGGTAAATATTTCTTTTCAAATTAGTGATTTCATTTTCTTTGGTAAACACCTAGAAATGGAACTGCTGGATCATAAGTAGTTGTATTTTCAGTTTTTTGAGGAACTTTCACACTGTTGTCCATACTGGCCACACCAATTGACATTTCCACAAACAGTACACAAGAGTTCCCCATCCTCCACATTCTCAACAACACTTTTTACTTGTCCTTTTCATAAAAGCCATTCTGACAAGTATGAGGTAGTATCTCATTATGATTTTTGATTTGCACTTCCCTAATGATTAGTGATGTTGAGCATCATTTCATATGCATGTTGGTCATCTGTATGTCTTCTTTGAAAAATGTCCATTTTCAGATCATCTTCACATTTTTTAAACAAGATTGCTTTGTATTATTGAGTTCATGATTTCCTTATTTATTGGATATTAATCCTTTACCGGATGTATGGTTTGCATGTATCTCCTCCCATTTAGTAGGCTGCCTTTTCATTTTGTTGATAGTTTCCTTCACTGTGCAGCTTTTTAGTTTAATGTAGTTCTAATTGTTCATTTTTGCATTTGTTGTCATTGCCTTTGGAGGAAGATCCAAATAAATATTACTAAGACCAATATCAAGGAGCCTACTACATATATTTTCTTCTAGTTTTATGGTTTCAGGTCTTACATTCAAGTCTTTAATTCATGTTAAGCTAATTTTTGTGTATGGTGGAGGATAGCGATCCATTTTCATTCTTTTGCATGTGGTTGTACAGTTTCTCCAATACCATTTATTGAAGATACTATCCTTTCTCCTTTATTTATTCTTGCCAACTCTGTCAAAAATTAATTGACCATATATGGATGGGCATATTTTTGGGCTGTCTGCTCTGTCCCATTCATCTATGTGTCTGCTTTTATGCCAATATCATACTGTTTTAACCAGTATAGCTTACTAATATAGTTTGAAATCATAGAATATAGTATCTCCAGATTTGTTCTTTCTCAAATTGTTTTGGCTCTCTGGGATCTGTCATAAAAGAATTCCATACAAATTTTAAGGTTGTTTGCTCTCATTTCATTTAAAAAAAAAGGCCTTTAAAATTTTGATACTGCATTATCAAAGAGATTGTATTGAATCTGTAGGTTGCTCTGGGTAATATGGATATATAAACAATATTATTTCTTCTCCATGAGCATGGAATATTTTTCCATTTATTTGAGTCTTCCTCAACTTCTTTCAACAATGTCTTATACTTTTCATTGTATAGATCTTTCACCTCTTTGGAGAAATTTATTCCTAGGTATTTTTTGACACAATTGTAAACTAAATTGTTTTACTAATTTCTCTTTCTGATAGTTCATTGTTAGGGTATAAAAATGCAACAGATTTTTGTATATTGATTTTGTATCCTGCAGCTTCACTTAATTCATTGGTTTGTTTTTAACAGTTTTTGGTGGTCTTTTGAGTTTTTGATATATAAAATCACATCATCCCCAAAAGTGAGTTTTACTTTTTCCTTTCCAATTTAGATGCCTTTTACTTCTTTTTTATGTTTAATTGCTCTGGCTAGAACTTCCAATAGATTGTTGAATAAACATGGTAAGAATCATCCATTTCTTATTCCTAATCTTTTTTTTTTTTTGCTGTTTTAATTAATTTATTTATTTTTTCAGCGTAACAGTATTCATTGTTTTTGCACAACACCCAGTGCTCCATGCAATATGTGCCCTCCCTATTACCCACCACCTGGTTCCCCCAACCTCCCACCCCTGCCCCTTCAAAACCCTCAGGTTGTCTTTCAGAGTCCATAGTCCCTTATGGTTCGCCTCCCCTTCCAATTTCCCTCAACTTCCTTCTTCTCTCCATCACCCAATGACCTCCATGTCATTTGTTATGCTCCACAAATAAGTGAAACCATATGATACTTGACTCTCTCTGCTTGACTTATTTCACTCAGCATAATCACTTCCAGTCCCGTCCATGTTGCTACAAAAGTATGGACATTGGGGAGGGTGTGTGCTATCCTGAGTGCTGTGAAGTGTGGAAACCTGGTGATTCACAGACCTGTACCCCTGGGGATAAAAATACATTATATGTTTATAAAAAAAAAAAAAAAGAGAAAGAAAGAAAGGATGAATACCCAACTCTTATTCCTAATCTTAAAAGAAAACGTTTCAATTTCTCACTGTTGAGTATGGTGTTAGCTATGGGCTTGTCATATATGGTCTTTCTTATATTGAGGTTCATTCTGTCTATGCCTAGTTTGTGAGAGTTTTATCATAAATGGCTGTTGAATTTTGTCAAATGATTTTCTGAATCTACTGAGAAAACCATGACTTTTATCCCTCATTTTGTTGATGCGGTTTATCATGTCGACTGATTTGCATATGTTGAACCATCCTTACATCTCCAGAATAAATCCCACTTGATCATGTTGTATGATCCTTTTAATATATTTCTGAATTCATTTTGCTAATTTTTTAAAGATATTTTGCATCTATGTTCACCAGGGATATTAGCCGATAATTTTCCTTTTTTGTGTGTGATGTCCTTGTCTAGTTTTATTACCAAGGAAATGCTCACTTGGTAAAATAAGTTTGGGAGTGTTCCCATCTCTTCAATTTTGGAAGACTTTGACACAAATAGGTCTTAAATCTTTGAATATTTGATAGAATTCACCAGTGAAGCTGTCTTGTCCTGGACTTTTGTTTGTTGGGATGTTTTGATTATTGATTCAATTGCCTTAACTAGTAATTATTCTATTCAGATTTACTATTTCTTCCCAATTCAGTCTTGGAAGATTGTATGTTTCTAGGAATTTATTTATCTATTTCTTCAGGTTGTTGAAGTTGCTGGCAAATAATTTTTCATGCTAGTCTCTTACAGTCTTTTGTACTCCTGTGATATCAGTTAACTTTTCCTTCATTTCTGGTTTTTTTATTTGGCAGGACTTCCTTCCTTCCTTTCTTTTCCTTTCCTTTCCTTTCCTTTTTTCTTTTCCTCCTTTCCTTTCCTTGTTTCCTTTCTCTCTCTCTCTCTTTTCCCTCCCCTTTCCTCCCCTTTTTTTTCCTTCCTTCTTTTTCTTCCTGGCTAAAGGTCTGTCAAATTTGTTTATCCTTCCCAAGAACCAGCTCTTAGTTTCATTGATACTTCCTACTTTTTATTTCAGTCTCCATTTCATTTATTTGCACTCTTATCTTTATTTCCTTTGTTCTACCATCTTTGAACTTCATTTCTTCTTTTTCTAGTTTTTTTAGCTGCAAGTATTTTTTTTTAATTAAGACTTTATTTATTTGAGAGTCTGAGAATGAGAGAGAGGGAAAGCATGAGAGGAGGAAGGGACAGAGGGAGCAGCAGACTCCTTGCTGAGCAGAGAGCCTGATATGAAACTCAATCCTGGGACTCCTAGATCATGACCTGAGCAGAAGCAGACACTTAACCATCTAAGCCACCCAGGTGCCAGGTGTAAGTTTAGATTGAGATTTTTCTTGTTTCTTGAGGTGGGCCTCTATTGCAATAAACTTCCCTCTTATAACTACTTTTGCTACATCCCATAGATTTTAGCATGCTGTATTTCCATTTTCATTTGCTTAAGGTAATTTCATATTTCTGCTTTGATTTCTTTGTTGACCCATTGATTGTTCAGTAGCATATTGTTTAATCTCCACATATTTGTGAGCGTTCCAATTTTCATCTTGTGATTGATTTCTAGCTTCATAACATTGGTGGAACAGATGCTGAATATGATTTTAAACTTCTTAAATTTATTGAGACTTGATTTGTAGTCTAATATATGATCTATCCTGGAGAATGTTCCATGTGCACTTGAAAAGAAAGTGTTCTCTATTTTTAAAGAAATGTAGAAATGTTCTGTATATATTTATTAAGTCCCTTACTATTTTATTGCTGTCAATATCTCCCCTTAAGTTTGTTAATATTTGCCTTCTATATCTAGGTGTACTTATGTTGGTATATAAATATTTACATTGCCATGATTTCTTGTTAAATTAACCCCCTTTATTATTAGCTAATGCCCATCTTTTTCTTTCATTATAATCTTTGTTTTAAAGTCTATTTTTTCTGATATAAATTTAAATACCTTAGCTTTCTTTTGGTTTCTGTTTGCTTCAAATATTTTTTTTCCATCACTTCACTTATAGTTTGCATGTCCTTATATCCAAAGTGAGTCTTTTGTAGACAGCATAGAGATGGGTCTTATTTTTTAATCCATTCAGCTACCCCATGTCTTTTGATTAAAAATTTAGTACATTTACATTTAATCACTGACAGATATATATTTTTTGCTATTTTGTTGTCTTCTGGTTGTTTTCATAGGTTCTCTCTGTTCCTTTCTTCTTATCTTACAGTCCTGTGGGACTGCAATTATATTCCATGCTGTGCTCAAGACAGCCATGGAGCCTGCTTGGGGGGGTAGGGGGATAGGAGAAGAATAAATGAAACAAGATGGGATTGGGAGGGAGACAAACCATAAATGACTCTTAATCTTACAAAACAAACTGGGGGTTGCTGGGGGGAGGTGGGATTGGGAGAGGGGGAGCGGGCTATGGACATTGGGGAGGGGAGGCGAACCATAAGAGACTATGGACTCTGAAAAACAACCTGAGGGTTTTGAAGGGTCAGGGGTGGGAGGTTGGGGGAACAGGTGGTGGGTGATGGGGAGGGCACGTTTTGCATGGAGCACTGGGTGTTGTGCAAAAAGAATGAATACTGTTACGCTGAAAAAATAAATAAAAAGGGAAAAAAAAAATTCTTTCTCTCCCTCTACCCCTGTCCCCTCACTGTCTCTCTCTGATAAAACAAACAAACATACAAAAAAGCCAGAAAAAGAGTGCCCATTGTATGATTCCTGTGACATAAAATTCTGGACAATATGAACTAAAGTATAGAGACAAAAATAGAACAATAGTTACTGGTTATAGGCAGGATGGATGAGAGAAGAATTATGAAAGTGCAGGAGAAAATACCTTAGAATGATAGATATGTTCCTTATTTTAATTAAATTAATGGTTTTATGGCCATATACATATGTCAAAACTTAGTAAACAGCACATTTTAAAGTATAGTTTATTGTATGTCATTATACCTCATAAAGTTGTTATTCACGAGTCTTATATTTATCTCTTCATTTTTAACTGAATTTTACAGATTTTAAAGTACACAAATCTTTCAGAATGTAAATAGTTCTTCATTGTGAGATCTTTTTATAACTAGCTTACTTCTTTTTTGAAATTGGAATATTTATATCAAGTAGCTAATAATCTCTTTAAAGCAAAGAGTGTATTTCTAAAGACTCAAGTACAGTTGACCTTTGAAAAACTAGGGTCTGGTTCAGTCAAAAAAATCCACAAATAATTTCTGACTTTCCAAAACTTAACTACTAATGACCTGCTGTTGATGAGAAGTCTTACTGAGAATATAGTCAATTAACACATCATGTATGTTATAGGTATTATATACTGTATTCTTACAATAAAGTAATATATAGAAAATAAAATGTTATTAAAAGAATATAAGAAAAAGATAATACATATATGGTACTGTATTGTATTCATAAAAAATTTGTTTACTGATGTACCCACAAAGTTCAAACCAATGCTTTTCATGGGTCAACTGTAATTCTTGAGAGCAGTGTGATTTTATGCAACTAAAAAGAATGAAAGGCTAAAAGAGGAAAAACACTTCAACTGATCAAGCAAAAAAATCTGAAAAATAATAAATTTAATAGTTTAGGAGGAAAGATTAAAGTACAGATTCTGTTCAAAGTACTGATAAGTACTGATATTCAGAGAAATGGCTTTAGAACAGATTTATAAAAAAATTTATATTTTTTCAATTAATTAAAATCAGAAGTGTTTAGTTTTGGAAGATATATTGTTTAAAATCATAATGAGCAGCTTGCATCATTTAATTTCTATATAAATGACGATTGAATATAAAAGTATATAAACAGTAGTGTAGCACGAAAATGAAATGGCAAAAAATGTCAACCATTAGTGATTAAGACCATTAGTCAGAAGATTTCATCCAGAGAACAGATGAATGAGAGAACAAAATGTTAAAAGGGTAACAACAACCCCAGAAAAATATACACTAACTAAATCAGAGGAGACCCAAAACTGGGGGAAGAAGAAAGGAGAGAAAAGAAAAGAAAAAAAAAATACACACACACACACACACACACACACACACACATACACACGAATAGACTGGTGAATAGAACAGAACCACACACTTGATTTTAGGTTTATTTTGGTCTGTTAGAAGAAACTGCCTCCCAAGATTTTAAAGAAAGAAAAATTTATATATATATATATATATATGTTTTCTTATATATATTTTTTTTTCTTTTTTTCTTATATTTTCTATAGATTTTTCTATATTATATATATGGTTTTCTTATATATATATAAGTTTATATATGTGTGTGTGTGTATATATATATATATATATATGGGTAAACACAATGAAGGGATGGAATATGACTTTAAAGATGAAAATTAAAAAAGACTTTAAAAAAGGAATTTATAAGATAAATTGGTTGAAAAAGAAAAAAAATGGAGAGAATTTGATTAGGTCAGAGACTAGAACAAAGTCATATGCTAGATTTAGGGTATATTTTGGTTTGTTAGAAGAAACTGTATCCCAAAATTTTAAATAAAGGAAAACCTATATGTATACAAAAAATAAGGTTAAATACAATGAAGGAATACAATATGACTAAAAAAAGGAAAATTAAAAAAGATTTTAAAAAGGCATTGATAAGATAAAATAATTAAAATTATAAGGCAGAAAATCTCACCTCAAAAAAAAAAAAAAAAGAAAGAAAGAAAGAAAAGGACAAAAGGGGCACCTGGGTGGCTCAGTGGGTTAAGCCTCTGCCTTTGGCTCAGGTTATGATTTCAGGGTCCTGGGATTAAGTCCCGCATCCGGCTTTCTGCTCAGTGGAGAGCCTGCTTCCCTCTCCCTCTCTCTGTCTACCAGTCATCTCTGTCAAATAAATAAAAAAAATCTTAAAAAAAAAAAAAAAAGAACAAGAGGCAGTACTGACTGCTAGGGACCTAATCAATATGAACCTTAGTAAGAGGTCAGAACTAGAGTTCAGAATGACAATTATAAAGATGCTTGCAGGGCTTAAAAAATACATAGGAGATACTAAAGAGTCTCTTCCTGGAGAAATATATTCCCTTTCTAAAGAAATAAAAGAAATAAAGTCTAACCAAGTTGAAATAAAAAAGGTATTAATGAGGTGCAATAAAAAATGGAGGCTTTTACCGCTAGGATGAATGAAGCAGAATTGAGAATTAATGATACAGAAGACCAAATGATGGAGAATAAAGAAGCTGAGAAAAAGAGATAAACAACTATTGGATCACGAGGGGAGAATTCAAGAGATAAGTGATGCCATATGTTGAAACAATATTAGAATAATTGGCATCCCAGAAAAAGAAAGAGAGAGGGGCAGAAGATATATTGAGGCAAATCATAGCAGAGAGCTTCCCTAATTTGCAGATGGCAACAAGCATCAAAATTCATGAGGCAGAGAACCCCCCTCAAAAATCAATAAAAATAGGTCACCAGCCTGCTATCTATTAATAAAACTTACAAATTTCAGAGACATAGAGAAAATCCTGAAAGCAGCTCAAGACAAAAGGTCTGTAAACTACAACAGTAGAAATATTAGATTGGCAGCAGACCTATCCACAGAAACCTGGCAGACCAGAGGACTGGCATGATATACTCAGAGAACTAAATGAAAAAAACATGCAGCCAAGAATACTATCTCCAACTAGGCTGTCACTGAAAATAGAAGGAGAGATAATAAGCTTCCAGGACAAACAAAACTAAAAGAATTTGCAAACATCAAACCAGCCCTACAGGAAATATTAAAAGGGTCCTTTAAGCAAAGAGAGAGCTGAAAAGTAACAGACCAGAAAGGAACAGAGACAAGATACAGTAACAATCACCTTACAGGCAATACAATGGTACTAAATTCATATCCTTCAATAGTTGCAAATGGGCTAAATGCCCCTATCAAAAGACACAGGGTACCAGAATGGATAAAAAAAAACAAGACCCGGGCATCTGGGTGGCTCAGTGGGTTAAGCCGCTGCCTTCAGCTCAGGTCATGATCTCAGAGTCCTGGGATCGAGTCCCACATGGGGCTCTCTGCTCAGCGGAGAGCCTGCTTCCCTTCCTCTCTCTTTGCCTGCCTCTCTTGTGATTTCTCTCTGTCAAATAAATAAATAAAATCTTAAAAAAAAAAAAAAAAAACAAGACCCGTTGATATGCTGTTTGCAAGAAACTCATTTTAGACTCAAAGACACCTCCAGATTTAAGGTCAGAGGGTGGAAAAAAATTTACCATATTAATGGACATCAAAAGAAAGCTGGGTGGCAATACTTAGATCAGATAAATTAGATTTTAAGCTAAAGACTATAATAAGAGATGAAAAAGGACACTATATCATACTTAAAGTTTCTGTCCAACAAAAAGATCTAACAATTTTAAATACCTACACTCCTAACATGGGAGAAGCCAACCACATAAACCAATTAATAACAAAATCAAAGAAACACATCGACAATAATATAATAATAGTAGGGGACGTTAACACCTCCCTGAAATGGACAGATTATGTTAAGCAAGAGATCAACAAGGAAATAAAGGCTTTAAATGACACACTGGACCAGATGGACATCACAGACATATTCAGAATATTCCATCTCAAAGCAACAGAATATACATTCTTCTCTAGTGCACATGGAACATTCTCCAGGTTAGATCACATCCTCGGTTACAAATCAGGTCTCAACTGGTATCAAAAGATTGAGATCCTTCCCTGCATGTTTTCAGACCACAATGCTTTGGAACCAGAACTCAACACAAGAAGAAAATTGGAAAGAACCCAAATACATGGAAGGTAAAGAGCACCCTACTAAAGAATAAATTGGTCAAACAGGAAATTAAAGAAGAATTAAAAAACTTCTGGGAAACAAATGAAAATGAAAACAGAAATGTTCATAATCTTTATGATGTAGCAAAGGTGGTCCTGAGAGTAAAGTATACAGCAATACAAGCTTTTCTCAAGAAACAAGAAAGGTCTCAAATACACGACCTAACCCTACACCTAAAGGAGCTGGGGAAAGAATAGCAAAGAAAGCCTAAACCCAGCAGCAGAAGAAAAATAATTAAGATCAGAGCAGATATCAATGAAAAAAAAACCAAAAGAATAGTAGAACAGATCAATGAAACTAGGAGCTGGTTCTTTGAAGGAATTAATAAGATTGATAAACTGGCCAGACTTATCCAAAAGTAAAGAGAAAGGACCCAAATTAATAATGAAAGAGGAGAGATCACAACCAACACCAAAGAAATGCAAACAATTATAAGAACATATTACAAGCAACTATACACCAGTAAATTTGACAATCTGGAAGAAATGGATGCATTCCTAGAGACATATAAACTACCAAAACTGAACCAGGAAGAAATAGAAAACCTGAGCAGATGCTAACTAGTAAGGAGATTGAAACAATCATCAAAAATCCCCCAGGGGTGCCTGGGTGACTCAGTGGGTTGAGCCTCTGCCATCTGCTCTGGTCATGGTCTTGGGATCCTTGGATCGGGTCCTGCGTTGGGCTCTCTGCTCGGTGGGGAGCCTGCTTCCTCTGTCTTTCTGCCTACTTATGATCTTTCTGTCAAATAAATAAATAAAATTCTTTAAAAAAAAACTCCCAAAAAAGAGCCCAGTACAGATGGCTTCCCAGGGGAATTCTACCAAACACTTAAAGAAGAATTAATACTTATTCTCCTGAAACTGTTCCAAAATATAATAGAAATAGAAGGAAAACTTCCAAACTCATCCTATGAGGCCAGCATTACCTTGATCCCCAAACCAGACAAAGACTCCATCAAAAAGGAAAATTACAGACCAATATCCCTGATGAACATGGATGCAAAAATTCTCACTAAAATACTAGCCAATAGGATCCAACAGTACATTAAAAGGATTATTCACCATGACCAAGTAGGATTCATTCCTGGGCTTCAAGGTTGCTTCAACATCCAGAAATCAATCAATGTGAGACAATACATTAATAAAAGAACAAGAACCATATGATACTCTCAGTAGATGCTGAAAAGGCATTTGAATGACAAATGAATGACAAAATACAGTAATAATAAATTTGCAAAGGGGCACTGTTAAAGATATATATCCCAAAAAACTCATATGCACACATAAAGCATTGCACAATCTGCTTTGTAATTTAAACCAATTATTTTAGATGAAAACGAAGGTTTTTATTACACCTTATCTTAGTATATTAGTATTTTTATTTTATCTTTGTAAAGAGACACTTCAGAATTATCAAAAACTGGGGAAGATTTTTAAAATACTCATTCTAAATATATTTTATAACATAACAAGCAAATATATAAAATTGTGGGCTCTAGGTAAGTGTGAAAGCAACAGCTCGATTATTTAAACAGTATTGTATGGCAAGGTCTGCATGTATTGAGCGGCAGAGATCTCAGTAATTCACAGCAATTCACAGCTCCCAGGATGTAATAGGTATGCAATAAATGTTAAGGTTATGGCCTACATTAATAAACACATATCCAACATTGCTGAAAGTTCAATAAAATCTGAAAGTAGGGAGAAAAAAATGGGAATCTACTGGAAATTGAGTCTTATGGTTCACATAAAATCTGTTTTCTTATAATTTCTAAGTAAAAGACAACCTGAATTTTATTTTTCATTTTTTTAAAAGATTTTATTCATTTGACAGAAAGAGAGAGATCACAAGTAGGCAGAGAGGCAGGCAGAGAGAGGGGGGGAAACAGGCTCCCTGCTGAGCTGAGAGCCCATTGCAGGGCTCAATCCCAGGACACTGGGATCATGACCTGAACCAAAGGCAGAGGCTTAGCCCACTGAGACACCGAGGCACCCCTTAGTTATCATTTGCCCTTGCATATTATTTTACACAGAGCATATAAACTACTAATTCACTAATTTTTAACAAATGAATTTTGAGTGTCTAGTATGGCATCTAGTCAAGATATTGCTGAGTGAGATTAACAAGCTAGTATCAAATAGAGTTCTTGAGAAAGGGCTTAAAAACAAACAATACTCTTCTAATGAACACACACACACACAACTACATTTTTTTACTAGCTGATCTTATCTCTCAGCTATTTTTGGATTTTAATAAAAATCTAACTCTGTTTCCTTAAATAGATCAATATGAAATCCCCCTATGAATGCTTTTGAAATTATATTCCTTGGTATAAATGCTACAATAAATGACTGAATAAAAAGATGGCTAGCGTTGGAGGAAAACAGTTCCACTAGAGGTTTTAGTCTATGTTTAATTGTAAAAATATTGTATCCTAATAATTGGCTCAAAATGAAGCAGCCTCTCTGCGCGGGCCAACCTAGTCATATTTAAGCTTTAGCAAGCACCCTTAGCCTGAGTGATTGTTAAACTAATCTTTTTTTGTGTGTATCTACAGATCATGCGTTCTTTCTTAGAAAGAGCAGAGCACCTCTGCACAACCTCCAGGCACTAAGGAACCAGACCCCCTTGCAAACCTCCAAGCAAGTCTGTAGTTGGCACAATTGAGTCAGTACATAATCAAGAGATGTGATAGACTACGGTACTCCCTTCATTGGTTAACTACTCTAAATGCCTTTAAAAAACCCCTTGGCCAGGGGCGCCTGGGTGGCTCAGTGGATTAAGCCGCTGCCTTCGGCTCAGGTCATGATCTCAGGGTCCTGGGATCGAGCCCTGCATCGGGCTCTCTGCTCCGCAGGGAGCCTGCTTCCTCCTCTCTCTCTGCCTGCCTCTCTGCCTACTTGTGATCTCTCTCTCTGTCAAATAAATAAAATAAAATCTAAAAAAAAAAAAAAAAAAAACCCCTTGGCCAGGAAGAAACCTCTGTAGTTGGCTTTTGGCCCTCTCCCCAAGTGGCCAGCCTCCTGAATAAAACTCATATTCCTTTTCAGTCAAAATCCTTTTCCTAAGCATTAGCCTTTCAAATGAAGGGCAGATGAACTTGGGTTTTCGTAACAAAAAGAACAAGTTTGATAAATTTATTTATATTTCTCAGGATACACTAATCTATCTATAGGAAAGAGGTTTGCAAACGTTATCTGTAAAACAAAAAATATTTTAGGTTTATGGGCCATATGGTATCTGAAGCAACTACTTAACTTTGTTCTTACAACTTAAAAGCAGTGACAGACAATATAAATGAACAGTCTTGGCTGTTCTCCAAAAAACTTTATTTACAAAAATGGGTTGGGATGGCAAGCAGGATATAGTTTGCCAACTCCTGCTATAGGGTATTGCATGATACTGACAGAGTCTCAGTTGACCACACTTTTAGTCAGGCTCCTTAAAACCTCTGCTTAATTAGAACAACTATGGGCTTTGTTTCTGTTCACACAGTCTAGTTTTAGCAAGAAGTCTTAAAAGTTTAGAGAGAATTCTTTAACCTCAATATTTGGCCATTTCCTTATCTCCTTATGATACCTCATCATGCTAGTCTGCATTAGCAAGAATCCTACATATCAGTTCAGCTGGAATCATCCCTTACCCCGGATATTTCCTCTTAGTAATTTTCCATCCACTGACCCCCAACACTATTCCTTGGCTATAAATTTCCACTTTTCTTTGTTGAATTCGTAGTTGAGTTCAATTCCTCTCCTCTACTACAAAACTCCTTTGTAGTAGTCCCCCTTAATAAAGTCTGCCTTATAGTTATTTAATAAGTGTCTGATAATTTTTTCTTTAACAATATCAAAATAATCTAAGATTTTCCTTTGATTGACAAAATTTCCTATTTAATACCTAGATGATGCCTTCTTAAAAAACAAATGAAAAAAGCAATCTGGGCTGTGACGTCTCATCCTTTTATACTTTAGTAATGTTTCTCTTTGCCTTTTTTAAAATTCTTCAAAAATTACTGTTTCATCATAATTGTGAATTTCTATGAAAATCCTAATTTGTATCTTACAAATTAGCATCTTCTAGTTGTAACTTTGCCTTAGGTTTCATTTTATTGCAACAAGAAATTGTCTGTGGGACTGCTATTCCCATAGATTTCCTAAACTAAGGTACAGTGGAGGTTAATTATGCACATTCTAAAGATAGATTACCTCAACAGTTAAGGTAACTCTTCAGGGACTTAGTAAGAAGTAGTAGTGTGTGCCCTACACCTAAATCATTATTGCTCTACACTCCCCAATCTCAACCCCTATTAAGAACCACTGTATTAAATAACCCATCTATTTTCCCCATTAATGAATTCTATTTTACCACAGATTGAACTATTTCATGTAATTTAGTCTGTTTTTTCCCTTTCTACTTGGTACCACTGACAAATATTTTTCTTTGGGAGTTAGTACTACATATTTTAAATACTTTCCCTTGAATAGATTTTAATATCTGCCAGGGTTCTTGCTCACCTTTACTGTTCTTTTCAAACAAACCATGCGTCATTCCATTTATTATTTCATATAAAATTTATAACTCTTTCTATGAGTTCAAAGTGACTAAAACAATAAGAATTCTGAGTCTGGTTTGTTTGTAATTCTAAATTAACATTTATACCTTCCAAATATTTAAGTTTCTCATCTAGAAACACAGTTTCTCATCCAAGAATTATTCTGTTCTTTACATCACTCAAAACACATTTGTACTTCATTGCATTAGACAGAATATCCTTTTGCTAATGTTTTAAAAAGTTAAGAAGAATGTACAACTCAACATTAAAGTAATAATGCATCAAGACTATATAACATTATTGAATCAAAGGTGGGTCTTCTAAGGAGCTATATTATTATATCTCATAAATGGGTTTATAAAGAAATTTTACAGTCACCTCAATAGAAGCTAGAGAACTTTTAAAAAATTTAGCAACCATCATGAATAAAAATATTACCTAATTAATATATGCTATTTACAGAATACTTTTGAAAAGTACACAATTAAATACTGTATTTCATATGCATGGCAGATTCATTCACATTAAGCAATCTGTAATTACTTATAAATATAGCCACATATAATTGAACTTTAAGAAGAGTATGCTCTTTGTCATAATGCAATTAGAAAATAACAAAAAATCTCTAGGAAAGCTCTCACACAATCCAAAGTCATTGCCATTTCAAAGTTTTACCAATTAAAATCTTTATAATTAATTTTATTAAAAATATTTAATTGGTTAACATAGAGCTAAATACTATAAGCTTTTTCACTGTGGTATGGTTAAAAATAACCAATCTGAATTGTAGTTAACCTTTAAAACAGGAGTAGAAATAAAACAAAGAAATTAGGGCATTAGTCATCTTACTAAAAAGACAAAAATAAATACAGTGATTCTATTTAAAGAATTCTATCCAAAACAATGGTTGTTTATCTCTGTCCAAAGAAACAGAGTTTGAATCTTTCAAGAGGTTTCGTGAATTTTTATAGCAGTCACTTTTGATGCTGTCAAATAATAGGAATAAATCTTGCTTTCTCCTTGTCCACTGTTGAAGATAAAGCAGAGCTTGTTTTTATACTCCCAGAGTTCCCATCAATTTTGGTACTGCATGCTTCTTTATATGGTGACAGTCCTTGTATATAGCAATTGGCAATTGGAAATCTTCATCCCTTTAAATTTATCACCACTCTACAGTTCCCTGTAAAACTGAGACTAAATACTATATTCCTTATCTATTAGAACTCATTCTGAAAACAGATAATTTGTGTCAAGCTCTGATTGAAAATAATAACTGGTTATCAAAGTTTATTATTCATACAGAATCATGATGGGAAGCTATGTCTATTACTAAATTTTTCTACTATATAGTATTATATGTAAAAAAGGAAAAAAAAACAACTAAAAAAAGAATTACTTCTTCAAGGCTATGTACATAATTGAGAACACCAGTTATCTATTTAATTCTAAGACATTATTTCAAAGGACTCAAAAATATTAAGGATGTCCCCTAATGTCATCACAATGTGTATTTGAATTTATAACTAACTCCCAGGTAACTTTAGTAACTATTATTATAAATGAAATCAAGAATGCTTTTCTCACAAAGGATCACAAGGTATCTTAAACCAAAGTAAACATATTAGATGTATTTATATCGGATAACTTTTTCTTCTACTTTGTTTCACCCATTCCTTTTTTCTGATCAGGTTTTTCCTTTGATGCTTGTTTTTCTTAGAATTATGTTGTCCTTTGAAAAATACTTCCCTAGAGCTTAAATATGTAAATATCTGAAAATGCAAATTACTAAGCTTTTGTTCATATGGAGAATACAGTCAATCATACCTCTATAGTTCCAATGCCAGCTATGAATATATAATGAAAAAATTTATAACATAAAATTATTCTTAAATTTTAAGATGTATGGCATTATAATTTCACTATTTATAGTTCTTATGATGCTTGGAATATGATTTAATATGAATTATATACAGATTTAATAAATACAATATTTTGTTATTATATTGTATTTGTATAAAACAAAAAGTGAGCTCTTTCTCTTCTCTGGTAAAATTCTGTCATTATGTCTTCAATGTAGTAGTACATAAATTCCACTGGGAGGTTTATCCTGAATGTTCTCTGCTGCTATTTGTGGATGCTATGTAGAAATAATCACCCCCTTCTTTAAAATAGTTGAATCCTATTTTTTTCCATGAAGAGAAAAAAAGGGTTTGGATGTATGCAAGTAACTTTTCTTTCTTTCTTTCTTTCTTTCTTTCTTTCTTTTTTTTAAGATTTTATTTATTTATTTGAGAGAGAGAGTGCAGGAGCACAAGCAGAAGGGAGGGGCAGAGGGAGAGGGAGAAGTAGGCTCCTTGCTGAGCAGGGAGCCCATGCGACTTGATCCCAGGACCTGAGATCAAGACCTGAGCCCAAAGCAGATGCTTAACCAACTGAGCCACCCCAGAGTAACTTTTCTTGCAATGTTTAATTTCATACGCTTAGCTTAGTTTTTATCTGGTTTGATGGAACCCTGTTACATAGCTTACATACTGCTTATCTGTTGATAAAAAAAATTCCTGATTATATGTACTAGACATTATAGCTTAATAGTAAATCTCACATTAAAAGGCTTTTACTCTATAGAATATACAATTTTTACAAGTGTGGCAAATGTGGGTAAAATTATAAGTCATTTCTATGCAAAAAGTTTTAAGAAAAAGGTATGCACTCTATATGTTCTCCTTCTTCCACTCATTGGATACAAATGACTATAAAGCCATATGTAATAATGAAGCAACAAGTGGAAACCATAGAATTCTACAAAGTAGTCAACAACCAGGAACACTTCGGATTCTAATACAAATGAAAAATAAACTACATGTTAAGGTTCTAGAATTTTGTCTTTTCTGCTTTTAAATATACATATATATTCTCTTAAAAATCTGTATCTTCTTCAATTGGGATATACCCAAAACAAAAACCTAAAACATGTGCTATTCGCTTAACAGTCAGAAGCCAAATGATATGTAAAACTGTAATATGAAACTAGACTGATAGAAACCTACATTATACAGTCCTAACTTTCTTGGTAAAATTATATCTGCAATAACTTGGAAAGCAGGACAAGTGCTAATTTCTTTGTGTTGACTGAAACTTGATGCATCTAACAAGTTATTTCCAGGAACAGATGAACTCAAGGAATACTAGCTGAGTTGAACTTTAAAAAAGTTGAACTTTAAAAAAAAAAAAAGGAATAGAAGAGTATAGAACATTGTATTTTCGGGATTATAAAAAGATGATTCTTGCTCTTAGAATGGAGACAAAACTAAGAAAAGAATATCTGAGTACCAAAAACAGATTAAGACATCCTAGTTAAACCAAGAGATTCAGCTCTGTGTCTAAGATCTATCCACCCGTATTTTATAATGACTTCAATTTAGTTGCCATTAAGTTGAGAGAAGCCCATGAATAAAGTAGCAAATAGATACACTAATAGATAAGACACACTTGAAAACTATGTCAAAGAAAGGACTTTGGATGTGGACTTCTGTGTGTAGTTTTGACACATGGAATTGACAAGTAGATTAAAAAGCTACTTTGTGTTTAAGGAAATTTTACTGCCAACAAATGATGAGTCTGGTCTAAATCGGAGCCTAGAGCTATAAAACGGTCCTCAAGCTCTCAAAACAGATTATCATAAAAGTATGAGAGCTGTTCAGCCACCAATAGCTACTTCAGAAGTTGTAAGGATGATAAAAGAAGGTCACAGATAGTGGAATCAATGGCCATCCAGAAGAATGGCTAAGTGTCTCAGTGAATTTAATGTCATATATGTTCCGAGGTTGTGCACAATGCCTGCCCATTATTGCTATGGCTGTGTTTATTCTCCTTTCTTTCTTTTTTTTTTTTTTTTTAAAGATTTTATTTATTTATTTGACAGAGAAAGAGAGATCACAAGTAGGCAGAGAGGCAGGGGGAAGCAGGCTCCCTGCTGAGCAGAGAGCCCGATGTGGGGCTCGATCCCAGGACCCTGAGATCATGACCTGAGTCAAAGGCAGTGGCTTAACCCACTGAGCCACCCAGGCGCCCCTATTCTCCTTTCTTAAGGGGAGTTTTCTACTTATTTCAAACACTGTATATTTTAGGTTAGGGTTAGGTGGATTTTCATTCAATCTGTGCCTCACCAGTCGATAAGAAGACATATTTGAACCTGATGGAGAAAAATCTGTATCACCAGATATATGAGAATGAGCACACATGTTTTGTGGGTGCAATGGCAGACTATTACAGAGATCACTAAGTATCTACAAAAATTGGGGCTTCCTCTTCCATGACAGAGAATCATTGTTGGAAAACGACTACTACTGAGCCAGGGACAGCATTTAACATCTTACCCCTATTTGCAGCTGATTGTGACCATATAACTAGTTCTTACTGCTGGTATGTGGGAAAAAATGATGTGTCTCTTCATATATGAGTTGGTTAAAAAGCACATGTGCCTTCTCTAATCTCCTTTTACAATTTCTGAGCTGGATGCAGGTAACACAGATAACACAGATAACAACTCTGAAGAGATGGTTGGTCTACTAAATGCAAGAAGCCTGGATCCCTGAATCATTGTCAACAACGAATACCAACATTAATTCTTTGGTAAATTTATTAGTGCCCTTAAGTTTGCTCTATATAAGGCCGCAGGGAGCAGAATTAATGCAACTACAAAACTTTCAAATTAAAAAACAAAAGATACAGAAACAGAAAACAAGCCAGACTGTAAGAAACAATTCCAAAGTACATACACAATTGACACTAATGCTTAAAAATACAGCCAATGCATAACATCAGGAAATTAATTTAGACCAGATTGATTTAAAAATTAATTATAGTGTGATTAAGAGCTATAGAGAATAAAATGACATCTATAAAAGAGAAAAATCATAAAATACACCAGGCAGATTTTTTTTTAAAAGCAGGAAATGAAAAAAAAAATGAATAGCAAAAAACAGTGAAAATAAAAATAACTCAATAGATGAGGTAAACTTAACTAGATGTAGTCAGAGTGAAAATTCATAACCTGGACATTAGTGCTAATGTTAAAGTATTTTAAAAAAACAGAGACAAAGAGGATAGTATTCCAAGTCTCTAACAAATATATAACAGGTATTCTAGAAATAAAGAAAAATGTAACACATACATACATTTCTTATTTTAAAAAATGTGAATCAGGAAAAAATTAAGGCATACCAGTTACATCATAATGTAACTGAAGACCAAACGTATGAAACCTATAATCTCACAAGTAATGAAAATTAGAAGAACATTAGCAGCTATAGTTTTAGTAGGTTCTCATGGATGGGGAAATAATATTTTCAGAATGTTGAGGAAAAATAACAACTATCTAGTCTTCCATACCCAAATAAACAATCTTTGAAAAAGGAGGTTAAAATAATGATATTTTTAAATATCCACTAAATAAAGAGTTTAAATACTTACAGTACCTTGTCAAAAGATCTATCAACAAATATACTTCAGCAAATAGCATGGTAAACCCAGGTAACAGGAGATAACATAAAAAAAAAAACCAGTAAGCGTAAAAACTTAATATATCTTGATGTATCTAAGTGTTGACTTTATAAATCTCTTAATTTTGTTTCTTTAAAAGGTAGAACTAAGTTTCAAAACTGGTAGCAATTTCAATGGGTGGCATGGCATACCACATTTAAAAAGTGAATAGAGATGCTAAATAATTTTATCTTCTTTTTGAAATATTTGTGTTAAGAAAGTATTTTTCTTAATTAAGGACAGCCTCTATAGAATTACAAGTTGTAGCATTCAAGTCAGGAGAGAGTAAAATAGATACTAAAATTGAAGTTACAATTTGGTTAAAATAATGTACCAAGAAAGATCGTTTCAAGCCGCTTGATGTTTTAACCTATTTTTAAAATTGTGACGAAGAACAAAATGTAATTATTTAACTTTACTCTTTCTTGGAAATAATACCTTCTATTTTTAGACTCCTTGGAGCCTCTTGATTTCATATTCTTCTCAACCTGGATGAAAGTCGGGAATTGCTTCATGGAAAATGCAGCTTTATTTGGAATTGAAGGTTACATTGTAAGAGTTTATATTTAGTTTTGAGAACCTTTAGAAAGTGAAAATACTATTTGGGCCAATAAGTATGCCCTTTTATTCTGATCTCAATCTCACCTTTTAGCTTTCCATCATATCCTCAAACCCCTTTATTTAATGCCAGCAAATCTTGGTGTCTCAAAATTTCTTTATGCTCTCTGCTTCCACCATCATCTCTGATAGCATGATTAGACATAAGAGCATAAACACAGAGCATAAATGTTTCTGAACTGCAGCAGAGGACAGAGCCATGAAGCCTTAATAACAACACTCTTCGGGAGCTCAAATCAATAGCTATGTCACCAAAGGCCCTGTACATCTCATTCACCTCTGTGAACAATAATGCAATGGTTTGAGAACTGCCACCATCCTTTCCTCCTGAATTTTAAAGCAGCACTAGAGAAAAATAAATAAATAAAAGCATAAACCTAAGAAAGAGAAAGAGTTTTTAAAAATTCTCAATATTTCAAAACTTTTATTTTTCCACAATCAAGTGTTATTTTGTTAAATTATATCATGTGATCCTTAAAGGCTTGAAGAATATATCCTTGTAATACATATGCATATATGTGTGTATATATATTCCCAGCAGGTGTAAAAACCCAAACTCTGTTACCTCTGAGTACAAGTGCCACTTTGTCTTAATGAGGTTTATTTTAAATTAATATCCAAGAGGAATTTATTAGACATTCATGTCACTTCAAAATTCACAACTGAACAAAAATTGCATTCAATTTTTCATATTGTTTCCAATTTTTTCTTCCACAGTGTTAAAGTATTCTTAGATATATACAGTAAAATACTATTTGATGTAAATTATTGCTTTATGAATCAACATTATTTTTTATTTTTATTTTTTTTATTTTTTTATTTTTTTTAAAGATTTTATTTATTTATTTGACAGAGAGAGATCACAAGTAGGCAGAGAGGCAAGCAGAGAGAGTGAGAGGGAAGCAGGCTCCCCGCCGAGCAGAGAGCCGGATGCGGGACTCGATCCCAGGACCCCGAGATCATGACCTGAGCCGAAGGCAGTGGCCTAAACCACTGAGCCACCCAGGCTCCCCTCAACATTATTTTTTAAATTCAAACCCTTCATGCAATAAATTAAGACAATTAAAATAATAAAATCTGTAACATCAATATGCCCAAATATGATAGGTTTAATTATAAACCTATGAGATAAAATTAGAATAGTTATGAAAAATAAATTGAGATTTGAGCCAGGAATAAAAAACTATTTATTATATATAACAGAATAAACTAAATTAGTGTTTGGTTTTGAATTTTAGCATATCTACTTAATGTACTATTTATGTCTATTTAAAGCTGACTGATAGCAAGAATAAGAGAACCTCACCCTTTAGGTTTCTAGAATTTGTATTTAGATATGCCTTCACAATATGATAGAGAAATGAATCACATGTTCTAAGACTCAGTAGTACAACTTTTAGAATAAAATATAATGATAAATTATTTATATACAAATAAATACAAATTACTCATAACAAATTGACAGTATGAGTAAATATAGATAAATTCTATTTAAACCAGCTTATTTTGTTTTCCTTACATAGCAGATCAAGAGTTTTCAAATTCATTTTAAGTAAATTATCAAAATCCCTAAAACCTCACTAAATGTTTCATACTTCTCATATTCTACATCAAAGTTCCAGATAAGTACATATATTTTTCCATTATTCTCAGTAGCCTGAATTTCAGAATAGATGTGCATTCTAATTGTGATCACATCAAATTCCAAAAAATAAGCATGGACAAAAAGGACCTAATGAATGATTAATAACTTAGGGCTCTGCTAAATTGGTGAATAGGCAGGAAAAGCTAAATCATCAAGATAAGGGTATGGATGGATGCCTGTAATGAGGAAATGAAAGAGAAGCAAAAAGAGAAAATTGAGGAACGGGAAAAAATGGAAATAGAGAGAGAAAACACAACGAAAAAATATTTAGGCTTTAGTTCTTGGTCTAATATCAATTACTGAGTGATCTAAATAATAAAATTCTGTTCTCAGTAATTTAGGATCCTGATTTATAAAATATGGATAAAGATATCTTTTTAAAGATTTTGTTTATTCATTTGAGAGAGAAAGAGCGAGTGAGAAAGCATAAGCAGTGGGAGAGACAAGAGAGGGAGGGAGAAGCAGGCTTCCTGCTGAGCAGGGAGCCCAATGCAGGGCTCCATCCCAGGACCCATGACCTGAGCAGACCTGAGCAGAAGGCAGAAGTTTAACCAACTGAGCCACCCAAGTGCCCCGGGATAAAGACATTTCTTAGGGCTTTCCAGATCTAAAGCAACCAGATCTACTGAAAGCCTCCTGAAGAAAACATTCCTATTTCACAGAAATAAGAATAAACAGAGCACTTTGTAGGTGTATCAGCAGTGTCTGCCTTTAAGTACTAAGTAGATCTTGGTTCTCAGTGCCTTATGATCATTCCTACCAATAAATTTCTTACTCTTAATTACACACGTTTTTAAAATACTCCTCCTTTATCTGACAGCCCTGGTGAAATGGGCATACAAATAGTTCCTATAAATGAGGAGGAAAATAAATAAATAGAAGGGAAGGAAGGGAGGGAGGAAGGAAGGAACGGGATAACTCAGAGGGCCAAACCCAAGAACCGCAGAAGGAAACGAAGAACCACAGAGAACCAATCCCAGGGGGTAGAACTGAGATCCAGTTAAAGAACATTCCCTGCCTTCATGATAAAAGATCCAGACAACTTTCAGCTGGATTTCAGAATCACAGTGGACCAGTGATTGCTGTGTTCCCAGTTCTTAGGAATGGGAGAATCTTTCACAATTATCCTGTCCCTATCCCATGTATACTGTGTGTGAGTAAAAATAACTTATCTTTTTAGTTCTTAGTTGTCCAGGTCAAGAGGAACTTGAGCTATGAAGCTTCATTTACATCTGGACCTGATTTTTAATGATGCTCTTCTGTTGAAACATGACCCCTAATGGAATAAATGTTTGGGAGGATGTGGGGTTTTGTGCATGAAGGGGGGACGTTAATTATGAGAATCCAGAGTGGACTGTGATATACTGTCACACTGGCAGCTCTCTATAAACATACTTCCTAGTATTCACCCACTTGTAGAGTATCCCCCCTCATATAGTCACTCTTTATTTGGCCGTGAAAAACTCCCTCTTAAAGCAGCCACAGTACTGTAAAATATCTTAGACTAGATTCTTAAATGATGAGACACCATAGACAATGAAACTCTGGAAGAGGAGTGGTCATCTTAGACATTCTAGCTCTGATCAACCTCACAGATGGATTCAACTGCATTAGTGATCTTTGCTTACCCTAAAACAAAAGAACTACTCAGTTGAGCCCTGAGAAATAATAAAATAGGGTGGTTTTAAGCTAGTAAGTTTTGGGTTCTTTTATCTCAGTAACAATAGAAAAATAAAACATACCACTTACCAAAATGCTTAACAGATAAGTAGTTACTAAGAAATATTAATAGCTCAAATAAATTAGGTGTTCTACCAAAATAGACCACAGGAATGATACAGAGGTGCTATTTTTCCTTCTCCAATTACACACACACACACACATATCTCACATTACATATGTGACCATATACTATTTGAGCTATGATTTTATTCGTGTAAGTTCTAATTAATTGGCCATTGAGCTTACATGTAATTCAAATACTTTCTTGTGAAATAAGTTGTTGACAGATGGCAATAAAATCTGATAAAAATTATCAAACGGAAATAAAGAAGCAATGCAAAACATCAAAAACAGACAAATAAATATTCTCAAACGGAGAGTGGTAGGGCAAGTAGTGGTAGTGCAAGATACCTCTTTCGAAAAATGAGGTCTGTACATCCACTCCGGCTTCCCCTGCATTTGTAAATAGCAATTTGTTATATTAAATTGGAACCAAGCTGATGTGCGTGTTTTTATTAGTTCTCCATACACTTTATCATGAGTTGATTAGAACCACTACTTTATTTATGGATAAGGAAACTGTGATTTCAAAGCTAATAAGCCATGGATTTAGAATTCAAGCTTAATTCTTCCAATTTCTGCCATCCACTATAAGGAGATGATGAACATTTATAATGTACCCACTCTTTCATGTTTCTACAATCAAATAAATTTTAAAAAGACAATAAGCCATAAAGACAGATGACTCTACCAGTAGCTCTCTACACAGGCTGATAATGATTATCATTTGTCCAAAATCATCTTTACCCAACAAATG
This sequence comes from Meles meles, assembly GCF_922984935.1. Taxonomy (NCBI): domain Eukaryota; kingdom Metazoa; phylum Chordata; class Mammalia; order Carnivora; family Mustelidae; genus Meles; species Meles meles. The sequence continues at coordinate 118,835,090 of NC_060069.1, forward strand.
AAAGAATTTTAAGGCCTATAAGTAAGAATGAAATTCACAGAGTAAACATATTAAGAAAAAACCTCTAGCCATCAGTAATTGTCACTACCTCTTGTTCTGTGATTAATGACATAAAAATACAAATATTTAATAAAAGCTAATCACACAAGTCCTAAGAATTATTCTTTGCATATTTAAAAATTTTTAGCCATACTTTTATCAATGAATGCCCAGCATCTACCTAATTTCAAATGTGGCAAAACTACATGGTGAGCATTGTGTAATGTTTTATCTTCAGCTTTTGTTATCCTCTTAATCCTACTGATTATGATAATATTTCTCTAGTTTATTTTCCAGTGTATAGAAACATTTTAGAAAGCCCCATCAAAGAATAATTTCTGACTATTCCATTCTAAATCCTTGTTGTGGGTGAATAAAAATGTTAATTCAATCTATATTGGTAAATGTCAATGAAAGATCTTTTAACAATTAAATAGTGGAGGAAAGCTGGTTCATGCTTTATAAAAATTATACTACAGATTCTATGCAAATATTAGTATTTTTAAACAACCAAACATATCATTGGAAACTTGAGTGAGTTTCCACAATCAAGAACCCAAGTCTTGGGTTCTTTATAATAGATAAAACCTTAAAAAATTCACATGTATTTTTCATGATCTTTACACGTGTATGAGTATATTTTTTCTTATTTTTCTAATTTATTATTTATCCTTTTTAAAGAACATGAATATAGCAGCAAGAAAGAAGTCAATAAATTCAATATGGCACTATAGAAAATAAACTTATAAATCATCTACCATTAAAAGGGAAATATCTGTATTGTGTTACTATTTCTCAAGCCACAATTTTATTTCTATATTTGTGTTTTGATTACAAGTCCTAAATCCAAACACAATTGATGTATAATATCTTTAAGTAAAAATTTTTGAATTTCTAAATGTATAAATTTATTAGATTAGTAAGTCCCACAAAATGATTCACATATAAAGAAACAAATCTTCCATCTTGAAAATTATAGGTATTTTATTATCATAACTGTGAAAGGTATGGTTCTAAACCCAATTAGCATTGTGTTGTACTCATATTTCCTGACAGATATTACACAATTACTACTATTACAACAACTAAAAAGTAATTTGTTATATGGCAGGAAATTGTATTTACTAGTAGCAAAAGATAGGGGCACCTGGATGGCATAGTCTGTTAAGTGTCCAACTCTCAGTTTCCGCTCAGGTAGTGATCTCAGGATCCAGGATGGTAACTGTCTGTCCCTCTTCCTTTGCCCCTCCCTGCCACACATATGTGTGTGAGTGTGTGTGTGTGTGTGTGTGTGTGTACACGTGCATGCATGCATGCATTCTCACTCTTTCAAATAAGTCTTTAAAAAATAGTAGCAAAAGATAAATTAAGATCTGACACAGTCTGTATTCAATCACCAAACACAAAACATCTGCATAAACTATTCCGTATGTTTTTGAAACATATATGTGAATTCCTCACTTATTTAAATATAACTTAATTTTATCTAGGTACTATCAATTAGACAATTAAACATGAAATAAATCATTGTTTTCAAACTATCTTTAAATGACACATTTTCTATAGGTAATCAAACATGAAAGCTGAGCAAATGTCCATTTTGAATCCTTTTTGGTTTTTGCTCCTGCTATTGATGATGTTTTACTTTAAAAAATTAGGTGATTACAGCCATTCATATGGCTTTAATCATTTCCTCAATATGGAGGAACACTTGTCATGGTATACAATTTATCATACATTTTCATATACCCTTTCTAGGAGGAAAAATAATAAGAAACTATGTTATAGTTCATAACTTCTTCCACAATCAATTATGCCAATAATAGCATTTGAAAATGTATTATTTGAAAATGAATGTAAAACAATTTACCTGTTTAAAATGTCACCTAAATGCATGATAAATTGAGTGTTTCATTCTTACCGTGACAAGAACCTTCGATTTCTTCATATCCTGTACTGCAGATACACCTTCCAAGGGGAACCAGCCAATCTCCATCAGCTCCACAATATAGTTTAGGAGTATCACGCTCTTCTGCACTCTTCACACAAGAGCCCCTTACTTCAACCAAAGATGAAGAATCAACCCTTGGGATGGTGTCAGGAAACATAGCCAAGTTTCGAACAGTGAAGGGGCACTTTTTGTAGAATACACGGACTGAGACCAGGGCAATGCATGCCCCAATGTCTTGAAAAGCCAGATAAAATCCTTTCCTTTCTATAGGCCCCACCTCACGAATTTCTGTGTTTAGTTTCAGGATACGATCGCCCAAATCCATCTGGGTAAAACTTTCATCAGCAGCAATTGTGTCAATCTTTGTATACTGACTTGGCTTGAATTTAATTCCATGGGACTCATCTGATTCCACATAATACAGATTAAATGTTTCTTTGCAAGTCCCCAAAACCCATGGGATGCTGTTACAATCCCTCAATGTAAACTTCATTTCCACATAAATTTTCTGAGCTGCATCACGGGAGATCCAGTTCGTACGAAGCCAGTTGTTTTGGTTTGGTTCCATTACGTTACACACCTGGTATGTATGAATGGGCCTATTGTGTTCATCCATTTCAGTGATAGCATCCCACTGCAAAAAGAAAAAAAATTGAAATGATTATAAAACCACAGTGGATTAAACAGATATGATTATTTCTAAAATTTTGTTTGAGCAAAGAAACATAAATAAAAAGGATGGAAATGAAAGTATTCAAAACAACAATGCAGAAGGATTTTAGCCATGAACCTCTGGTTAAGAGTGTAGGTTCTGGACATACCATCTGCCCTGGTGTGAACCTTGCTTTCCTAAATATTAGGTATATGACCAAAGGCTATTTACTTTCAACTCTTGTTTCCTTAATTATAAAATGGAGCTGATAATAGTACATGTTTCATAGGGTTGTTGTCAGGCATAATTTACTTAATATGAGTAAAGCAAATAAATAGTTCCTGGTACACTGTATGAAGTAAAATAACATCCACTATATGATTAAAGAAATAGACTGATGACACACATATGGTGGTTACCCACCTGCCTCCATATCCAATTTGCCACAAAGTGTCATATATTTAGCAGTATTCAATTAAATATTTGCATGTCTATCTGACATGTCATAGATTTATTCAAGAAATTCTTATGAGACTATTCTGGACACCAGGAATATAACAGCAAACCAGCTGAACCCCGCTTTTTTGGAACTTACTTCAAGTGAGGAGAGATCATAAAACCTGTAAATGAGTCAGCTGAAAAATATGGTAGAAAGTACAATAGGGAAAATTAAGGCAAGGAGATGGAGAAGAGGGTTGACATTTTAAATCAGGTGGCCAGAAAACGCCTTACTGAGGTGGTGACGTTGGAGTGATGTCTTGGAGGTGAGAGTGAACCTTGCCAAGAGGAAATAGTAATACCCTTAGTCAGGAGTATACAGATGTATCTTAGAAATAGTATGAATGGGCACTGGACAGGACAGAAAAGAGAAAGAACAAAAATAGAGACTTTATAAGCTTTTTAAGCACTTTAGCTTTCACTCTGAGGGCATCACTGCATTATCTTCACTTCTACATGAGGACTTTGAGCATTCTGCCATTTATTTGCATAGAAAAACTGTTTATCCTTTTTTTACAAATTTAATAAAAATCCCAAGTATCTTGATATAAACTGGCATTGTTGGTATTTACACATCCAAATATTAATTACAAATTACAAATTGAAAAATGCTATTGTATTTTATTTGTTTAGTAACAGTGATAATTGTCAATAGATTTTTAAAAAAAAGAGGAGGTGTCAAGATGGCGGAGAAGTAGCAGGCTGAGACTACATCAGGTAGCAGGAGATCAGCTTGATAGCTTATCTAAACATTGCAAACACCTACAAATCCAACGGGAGATCGAAGAGAAGAAGAACAACAATTCTAGAAACAGAAAATCAACCACTTTCTGAAAGGTAGGACTGGCGGAGAAGTGAATCTAAAACGACGGGAAGATAGACCGCGGGGGGAGGGGCCGGCTCCCGGCAAGCAGCGGAGCAACGGAGCACAAAATCAGGACTTTTAAAAGTCTGTTCCACTGGGGCACCTGGGTGGCTCAGTGGGTTAAAGCCTCTGCCTTCGGCTCAGGTCATGATCCCAGTGTCCTGGGATCAATCCCCACATCGGGCTCTCTGCTCTGTGGGGAGCCTGCTTCCTCCTCTCTCTCTGCCTGCCTCTCTGCCTAGTTGTGATTTCTCTCTGTCAAATAAATAAAATATTAAAAAAAAAAAAAAGTCTGTTCCACTGAGGGACATTGCTCCAGAGGCTAAACAAGGGTGAAGCCCACGTGGGGTTAGCGTGGCCCCAGGTCCCGCAGGGTCACAGAAGGATCGGGGGTGTCCGAGTTTTGCAGAGCTCGCAGGTATTAGAACAGAGAAGCCGGCGACAGAGACAGAGCCGAGGAATGAACTCTCAGCTCGGGGTTACCTTGAACTGGTTGCGGGCTGGGTGAGCTCGGAGCGCGGCTAGAGACTGGGGATACGGGAGTGATTGGGTGCTGTCCTCTGGGGGTGCACTGAGGAGTGGGGCCCCAGGCTCTCGGCTCCTCCGAGCCAGAGACTAGGAGGCCGCCATTTTCATTCCCGTCCTCCGGAACTCTACGGAAAGGGTTCAGGGAACAGAAGCTCCCAAAAGCGAACCCGAGCAGATTACTTAGTCCGGCCCCCGGTAAGGGCGGTGCAATCCCGCCTCGGGCAAAGACACTTGAGAGCCACTACAACAGGCCCCTCCCCCAGAAGATCAACAAAATATCCAGCCAGGACGAAGTTCATCTATCAAGGAAAGCAGGTTCAATTCCTAAGACAGCAGTGGAATTCCAGAGGAGGAGAAAGCAAAGCACGGAACTCATGGCTTTCTCCCCATGATTCTTTAGTCTTGTGGCTAATTCAATTTTTTTTTCTTTTTTCAATTTTTTTCTTTTTTTCTTTTTTCTTCTTCTGCTAAATTTTTTAAAACTTTTACCCTTTTCTTTTTTAACATTTTTTGACTAGTTCATCTAAATATATATTTTTTTCTTTCTTTTTTATATTTTTTCTTTATTTGTTTTTTTTTTAAATTTTTTCTTTTTTTTTTCCTGAACCTCTTTTTATCCCCTTTCTCCCCCCCACAATTTGGGGTCTCTTCTGATTTGGTTACAGCGCATTTTTCTGGGGTCTTTGCCACCCTTTTAGTATTTTATTTGATCCTTCATATTCTCTTATCTGGACAAAATGACAAGGCGGAAAAAATCATCACAAACAAAAGAACAAGAGGCAGTACCGAAGGCTAGGGACCTAATCAACACTGACATTGGTAATATGTCAGATCAAGAGTTCAGAATGATGATTCTGAACGTTCTAGCCAGTCTCGAAAAAGGCATGGAAGATATTAGAGAAACCCTCTCTGGAGATATTAAAGCCCTTTCTGGAGAAATTAAAGAACTAAAATCTAACCAAGTAGAAATCAAAAAAGCTATTAATGAGGTGCAATCAAAAATGGAGGCTCTCACTGCTAGGATCAATGAGGCAGAAGAAAGATTTAGTGATATAGAAGACCAAATGACAGAGAATAAAGAAGCTGAGCAAAAGAGGGACAAACAGCTATTGGACCACGAGGGGAGAATTCGAGAGATAAGTGACACCATAAGATGAAACAACATTAGAATAATTGGGATTCCAGAAGAAGAAGAAAGAGAGAGGGGAGCAGAAGGTATATTGGAGAGAATTATTGGAGAGAATTTCCCAAATATGGCAAAGGGAACAAGCATCAAAATCCAGGAGAAGAGAACCCCCCTCAACGTCAACAAGAATAGGTCCAAACCCCGTCACCTAATAGTAAAATTTACAAGTCTTAGTGACAAAGAGAAAATCCTGAAAGCAGCCCGGGAAAAGAAGTCCATAACATACAGTGGTAAAAATATTAGATTGGCAGCAGACTTATCCACAGAGACCTGGCAGGCCAGAAAGAGCTGGCATGATATATTCAGAGCACTAAACGAGAAAAACATGCAGCCAAGAATACTCTATCCAGCTAGCCTATCATTGAAAATAGAAGGAGAGATAAAAAACTTCCAGGACAAACAAAAACTGAAAGAATTTGCAAACACCAAACCAGCTCTACAGGAAATATTGAAAGGGGTCCTCTAAGCAAAGAGAGAGTCTAAAAGTAGTAGATCAGAAAGGTACAGAGACAATATACAGTAACAGTCACCTTACAGGCTAATAATGGCACTAAATTCATATCTCTCAATAGTTACCCTGAATGTTAATGGGCTAAAAGCCCCAATCAAAAGACACAGGGTATCAGAATGGACAAAAAAAACAAAACCCATCAGTATGTTGCCTACAAGAAACCCATTTTAGACGCGAAGACACCTCCCGATTTAAAGTGAAGGGGTGGAAAACAATTTACCATGCTAATGGGCATCAGAAGAAAGCTGGGTGGCAATCCTTATATCAGATCAATTAGATTTTAAGCCAAAGACTATAATAAGAGATGAGAAAGGACACTATGTCCTACTCAAAGGGTCTGTCCAACAAGATCTAACAATTTTAAATATCTATGCCCCTAACGTGGGAGCAGCCAACTATATAAACCAATTAATAACAAAATCAAAGAAACACATCAATAATAATACAATAATAGTAGGGGACTTGAACACTCCCCTCACTGAAATGGACAGATCATCCAAGCAAAAGATCAACAAGGAAATAAAGGCCTTAAATGACACACTGGACCAGATGGACATCACAGATATATTCAGAACATTTCAACCCAAAGCAACAGAATACACATTCTTCTCTAGTGCACATGGAACCTTCTCCAGAATAGATCACATCCTGGGTCACAAATCAGGTCTCAACCGGTATCAAAAGATTAGGATCATTCCCTGCATATTTTCAGACCACAATGCTCTGAAGCTAGAACTCAATCACAAGAGGAAAGCTGGAAAGAACCCAAATACATGGAGACTAAACAGCATCCTTCTAAAGAATGAATGGGTCAACCAGGAAATAAAGAAGAATTGAAAAAATTCATGGAAACAAATGATAATGAAAACACAACGGTTCAAAATCTGTGGGACACAGCAAAGGCAGTCCTGAGAGGAAAATATATAGCGGTACAAGCCTTTCTCAAGAAACAAGAAAGGTCTCAAGTACACAACCTAACCCTACACGTAAAGAGCTGGAGAAAGAACAAGAAAGAATCCCTAAACACAGCACGAGAAGAGAAATCATAAAGATCAGAGAAGAAATCAATGAAATAGAAACCAAAAAAACAATAGAACAAATCAATGAAACTAGGAGCTGGTTCTTTGAAAGAATCAATAAGATAGATAAAACCCTGGCCAGACTCATCAAAAAGAAAAGAGAAAGGACCTAAATAAATAAAATCATGAATGAAAGAGGAGAGATCACAACTAACACCAAAGAAATCCAGACAATTATAAGAACATACTATGAGCAACTCTACGTCAACAAATTTGACAATCTGGAAGAAATGGATGCATTCCTAGAGACATATAAACTACCACAACTGAACCAGGAAGAAATAGAAAACCTGAACAGGCCCATAACCAGTAAGGAGATTGAAACAGTCATCAAAAATCTCCAAACAAACAAAAGCCCAGGGCCAGACGGCTTCCCAGGGGAATTCTACCAAACATTTAAAGAAGAACTCATTCCTATTCTCCTGAAACTGTTCCAAAAAATAGAAATGGAAGGAAAACTTCCAAACTCATTTTATGAGGCCAGCATCACCTTGATCCCAAAACCAGACAAGGATCCCACCAAAAAAGAGAACTACAGACCAATATCCTTGATGAACACAGATGCAAAAATTCTCACCAAAATACTAGCCAATAGGATTCAACAGTACATTAAAAGGATTATTCACCATGATCAAGTGGGATTTATTCCAGGGCTGCAGGTTTGGTTCAACACCCACAAATCAATCAATGTGATACAACACATTAATAAAAGAAAGAACAAGAACCATATGATACTCTCAGTAGATGCTGAAAAAGCATTTGACAAAGTACAGCATCCCTTCCTGATCAAAACTCTTCAAAGTGTAGGGATAGAGGGCACATACCTCAATATTATCAAAGCCATCTATGAAAAACCCACCACAAATATCATTCTCAATGGAGAAAAACTGAAAGCTTTTCCGCTAAGGTCAGGAACACGGCAGTGATGTCCATTATCACCACTGCTATTCAACATAGTACTAGAAGTCCTAGCCTCAGCAATCAGAAAACAAAAAGAAATTAAAGGCATCCAAATCAGCAAAGAAGAAGTCAAACTATCACTCTTCGCAGATGATATGATACTATATGTGGAAAACCCAAAAGACTCCACTCTAAAACTGCTAGAACTTGTCCAGGAATTCAGTAAAGTGTCAGGATATAAAATCAATGCACAGAAATCAGTTGCATTTCTGTACACCAACAACAAGACAGAAGAAAGAGAAATTAAGGAGTCAATCCCATTTACAATTGCACCCAAAACTATAAGATACCTAGGAATAAACCTAACCAAAGAGGCTAAGACTCTATATGCAGAAAACTATAAAGTACTCATGAAAGAAATTGAGGAAGACACAAAGAAATGGAAAAATGTTCCATGCTCCTGGATTGGAAGAATAAATATTGTGAAAATGTCTATGCTACCTCAAGCAATCTACACATTTAATGCAATCCCTATCAAAATACCATCCATTTTTTTCAAAGAAATGGAACAAATCATCCTAAAATTTATGTGGAACCAGAAAAGACCTCGAATAGCCAAAGGAATATTGAAAAAGAAAGCCAAAGTGGGTGGCATCACAATTCCAGACTTCAAGCTCTATTACAAAGCTGTCATCATCAAGACATCATGGTACTGGCACAAAAACAGACACATAGATGAGTGGAACAGAATAGCGAGCTCAACTCTATGGTCAACTAATCTTTGACAAAGCAGGAAAGAATGTCCAATGGAAAAAAGACAGCCTCTTCAATAAATGGTGCTGGGAAAATTGGACAGCCACATGCAGAAAAATGAAATTGGACCACTTCCTTATACCACACACGAAAATAGACTCAAAATGGATGAAGGACCTTAATGTGAGAACGGAATCCATCAAAATCCTTGAGGAGAATGCAGGCAGCAACCTCTTCGACCTCAGCCGTAGCAACATCTTCCTAGGAACATTGGCAAAGGCAAGGGAAGCAAGGGCAAAATGAACTATTGGGATTTCATCAAGATCAAAAGCTTTTGCACAGCAAAGGAAACAGTTAACAAAACCAAAAGACAACTGACAGAATGGGAGAAGATATTTGCAAACGACATATCAGATAAAGGGCTAGTATCCAAAATCTATAAGGAACTTAGCAAACTCAACACCCAAAGAACAAACAATCCAATCAAGAAATGGGCAGAGGACATGAACAGACATTTCTGCAAAGAAGACATCCAGATGGCCAACAGACACATGAAAAGGTGTTCCACATCACTCGGCATCAGGGAAATACAAATCAAAACCACAATGAGATATCACCTCCCACCAGTCAGAATGGCTAAAATTAACAAGTCAGGAAATGACAGATGCTGGCGAGGATGTGGAGAAAGGGGAACCCTCCTCCACTGTTGGTGGGAATGCAAGCTGGTGCAACCACTCTGGAAAACAGCATGGAGGTTCCTCAAAAAGTTGAAAATAGAACTACCCTATGGCCCAGCAATTGCACTTCTGGGTGTTTACCCTAAAGATACAAACATAGTGATCTGAAGGGGCACGTGCACCTGAATGTTTACAGCAGCAATGTCTACAATAGCCAAACTATGGAAAGAACCTAGATGTCCATCAACAGATGAATGGATAAAGAAGAGGTGGTATATATACACAATGGAATACTATGCAGCCATCAAAAGAAATGCAATCTTGCCATTTGCGATGAAGTGGATGGAACTAGAGCGTATCATGCTTAGTGAAATAAGTCAATCGGAGAAAGACAACTATCATATGATCTCCCTGATATGAGGACATGGAGAAGCAACATGGGAGTTAGGGAGATAGGAGAAGAATAAATGCAACAAGATGGGATTGGGAGGGAGACAAACCATAAATGACTCTTAATCTCACAAAACAAACTGGGGTTGCTGGGGGGAGATGGGGTTGGGAGAGGGGGAGGGGGTTATGGACATTGGGGAAGGTATGTTCTATCGTGAGTGCTGTGAAGTGTGGAAACCTGGTGATTCACAGACCTGTACCCCTGGGGATAAAAATACATTATATGTTTATAAAAAAAAAAAATTGGAAGGGGAGGCGAACCATAAGAGACTATGGACTCTGAAAAACAACCTGAGGGTTTTGAAGGGTCAGGGGTGGGAGTTTGGGGGAACAGGTGGTGGGTAATAGGGAGGGCACGTTTTGCATGGAGCACTGGGTGTTGTGCAAAAACAATGAATACTGTTATGCTGAAAAAGATTTTTTTAAAAAAGTATGGTAATTTTATAACCTTTTTGGGAAAACATGCCAGTCATCATAGTTTCTCATTTCTATTAAAATATCCTGGAAACAATAAACTATTTTCTATAGTGATTAAGTACTTTATTTCTTAATATCTTACTTCAGTGATTTATAATAAGATTATTTAACACACCCTATTTGCAGTTTCTTACTTTAATTGGCTATAGAGAGTCACTTAATCAAGACTAGTTGAATTTCAATTAGCAGTTTCCAATAGAATAGCTACTTTCTTCAGTCTACAGGACAGAAACGATGCTAACCACTTTCAGTATCTACTGTACATTTCTACAAAGAAATAATTTATCTTATCATGCAATCTTAAAAACAATTTGCATCTAAAAGTTTTGTTTATAAGCTGCTAACTTGAACTTCATAGTATATTTTCCAGGAGAAACAGTACGTTCCTTTGGAACTGTGGATATAATTTTGCAAAACACCCTTGATAAACATAGGAGTTATCCAATAATCTCATAAAGATACATGCAATTACCCATCTAAATGTTTTTCATCCTAGTGATCATTGGTCATATCTGACTCTTACATTTAAATTTAAGGCAAACCAGCACTATCAAAGCTCATTTTAAAGGCAAACTAACCATTCAGAATATAAGCAGTGAAACAAGATGCAAATAATAAAATCTATAAACTAATGAAATCAGTACCCCAAATTATAAGGGTTTCACCCATTGGAAAAACTCTGAGGTACCTACCCAAGGATTATTCTAATTTTGGAAAATTTTCTAATCAGAAGTGATTTTGTTTCTCAGGAAATGCATTCTCTATGCTCCCACATGGAAGTATGGAACTATATTCTCAATAAATTTTGTTTGAATAATTATATTTTGACACCTTCACAGGATATCCCTTCATATTAATAAAAAATATTAACCATGCTTATTACAACCAATTCTCCCAAAATACGAGATCTAACTAAAATGTCAAAAATTTCCTCTTGTAACCAAAAAAAAAAAAAAAAAAATTCTGCTCATTTCATATCTTTATTTAAAAATATGTGGGCTTGGGGGAAAATGTTTTGATGGAAAGGTCAGAAATGTGAATAAGATAACATACATTCACTGAATAAAAAAATTATCTGAACCAAGGGATGAAGAAATGACAAAATATACACAGAGAATGAGAAATGTGGTTCTTCTCAAAGACACTCCATAAAGATTCTTAATAAAATGGTGCATCATTTTCTGGGTTAAATTTGTGATATTCAATGGTCCGTAACATTTCTTCTCTCTTTAATTTTTAAAAAAAGAAGTCAGAATTAGATTTGGTTACCAAAATAGTTAAAAGAGATCAAATGTTAAAGTTCATCTTATCCAAAAATATGGAAAACAACTAAAATTAGATTTTTAAAATTGAATCTGTCTAATCAAAAAAGAATATCAATTCAGTATTGGTATAAGACCTAAAAGACTATGAATTTTACTAAAAATATTAAAATAAGAAGATGCAGAGATAGTATTATATTGTAATCATAATATAGCCTTCAGAAATACTGCATATACACAATTATATTTTCATTTACACAGTTCCATAAACTTTTTGCTATAATTTTCAAGTAATAAAAAAAAAATAAGGCCTCTTAAATTGTGGCATACTCCATAAGAATGGGAATATGAGGGCTCATAGATCAAATGTCTAAATATGTTAAAATGATAAGACATCCTTTACATCAGATCAAATTCTAAGTATGTTCTCTTTGTCTACATTGCAAAGATACTTTTATAAAACCATGGAAGGTCAGGTTCAAATTTAAAACACTTGTCCTTTAGGGGCCCCGGGTGGCTCAGTGGGTTAAAGCCTCTGCCTTCAGCTCAGGTCATGATCTCAGGTCCTGGGATCAAGCCCTTCATCAGGCTTTCTGCTCAGCAGGGAGCCCGCTTCCCCTCTCTCTCTGCCTGCCTCTCTGCCTACTTGTGATCTCTGTCAAATAAATAAATAAAATCTTAAAAACAAAACAAAACAAAAACACTTGTCCTTTGAAAAAACTAACTTTTGGTACTACATCAAAATAAAAAGCTTCTGCACAGAAACAACCAACACAAATAAAAGATAACCTACTGAACAGGAGAAATCATTTGCAAATGACATATCTGATAAAGGGTTAGTATCCAAAATATATTAAAAAAAATATGCATCTCAACACCAAAAAAACAAATAATCCAAATGAGCAGAAGACTTGACCAGACATTTCTCCAAAGAACACATACAAATGACTAACAGATACATGAAAAGATGTTCAACATCACTTGTCATTGGAGAGATACAAATCAGAACCACAATGAAATATCATCTCACACTTGTCAGAATGGCTAAAATAAAAAAAAAAAAAACACAAAAAACAACAAGTGTTGGTGAGGATGAGGAGAAAGGGGAACACTTTTGTATTTTTGGTGGTAATGCAAACTGGTGCAGCCACTGTGGAAAGAGTACGGAGGTTCCTCAGAAAATTAAAGAGAACTACTCTACGAGCCAGTAAATTCACTACTGGGTATTCACCCAAAGGACATGCAAACACTAATTCGAAGAGATATATATATACCCCTATGTTTATTGCAACATTATTACAATAGTCAAACTAAAGAAGAAACCTGTGTCTCTCAATAGCAAATGGATATAGATATGGTATATACATACAATGCAATATTATTCAGCCTTAAGAAAGAATGAAATCTTTCCATCTGCAACAACATGAATGGAGTTAGAGAGTATAATACTAAATGAAACAAGGTAGTCAGAGAAAGACGAATATTATATGATTCTACTCATATGTGGAATCTAAGAAACAAAACAAATAAAGAGCAGGAGAAAGGGGAAGAGAACCAACTTAAAACAGACTCTTCACTATAGAGAACAAACTGATGGTTACTAGAAGGGAGGTGAGTAGGGGGATGGGTGAAATAAGTGAAGGGAAGTAAGAGTACTCAATCTTGATGAGCACTGAGTAATGTATGGAACTGTGGAATTACTATACTGAATACCTAAAATTAATGTAATACTGTATGTTATCTATACTGGAATTAAAATTTAAAAATTTTAAATGTAAGATTTAAAAAATCAAATAGATTACTTGTCCCTTGAGTTTTATGTTAGTATGTGTAGCTCATAGAGAGACAGCCCTTAACCTTAGTCAGTCCCACTTCTATTTCCTTCCCTGATTCTAGCTCTATCCCATGTCATGAAAGGCTTCACATATGCACATATACGAACATCCCAGCCCTCATGCCAAGCTGTGTCCTTCCCTGCCACAAAAAGTTGCCAATTTTGGCCCTTCTATCAACCTATGTTGAACATACCAGGGCACAGTACAAGCACTAGAGGATGGAGCCAAATAAGAAGTGATGAAGTTCTTTAAAGAGCTTAGATCCTACACTTTCCTTCTGTGCAACATTATGGGTCAGACCCCAGAATTTCTTGGTCAGACGGCTTCAAGTTTTCTTTCAAGGAGAAGAATGAATACCAATTAATATGTAAGACTAGTCTATATGCACACGTTCAATGGGTAGAAGTTTTTGCCCCTATGTAAAACAAACACATAATTATTCTATAACTGTTAAGTATTTAGATGTACATACACCCGGCTATTGCAGAAACAAGATGAAAATCTGTATCAAACCTGTTATTAATTCTGTTACTGAGTCAGTCAACTCTGTCAGCTGCTTGCTTTTACATAATAGGTACTGAACCCCAAATACTCTGACTCCTTCATTTCATGCTTTTTAAAATACTTTTATATAGGACTTAAATACCAACATAAAACAGTTTACTAATACATAATGTATAGAAGAGCTCAGTATTGCAAAAATTAAACCACATACGCTTCTGCAGAGTAGAATATCTTGCAAATTGTATCCATTCTTCTGGCTGGATGAGGAGAATGGCGAGTTTCTTCTGTCCCATGGTAGTTTTGTAAGTCCTTTCTTTGGATCAAGGAGTGGACAGATAAATTACAAAATGATAATTGGAAAAGTTTTGTAACTTGGAGTATTCTGCTCAGTGAGAAGTTTTGGTTAAGCAAGAATCAGTTGTACACCAAAGGGTTCTCTCTTTTATAAACTTCAAGTGTATCTTGGATTCACTGTCTCCTGAAGGTAACTATTTTGTATATTAAGTTTATACTTGTCAAAGCTTTTTCACAAATGTTAACTTAATTGTTTCTCATCAATCTAATAAAGCAAGATAAATATTTTCATTTTTGTATTACTGAAAAGGAACCCAATATTTAGGAATTACTCATTTCCCAATGTTGCATGGACCAAGGACTGAAACCAGCCCTTTTACTTTCATTTTCTGTAATTTATCATGTTTTGCTGGCATACTTACTGGCCTGAGAGAGATTGCCCCTCCCAGCGCTAGCCAATTAGAGGTAGCAAAGGGACCTGAGCCTAGTGCATGTCTTTCATATGCAAACCAAACAAATCTGAGTCAATGGCTCCAGCTACTTCCTTATTTAGCTCTCTAGTATACCAAAAGAATATTTTCCCTGCCCTTAATTATCCTAGAGCTCTGGGATTAGATGCCAGGCAACTGGAGACCACCTCTACAATCTAAAACCTGTAGGAGTTATTCCAAATACCTAATCCTAAACTCTACTCTGCCCTGCCTTGCCTTTCCCACAGAAAACCCAATAAAGGCACTGGTTCAGGCTTTTCCCTCACCCTATCTTCTGCCACTTGATGAAAACCAATCTTTTCCCCTGTGGCCCTGTATGGCATGTGTTTACTCCTTTATTGAGTCCTGTGAATACAATAAATTTTGTTTTTCCAAGTCTAGTTCTGGCTTCCTCCAGCGTCCTCACTGGAGTTTACCATACCATATCCAACATTAACATTCTTAGAACAAATAGCTTATGGGTCACGAGAGTCTTCCTGACAACCCTTTAGAGGGCAATTGATTTTTGTTTAACCAAAATCTTTCACTGAGCAAGACACTACAAGTGGTGAAGCTTTCTCTATTCAACACGTATAATTCACATATCTACTCCTTGATCTAAAAAAAAGACCTCATAAAAATCACTGAATGACAAGCTCTCTCTCTTCTATTCATCCAGGCCTTAAGAGTAGATACATTTTGCAAGATATTCTACCCTGCAGACGTGTGTACTAAAGTAATTATACAAGGATGCCATTAGACTGAGGTGGCTCTAATGCCTTTGGAGACTACTTAAGCAAACTGAAACCTAAGCTATACTAAATTCCTATAAATACCCCAAGGTTTAAAAAAAAAAAAAAAAAAAAGGAATCTATGAACAGCCAATCACAATTGTGAAGCCAACCAGGCTTTCCCAAATAAGGTACCCACTTAAGCTACAAACAATCAAATAATTTTCTTGCTTTGCTTCCCCATCTGCTCTATGAAAGCCTTTTCCCAGCTCTGTTAGCAGAGTGACCCTTAACCACATTTGGTCTGACACTGTGATTCAAACTCAAGCTTATTCAAATACACCCTCAGAGAGTTTAATATGCTTCAGTTTATCTTTTAATCCACAGCATAATTTGAGTTTTGCTCTAATGAGCTCTTTTCTACATTATTTATCAGCGAGTTGTTTTATAATATTAGTATTTTAAGTCTTATATATAGAATATTAAAAAAACAATATAAGATGGAGGAACTATAATATTCTGAGTTCAGTTCCTATTATGTAAAAGTAAGTAGCTGGCCAAATTGGCCAACTTAATTGCCTTTTATTTTTGAGATTTTATGTAATTATTTGAGAGAAAAAGAGAGCATGCACATGAGTGGCAGAAGGGGCAGGAGAAGAAGGAGAAATAGGCTTCCCATTGAGCAGGGAGTCCCCCATAGGGTTGGACCCCAGGACCCTGGGGATAGTGACTTGAGCTGAAGGCAGACACTTAACCCACTGAGTCACCCAGGCGCCCAGAATTGACCAACTTAATTTCAACTGCAGAACTAATGACAAGTTTGATTATTTCGTAGTGTAGTATCTTCAGTTACAAAGATCATGTACATCTAAATATTTTACACTAGAGAATGTTACGTGTGTGCTTGTTTCAAACAGAAGCAGGAACTTTTATACCCTGGAAACACTTAGTACAGGGTTAAAGTTATCAAAAGTTTGTGCATATAACTTAGTGCTTTACGGCACCTAAGCATATTTCTTCACTAATGGATCTCTTGGGCAGCCTCATTTAAAATAAATGTTTCTTAGAAGTGACAGAAAGTCTAAAGAGCTATGAACAGTACTTAATCCATTTATGCCTGAGGTTCTCTAAAAACCCATCCCCACCTACACAATGTGAATTTTTGTTTCCATAGCAAGCTGAATAAACTAGGCCAAAAAGCTGGATTCCGTTTGGGCATAGAAAATTAGAACAGGGAAATTAATTCTTAAAGCAACTAGCAGTCCTTGTAGAATCAGATTTCTTTCTTTTCTCAGAGAACAAAATAAGGAAATCAAATAGCCTTTCTAGGCAAGAATAGTCAGACTATTTGTTGGTAAATTGACCCAAGCTTCTAAACTGCAGAGGTAAATCTTTCAAATTTTTAATTTCTTCACTCTGAAAATCTTTGGAATTCGTCAGGAATATAAATATTTATTTCAAAAATAAATGTTAAAATTTTAAAATAAAAGCAGATAGTCTGTTTCTCAGCATAGAAAGGGTTCTTGGTAAGGTAATTACAATTTCAAATAGCAGCAGTAAGTCCTGATTACTTACTCAAAAAGCATAGTTCAAGAAAACTTGTAGGAAAAGGAGAGAATTGCCCTCATACTAACATTTTCCCCTCTATATCTCCAGACAGAAAAAGGAGGGGGGAAGAGCATATCCTAGAAACCTTAGGGCCCTAAACAGCTTTAGGGGTGGTCTGCTTTATGGAAAGAAAGAAAAAAAAAATCAGTAAAAAACAAAGTTCAATATGCTGATTGTAGGGATTTGGGAAGTAAGCACTCTAATAACACTGAAGAATGAGACACTATTAAAAAAAATATTTTGGATTTCACCTTTAACCTGTACCTTCCAAGTGAATAAGTACATATTTATATGCATATGAAATTGTTTTTCTCTTCTCTTTCTCTCTACCTTTAAAAAAAAAAATCACATACCTCAATACTACTAGACACTCTAATATTAAAATTACTAAGTCTTAAATATATTTCTGCTTCCATTTGCAAGAGATATCAGCTATAAGCTATGAGATAAATATGTGGTGAAAAATACTTTTTCTTTATTTATTTCTTTAAGATGTGGTTTTGATAAATATAGAATGCAAAGATATACAAAAAAATACAATATAACAAAAGATCATTTCAAAGATACAGAATCCAAAAGAGCAAAGGCTTTTTTGAGTTAGCTACCATTACATTAGCAGTTGATTAATTAATAAAGCTATGAGATAGCCTATTATTCAGACTTTTTCCAAAGGTAAAAGATAATCTGAAGATAAAGTAAAATGAAAACAACAAAAAAATCATGATAATCCTATAATCTTCTATGTATATCTTGTTACCAAGTGTTTTTTATTATGTGGCTGTAAATAATTATTCCTTAAGATTGAACTAAATTTAAATGAGAAGGGAAGACAGGGGAAGAAAAGCTTCAGCATTGTTCTAAGAATGATAAAAATAGAAGAGCTGAGAATGAAGACCAACCTTCATTTGGCAAAATGGCACATATTGGATTTGTTCCAAACACTCTACCTTTTACTGTGTACAATCTAAATAAACTAAAGTTGTTGAATGCACATAACATCTCTTTATGTAACATAGTAGTGACTTAACTTTTAAAACATAAACATCTAATATTCTCAATCAAAGAAGAGCCTGTTAAAGAGGCCTTCTTATTCTAATGTGATATTTTCCTCAGAAACACTTAAATATTCACTTTGAGTCAATATACTGACATAAACTTAGAAAATTAGTGTCCTGAATTCTGCTGCTAGGCATGTAGTTAATAACATAAATCTGTTTTTGCAGCAGAAAAGTGAAGGCTCTGCATTTAAATGATAACTACTTTCAGAGAATAAAACAAGAAACAAAATGTATCATATGCAGATACATTTCTATATCACTTTGGGCAAACATAAAACTTCTTTATTAGCACTACAAAGATACTTAATAAAAAAGAAAAGAATGAATCAATGGCATGTCTAGAAGACAACTGCCAAGACTAAGTAAGTTTTATCAATAAATTTATTATTTTTGGTGCATTTGTCCTATTAACAGGATCAAAATATTATAGGAAAAAAGATAATTTCCATAAAGAAGAAATGATTCTTCCCATAAAAATTGTCACATGAAGATTAAAAATTCTTTTTTTTTAGGATTTTATTTATTTGACAGAGAGAGAGATCACAAGTAGGCAGAGAGGCAGAGAGAGAGAGGGGGAAGCAGGCTCCCCGCTGAGCAGAGAGCCTGACGTGGGGCTTGATCTCAGGACCCTGGGATCATGAACTGAGCTGAAGGCAGAGGCTTTAACCCACTGAGCCACTCAGGTGTCCAAAGATTAAAAATTCTTAGAGTCTATCTTCTGCATGTCTGAAAGCTTAATTGGTATAAAAAGTTGAGATTTTTCCCTTGAACAATGAAGATGCTGTAAATATCATCTTTAAGTAAGGATTTCAACAATAAAGATAAGGTAAATATACATATTAATTAATCTGTTTTTATATTCAACAATATATGAATACCTTGCTAGTTTCCAGAGGACTTTGCAAATATAGAAAACATTTTGTTCATCACTCTATCCTTACTACCAGGGGGATAAAACTCCAGGATTAGAGTAGGGTCTATGTATTTGTTGAATGTACACACGAATAATAGAAGGCTTGAATACTAAACCAATTCTGAATGTTTCTACTAATGGGAGACCCATTACTTCTTAAATCAGGATTTCTAAATGTCATACATTATTGAGAGAGATACACACTTTGGGCAATCTCCTAAACTAATCATCTTATTTTAGAGCTTTCAAATTTTCTTCAAGCACATTAATTTCTTTCACTATTTAAAGTGTTCAGCCCTACTTTGTCACCTGTTTTCAAAATATATAAAAAATATATAAAATATATAAAAGTACTTGGCAAAACAAAAAATCTTCAAATAACTAAAAACAAACACCCACATGAAAGAGAAACTGTCACACAACTACATGTTGCTAATAAGAATAACAACAACAGGGGCGCCTGGGTGGCTCAGTGGGTTAAGCCACTGCCTTCGGCTCGGGTCGTGATCTCAGGGTCCTGGGATCGAGTCCCGCATCGGGCTCTCTGCTCAGCGGGGAGCCTGCTTCCCTCTCTCTCTCTCTCTCTCTGCCTGCCTCTCTG
The DNA here is from genome assembly GCF_922984935.1 of Meles meles. Classification (NCBI taxonomy): domain Eukaryota; kingdom Metazoa; phylum Chordata; class Mammalia; order Carnivora; family Mustelidae; genus Meles; species Meles meles. Next base: position 118,854,932 of record NC_060069.1, read on the forward strand.
TCTATTTGTGATCTCTCTCTGTCAAATAAATAAAAATAAAATCTTTAAGAATAACAACAACACAAAATAACATCAAAAATTTAGGAGTAAAAGGACTTCGTAGAAAAAATATTGGCGGGGTGTCTGGGTGGCTCAGTGGGTTAAGCCTCTGCCTTCAGCTCTGGTCAAGATCTCAGGATCCTGGGATCCAGCCTGGCATTAGGCTCTCTGCTCAGCAGGGAGCCTGCTTCTCCATCTCTCTCTGCCTGCTGCTCTACCTATTGTGATCTCTCTCTGTGTGAAATAAATAAAAAAAATCTTAAAAAAAAATTGGCATGACAGGTACCAATCATGAAAAATTTGGTAATATATTTAAGAATTCTAAGAAGATATTTAAGCCATGGATCTAACAACTCACTTCTAGAATTTTATCATAGTAGGTTTAAAAAATAACTGTGGAGTAGTGAAATGAAAGAATGCCATTTAGTCATTAAAATTCATGTTGCAAAGAACATTCAATGGCTTAGAAAATATCCATGATATATTAAGTGGAAAAATGGAATTATAAAACAAGTTAACTAGGCTGGAAGATGGTGGCAGAGCACAAAGTCTGTCGACTCACCCTGATCCATGAATATAACTAGATAAATATCAAATCTTTCTAAAAAACTAGAAATTGACCTCAAGATTTACAGAACAAACTCCACAGCTAAAGGCAGAGAAGAGGCCACATCAGAGAAAGTAATAAGTGTGGAGGCAGTTTGGGAGAGAAAGCCCCTGTGGTGGGGAGGGAACTGCTGTATCAGAGAAGGGAAAGAAACACACAGGCAAGCACAGGGAAAATGAATCTCCATAACAACTAGCTTGCAAAATGGGAAGGACCCAATTTTGTCACCTCTGGCAACCAGTGGGGCTTAAAGCCTAGAGTTTTAAAAGTCAGTAAATTGGCTGGGATTCAGCCCACAGAGCATTGTGCTACTCTTGCAGAGAAGACACACAAACAATCCATGAACACAGAGCATGGAAACAGCTATCTGAAGAACTCCTGGGGCTAAGAGTGGGGAGGTTATTCACCCTTCTCAGACAGCATCCCAGAAGGATAGGGTTCACTGAGATACCCCTCCAGGAACAAAGAAACTTGTTTCTGCCATTTGCCTCCTTGACTCCACCACATAAGCACAGAGCCACCTGCTGGAACCAGCAAAGCAATACTTCCTATCTAACTTGCTTACACCAAACACCACCATCCCTCCCAACCCCACACTCTGGGAGAATTGTCCCTCCCAGTCATGCTTGCCACAGTCCCAGCATGGCAGATGTCTTTCCCCAGAAGACCTGCCCAAACCCCTGCTCACACTTTGTCTTCCCCACTTGGGAATATTGCAGTGCCTCCCTTCCAGTGGTGATGCTGTTAAGTCTTATTTCACAGACCAGAGCACACCTAGTTAAAACATGCCACATTCAGATGCACACAAGTGGCTCAGTTGGTTAAGTATCTGACTCTTGGTTTTGGCTCAAGCCATGATCTCATGGTCATGAGATTGAGCCCCACATCAGGCTCACACTCAGCACTGAGTCCACCTGGAATTCTCCCTCCTTCTCCCTCTGCCTGTCTCACTCATGCTCAATCTCTCTCTCTCAAATAAATAAATAAATCTTTAAAAACAAAAACATGTCACATTCAGCCAGGAACCAGCATTCCACACAACAGGCAAAGGCAGGCCCTGCTGATGCCTGGCTTGAAGGATAAAGCATCTAGGACAAAACAGCTGTGCACAAGCAGCACACACTGGAGACATGCCCAGAAGTGGCAGGCCCTGGGGAACAGTGGAAACTACACAGCAGAGCACTACAGGCCTTCTTCATAAGACCATTCCCTCAAGAACAGGAGAAGTAGCTGAATTCTCTAGCACACAGAAACAGGCAGAGTTAACAGGTGATTTTCCAGGTCCTGGGAACTAGCTAACCCACCCTCACTCTGCCTGTGACTTTGAAAAAATAAGAAGGCAGAGAAATTTATCCCAAATAAATGAATAGGACAAGGTCAGAGATCTAAGTGAAGCAGCTATAAGTAACATGCCTGATGGAGTATTAAAGCAACGAACATAAGGCACTCTCTGGACTTGCGAAAAGAATAGACTGCATCAGTGAGACCCTTAACAGAGAAAAAGGAATAACACAGCATAGATAAAGGGCTCAATAAATGAAATGAGAAACATGCTTGATGTGATGAACAACAGTCTAGAAGAACCAGAGGAATGAATTAGTGACCTAGAGGACAGAGTAATGGAAAGGAATCAAACTGAACAAAAAAGAGAAAAAAAGAATTTTGCAAAATGAGAACAGACTTAGGAAACTCACTGATTCCACAAATGTAATAACATTCATATTATAGGGTTCCCAAAAAAGGAGGAGAAAAGGAAGCAGAAAATTTATTTGAAGAAGGCTAAAAACTTCCCTAATCTTGGAAAGGAAACAGATATCCTCATCTAGGAGGCACAGAGAACTCTCATCAAAATCAACAAAAGCAGATTTACACCAAGACATACTGTTATAATGAAATTGGTAAAATATAGTACTAAAATTTTTTTAAAGTACGAAGATAAAAGAAGACAATAACTTTCAAGAAAAAACTCATGAGACTAGCAGGAGATTTGTCAGCAGAAACCTCCAAGCCAGAAGAGAGTGGCATGATATTCAAAGTGCTGAATGGGAAAAATATGCAGTCAACAATATTCTATCCAGCAAAACTATCATTCAGATTAAAAGGAAAAAAAAAGTTTTATAAACAAAAATTTGAGTTCATGACCACTAAACATGCCCTACAAGAAACATTAAAAGGGACTCTTTAAGCGGAGAGGAGAGACCAAAAGTAACAATATAGAGGTAGGAAACATAAAAGGAGTAAAAATGAGTATTCCTGTAAAAAGTTAGTAAAGGAATTCCACAAAATAAAAGGATATAAAATATAACTATACATACCTAAAATGTAGAGAGGATATAAGTAAAGAACGGGCTCAAACTTAAATGACCATCAACTTAATATAGACTGCTATATGTAGAACAGGTTATATACAAACCAAATGGTAACCATACATCAAAAACCACTAACAAATATGCAAAGAATAAAGAGAAAGAAATCCATATATATCACTAAAGAAAATCAGCAACCTATGAAAGAAAGACAACAAAAGATCAGAGAAAATCTTCAGTAATGATCACTAAACAAGTAATAAAATGTCAATAAATACATATCTACCAATAATTACTTTGAATGTAAATGGACCAAATGCTCCAAACAAAAGACACAGGGTGACAGAATGGGTTAAAAAACATGACCCATCTATATGCTGCTATATGCTATAAGAGAGTCATTTTAGACCTAAAGACACTTATAGATTGAAAGTGAAAAGATGGAGAAAGAATTATCATGCAAGTGGCTGTTAAAAGAAAGCCAAGTAGCAATATTTATATCATTAAAAACAGAATTTAAAGGGCGCCTGGATGGCTCAGTGGGTTAAGCCTCTGCCTTTGGCTCAGGTCACGATTTCAGGGACCTGGGATCGAGCCCCGCATCAGGCTCTCTGCTCAGCAGGGAGCCTGCTTCCCCCTCTCTCTCTCCCTGCCACTCTGCCTACTTGTGATCTCTCTTTCTGTCAAATAAATAAATAACATCTTTTAAAAAAATAGAATTTAAAACAAAGACTGTAATAAGAGATAAAGATGGACACTTATCTTTAGCCCTAACCCTAACCCAGATAAAGACACCACTAAAAAATCAATCAATCTATCAATCAATCAAAACTTAAAATCAGCAGAAGGAAGAGGAAGTAGTAAAGATTAGAACAGAGATAAATGATATAGGAACTAAAAAAAGAAAGAAAAAAAGAAAGAAAGAGTCCAATAGAACAGATCAATAAAACCAGGAGATGGTTCTTTGAAAAAAAATCCATAAAATTTATAAATCTCTGGCCATGACTTAACAAGAAAAGAGAGAGAGAGAGAGAGAGGTGAAGTAACAAACAACACCACAAAGATAAAATCATAAACAAATATTACGAAAAGCTATGCCAACAAACTGGACAACCTAGAAGAAACAGATAAATCCCTAGAAGCATATACACTACCCAAACTGAAACAGGATGAAACAGAAAATTTGAATGAGTCAATAACCAACAAGGAGATTGAATCAGTTATCAAAAAACTCCCAAAAACAAAAGTCCAAGACCAGATGGCTTCTGGGCTTCATTTAAAAAGAGTTAATATGTATTCTTCTCAAGCTAGTCCAAAAAATAGAAAAAGTAAGGAAAATTGGTAAATTTATTCAATGAAATCACCATTAACTTGATGTGAAGAAAGGGGAACCCTCTTGCACTATTGGTGGGAATGAAAACTGATGTAGCCACTCTGGAAAACAGTATGAGGTTCCTCCAGAAGTTAAAAAATAGAACTATCCTATGATCCAGTAATCACACTACTGGGTATTTACCCAAAGAATATGAAACATTAATTCAAAGAGATATATGCACCCTTGTTTATAACAGCATTATCTATAATAGCCAGATTATAGAAGCAGCCCAATTGTCCATCAATTGATGAATGGATAAAAAGATGTGATATTTACTAAATAATATATAATGGAATATTATTCAGCCATAAAAAGGAATGAAATCTTGGCATTTGCTACAACACTGATGAGGCTAGAAAGTCTAATCCTAAGTGAAATAAGTCAGTCAGAGATATGGTTTCACTCATATGGAATTTAAGAAACAAAACAAATGAGCAAATTGAAAAAAAAAGAGACAAATCAAGAAACAGACTTAATTATGGAGAACAAACTGATGGTTACAAGAAGGGAGTGGGAGAGGTTAAGTAGATGGTAATTATGGAGTGCACTAGTAATTGCAGGTGATATATGGAATTGTTCAATCACTATAGCATACACCTGAAACTAATATAATACTGTATGTTAACAGAAAGTAAAATAAAAACTTTAAAAAAGAAACATGCTAATAAAAGTAAAATAAAAAATGAGTTAACTACAGTTTCCATTTTTAAAATATATATGCATATATTACATAAGTTATATATAATTTATTATATATTATATAACCCAGGTGTCATAAAAATATTGTACAATAATAATGTGTATATTTACATATACATCCACACATTCACAGAGAAAGTACAAATACCGACACAAAGCTAACAAAAGACTCTTAAAAAACTGGAATAGCAGTGCAGGGGTTATTTCTCAAAGAAGGAATTATCAGTTGATTTTACTTCCCTTTTCATGACTTATTAATTTTTAAATTTTCCATAACTTTATGCTTACATATAGAATGGAATCTATATTCCATGTGTCAACACAAAATTATTATTAAAAATAGTTTCCAAGCCTCGTTCCAAAGGCTTCCTATTTAATTCTAGTTAATTCATATATTTCTGATAATAAAAATATAACAATTTTGTTTACTACAAAATATCAACAAATTACTCTCCTAAAAAAAAGTAACAGCAACGGCAACAACAACAGAAATACGCTCAAACTTGAGAGCAGAAATGTAAATGTCTCAAATCCCTACTCTAATGGACTTAAATATATTCAACCAAATTTGAAGAACAGTTCATTCTTATCTGAGACATTATTAAGTATTGTCTCTTAGCTTCAGAGGTAACTTTCTGTACTTGCTTTGTGGTACTGGACCCCTGGAATCACACTTTTCTTTGCCAGGTGGCTCCCTGTGAAGCTCTCAAAAGAAGTTCTGAATAAATAGATGGAAAGCATCTAATATTCTTGGATGGGACACTACAATCTGTGATAGTCATGGAACGATTTAATAGAGTAAAGATGTCCATTTTCCTCACATTTATCTATAATTAAATTGAATTCTAATATAAAGACTATCTCATTATCTTTAGGAAACTCAGTAACATTCTAAAGTGTATAGGAAAGGATAACATTTCAAGAATAATTAAGTTATTTAAAAAAAAAGGTCTTCACTGGTATGACTTGCCCTATTGATATTACAATACACTCTAATTCCACAGTCATAAAATTTTGTATATTAGCACAGCAACAGGCAAATGGACCATGAAACAATACAGAGTTCAAAGATCATGTTCATATGGAAAGTAAATATCAAATGATGGGTGTATACACAATCAGTGCAATTGATGGGCTGTTCAGTAGAAAAATCACTCAATATATGAAGAAAAATAAAATTGGATTTCTATATAATCCCTCATAAAAATGTTGATCCCCAAAGGCAACTGATCTAAATATAAAAGGTAAAACTTCAAAGTTAATATACAGTGTAAACAAATATCTTTGTGTCGGGGAAAGACTTCTTAAACAATAACCTAAAGTACAAAATGTAAAGTGAAAAACTGGTGAATCTGATTATATAAAAAAAAGGATTTTTACTGAACAAAGGACACCACGGTCATTATTGGCAGGTGAAAGAGTTCATACTGTTTTTGCAGCGGTAGTACTTACAATATCCAGACTACATAAAAAATTCTTGCAAATCAATAATAGAAATCCAGCAACCCCAATAAAAAAATACCTGAGGACACAGAATAATGCCACGTATAGGAAAAGATTCACAAACTCATTAAAACTTAAACTGAAACAGCAGTGAAATAACCTTTTAGATTCATTAAGATAGACAAAAATGAAAAAGCTCTATCTTGAGTACTGTCAGGAGGTAGGCAAGGATGAAACTTCACACATTGTTGGTGAGGAAGTAGATTCTTGCAGCTACTACAAAGGACAATCTTCTGATACTTTACGTATGTATATACCCTAAGACATATAAATGCATCACACATTCACAAATACATAAATTGTACTGAAATATTCAGGTCTATAACTGGAAATGTAGATGTATGTTCATTATAGCATGATTTATGGTAATTGGAATTTAGAGGTAATCGCTGGAGATAAGTAAAATGTAGTGGAACCAAACAGCGACATAATACATTCACAGCAGTTCATATTGAAAAGAGTAAGTGTACATTGAGCAAAAAAGACAGATCTTAAACATAGGGCTGATAAAAAAATAGGATCAAAATGAGATCTGCAGTATATACAAAAATAATATAGTCATATAATTTACCTGTCTAAGAATGTAAACAAATTAAAGGTTTTCACCTCAAATACAACAGAATAGTTGTCTATGGTAAAAGAATAAGAGGTGAATGGGAAGAAGGATTAAATAAATAAAGGAAGAGAGGACTTACATAGAATAATGACGATAATATGAGTTTTAAGTAAGTAGGCCGAATTAAGGAGGCAACCATAATTTGGTTCTTCTAAGACACTCCTCTCTTCCAGGAGGTAAAAAGATTTAACTAGATCTCATTTCTATTTTTTTTTTAATTTTATTTCAATTCAATTAGCCAACATATAAGTACATCATTAGTTTCAGATGTAGTGCTCAATAATTCATCAGATGTGTATAACACACAGTGCTCATCACATCACGTGCCCTCACAGCCTATCACCCAGATGCCCAACTCCCCACCCAATTCCACTTCCACAACCCCTCAGCTTGTTTCCCAAAGTCAAGAGTCTCTCATTTCTTTTTTTTTTTCTTATTTTTTTTTAAAGATTTTATTTATTTATTTGAAAGACAGAGATCACAAGTAGGCAGAGAGACAGGCGGAGAGAGAGGAAGGAAAGCAGGCTCCCAGCCAAGCCGAGAGCCCGATGCGGGGCTCGATCCCAGGACTCTGGGATCATGACCTGAGCTGAAGGCAGAGGCTTTAACCCACTGAGCCACCCAGGCGCCCAAGAGTCTCTCATGTCTTATATATGAATAAACCGTGTGAAAAGCTAGGAGATCTGGGAGAGAAACATGGGAAAGAGCCACGTGAAAAGAATGATTCTTTCCAGTCTTGGCAAATTGGGCAACAGGGTTACAGTTCGTTGGAAATATGACAGTATTGTCTTACCCGCAGTTAGAGTCTTATGTATACTAATTATCACAGATGTTATTTTCCACTTCACATAAACATGTGCAGGCCAGATCAGTGTTTAAAATACACTATTTTCCCCCACTACTTGATGTTTTTGCACATCTCTTCACTTTTGTTTAACAAGGAGGAAACACCTGAAATCTGTTGTGTGACAGACCATGAGTTTTCTGGACATGAACTTCAATCGTCACCATTGTAGACACAGAAATACCCAAACACGCCTGGCAATCTGCTGCACTCTACAGAATTCTTTTCGTTGGATTTGTTGCAATAACCTGTGAAAAACAGTAGGATATTCCTCCAAAAGAAAAAGAAAGCCAACATAGAGTAGACTCAGTAACAAAATCCTCAACCTTAACTGTAGGAAGGGTTTCTGAGAAAAAGTTCCAGAAATAGCTGAAGAGGCCAAGAATTTGCAGGAGTTTTTATGAGTGGGTGGAGACCTGAGTTAGCCTACTTTGACTCTGCCTATTGGTTTTCTCTGCGGAGATGACAAATCAATGCAACATTACCAGCTTAGTGATTAAGGTACATAAACATTTTCTTTTCTTGGTTTTTACTCTCTGTTTCTAAGTGGGTTTCATTCAGATTATTCAAAAAAGTGCTCCTCAGTGTTTTCTTCTTTTTCATTTGTTTTTTCTTATGCATATAATTTCTGTCCCTTGTCTTTGGCAAGAAGTTCAGGAGACTAGGGAACACAGTTATCGACTATGTTGGCTCCCTCCACATGAAGTTGATTCTGCTGGAATGAGGCCAATTTGCTTTACCTAAAACAAGACATTTAAATTTAAAAGTGAGGGTGACATATTTAAATAAAAGAGACCAAAATAAAAAAAAATAAAATAAAAAAATAAAAGTGAAGGTAAAATTTTCTGTGAATAATCACAATTGAATACAGAAAAGTAACCTTGGAAATATTTGCATTCTAAGCTCTTAATTTTTTAAGAATGGCATCTCAATTTATCTAGAAATGTAATGCTGAAATACACTCAGAATGCTAGTCTATCTAGTGAAGACTTCTAAATATGACTTTAGTATTAGAGCTGAGTGTAAGTCCTGATTAGAACTGAAAATAGGAGGAATATCATCATGTCACATTCCTCTCCCATTGCACTACCTGATTAAATCTCTGTTCCCCAATCTACGTGCAACTTTTTCACTCAAGAGATAATCAAGGCTAAATACTTCCTTAAAAGGCATTTGATGCCCTTTGGATCTGACCTTAATTAACTTTTTTCTATTTAACTATTTTTCTATTATTTTCTAATTAACTTTTATTTCTATTTCTTTTTTTTCTGTTTCTATTTCTATTCTATTTCTAACTTTTTCTTCTACATATATTACTATGTTGGTTTCAGGTGTATAACATAGTAATTCAACATTTATATACATTTTAAAGTGATCACAAATCTAGTTATCACCTATCACCATACTAAGTTAACAGGATTATTGTCCATATTCCCATATTATACATTCCCCATGATTTATTGTCCATATTCCCCATGCTATACTTTCCCCATGACTTATTTATCTTATAACTATAAATTTGTACCTCAATTCCCTTTACCCACTCTGTCTGCCCTCTACCCCTGATATCCTCTGACAACTGTCATCTGTTCTCTATGAGTCTGGTTTTGTTTTGTTTTGCTTATTCATTTGTGGTTTTTTTTTAGATGCTACATATAAGTGAAATCAAGCATTATTTGTTTTCCCTGTATGATTTACTTCACTTAATGCAATACCTTCAAAGTCCATCCATGTTGCTGCAAAGAGAAAATGGCAAGATTTTGTTCTTTTTATGACTAATATTCTATTACATACACACACATGTATAAAGAGAGAGCTAGTGTGGGTGCATGTGTGTGCATCTTTATTCATCTATATGACACTTAGGTTGCTTCTGCATCTCATCTATGTAAATAATGCTACAATAAACATATGAGTGTATATGTGTCTTTTCAAATTTGTGTGTTCATTTTCTTTGAATGAGTACTTGGGAGTGGAATTGCTGGATCACATGATAGCTTTATTTTTAATTTTTTGAGCAACTTCCATACTGTTTTCCATGGTGCTTACATCAATTTACATTCCCACCAACAGTGCACAAGGGTTCCCACGTCTTCATTTGTTCCCACTTCTTCAATAACACGTTATTATTTCCTGTTGGGGATTTATGTTTGTTTACTTTAATACAAGCCATTCTGACAGTTATGAGGGGATATCTGACTGTGGTTCTGATCTTCATTTCCCCAATGATTAGATGATGATCATCTTCTCACGTGCCTGTTCTTTATCTGTCTTCCCTGGAAAATGTCTATTCAATATTCTGCCCATTTTTTACATCAGATTTTTTTTTTTTGCTATTGAATTATATGAGTCCTTTATATATTTTGGATATTTGGATATATCTGATAAGTCAGATATATGAATTACAAATATTTTTTCCCATTCAGGTGCCTGCCTTTTAGTTTTGTTGTTAGTTTCCTTCACTGTGCAAAAGGTTTTTCCATTTGATGTAGTCCCATTTGTTCACTTTACTTTTCATGACCTTGCCTGTGAGAGTACAGTCCAGAAAATATCACTAACACCCATGTCAAGGAGCTTACTGCTTTTGTTTTTTCCTATAAGTTTTATAAATTTTCAGGTCTTAATTTCAAATTTTTAATCCATTTTGAGTTAATTTTTGCATATGGTATAACATAGCAGTTTATAAATTTTCATTTTTTGCCCGAAGCTGTTCCACTTTCCCAATACCATGTATTAAAGAGATTGTCTTTTCTTATATGTTATTTTATATATATCATATATTTTTGTCTCCTCCCTTGTAATTGATCATATACATGTGGATTTATTTCTGAGCTCTCCATTCTGTTCCACTGATATATAGGTCTGCTTTTGTTGCAGTATCTTGTTTTCATTACTACTGCATTGTAGTATAGTTTGAAATCAGTGAGCATGACACCTCTAGCTTTGTTCCTCTTTCTCAAATTGCTTTGACTATCTGTGGTCTTTTGTGGTTCCATAGAAATTTCAGGATTATTTTTTTTAGCTCTGTGAAAAATACTATTGGTATTTTGATAGAGATTACATTGAATATGTAAATTGCTTTATGTAATATGAACATTTTAACAATATTAATTCTTTCAATCCATGAGCACCATTTATCTTTCCCCTTATTTGTGTCATCATTTTCTTTAATTAATGTCCTGCAGTTTTCAAGTATAGGTCTTTTACCTCTTTGACTAAATTTATTCCAAAGTGTTTTATCCTTTTTGTTATTGTAAATGGCATTGTTTCCTTAGTTTCTCTTCCTAATAGTTCATTATCAGTTTACAGAAACAAGATAGATTTGTGTATATTAACTGTATATGCTGCAACTTTATTGAATTCATTTATTATTTCTAAGTTTTCTGGTGGAGTCATTAGGGTTTTGTATATATACTATCAAATCATATGCAGTTGGTGATTTTTATTTCTTCCTTCCTGATTTGGATGGTTTTTATTTTTTTCTCTTGATTAACTGTTGCGTACAGAATTTCCAAGATTATGCTAAATAAAAGTGGTAAGAGTTATCTTGTTCCTGATCCTTGAGAAAAAACTTTCAGCTTTCATCTTTGAGCTTGATGTTATTAGCTATGGATATGTCATATACGGCCTTTGTTATGTTGTGGTATATTCTGTCCATATCCATTTAATTGAGAGTTTTTATCATAAATGGTTATCGAATCTTGTCAAATAGTTTTTCTGCATCTATTTAGATAATCATATGATTTTTACCCTTCATCTGTTTATGTGGTGTACCATGTTGGTTAATTTGCAGATATTGAGCCATTCTTATACTCTGGAATAAATACTACTTGATCATGGCATATGATCCTTTGAATGTGTTGAATTTGGTTTGTAAATATCTTGGGATTTTCTGCTTCTATGTTCATTCATCTGGGATATTGGCCTGTAAGTTCCTTTTTTTAAAAGAACAATGTTGGCATTAAAAAATGAGTCTTTAATTTTTTACACCAATTTAAGACAGAAGGGTCTTTCATAATCTCTGAATTTTTGGCAGAATTCACCTGTGAAGCCATCTGGTCCTGGACTTTCATTTTTTAGAAGATTTTTTATTACTGATTCAATTTCATTACTAGTACGTGGTCTATTCAGATATCCTATTTCTTTATGATTCAGTTTTAGAAGACTATGTGTTTCCAGGAATGTATTCTTTTTTTTTTTTTTTAGGTTTTTCCAATTTTTTGGTGTATAACTGTTCACAGTAGTCTCTTATCATCCTTTGTATTCCTTTATCAGTTTTAACTTGTTTTTCATCTCTGATTTTATTTATTTGGTATATGTGCTGCCGAAGCGAGCACTGATTTTATTTATTTGGGTCCTCTCTTTTTTTCTTGATGAGTCTGCCTACAGGTTTATCAATTTTGTTTATCTTTGCAAAGAACCAGCTCTTAGTTTCATTGACCTTTCTATTTTTTTTTTTTTTTTTGAGTCTCTATTTCATTGATTTTCATTCTGGGCATTTATTGTATCCTTCCTTCTAGTAACTTCGGACTTCATTTGTTTCCTTTTCTAGTTCTTTAAGGTGCATTAGATTGTGTATTTGAGATCTTTCTTATTTCTTGAAGAACTATATGGCTATGAACTTTCCTCTTAGAACTTCCTTTGCTGCATCCATAGAGTTTGGAATGTTGTGTTTCTATTTACATTTCTCAAGGTACTTGTTGATCTCCTCTTCGATATCTTCATTAACCCACTGGTCATTTAGAAGCATATTGTTTAGTTTCCAGGTGTATGATTTTTTTTCCCCCAATTCTCTTCTTTGTAACTGATTTCTAGTTTCATAACATTGTGGTCAGAAAAGATGCTTAATATAATTTCAATCTTCTAAAAGTTATTGAGACTTATTTTGTGGCCTTACATGTATCTATCCTAGAGAACATTCTGAAAAGAATATGCATTCTACTGCCTTTGACCAGAATATTCTGTATATATCTATTAAATCTGTCTGGTCTAATGTTTTGTTTAAGGCTGATATTTCCTTACTGATTTTCTGTATAGATGATTTATCCATTGATATCAGTGGGGTATTAAAATTAACTACTATCATTGTAATGCTGTCAGTTTCTCCCTGAAGTTCTGTTAATAATTGTTTTATATATTTAGGTGTTCCTATGTTGTGTGCATTAATATCCACAAGTGTCATATTCTCTTGTTAAATTGATGCCTTTATCATTATACAATGTTCTTTTTTGTCTTGAGTTATAGTCTTCATTTCAAAACCTATTTTGTCTGATATAATTATTGCTACCCCATTCTTTTTGTTTCCATTTGCATTGAATATCATTTCCATCTCTACTTTCCGTCTGTGTGTGCTTTAAGATCTAAAATAAGTCTCCTGTAGGAAACATATGGATGGAGCTTGTTTTCTCATCCATTCAGCCACCCTATGTCTTTTTTTAGAGCATTTAGTCCATTTATATTTAAGATAATTATTAACAGACATGTACTTATTGCCCTTGTGTTGTTTTCTGGTTGTATTTTTAGCTTTTCTCTGTTCTTTTCTTCTTCTTTTGTCTTTTTGTGATTTAATGACTTTCTTTAACATGTTTAGATTCCTTTCTCATTTTTTGTGTGTTCTCTATTAAAGGTTTTTGGTTTGTAGTTACCATGAGATTCCTATATAATAATTTACATACAGTAGTCTATTTTAATAGTCACTTAAGTTCAACTGCATTCTGAAAGCATTACAGTTTTATTCCATGCCCCTTCATGTTTTTTGTTTTTGATGTCATCTTTTACATCTTTATATTTTGTGTATCCCATACCAAATTATTATAGTTAACAGTTGATTTTACTAGTTTTGTCTTTTATCCTTCATATTAGGTTTTTAAGTGGTTAGTCTACTACACTCACGGTTTTTTGGTTTTGTTTTTATTTTTTACTTTTGCAATGAGGGTTTTTTTTTTTTTTTTTTCTGTCATAAATTTCTTATTTCTCCTTAGGGACTTTTTCTAGCTTAAGAAAGTCCCTTTAACAGTTCCTGTAATGTCAGTTCAGTGGTGATAAATTTCCTTAGCTTTTACTTCTCTAAGGAACTCTTTATCTTTCCTTCATTTCTGAATGATAATCTTCCCAGGTAGAGTATTTTGGTTGGAATTTCTTTTTTTCCTTTCAGCACTTTGCATGCATCATACCACTTTATTCTGGCCTTTGAAGTTTCTGCTAAAAATCAGGTCATGATCTTAAGGGGTTTTCCTAGTATACAACCAGTTGTTATCCTTTGCTGCTTTTAAGATATTGACAACTTTTGGCATTTTAATTATAATATGACTTGGTTAGATCTCTTTGGGTTCATCTTGTTTGGAACTATCTTTGATTCCTGAACTGGATGTCTGTTTCCAGGTTAGGGAAGTTTTCAGCCATTAGTTCTTCTAATAAGTTTTCTGCCCCTTTATCTTGCTCTCTTTTTCTTTTGAGACCCTTATAATGCAAATACTAGTACACTTGTTTTAGTCCCACAGATCCCTAAACTATCCTCATTTTCTTAAATTCCTTTTTTTTTCTTTTCTATTTGAGTTATTTCTACTATCCTGTCTTCCAAGTCACTGGTCTGCTGTTCTGCATCATCCAATCTGCTGTTGAAACTCTCCTATGTATTTTTCAGTTATTGTATTTTTCAACTTTGCAAGTTCTTTGGTACTTTCTTTTTATTTTCTATCCCTCTGCTGAAGTGTTCAGTGTGTTCAACCATTCTTCTCCCTAACTTCAGTGAGCACCCTTTTAAGTATTATTATGAACTCTTTACTAGGTAACTTGCTTATCTTTGTTTAATTGTGTGTGTGTGTGTGTGTCTATGTCTTTGTGTGTATAGTTTTATTTTCTTCCTTTATCTACAACATGTTTGTTTGTTTCCTTATTTTGCTTGATTCTCTATGCTTCCATGTATTATGTGCAACATCCATCTCTTTCCCTTCTTGATGGATGGCTCTGCATAAGACACACACATTGTCATTTAACCTTGCTTTAGTTCTTCATTGTCTCTTGAGCTGTCTCCCCAACAATTTCAGAGCCATGGAGTCCAAAATCACAGTCCTCCTTGGTAATCCAATGCTAGCACTCAAAGGACATTTCTTGTGTGGCTGCACATCCCCAATGGCTTGGGCAGGGCTGTAAGCATGGTGGTGGGGGACAGGGCTGCTTACCTGCTATATCTGTTGGGGCTGTGCAAGTGGTGTGGAGAGGTTAGGGGAAAGCCTGTGTGTCTGTCTGGGCAGCACAAGTGGGGACGGGATAGGGGTCAGGCTATTCATGCAGTGCTATTAGGCAGTTATGAAGGTTAAAAAAAAATGATGCCTGTTAGTGCTGGTGCCAGCAAGGTAGAGGGAGACTATAAAGAGAGCATCTATCCTTGTTCCACCCTCAGAGATAGTTCCAACAGACTTGTGCTCCTCTGGCAGATGCTTTAAGTTTAGCAAGTAAATCTCCTTCACTCACGGTCTAGGCTCTTGCCAAACTGTTGCTTTTTGTGCTGTGTCTGAGGATGAGCAGGTCTGCGTGTGAGCCTTTTAAAAGCAAAATCTTTGTTCCCTACAACATTACATTTTCCTTGAACATAATCCTCATTGGTTTTCAAAATGAGACATTTCAACAGCTCATTTCTCTGGTGCAGGACTCAAGGGCTAGAATGCCTGGAATGGGGCATAAATCTTTCTCTCCTTAGGGAGAAGCTCCATTTATATTTGTTTTTGTTTTCTGTGATCCCTCCATGCTGTGGGCAGCCACACTGAGCATGGGGTTTCTGGCAAGAACATGTCTCTGACTCTCCTACCCACCTTGATGTGGTCCATTTTATTTTTTGTTATGGAACAGGTATTCAGTAAGTTCTCAGGTACTTGTCAGAGGGAATTAGTCCACATGTAGCTATATATTCATTGCATCTGTGGGAGAAAGTAAGTTCAGAATCTTCCTAAGCCAGCATCTTGAACTCTGACTTTAATTAACCTTAGTTTTTCTTCCCTGTAGCAGATGTTGTCAGTGCTCTGCCCATTTCCTCTGACCTTTCAGAATATTCTTACATCAACTCTCGGCATGAGGGTTGTTTTTCTGTCCCCCCACCCTCCCAAAACTAAAGAAGCTCTTTCAATGTACAGACCAGGTCAGAAGTGCTGACAAATTAACATCCCTAGGGGGAAAGCCTTCAGCAAATAACTCCACGAATTTAGGTTTTGAGATGTGTTTTATACTGTTTCCTTGAATGTCCCAGTGGCATTAAGCTCCAGTTATGCATGGTATTAACTAGCTAAATGAAGTTTATTATTGCTTTATTCCTACCATCATTTTTCTATATCACTTATCTTTCCCAACTCTGATCCCAGAAAAACTACTTATAAGCCTTAGCTTACCGAGGAACTGCAACTAAATTAGTTGGTACAAAAAAATGATTCAGTAAGTGGATTACTCACTTGGCAACAAGGTGAGTCAAATGGTCAAATGGCAACAAAGATTGCACTATCAGCAGTAAGGGTAACAGTGATAATCCCTGGAATTCCAGAGTATCTAAATTGTTAAAATTCTTACTGTGTTGTGAACTGGGATATCAAAGTGGAGGGGTTGTATTAGTTTATGTAATATTTCCAGGACTTAAGTGATAATCATAAAAAGAGTGGTAGCAAAGATAATTATTAAAAAGAGTGGTTATTGCTAAATGCTATCAATGCACTGAAAAAAAAAGATATATACAATTTAGCCAACATCTAATTCAGAGCATGGAGTGAAATTAAAGGACTTTTTTTTTTCCATTTTATTTATTTTTTTCAGCATAACAGTATTCATTGTTTTTGCACAACACCCAGTGCACCATGCAAAACGTGCCCTCCCTATTACCCACCACCTGTTCCCCCAACCTCCCACCCCTGACCCTTCAAAACCCTCAGGTTGTTTTTCAGAGTCCATAGTCTCTTATGATTTGCCTCCCCTCCCCAATGTCCATAGCCCCCTCCCCCTCTCCCAATCCCACCTCCCCCCAGCAACCCCCAGTTTGTTTTGTGAGATTAAGAGTCATTTATGGTTTGTCTCCCTCCCAATCCCATCACATGGGGGGTTAGGGGGATAGGAGAAGAATAAATAAAAGAAATTAAAGGACTTTTTAAAATAGCATTTACAGATACACTAGTCTCCTACAGCAGAACAGCAGTTAGGGATACAAACCACGCTTAGGATCTCACTGTGCAAGAAATCAAACTGCAGAGAGAAGAATAAATTCACAGTCTCCTTGTATTAAGTCAGGCAAGTACCTGGAAAGATCTAAGACTCAGAAATGAAGAGGGATGGAAATATTTGAAAATTGAAACCCCAGATTTCCCTAAATGTGTGGGCCTGAAGAAATGGTTCATTCACCTTTGCTTAAGGACGACAGCCTCCCTTTGCCTGGGAGACAGGCAGTGACCTTGTCTCAGGCAGATATCTGGCCAGCCTTCTTCAAGATCTCTTTCTCTGTCTTCTTCCCTTACTGCTGGTCAGCCTCCTTTGGAAAGTGGACAGGTCACTGCCTCCAGTACTTTGAAGGCTTTAAGGCTTCCAGGTCAACAAGTACAGTTAATTCTCAGTGTGACCCAACTTTAGAAGTACTCTCCCTTCATTGGGAGGGAAGGCATTATTGCTCAAAAGAACTACAAGGGCTAATATATGTAAGCAGGAACTGTGAAACGATGGTTGGGAATGGACAAGGGAGGGCAGAACATAAGGCCAGATAAAAGAGAATTGACATGGGATCATTCACCTATAGCCCAGAATTTAATGACACCTAGAGCAATCATTACATGCTGTCAGGATGTTAGGATGTTTCTTTGAAGTAGAAATTGGTGGAGGGGGTGATAATAATCTAAAGTAAAAAAGGTAATAATCTAATAATCTAAAGTAAAAAAGGTAAAAATACCTGTGCCACGTCTTGATGAGGGGATCAAAACTTCAGAGGGATAAGCATACCACACTAGCTGTACTAAAACAACACTAAAGAATCCACCAGTTGACTATATTCCTGGGATGGCCCTAAAGATACACTAAAGGGAA
The DNA here is from genome assembly GCF_922984935.1 of Meles meles. Taxonomy (NCBI): domain Eukaryota; kingdom Metazoa; phylum Chordata; class Mammalia; order Carnivora; family Mustelidae; genus Meles; species Meles meles. Next base: position 118,872,968 of record NC_060069.1, read on the forward strand.
TGTACTAATGAGAACAGCCCTGTCTTGGGAAACTCAGGTTGTGATTTATAAACCAGATTTTAAAGTGAAGTTGGAGTTCTGCTTCTTTGGAATAGCAGAGGACAAAATGGCAACACTTAATGTAAGATAAGAAGTGGGCATTATGCCCACTTCTATGGTCATAATGACTTATGGTCATAAGTCTCTAATGGGGGCCAAGCTAGAATGGCAACCAGAGGAAATGGACACACAAGGGTGTGTGGCATTGGATAGAAGATCATGATGTTCCAAGATGTGAGATAGCTAAGACAGCAATGATGGCACTGCTGGACCTCAAAACCAAGGAATTTCAAGATGCATCAAAACTAGTATCAGTGTTGACAGTGAAATTACTATCCCAGACCCACATTCTGCACTACAGTGTTTCTCACACCCCAAACCCATCAACTAAACAGGCCAAGTCCCTTGAGAAAAGTATCTATAATACCAGAGTGGGTACCAAAAGCTCTGGGGAATTAACACACACTCCAAACATTCCTTAACCAAAGGTTTCTAGAAAATGGTTTACAAATACAACATTTTGTTTGCCTCTAGTGGTAGATAAAGCCAAGGTACCTCCCAAAGACACGTCTTGTACTTGATTGTCTTAGGGACTGTTGATGTTTGTGTTCTAAGATCTCTACAAACCTTGTCAAAATGAAATAGTTATTTTAACGTTTTTGTTCCTTTCTCTTTTCCTCAGATGCCTGTCATTTTCTCCCCTACTACATCTTTACCCATCCAAATTCTACTCATACTTCAGGAAATTCACAAATGCTATATATTAAAAGGTTCTCTAATCACCCCCAGTAGAGTTTTGCCCCCTGTTTCATAAGCAACATATTTGTTACTGAAAAAACATAATTTTCAGGCCAACTGTGTACCTACATACAAAAGAATGAAGTTGGATCCCTTTCTTACACTGTACAAAAAATTAATGCAAAATAATCCATAGACCTAAATATAAGAACTGAAGCTATAAGAATGGGAGGCGAATCATAAGAGACTATGGACTCTGAAAAACAACCTGAGGGTTTTGAAGGGTCAGGGGTGGGAGGTTGGGGGAACAGGTGGTGGGTAATGGGGAGGGCACGTTTTGCATGGAGCACTGGGTGTTGTGCAAAAAGAATGAATACTGTTACGCTGAAAAAATAAATAAAATGGGAAAAAAAAGAATCTTAAAAGAAAACACAGGAATAAATCTCTGTCTTTGGATTAATCAGTTGTTTCTTAGATACAAAGGAACAAGCTACAATAGAAAAACTAGATAACTTGGATTTCAAAATTAAAAACTTGTGTGCTGCAAGTAACATATGAAGAAAGTAACAACCCACCAAGTGGAAAACACTATTTGTAAATCATATAAATGATAAGGGTCTTGTATACAGTATAAAAATAAATAAACAGGGGCGCCTGGGTGGCTCAGTGGTTTAAGCCTCTGCCTTAGGCCCAGGTCATGATCTCAGGGTCCTGGGATCGAGTCCCACATCGGGCTCTCTGCTTGGCAGGGAACCTGCTTCCCTCTCTCTCTGCCTGCCTCTCTGCCTACTTGTGATCTCTCTCTGTCAAATAAATAAATAAAATCTTAAAAATAAATAAACAAACAAACAAACAAACAAACAAACACAAAACTCTTCCAATTGGACAACTAAAAGACAACCCAAATAAAAAATAGGCAAAGGGTATAGATAGAAATTTCTCAAAGGAAACATACAAAGGCTAATAAGCACACGAAAAGCTCTCAAATCACTAATCATTAGGGAACACAAATCAAAACCAAAATGTGAAACCATTTCACACCCACTAGGATTGGCTACAAGCAAAAGGACAGACCATAATCAATGCCAGTGAAAATGTGGAGAAATTGAAAGGCTCATATATTGCTGGTGGGAATATAGAGTGGCATGGACACTTTAGAAAAGAGTTTGGCAGTTTCTCAAATGTTAAACAGAGTTATCTTGTGACCCAGCAAGTCCATTCCTAGACATATACCTAAGAGAAATAAAAACATACCTCCACACAAAAACTTACAAATGAATGTTCACAGCATTATTATACAAGCCAAAAGTGGAGGAAACAAATTACCTACCAACAGGAGAATGAATAATAAAATGCAATATATAATGTATAATTATACATTATATGGAATATGTAATGTATAATTGAATAGTATCTGACAATAAAAAGGAATAAATAAATGCTAAAATAATTAAAAAAAAACATGCTATATCATGGATGAATCTTGAAAACATTATGCTAAGAAAAACAAACCAGTCACAAAAATTACATATATTGTATGATTCCATTTATATGAACTGTTCAGAATAGGCAGATCTATAGAAAGAGAAAGTATATTAATGTTTGCCTAGTTAGTGATGGAGGTTGGAGTGAGATGAGCTGAGAAGGGCATGAGGGCATGAGAAGGAATTACTGTTGAGTAGAGGGCTTCCTCTGGGGTGATGAATGTGTTCTAATCTTTGTAGTGATGGTTGCACAGCTCCGTGAGTATACCAAAGTCACTGAGTTGTACACTCAAAACGGATGAGGTTTACAATGTATTAATTATATCTTTATTAATTAAATAACATATTTATTAATAAATATGTTTAATAATAATATTTATCCCTTTCTCTGTTGTACATCATGTCTATATTATTTAACACAGTCTACTTGAACAATCTTGAATAAAAAGGTGGAAATTACTAGTGTCTATAAGCACCACAGAAAAGACAGGGATGTCATATCTGACACACAATTTGACAACTAGTCACATTAGCTTCACTTTCCAAACATATTCCACATATACCAATTTTTCTCCATCTGTGTTACCAACAACTTAGTTCAAACCATCCTCATCTCTTACTGGTGTCTTTGCAATTGTCATCCAACTAGTTTCCCTACTTTCATTTTTGCTCCTTTATGATCTACTTAGTAATCATAGTGGAGCAAGAATGCCCCTTTAAAAGTATAAAACAATTATTGGAGGAGACTCACCAATATGAAAATGAAGAATGTGAATTTTAACAAGAGAAATAACAATGTGTATTTCACGTTAATGCTCCATTATCATTCATCTCTCCCTCCAAAAATATATATAGTAAGAATGCCATGCGAAATGCTAGTATGAGAAAATCTAAATCACTCGATAATATCATTACCAATATTATTACAGTATTGATCAATATTATTACTAATATTTACTGAATGAGCACAACTATTGTGTTAAAGCTTACATGCAATATCATCTTTAGTCCTCACAAAAATCTTACGAGGTGGGTAATATTGTTGCCTACATTTTACATATAAGGAGATAAAGTTTTATAGAAGTTGAGTCACATATTCTAAAGTCCATGCCAGCAAGTAGCCAAACTTAAAAAAAATCAGAACCTTAAAGGAAGCATAATAGAGAATGGAAACAGCTAATATTCAGTGAGTAGTAGAGTCACATTATTGGAGAACAATAGAATACAGAGTTATAAAGCCCACTGCTGAGATTTCAAACTGTCTTAAACTAGTTGCTATGAGGCATAGGTTTATTATGTTTTCTCTAATTTTTTGTGATACAGTAGCACAGTTTTTGGGGATCCCATGCATGTGCATCATTAAAGTTTTCTTCAAGTAAAAATTAATGGAAATAAATTGTTACTTTTTCCAATCCCTTTGTTTTATTTAACTAGTGAAAATGCCAATGTAACTTAGTTATTTATTCTTAAAGATTCTATTATTTTCACAACAATTTTTACTGTTATGTTGACAGGAATTTAACAAGGGATTAAAATTTAATAACCTCTGGGGCACTTGGGTGGCTCAGTCATTGGGTGGCTGCCTTCAGCTCTGGTCACAATCCCAGGGTCCTGGGATGGAGCCCCACATGGGGCTGTCTGCTCAGTGGGAGACCTGCTTATCTCACTCCTCCTCCCCCCTACTTATGTTCCCTCTCTAGCTGTGTCTCTCTGTCAAATAAATAAAATCTTTAAAAAAATTAATAGCTTCTATTATTCTTTGTAGTTACAAGGTTCTCAAGTCCATGATGCATTCCCAATGATAGATTCTTTACATTGTGAAATAGGAGTTTCATTAAAATTAAGTAAAACATAATTCTGCATATATGAAAAGATCCAGAAGACATGGGCTCCCTTTGTATCTTATTTGGTTCAAATTTTCAAAATTAAATTGAGAACCTCTGTGTATACTATGGTAATGTCCTTGGTCTTTCAACATTGTCAACATTTATTTTTTCTCCTTTTTATATTCTCCAAATACTCTACTACTTCACAGATTTCTCTCCCTTTTGGGTTTTAAGTTTTGATCCCCCGATGCCATTCTATTGCTGTTATCCAAAATCCTTTTTATGACTCCTTGTTATTTTCCAAATCACTCTGCACATTATTCCTGCTTTGTTCAGCACACTAACAGTTAAGTCAGTAAGAATTTTATTTCATTCAATTTTTACTTTTCTCATCACTGTGATTCAAATTTTCTACACCTTTTATTTTCTCTCTTATACTGGGTAAGTGGAATTATCTGGACAACTTTTTCTTTCTTTGTATTAAATTTTATTTTAATGCCTTCTTGATCACAGGGAAAAATTCTCCTGCCAAATTAATTCATTCAAATCTTTGCAAAATGTGAGTCTAGCTTCCAAAAACCCCTCTGTATAGAATCCTAATCTCTGTAACCTGCTGTTTACTTAACATATTTTTTCATTCCAAAGTCATAGCACTTAGCTAGAAGGAATAAAAAAAAAGGCAACAGGGACCATCAGATTTCTTCCCAGAACCTCAAAAACCTGAGAGTCATTTTCCAGCTCTGGGCTAAGTACATTATTTGTATTCATTTTAGTCATGCTGGGTTCGAAGCTATCTCGTCAGTTCAATGGGTCATAGCTATCTGGATATGCTTAAACTTTCTGATTCACTCATCAGGATTAGTTACTGTCACCTACATAACCTCTTATTAGCAGTTTCTTAATAATCTTCGAGGAGAGAAATTTTACTTCTAATTACCAATCTCTAAGCCATTTCTGTGTGTATGAATTGTTATTTCTTTAGAAGGTTTAGGAAGACACTTGTAAAGAAATGCATATGTACTGAATAATGTTCTAAAATTTATTTTCATGTTCTTTTTACAGCAAGGAACATTTTCCCATTTAGCAACCTTTGACACTAATCTGCTAAAACATTTACTCAGAAATGTAGAGGGCATGTTTACTGTATTTCCTACTGAATACTGATTCACATAACTATGAGAAAAGCATGTGTTTTAAACACTTTTACCCCTTAGAGCTATCAGCAAATTATTCTTCAGCTGATTTCTTCAAGACATTTTTCATATCACACAAGCACAGTTTGTATCTGCTCTTACTTGTAATACTTTTCTAGTGACTCCTATATTTTAATTGAAGTGTATCCATCTGAAAGGTCATTAGCATAATGTGTAAGAAGGTGGGAAATGCTAGATTTACTAATATGGATAATAAGATGAGTATTGTTCATTATATATCCCTTTAAATCATTGAATTCTGTCTGCAATGGTTAAAAGAAAGATAACTCAATAAAAACAACAAAGCTTGACCCTTTTATAAATGCACATCATAATATCTTTTTTTAGGACACATATTCCTTTTGCCATTAATCTTGCAGTTTACCAAAAATGAATTAAAAAGGAGGGAGGTGCTGGGAATACTAATAACAAGTATTAAACAGAACCAATCCTAACATCCAAGACTTAAGTGGAAATTCTTCACATACAAAAACTGATTATCTTCTGCCTCCTTGGAAAATATGCAATACTAAATACCTTAAATACTACCTGTATGGACACTGAAAAACCATGAAGAGTATGAATAAATAGCAAGTCTTTTCACATGTATGAATGAAACTCAATAAATATAAGGAAACCTGAATAAATTTAACAGATACAGCAAGTCCATGGATAAAAACAGTATTGTAAAGATACATATAATCCATCTTTTGAAGGTCACCTTGTCAGCACATATCAAATTTAAATTTTATACCCTTTGATATAGTATGTCTAGCTTTAGAAATATGCTATAGAAATACAAGAATGTTCACTGAAAATTACTGCTATTAGTGAAAAATTAGAGACTAATGAAATAATCTACAATAGGTCAATGGGTAAATTATGGTTGATCTATACTTTACATAGAGTTGTTAATATAGCTCATTAATCATTCAAATCATTCAATAATTCATTCAATAAATATCTATTAAGAACCTGCTATGTGACAGATAGTATTCTATTTAGGACACATACCAGTGAAAATGTGAGACAAACTCTCCACTTTCACAGAATATTTATTAGGTGATAGCTTGTTTTAAAGAAAATTAAGAAGAGGGGTGCCTGGGTGGCTCAGTGGGTTAAAGCCTCTGCCTTTGGCTTGGGTCATGATCCCGGGGTCCTGGGTCCTGGGATCGAGCCCCGCATCGGGCTCTCTGCTCTGCAGGGATCCTGCTTCCCCCCTCCCCTCTCTCTGCCTGCTTCTCAGCCTCCTTGTGATCTCTGTCTGTCAAATAAATAAATAAATAAATAAATTTTTTAAAAAATAGAGAAAATTAAGAATGAAATATCACTGGCAAAAAGTGCTTCAGAGAAAAATAAGGTAAAGTAAGGTAAGGAACCTGTGAGTGAACAAGACAGGTGTTCTTTTATAGAGATAATGAAGTGATATTTGAAACTTAACTGAGGGGGCAAGACTAGAAGAAAAATGGGGGAAGAGCATTAATGGAAGAGGAAATAGATCAAAGGGCACAAGTTGGGAACAAGTATACTTATTTGAGAAACAGCAAGGGGCCAGTGGTGACTAGAATTCAGTGTGTAAGGCAAGAGGTAAGAAATGAGTTCAAAGAGATAGCTGAGAAGAAAGATCACTAAGACTCAAGCAGGCTATAGTGAGGATTTTGACTTTTGCTCTTAATAAGATTTCAGATGACTGGAAGGTTTTGTCACAAGGAATGATGAGATCTGGCTTATATATTAAGTGGGTCATTCTTGTTGTTATCTGGATAATAGGCTGCAGAAGGCAAGCAAGAGAGGGACATCAGTTAATATGCTATTAAAATAGTTCAAGTGAGAGGAGATAGTGTCTAGACTAAAATAGTAGCAGTAAATGTAATGATACTAGATATATTTTAAGGCTGACCTGATAAGACTTGCTAATGATTTGGATATGGGGTTGGGTATAAGAGAAAGAAGAAATGGCAAGTATGAGATAGGTCAGTACACGCTAGTATACAAGGTTGTCTATGATGTATTATCAAGTGAGATCAAAGAAATCTTCATAAAATTTGTAGAACTAGATCATTTTTATTTTTGTAATGACCTGGAAACATAGATATTAATAAGGGAAATTTTCAACTTTTTAATTGTGGGCCTGCTCCTGGGTTCCTAGGGAAGCTATACTTTAAAATTTAGCAAGGTCAAAATGAGTGCATGAAACCTCAAACCATGGACTCTATTTCTGCCCCAAGTATACACTGCTTAAAGAAAGTAATCAAAAGGAGCATTCTGAACAGAAAAGATAAGAAAAAGTAAGAAACTTTCCTGGCTCCCATAAGATTAAAGTCATAGAGCCCCTCATATACTTAGAAACTTAAGATAAGGTCTCAACTTTCTGAAAAGTTTATTGTCTAATAATTTGTAACTTTTTATATAAAAAATGTACATGACCTTACACAAAATGTTCCCTTACTGGAGCACTCTCTTATTTGTGAAAACTGTGTATCATGGGCAGCTGTCCTGATTTGGGCTGGAATAAATCTCTCTCTCTCATTCTTTTAATTCTGAAAAGTTTGTTCATTTTGTGTCAACAATACAAAGTTTTAATTAGTAGTTAACTCTAAGGAAGTAACAAACTTCCTTTAAGAGAGAAAGTAGGAGCTAAACACTTCACATTCTACTTCCTGGACTTTGCTATTATTTGAGTATTTTGTTGCTAACATGTATAATTTCTGTAAGAAATACAAATACAGGGGTGCCTGGGTGGTTCAGTTGCTTAAGCATCTGCCTTTGGCTCAGGTCATGATCTCCAGGTCCCAGGATGGAGCTCCCCATCCAGCTTCTTGCTCAGTGGGGAATCTGCTTCTCTCTCTCTGTTTCTCTCTCTTCCTCTGCTCCTCCCACCTGCTCATGTTCTCTCTCTCTCTCTCTCAAATAAATAAATAAAATTTTAGAAAATACAAATACAAAAGTGGAAAAATACATATATGATTACATTTAAATATAAAGCTTCTATATTTTGAAGATACCACAAAGTGACAAGACAAATTATAAACTTTAAATACTACAACATATGCAAGTAATAAATATGTGTAGAATACATATTCAAACATATATAATGAGCTCTCAAAAATCAACAAGAAAAAGAAAACAAAATGAAAAAAGGAGCAAAATACTTGAACAAGAAAGGAAAAAGGAAGGGCTAATAAATATGAAAAGAAGCTCACTCTCACAAATGAACAGGAAATGCAAGTTAAAAACAACCTGAAATTAATTTTTTACATCCACTAGCCTGGTAAAAGTTAAATAGTCCAAAATTAATTATTATCATTGTGATAGGAAAACATAAATTTGTGTATAAAAATATGAATAGGAACTCAGATCCATTGCTGGTAAAATGTAAATTAATAGAGACACTTTATGAAATACTGCATTATAAAATAAAGTTGTAAATATGTAAATAAAAATAAAACAATTTAAAAACTGTTTCTGTAGTGGAAGAAAGGAGAGATGATAACATGAGTCTTTAAATTAGAGGTGACTATAGCTTTGATAATTCACTTGTAATGTTCAATAACATAAAACTAAATGATTTAAAAATCAACTTTTCAACACATAGTGATTAAAACATTTGAAATGTAAATCTTGTACTTTATTTTTCAATGATATAAATACTAAATTGAGTTTCCAAATGAAATTTCTCATTTAAAAAACATCTGGTTGGCATACAACAAATCATGGCAAACCTAAGTTACAAGGGATGGTGAAAATACAGGCTATGGAAAAATGCAGAAAATCCTGACTTTAAATACTTACCCTGATACTAAATAGAAAATAAGTTTAGAAAACATATACTTCTTATTACAGTAAGTCAGTAACCTATCCTAACTCCAGAATCTGGGTTATACAACTTTCATTAGCCTTGGTCATATATGAGTTAGCTACTCGTTCAATTTGTCCAGATATGCAATTCAGAAAATACAGGGTAAGTGAAGACTATTTAATTTTAGGGAACCCATCAGCTCTGGGGTTCCCTACTGGACAACACAAGTCTGTACTCTTGGGGCAGATGGTAAATATGGAATCACAGAATATATTTAGGGCTATTCTATTAATCCAAGGGAATGATGATGGTATCATAGACTAGAGTGGTTACAGTAACAGTTTTAAAAGGAAATGAAGCAACAGATTCTTAATGGCAGAAAACAAATTGATGGTTACCAGAAGGGATATAGGTTGGGGGATGGGTTAAATAGGTGATGCAGATAAACAAGTGTACTTGTTATGATGAGTACCGGGTACTATAAGGAAATGCTAAATCACTATATTAAACACCTGAAACTAGTATTACACTGTATGTTAACTAGAACTTAAACAAAAAATTGAATACATAAAAAGTTTATTTTAAAAGAAAAAAATTCTGTATATATTTTTAAAGGAAAGCCACAGAAATTTGCTGTTGAACCCATTATAAACTTTGAAGAAAGAGTGAAGAAAAAAAAATACCTCCAAGTTTTTTTCTAGAGTTACTAGAATACTGGGATCTCATTTTTATGAAACAGTGATTACTGTGGAAGGAACAGGTTGAGGTGGGTTAATAAGGAGTTTCAGATTTGGATATGTTATATAAGATGTCCGATAGACATCAAAGTTGAGCAGGTAGAATTCTGGATGTACAAGTCTGAGTTCACAGCAGAAATCTAGGCTGGAATATATATTCAGGATTCAGTTAATATAAAATATTGAGGTTGAATAAAACCCTATAGAGAGTAAATGGCAATATAGAATCAAATTACTGATCCTTGGAGAAATCAACCAAGAAAACAGAAAAGGTTAAGAAAAGAACCAAAACTGAGTGATTTTATGGAAACCAACTGATATAATTATTTCAAAAAAGAGGTAGCTATTATATATGATTAATGCTGTTGATAACTCAAATAAGAGGATGGTTGAAAATTGACTTCTGAATTTGACAATGTGACCATATGATCTTGAGTTGGGTTGTTTTGGAAGAACAGCTGGACAAAAGCGGAATTGTTCTGTGAGTAAAGATGGGGAATACAGACAGTTCTTGCATGGAGAAGTAATGAAGTCAAGATACAGATAATTTTTCAAGGAAATTTTTTTAGAGAAATGTGTAGTACCGAAGAAGGATGAACATATGGCAGCGTATTTATATGCTTTTGTATATAATACAATTGATGATGCATTAGATTAACACTATTAATATTAGAGAATATGTATCATGAATTGTATAATTTACCTTTCTTACATTTCAATGATAATTTCCAAAATCTCCACTTTTGTTATCGCTTTTACTTTCATTTAATAGTTAATTTTTACAGTTTGTTCCTCAGTAAAATATAGGCTGCTAGTCCATCATTCCTCTACAATTTTTAATATGATGTGTGTATGCATACATACATGTTTGTATCTATATCTATAGACACACATATAGGTATATTCACATAAAGATCTACTATGAGACAAATGAGAGGTTTGAACTAAATTATCTCTTACTCCCTAGACCCTTTTTAAAAGATTATACTGCTTTCCTACAGTTTCTTCAGAGATTTGCTTCATTTATTGGGAGCAGTTATTTATAGAACTATTGCTCAACTTCACCGGTCACTGTGAACTCCTAAATTTGATCTATTTATGACCCTTTCTTCTTGACTGAAAAAAATATGTTTACCACTTTAATTAAAATTATTTGTTAACAGGATTAATGACATTGTTTTTTCTCTATCTCATTCTGTGAGAAAACTTTGTTCTTGGTCCATTTTTATCTTAACAATTGTTGCCTCTCTTCAGTTTTGCCGATCCATACTGTATAGAATTTAGAGTAGCTAAATTTGTCAACTGTGCTCTCATTTATAAAATATAAAGAACCCCATGTTATTCCTTACTTTAGGGTTATGTTTATTATTGCTTATTTTATTTAGACTGGTGACGAATCTCATTGACGTTTATTCAGTGCAAGGTGAAAAAGTTAGAATTTTTTAAAAAAGGATTTGGACCACTGTTAAAGTCTGTCCAAATTAGCAATGTGTTAGGCTATTAAGAAAAGACAGTAGCCACACATGTTTCCAGGCAGATGGATTTGTAAATGCTTCTGAAATTAATAAATACAAAGTGTTAGGAACCACTAGTCTATTCCATTTATAAAGCATATTTTTGGCCAAGTTTTTGTTTTGTTTTGTTTTGTTTTGTTGTTGTTGTTTTAGTGAGGGAAGGAAAAAAGAGGAGAGGGGGAGAGAGAGAATCTTAAGCAGGCTCCACGCCTAGCCCAATGTGGAGCCTGATCTCATGTGAGATCATGACCTGAGTCAAATCAAGTCAGACAACTTAACCAACTGATCCATACAGGTGTCCCACAGAGTATTTTTTTTAAATGTCTAGCTTTATACATTTAGTTCTATCAACAGATTTCCTATGTAATTAATATTTTAAAATTAGTTTATCAAACTATATAGGAGACAGAAACAATGATACATTGAGACACCATCACTTCTATCAAGGAGTTTACAACTGAACACTATGGAAAGAAGAATAAGATCAACAAAACACACTTCCTGAAATATTAATTGTAATATAAGGCAAATGTGATAAAGGCTATAAACTGAATGTAGATTTTTCTATGAAAAACGTGGTGAGAGAATTATAAACAATTAGAAAGATGTCTTAAACTTTTGAAGTGTCACGCTTGAATTAAGCAGACCTGTGAATATGTATCATTATAACATTAGTTCTGATACACATGCAAATATAATTCCTACGTTTTGTGCCTTATCATTTCAGAATTAAACTGTCAGTTGTAACTATTGCTTTTCTTATATCTTTTATTTAACAATTAACTTCATTTATTATGTTTCCACAGTTAAATAATGTTTTTCATTCTTCATTTACACATCTTTTGATTATTGCTGTGACTAGGTCTTTTAAAAGCATCATTCCTGGAGAGACTCACCAGGTTGATGGGTGGGAGTAGATGGAGCAAGCTACTATTCCACCTCCCTGTTCCAAAAATCCATTTATATCCTATCAGATATTAAGCTGATAAGAACAGAGACTACATTTGATTTAGCCAAAAGGCCAAGAAGCAATTGACTATGTTTAAAAAAAAAAAAATCAGTTACAATTACAACATGCAACCTCTATTCATGGAATTACTATCATCCTTCTTTATGGCAATGCATTTCAATAATCTGAGTGGAGATTCATTATATTTCAAGATATGAAAAATCTAAAATTTAGATTTTGAGTTAGTCTTAAAAAAATTCTCTTTTAAGGTTGTTTTGCCAAATCACTGACCTGTCTCTCCAGAGTCCTCCCAGGTATGAAGAATTAACAACATAATATGGATATTTAATTACTTTTAAACTTTCACTTAGAATCAAGAGCAATAACAAACATAGAGTTTGAGTTATAGAAAAAAGAGCATATAGAGACTACCTACTTCCATTTACGTAGTATATACAGAAGGGCTTGAAAAAGTTGATACACATCTTTATAATCATTTAACTTCAAACTCTATTATAATGGATTAAGCTTGATATTTTTATAGTATGTACAACATAGTGCCATGATGTTTTTAATTAGTGAATTTTGCATGCTTTAAAACAATCAAATTTCAAAAATATTTTTGAGAAGTCAGATGTTTGTTACAGATTTCTCCCCCCTCAAATAACAATTAAGAGATAAATGTTAAATTCAAAATAAAAGTATAGACTTTTTCATGTACTTAACTCTGGGGTCTAAAAAGACAAAGTTCCATAGAAAAAAAAACTTTCTACTTAAAAATATATGTAATTAAGGAATATGTTGTTTTCCTAGAAACTTTTCCAACCTGGCTCCTATGGAGCTGCAGCATGTACATCCAGAGGAGAAGTAACATCAGGGTCTGGTGAGGTGGTCTCTTCAGTGCCTTCTTGAATTTTCCCCCCTTTTAGCAGTGTTGAAAATAGGTCTGGAAAAGCATAGGAAAGCTATATCAAATTTTCCTTAGGAGGTTTTTTCCCATACTGTTTTAGCAACTTTGCATAGTGAAGGTGTTATATGGTATGACATACGTATTCATTTTCACTAATGAGTCCTCCCATGTAAAATTAACAGTATCCTCAAGAAAAATATATTACCATGTGTTAATTCAAATCAGGCTATATTGGAAAATATGCTTGTGTGAGTCAGATCAGAAGCATCCTCAGAACTACACAAACATGAAAATGCTTTCCAAGGAAAATTGAACTATTTAGGAGAGTATCCTTTATACAAAATGAAATATGATGATTTAGGACAATATGTTTTTTGATATGATATTCTTATAAGCTAGATTTTTAAAAATATTTAAATATTATATGTTCATATACAGTCCAGAAAATTGAAATGAATTATTTAATAAGTATAATAAGAATTATTTCCATGTGTACTAATAAACATTCTAACATATGTATGTCACATATATATGAAATAGTTATACATTTGTTTTTACCAAAAATAAAAATATCACTACATTTCTAATCTTGAATGAAAAATAAAAGACTGTATGTTGGCAGATATACATCATCTTTAATATGTTGAAATGATCAGCATAATTACTTACAACATGAGAAATATATTTTGATTTGATTTTCCCCAGTACTGACTAGTTGACATGTAGTAAAAATATTGATGATTTAGTTATAGTTGCTTTCTAAAATCCATAAAAGTGTTGTTTATGTATTATCTTCTGGTTTAGTGAAAATGAATGTAGTAATAAATATTTAAAGAAGAAAGGTTGCTAAAACAGTAACCATTAATCTAAATACTCAGTGTTGCCGGATTAATCTTTACAAGGCTTGGATGGATATTAGAGAACCAGTACCAGAATGTCTGTAGTACAGCTGAATTTATGGTTATACTCTACAGTTGAATTACAATTGAGTTTATAGTGCTAGAATATTAAAAAAAATAATGAAGAAGAATTTTATAGTACTAGGAGCAAAGTTAATGTATAAAGTTATCATATTTAAAAGACCTTTTCTTCTATCCCATGTTTTCTTATTTAAGCTAGATAGTCCTTTAGGAAAAAGACATTTGAATTATCTGATTGCTTTATGGTCTTTAATTTGTTAACACTTATTTCAATGCCATTTGCCTTCCCAATTTCTCATTCTTAAATTTACAACTTTATCTAAACCTCACTAATACTTGAAAGCACTATAAAATAATGGAAATGCTATAAATTAATTTTTACAAATATGCTTATGCCCACTTACCATATAATTATGACATATACATACAGTGAAATTATAGTTACACGATATGTAGTTTGCTAAATGAAACAAAAAATCAGTAGAAATGTCCATTTCTGCTTGATATATTTTGCCAGATTTTTTAGAAATCTGTATTTGGTTATTTCAAAACCACAGTTAAAAACTGATTCTCAAAAAAATGATAATTGGGGCGCCTGGGTGGCTCAGTGGGTTAAAGCCTCTGCCTTTGGCTCAGGTCATGATCTCAGGGTCCTGGGATCGAGCCCCGCATGGGGCTCTCTGCTCAGCAGGGAGCCTGCTTCTCCCTCTCTCTCTGTCTGCCTCTGCCTACTTGTGATCTCTGTCTGTCAAATAAATAAATAAAATCTTTTAAAAAAATGATAATTTACAGTTCAGATAAAAAACAAATATGTTATTAATTTCTTTAATAATAATGGCAAAATAAAATTAGAATTGATATTTAAGAATAAGCTCTAAAAACAAAAATGAAGACCAAAGCTTCAAGGAAGGAAAATCTGGTGGAAATTAATTCTGACCTCTGTGATTTAAATTTAAGTTAAAAATCAAAATAGTCTAGTCAGTCAGAGAGAGATATTCTATTTACAAACAACTCTCTTTGTGGTTTAAATATATGCAAATGTATTTCTCTCTGAGGAAAAAAAGACTCATAAACCTGTGAAACTGAGGGGGTGCCTGGGTGGCTCAGTGGTTAAAGCCTCTGCCTTTGGCTCAGGTCATGATCTCAGGGTCCTGGGATCAAGCCCCACCAGGACTTTCTGCTCAGCAGGGAGCCTGCTTCCCCCTCTCCTTCTATGCCTGCCTCTCTGCCTACTTGAGTTCTGTCAAATAAATAAATAAAATCTTAAAAAAAAAAAAAAAAAAACCTTTGAAACTGAAAAGTGTGTTTAGTGACAGCTTGCTGTGACCAAAACCCTAATAAATAGAAGGTGCATTTCTTCAAGATCATCTGAAACATAACCAAATGAAATCCTTACAAGATAGCTAGAAAAATAAGAGTTCACCATAGTTTCCAAGAGTTCATAAAGTATTCAATATTAAATATATCTTTTAAAGATGAAGGTATCAAAGTTAAAACATACAATAATAGTAAAATCAGTTTCATTTTCACAAATTTCTGGCCAACAGGTTGTCACTTTATATAAGCAAGCAGAATTCTAAATTGAAAAGAGCAAACTATGAAAGAAAAATTATGAATCAGGGAAAATTTGCTGAACAAAATCACAGCCTAAGAGAAAACTTTTCAAAGGTATAACAAATAAGCTAGGCATATTATAGATGTTAAGCAGTAAAAACTTCATTTTCCATAACTTAGTAATGAAATATGGGTTCACAAGCCACAGGTGCTATAACAGGAGAAAAATGGCAAATTCTTTTTGTCTCCTTGGAATATTATTACAGCAAATAATTAGACAGACACCACACACACACACGCACACACACACACTAGTTGATAATAGCTAAATTTTAAATATTAAATATCAAATTATTTGGGAGATGTAAGGTCGTACCTTATAAAAGAGGGAGTGTAAACTACAACTTAAAGAAAAAAGATGACATTTTCTAAGTATAGGGATCCTCAAAATATGAAGGTGAGTTAGCAAATAAAGCAAAAGAAAGGTAGCAAGCATTAATTACAAACACCATTATTTACCATCTCCATTATAGGATCAACAAAGATTAATACCGCTATTTAGTTTTTAAATAAAAGGTTTTAAAGTTCCCTGTCAGTGTCTAATTAGCTTACAGAGCAATAAAGAATAAATAGAAGACAACTGGTAAGGTTACCTATGGACTGAGGCCAACCTGAATTTATTTATTTTTTTTAAAGATTTTTATTTCTTCATTTGAGGAGGGCGAGAAAGAGAAAGAGAGAGAGAGAATGAGAGAGAGAGAGAGAGAGAGAGAGAACACAAGCGCACAAGCAGGAGAGACAGAGGGAGAGGAAGAAGCAGACTCCCCACTAAGCTGGGAGCCTGAGAGGGGGCTCGATGCCAGGACCCTGAGATCATGACCTAAGCCGAAGGGAGACACTTAACCATCTGAGCCACCCAGGCACCCCCAACCTGAATTTAATAAAGACACACAAAATAATTTTGCATAGCAGCAGGTAGAAATGAGAAAACTATAATAACAAAACAATTCCTCAGTAAAACGAATTTTGGGAAGCCCAAGAATCAAATTTAAATGTTGTGTGCATGCTTGCGTTGGATTATTTATTTTTATATTTAAAAATATTTCAGTCTTTAAAATGCTATTTTAACTTCAGAGTGCCTACCAGGAATTGTATATTCTATGCTTCCATTTTTTGTGAAACATTTCATGTGACATTTCTTTCCAGTGTACACTTTAGATAATATTGGCCTGCAGTGAAAAATATAATATATGGCAGTGGAAGAGACTTATGGTAGAAAAAGTTTTCTATTGAGTTGTCATTGCAAATACTGGAAGTCCCTCAGTAAATTTCTAAATCTAACTCAATGGACAGATTATAATTTTAGTAAAGGGTAAGGGTAAGAGATTATAAAAGTGCTTGCTGGTTTTGAGATGCTTTCAGGTGTACACATAGTTAAGTACTTAAGCCTAAGGTATGAAAGTTTATTAATCTATCCCCACCTTTTGTCCTCATTAAGGTACTGCTGATAGGGTACAGCAATATCCCTGGAACCCTGGAAACTTCTATTCTAAATATACCATCCTAGAATGATAACTCCAGTGAACTTTGGGTAAACTCATTTTCTGGCTTAAAAATAAAGCAAAAAATATTCTAAGATTAAAACTTCCAAGATTAAATCTTGTTTTCTTGTGTAGCATGATATTAAAGATACCTAAAACAGTATAGAAAAGAAGAAATTAAAGATATATATGTTAATTCATATATATGAGTATATGTGAATATCTACATATAATATTGGCAGAAGGTAAAATATTATTTACTGTATTTCCTATGCTGTGCTTTTTTATCTGTGTGACTTTTGTTTTGTAACTGAAAGTTTGTACCCCTTAATTTCCTTCATCTAAATTCCACCTGCCAGCCCACCCTTCCCCTCTAGCAACCAGGAGTTTGTTTTCTGTACTTAAGAGTCTGGGGTTTTTGTCTGTTTCTCCTTTTATTTGTTTTATTTTTTATATTCCACATATAAATGAAATCATATGGCATTTGTCTTTCTCTGACTTATTTCTCTTAGCACAGTACCCTCTAAGTCCACACATGTTATAACAAATGGCAAGATCCCATTCTTTTTATTGGCTGAGTAATATTCCATTGTTTGTATGTATATATGTCATATACGTATGTATATATACACATATATACACATGATATTTTAAATATCTTTGTACAATAGTCTATCTATTCTTTGTACAATAGTCTATCTATTCTATCTATTCTATCAATCTATCACAGACACTTCTTATTCTTCCATATATGGCTGCTATAAATAATGCTGCAGTAAACATAAGTGTGTATGTATCTTTTCAATTTAGTGTTTTTGTTTTCTTTGGTAAATACCCAGCAGTGGAATTACTGGACCATATGGCATGACAAGATGGCAAGTAGGAGAATGGGGATCTCAAAAATAGGCCTCATAAGAGTCACAAAATAAACTTTCAAAGACAGATAAAATTTCATGGGTCCATGATTTTAAATGTTACTATCAGATATGAGGTTAGAAAGACTTGAAAAAAACTACAAGTGGGTATTTTCAGCCTCTGATATCAGGTAGCCTAGCTTATAATGAACTGTCTTCTGCTAAAAAAAGAATAAACTCTGGAGAGAGAAGTGGAAGAGACTTAAGGGAGGCAGAAACTAAAGAAGATGAGATCCTTGAAAGAACAGGATTAGACTGGCACTGTGTCAGATTTTAGGCACCCCATACATACTGAGGGCATCCTCCATCTCTAGTATAAGGGGTGGAACAGGTGGAAGGAGTTAGAAAGAGCTCAAATAGAAAGATGCAGTTATTGAAGCTCTTTGGAGGAATCAGAAGTTGGACTTCTGGTTTTCAGAGCAGCTGGAAATTGGAGCTAGGGTTGTGACTGTGGAGAGTCAAAGAAGGGGGAGTCCAAAGCTGCACATATATACCACTCTAACTGCCCCTGTTCCAAGCAAGGCTAAAAACAGCCCAGAGGAAAACAGAAAGTCTTGAAAGAGCTTAGTAGAGATTTTAGCAGCTGTCTACCCCAAGAGAGGTGAATTCACAGTTAAGTCTCAACAAATTTAGACTTTGAAAATATTCTGGCTTTCCTTGTTGAATAAGGGACTGTCTCTACAACTATGTGCAAAACCATTAATAGACTGAAGTAGCCCTAACAAAGCCTAAAACCATGCCTCTGAAAAAACAATGTGATCTGTGAGTAATTTAAACTGCATGCTAGAAGAAAATTCAAAAGTTTTCAGAAGAAAATTGTAATACCCAGAGTCCCTAAAATATATCATCCATAATGTCCAGTGAGTGTACAAGAAGACTTATTAAACATGTGAAAAACAAGGAAATGAGGCCCAGTATCAAGAGAAAAATCTGTCAATTGAAATAAACAGACTAACCAGACAGCAACTAAGAAGAAATTATGGAATTGAACAAATGCAGTATCTGAATTAAAAAATCCATTAGTTGAGATTAAAAACATATTGGACAAAATTAAAAAAAAAAAAAGAATCAGTGAAATGCCTGTTAATAGATATAATCCACACTGAAGTACACAGAGAAAAGAAAGATTGAAAAGAAGAAAAGTGACTACAACATCAATAATCTGAGAACCAGTTTTGGAGTCCCAGACAGAAAAGACAGAGAGACTGGGGCAGAAATATCTGAGAAAATTATGACAAATATTTCTAAGTGTCATCACAAAGAAACCCATACATTCAGGAAGCTCAGCAAACTTCAAGCAGGATAAATAAAAACAATTGGTTATTTTTTAAATTATGAACTTGGGAGGTTTTAATTATAGGCATCATTTGTTTGCTAGAAATCCAAACTGAAAACAGATACATAAATCATTTTACAAATGGTTACAAAAGTACTAAACTTGTTGGAAGTGTAGCTTGTTGCTAAATTAACGAGAACATTAAATTCCAAAAAATATACAAAATGCAGTAAAGACTTGAGTATAAAATCTGAAACCATAAAACTCCCTGAAGAAAACATAGGCAGTAAGTTGACATCAGCTTTAGCAATATTTTTTTTGAACTTGTCTCCTCAGGCAAGGATAACAAAAGCTAAAATAAACAAATGGGATTATATCAAATTAAAAAGCTTTTGCACAGCAAAAGAGACTTTCAACAAAATGAAAAGGCAATCTACTGAATGGGAGATGTCTTCAAATTTTATATCCAGTAAGAGGTTAAAATATATAAAGAACTAATATAATAAGAGGTTAAAATATATAAAATATATAAAGAACTTATACAATTCAACACCAAAACAAAACAAAACAAAAAAATCTCCAAAACAGAAAAACAAATGAGCAGATTAAAAAATGGGCAGAGAACTTGAATACATATTTTTCCAAAGAAGATATACAGATGGCCAACAGGTACATGAAAAGATGCTCAACACCACTAATCATCAGAGAAATGAAAATCAAAGCCACAATGAGATATCACTTCACACCTGTCAAATTGGCTATCATCAAAAAGACAAAAACTAAGAATGCGGGCAATACTGTGGAAAAAAGGGAACCCTTGTACACCATGCATGGCAACGTAAGTTAGTGCAGTCATTTTGGAAAACAGTGTGGAGGTTCGTGAAAAAATTAAAAATAGATCTACCATATGATAAATTCCACTTCTGAGTACTTATCTGAAGAAAGTCAAATACTAATTTGAAGAGATATATGCACTCCTATGTTCACTGCAACATGATTGACAATAGCCGAGATACAGAAAAACCCTAAGTGTCTATCGATGGCTAAGTGGACAAAGAAGATATGGCATAAATGTATAATGGAATATAGCTCAGTCATAAATAGGAATGAAATTTTGCCATTTGCAACAACATTAATGGATGGAGAGAGCATATCCTTAAGCAAAATAAGTCAGAGAAAGACAATTATCATATGAGCTCTCTTATATGTAGAATCTAAAAAACAAAACAAAACAAAACAGAAACAAACAGCATAGAGAATATAGTCAATTATATTGTAGTAACTTTGTATGGTGATGGGTGGTTAACTAGAGTTACCATGGGGATCATTCTGTGATATGAAAAAATATCATATCACTATATTGTACACTTGAAACTAATATAATACTGCATGCCAGTTAAACTTCAATTAAAAAAATTCTAGAAAATATTAGAGGTTTGAGTTACTTAGAAGGGTAGGTCACTGAATTAAAAATTATAATCTTAAAAGTACTTCTTGTAAAGTCAAATATTATAATTGACCAAGTAATGTTAATGAACTGGCTTTTTTTTTTCTTTTCGAACATTTTTTTTAAGTAAATGTTTTATATATCATTGTTGGCATTATGCCACTATTCTTTCAGAACCGGTTGTAGATAATCATATTTTTTTCTTGATGTGGCAGAGTAGGATGAAGTAGGAATCTGCTCATATAATGAAATATTTAGCTATTGATCTTTAAAATTGTATGAATTTTGCATTGTATTGTATGAAGTACTAAAGTTCTAAGTTCAGTTTGAACTAAAGTTCAAAAGACACACACGAGAAACATCTAAAAAAGTTAGGACCATAGAGAAGTTCTGAAAGTTAGTAAAAGTTATGATCAGTTTACAATTTACAAATTATAAATTACAAATTTTCAATTCACAGAAAAAATCAATGATCAATTTCAATGACCAACTAGCAAGCAAAACTGTTGCAGATCAAAATATCTTTAGCCTATTAAACAGGCTTATAAAATAATACACAATATTAATGCTATATGTTAAGTTCCAAAAAAAACAAACAAGGTGTTAGGTCGTATCACTGACAAGTTTATAAAATGATAAAGGTGAACTCACTATATAAATGGCATTTTCAAATGTAGACTATCCATATTTGCATTACTGAAGAAATGTTACAGCAGGATTTCATACATTTTTTTTAATTATTAGCTTTGGTGAAGCAGACTCATATGGTGTTATGGAAATATAATTATTTATTTCATGCTCATTCTATGCCAAATGATTTGGGGGCATTTGGTATAGTTGTGAGCAAAACACAGAAAAATCTTTGCACTTGTACAACTTAATTCTAGCAGTTATTGGTATCAAAACCCTTATAATTTCGAAGATTGTTTGGATGTAACAAAAGGTGTTTTTAAGGCTTACTGAGGAAAATATTTTAAATCATTGTTGATCCTTATGGAATTCAAGCAGTTGATTCCAGAGCCTTATTTTGCAAAAGTTCTTTCCTTGGAAAAATCAGTTGCATAAATTCTGCTGCTTCAAGAAAACCAAACTACTGGACAAGGTCTGTTTCTGAAGTGTGTGTGTGTGTGTGTGTGTGTGTGTGTGTGATGTATAAAGGAAAATGCCATAATATTTAGGTATTTGTAAAAATATTAACAAGTAATATGATTTTATGTAAAAATATTAAACTTGTTTGTTTCCTACATTAAAATATTATTTCAGATCCTATTTCTTGATTGTTATAAAAATTTTGTCACAAAACACTAATAAAAAAGCCATTTCTTACAAAGAATGGCAACTGGAGTCACCTGGGTGGCTCAGCTGGTAGTTGGTTAAGCATCCAACTCCTGATTTTGTCTCAGGGTCTTGAGATTGAGCCTTTCATCAGGTTCCACAAAGAGGCCTAGTGGACACCTAGCATGGAGCTTGCTTGGAATTTTCTCTCTCCCTCTCTCTCTGCCCCTCCCTGCTTCTCGCTCTCTCTCTTAAAAAAAAAAAAAAAGACAACTGTTTTCTGGTCATTTCCCTTTGTACAAGATGATCATCACAGTATTATTTGTGATATCGCAAAATAGAAACAAATATCTATACTCCCTTGTTTGACTCAGCAATCCACGATTAGTTGTTTCACATATTTAACTTTCCTCCAATTTCAATTTAAAATTTATAGTCATAAACACTTTATCCCTATAATATCACATTAAATTCTACTCTTCCAAAAAACTTCCATGTCCTAAATATACTTGTACTGTTATAATGATCGGTGTCTTGATCCTGAATCTTTTCTGTTTTCCCTCTTTTGGGAAGGTGCTAATGAACCTGTAGAATTATAAGCAAATTACATATTAACATAACTAATTTCAATTGGAAAAATTTTAAAAAGAAAGTAGAGCTAGTGGAATTCTAAGAAGCTGTACTATTTGATATCTAGGTATCTGTCTGTGGCAGAGTGTGGATTCTAAAAGTATGAAAATATTTAAATTAGGATTTTTGATGTCTTTAGCTAAAGAAATTTAATAATAGTGAGTAACAAAGGAATGTCTTCAACTTTTGAAACCTGAAGATCCAATAATTAAATATATCATTAGTAGAAGGAGATATACTAAGGCAATTTAATTTCCTTCTAAATACAGCAGATTAAACCTATTAAATATTTATCATTTTTTCATTATTTCTAATTCATGTGGTTTAAGTAATGTGAAATATGTTAAATACTAGGAAAAAGGTTTTCTTTTTATAGACTTCTGATACAGTAATAAAATGCAAAATGTAGGTTATATAATTAATGTACATAATATAATAGTTTTTAAAATATTTTATTTGGAAAAATTTTTCCCAAAATACAAAAGGTACAGGAGGATATAAAGTAGGATGAGGTTCATTACTTAGATTTAATTACAGATAGCATTTTTTTATCATTTTAATTTTTTGAAAATTTCAGACATCGTAACATTTAAATTATAAATACTTTAGCCAGCCTCTTTTAAAGATATATTTTCCTACATAACCATCATACTATTATGCTTAATAAAAGTCACATTGAGTCTTTAATGTTATCTACAGAGATAGCCTACTTTCAAATTTACTGACATATCCAATACATGTCTACATCTTGCATTTAATTATGGCTCTATTTTTTAATCTGAAAAAATTTGCCACCCCAAATATTTTATGTAATAATTTTAATATCCTTTGACATTATATGATGAATTAAATATTCCATTAAGTTTTGAAAAACTGACATTTTTCTAATACTATCATTCCCTTTTTATTTAGTTGGAGGCAATTTTCTGTAATGAAAAGCTGTCCTTCATAAACTGAAACTATTTGGTTATCCAGAAATACAGTTGTTACAAGAAAATGAGCATAAATGCTTAATTCTTTTTTTAATCACATATTTTCAGAGTAAGGATTTGGCATAATAGTTATCAAATAAGAAGACTTTTTTTTCTGTTTTCTTTCTCACATCAAAGTAGACTGATGGATTTTAATATACTTAATATGTTTCAAATAACTTGTCATTATTCCTTTTAATGCTTAAATTTTCATAATCTTGACCAACAGAGCTCCATTAACCTGATTTCTATGTTATCACAAATATACACACAGTGCATTAACAGTTATGACTTTCCAATAAATTTCAAAATCACCTCTGTAAATTAATTTATTTAGTTCTTTAGTTATCATAATTACAGAGCTTTACAAAGGCATTGAGAGAATAGTCAGGGCCAGTTCATTAAAATCATGAATATTTTACATAGGATAAAAGTAACATTCATAAAAATATATGATTATAGAAATAATACATTAAATTTCTCTGGATATTTTGAAGCTTACAAAATTTAACCAAACATATATGTACTTGAAAAAATGTTTTTACATGAAAAAAGCACGTAAAATGATTTTATATAGTTAACTAATATGTTTCTGTTTATGTATGATCTGGAAAAAGAAAAATAAGTGTTTACTGAGTTTCAATTATCACATAATTTTAATCACTTTTATAGAGTAACATTCTCACTGTAGTGCTAATCACAAAGAAAATTACAGTCACATATAACACTGTCACCAGTGAGTTTTTACTATGTATATTTTTCTGTTTCTCTAAAGTTATATGTATAATTGTTAACTTTAAAGTAAAACATAATCCACACAAATTACAGTGTTGTTGGATATTGTATCAGAATTAACTTCTTTTTCTTATAAAGATAATAGTCTTAAAGAATTCTGGACAAAAGATGGCTACAGTTAAAGCTGTTTTATAATCCATAAAGTCTTGAATTAAGTAAAACTTTCTTTCTCTTAAAGTTCACATAAATTAGTACTTCAAATTCTGATCAAAATTGAAGCAAACAATTTTTATACTACAATTTAAGTTTTAACTATTTCAATTTCCATTACAGGGAACAAAAATTTTATTTAAGTTGAAGCCATTTTATGGAGCTATTTTTTTTTTTTAAAGAGAGGTCTTCCTGAAAGCACAAATATATGCATTTTTTATATTTTAAAATTTATGTGCATATTAAATTTATATGCATACTAAAATATCATATAACATATACACAAGCAATCATAAAGTAAACCATACAGAAAGTCTTCCTGAAAGATCTCTGGAATTGGGGCGCCTGGGTGGCTCAATGGGTTAAGCCGCTGCCTTCAGCTCAGGTCATGATCTCAAGGTTCTGGGATTGAGCCCCTCATTGGGCTCTCTGCTCAGTGGAGAGCCTGCTTCCCTCTCTCTCTGCCTGCCTGCCTCTCTGACTACTTGTGATCTCTCTCTGTCAAATAAGTGAATAAAATCTTAAAAAAAAAAATCTCTGGAATAATTAAATTGCAAAAGAAATGTCTACATATAAACACAAGGATAGTTTATCTAGATGGAAATGTGTTTGGTTTGTTTGTCTTTGTGAATATAACTTAGTTGATCAAGAGAAACTGAAAAACTCCTGAAGAACAGGTTTTTGGCACTAAATAGATATTTACTAAGTATATTGTGAATTGAATGAATGAATAAATGGAA
The DNA here is from genome assembly GCF_922984935.1 of Meles meles. Classification (NCBI taxonomy): domain Eukaryota; kingdom Metazoa; phylum Chordata; class Mammalia; order Carnivora; family Mustelidae; genus Meles; species Meles meles. The sequence goes on from NC_060069.1 coordinate 118,898,370, forward strand.
GCATGTTTTCATTTTGTTTAATATTTTCTGTTACTTTCTCTATAGTATAGTGTAATGAAAGGGACTCTTGAATTTATGACAGGCGGATGAAAATTATATCCTTAAGTCCTGTGCATTTTTCTATCTCTTAATCACTTTTTTCCACCAATTAATTTGATCTTAATTTAAATTTAAACTTAAATTTAAATTTAAGTTTACACATCTTTTGTCATAGGAAAACATGTCACTTATTGATAAAGAACATTTATGCAACACAAAACTATTATGGCAATTTTTTTTACTATTTTCTTCCACCAACCATTTATTATGATGAGAAGCAGAAGATAAAATCAACTTCTGTTGCCTTTTCCCTTGTCTCCTTATCTTAATTTGTAATGCAAGTATTTTGAGTAGTCTTTAAGAAAGCTTTGCTTACTTCTAGGTCATGTATTCTCCTGTTGTTTTTGTTTCCTAGCAGCTTTATGGTTTTAGCTGTTACACACGCTACTAGTTAAAAATTTATTTTTTAATGAATATTTAAATCAAATAAGTGGGTAATCACCAAAGGAGAGCTTTACAAATTACAGATTTAGACTCAGAGACATACTATGATTTGTATGCATGCTTTCTCCTCTTCTATAAAGTAGGATAATATTAAGACAACACAGAATAAAGGGGAAAAATCCACAATGTACTTATTAACACAAAAAGCTTGCAGCAAAGTGATTTGTCAAATGAAGAAAAATTAAGAAAAGTATTATTAGAGATGGACATATAGTTCTATTTTGGCCAAAGGCATAGGCCTTTACATCTATGAGACTTTAAATAGTATCCAATACCTAAAAGTTATTATAGGCAATTAAAAACCCTGCCTCGGTAGACTGAAAAAAGATAGTTTCTCTTATTGAAACAGACATAAATATAAAAAATTCCCTAAAGCTAAATTAAATGAAGTGCCTAAATGAATCATTTTTAAGAGACAACATAACATTCCTTTGTAGATAATATTAATGAACTTTTGTGGATTTGTATGGAATCTATTATCCTGTCACAAACCTTAATTGAATTCTTCTTAAATCTTCTTTTATTATGTATTTTACATATAGATGTGTAAATTTAATGCTTGTTCTCAAGCCTGACTCTATGAGCTTTTGTTATTCCCAAAAAGAGTCTCCAAGTTTGAAATTCATGATCCTTCATATTTCTCCTGGTTTACACAGTAGTATTCTAATGGATTACTTAATTATTTGCTGTTGATATTAATGCAAGAAATAAAACATGTCCTTAAACCCTGCAAAGAATAGATATTTTTTCAAATACAGTTATTAAAAATGGCCATATTCTATTATTGCCCATATCTTATTTATGAATAATGTGGCAGAATGAAAAGGGATAACATAGATTTTTGTTTTATGCTAACTATTAAATTTCCCATCTGATATTAAGAAATTGTGACACAGAAGTTTTATTAAAGTAATATTTCCTTATTTATGTATTTGATTTATTTAAAAAGTTTAAGAACACTTTAAATTCATTATGTAGTATTATAATTAAAGAAACTTTCTCTGCCAATAGATTTTTCTTCCAATAGAAATTTTTCTTCCAATAGAAATTTATTAGTCAGAAACTTAATTATATAAGAATATGACATAAAATAATGTATCAAAAGTAATATACTATGTTTTCCAATCACTACAATTGCTTTTGGTCATCCCTCACATATAAGCTAGAATCTAAACATTTAAAAAAAATCAAATAAGAAATATTACTGAGTAACTTGCTATATAATTTGAATAAAGACTATATAACAGATTGAAATAAACGATTTCTAAAAATGCTATTTTTTTCTGAAAGTTCCATTTCATAAAATCAAGACAACTTATGCCTTACTCTATAAATTATTCAATTATTTTTTTAAGATTTCAAAGTAGTTAACTAGTTTTCCACCTTTCCTACCGCACATTGCATAAAATTCCAGCGTTTCAGTGATGGAATAATAAGTAATTTAAAAGTTTTACAGTCATAAATATTGTTTCCTAGTAGAGTAGAAATAATATCCCATGAAAGAATCCTGTTCATTTGCTTTATAAGCTCAAGCATTAACCTTCTTAATGGGAACCTGTACAAAATATTATTTCAAAATTTCTTTCAAAACAGTTCCAAGAACATGTTTCGAATGACTTATTTCTAGATTCCATAAATAGACCCCATCTGATATCTAATTTCTATAAATTAGTGTAATATGTTCCTTTGTTTTTATACACATTTCAATCCATGTTTGTTATCATGAAATGTCTATTTATTTTTACTAAAAGGACATGAAATCCAAATATGAATTATTTAAAATATGATTAAAACACAATTTCAAAAAGCCTTATAAAGTAAGCTCCCAAAATATAAACTCATACTGTATATGACTTTTGATACATTTCCTACTTGTATCTCTTTGCTATCTTGCACATTGCCTTTCATCACTGAATGAGCAAAGAAATTTTAGCCATTAGGCAATGCTTTTATATATTAACTATCCCTTTATATGTTAACTATCCATTAAATATGTATATATTTTGTGTATATTAACTATCTGTTTTATATATGATATGGTTGTGCCTTGAAACCTTAAATGTAATGAGTTTTAACTGAAATCTTTGAAAGAATACTTTTTCATGTTTTAATAACAGTAGACTACAAATATTTAGTATTTAAATTTAAAATACAATTTTATCATTTTGAAAAGTATACCAGTTGTTATTTTTCCTTTAAACCTATTTTAACCTCTAGTATGTATGCAAATTTAGTAATAATTATCTATAACTCATAATCTTTTTTGTGCTCCAATCTTTATGCACTGCAAATCTCAATTATGACTGGATCATCAAAATAATTTAGTGGGTCATGACTACCAAGAAGGGGGCAAAGAAAAGAGGACAGTAGATGGAGACAGGGGGAGGGATAGGAGGAGAGACTAGAAAAAGTAAAATAGAAAGTAGTATGAATAAGTATTATTTTTATGACTTTCTAAAATACTGGGTTGCAATGTAAAAATTACACTGTCTATGGCAAGAAACTTTGAAAGATACCATATAGGAGAGGATCAAAGGAGTCCTATTGGAAATAATTCTTTTTTTTTTTTTTAAAGATTTATTTATTTATTTATTTGACAGAGAGAAATCACAAGAGAGGCAGGCAGAGAGAGAGGAAGGGAAGCAGGCTCTCTGCCGAGCAGAGAGCCTGATGCGGGACTCGATCCCAGGACCCTGAGATCATGACCTGAGCTGAAGGCAGCGGCTTAACCCACTGAGCCACCCAGGCGCACGGAAATAATTCTTTAGCTATAATTATAAAACTGAAGACTTAATAGCACTATAGATATTCACAAATACTAAATCTTCCACACTTTTGAAGATTACAAGGTATGAGGTTGTGCAAGTTAATTAATAAGACATACTGATTTCTCACTTTGCAAATTTTATTTCATTATTGGGTTCTTGCAATTCGAAGGGGGTATTCTTACATCTTCTGATTGTCCAATATTTTGAACTCTTTGACCTCCTGATTCTGGAGACCTATAATAATAATGGTCTCCTCAGATAGTAATAAGTCTTTTAATCAAAAGACAGTCTTTTATGCATTCTGTCATGTTAGACCCAACATAATTTCTACCATTCCATTTTTCTATGGCCCCTTCAAGACTACTTCATCCATTTTCTTCCCCTTCAGAGCTTTAGTAAGCACAGCAGGATATTTATTAGCCTATCAAGTAATACCAATAATAATACTATGCTACTATTACCAAATGCAGTAAGATGATACAAGGAAAAGCCTACAAGAGGACTTCAGCTACTCTCTGCACTTCAATTAAGAGAATCATCAATAATGGTTTTTATTCTGCTCACCTCTACAGAGATCAAAATCACCATTTCTATCTCCAGTTAGACACCTGTTTAAAAAGACCAATGTGGACTGGTTCCCTAAAGTTCTGTTCTCAAACTCCTAAATCAAAAGGCAATTTAATTATGCATTTTAGGCAACCCTGGGACTAAGAAGTTCAATATACCCACATCATTCTTTTACCTAGCCACAAACATAAATAGGTCTATTCTGCTTTTCTCTTTCTATAGGACTTGAATATTTTATAACCTTTTTAAGGACTCAATTTTCAACATGTTTTTAAATTTTTTATTTATTATTATTTTATTTTGATAAACATATAATGTATTTTTATTCCCAGGGGTACAGGTCTGTGAATCGCCAAGTTTACACACTTCACTGCACTCACCATAGCACATACCCTCCCCAATGTCCATAACCCCCCTCCCCCTCTTCCAACCCCACCTCCCCCCAGCAGCCCCCAGTTTGTTTTGTGAGATTAAGAGTCACTTATTGTTTGTCTCCCTCCCAATCCCATCTTGTTTCATTTATTCTTCTCCTATCGCCCTAACCCCCCATGTTGCCTCTCCACGTCCTCATATCAGGGAGATAATATGACAGTTGTCGTTCTCTGATTGACTTATTTCACCAAGTATGATACCCTCTAGTTCCATCCACGCCGTCGCAAATGGCAAGATTTCATTTCTTTTGATGGCTGCATAGTATTCCATTGTGTATATATACCACCTCTTCTTTATCCATTCATCTGTTGATGGACATCTAGGTTCTTTCCATAGTTTGGCTATTGTAGACATTGCTGCTATAAACATTCAGGTGCACATGCCCCTTCGGACCACTACGTTTGTATCTTTATGGTAAATACAAAGTAGTGCAATTGCTGGGTCATAGGGTAGTTCTATTTTCAACATTTTGAGGAACCTCCATGCTGTTTTCCAGAGTGGTTGCACCAGCTTGCATTCCCACCAACAGTGGAGGAGGGTTCCCCTTTCTCTGCATCCTCGCCAGCATCTGTCATTTCCTGACTTGTTAATTTTAGCCATTCTGACTGGTGTGAGGTGATATCTCATTGTGGTTTTGATTTGTATTTCCCTGATAACGAGTGACGTGGAACACTTTTTCATGTGTCTGTTGGCCATCTGGATGTCTTCTTTGCAGAAATGTCTGTTCATGTCCTCTGCCCATTTCTTGATTGGATTACTTGTTCTTTGGGTGTTGAGTTTGCTAAGTTCCTTATAGATTTTGGATACTAGCCCTTTATCTGATACGTCATTTGCAAATATCTTCCCCATTCTGTCAGGTGTCTTTTGGTTTTCTTAACTGTTTCCTTTGCTGTGCAAAAGCTTTTGATCTTGATGAAATCCCAATAGTTCATTTTTGCCCTTGCTTTCCTTGCTTTTGGCAATGTTCCTAGGAAGATGTTGCTGCGGCTGAGGTCGAAGAGGTTGCTGCCTGTGTTTTCCTCAAGGATCTTGATGGATTCCTTTCTCACACTGAAGTCGTTCATACATTTTGAGTCTATTTTCATGTGTGGTGTAAGGAAACAGTCCAATTTCATTTTTCTGTATGTGGCTGTCCAATTTTCCCAACACCATTTATTGAAGAGGCTGTCTTTTTTCCATTGGACATTCTTTTGTGCTTTGTCGAAGATTAGTTGACCATAGAGTTGAGGGTCTATTTCTGGGCTCTCTATTCTGTTCCTGTTCCGTTGATCTATGTGTCTGTTTTTGTGCCAGTACCATGCTGTCTTGATGATGACAGCTTTGTAATAGAGCTTGAAGTCCGGAATTGTGATGCCACCAACTTTGGCTTTCTTTTTCAATATTCTTTTGGCTATTCGAGGTCTTTTCTGGTTCCACATAAATTTTAGGATGATTTGTTCCATTTCTTTGAAAAAAATGGATGGTATTTTAATAGGGATTGCATTAAATGTGTAGATTGCTTGAGGTAGCAAGGACATTTTCACAATATTTATTCTTCCAATCCAAGAGCATGGAACATTTTTCCATTTCTTTGTGTCTTCCTCAATTTCTTTCATGAGTGCTTTATAGTTTTCTGCATATAGATTCTTAGCCTCTTTGGTTAGGTTTATTCCTAGGTATCTTATAGTTTTGGGTGCAATTGTTAATGGGATTGACTCCTTAATTTCTCTTTCTTCTGTCTTGTTGTTGGTGTACAGAAATGCAACTGATTTCTGTGCATTGATTTTATATCCTGACACTTTACTGAATTCCTGGACAAGTTCTAGCAGTTTTGGAGTGGAGTCTTTTGGGTTTTCCACATATAGTATCATATCATCTGCGAAGAGATGATTTGCTGATTTGGATGCCTTTAATTTCTTTTTGTTGTCTGATTGCTGAGGCTAGGACTTTTAGTACTATGTTGAATAGCAGTGGTGATAATGGACATCCCTGCCGTGTTCCTGACCTTAGCGGAAAAGCTTTCAGTTTTTCTCCATTGAGAATGATATTTGTGGTGGGTTTTTCATAGATGACTTGGATGATATTGATGTATGTGCCCTCTATCCCTACACTTTGAAGAGTTTTGATCAGGAAGGGATGCTGTACTTTGTCAAATGCTTTTTCAGCATCTATTGAGAGTATCATATGGTTCTTGTTCTTTCTTTTATTAATGTGTTCTATCACATTGATTGATTTGCAGATGTTGAACCAACCCTGTAGCCCTGGAATAAATCCCACTTGATCGTGGTGAATAATCCTTTTAATGTACTGTTGAATCCTATTGGCTAGTATTTTGGTGAGAATTTTTGCATCTGTGGTCATCAAGGATATTGGTCTGTAGTTCTCTTTTTTGGTGGGATCCTTGTCTGGTTTTGGGATCAAGGTGATGCTGGCCTCATAAAATGAGTTTGGAAGTTTTCCTTCCATTTCTATTTTTTGGAACAGTTTCAGGAGAATAGGAATGAATTCTTCTTTAAATGTTTGGTAGAATTCCCCTGGGAAGCCGTCAGGCACTGGGCTTTTGTTTGTTTGGAGATTTTGGTTTTTTTTTTTGTTTGTTTGTTTGTTTGGAGATATTTGATGACTGTTTCAATCTCCTTACTGGTTATGGGCTTGTTCAGGTTTTCTATTTGTTCCTGGCTCAGTTGTGGTAGTTTATATGTCTCTAGGAATGCATCCATTTCTTCCAGATTGTCAAATTTGTTGGCTAGAGTTGCTCATAGTATGTTCTTATAATTGCCTGTATTTCTTTGGTGTTAGTTGTGATCTCTCCTCTTTCATTCATGATTTTATTTATTTGGGTCCTTTCTCTTTTCTTTTTGATGAGTCTGGCCAGGGTTTTATCTATCTTATTGATTCTTTCAAAGAACCAGCTCCTAGTTTCATTGATTTTTTTTCTACTGGTTTTTTTTTTGTTTGTTTGTTTTTTTGTTTGTTTTTTTTTGGTTTCTATTTCGTTGATTTCTGCTCTGATCTTTATGATTTCTCTTCTCGTGCTGGGTTTAGGGTTTCTTTCTTGTTCTTTCTCCAGCTTCTTTAGGTGTAGGGTTAGGTTGTGCACTTGAGACCTTTCTTGTTTCTTGAGAAATGCTTGTACCGCTATATATTTTCCTCTCAGGACTGCCTTTGCTGTGTCCCACAGATTTTGAACCGTTGTGTTTTCATTATCATTTGTTTCCATGAATTTCTTCAATTCTTCTTTAATTTCCTGGTTGACCCATTCATTCTTTAGAAGGATGATGTTTAGTCTCCATGTATTTGGGTTCTTTCCAGCTTTCCTCTTGTGATTGAGTTCTAGCTTCAGAGCATTGTGGTCTGAAAATATGCAGGGAATGATCCTAATCTTTTGATACCGGTTGAGACCTGATTTGTGACCCAGGATGTGATCTATTCTGGAGAAGGTTCCATGTGCACTAGAGAAGAATGTGTATTCTGTTGCTTTGGGATGAAATGTTCTGAATTTATCTGTGATGTCCGTCTGGTCCAGTGTGTCATTGAAGGCCTTTATTTCCTTGTTGATCTTTTGCTTGGGTGATCTGTCCATTTCAGTGAGGGGAGTGTTCAAGTCCCCTACTATTATTGTATTATTATTGATGTGTTTCTTTGATTTTGTTATTAATTGGTTGATATAGTTGGCTGCTCCCACGTTAGGGGCATAGATATTTAAAATTGTTAGATCTTCTTGTTGGACAGACCCTTTGAGTAGGATATAGTGTCCTTCGTCATCTCTTATTATAGTCTTTGGCTTAAAATCTAATTGATCTGATATAAGGATTGCCACTCCAGCTTTCTTCTGATGCCCATTAGCATGGTAAATTGTTTTCCACTCCCTCACTTTAAATCGGGAGGTGTCTTCGCGTCTAAAATGAGTTTCTTGTAGGCAACATACGGATGGGTTTTGTTTTTTTATCCATTCTGATACCCTGTGTCTTTTGATTGGGGCATTTAGCCCATTAACATTAGGGTAACTATTGAGAGATACGAATTTAGTGCCATTATTAGCCTGTAAGGTGACTGTTACTGTATATTGTCTCTGTACCTTTCTGATCTACTACTTTTAGGCTCTCTCTTTGCTTAGAGGACCCCTTTCAATATTTCCTGTAGAGCTGGTTTGCTGTTTGCAAATTCTTTCAGTTTTTGTTTGTCCTGGAAGCCTTTTACCTCTCCTTCTATTTTCAATGGTAGCCTAGCTGAATAGAGTATTCTTGGCTGCATGTTTTTCTCGTTTATTGCTCTGAATATATCATGCCAGCTCTTTCTGGCCTGTCAGGTCTCTGTGGATAAGTCTGCTGCCAATCTAATATTTTTACTATTGTATGTTACAGACTTCTTTTCCTGGGCTGCTTTCAGGATTTTCTCTTTGTCACTAAGACTTGTAATTTTTACTATTACGTGTTGGGGTGTGGGCTTATTCTTGTTGATTTTGAGGGGGGTTCTCTGCACTTCCTGGATTTTGATGCTTGTTCCCTTTGCCATATTAGGGAAATTCTCTCCAATAATTCTCTCCAATAGACCTTCTGCTCCCCTCTCTCTTTCTTCTTCTTCTGGAATCCCAATTATTCTAATGTTGTTTCGTCTTATGGTGTCACTTATCTCTCGAATTCTCCCCTCGTGGTCCAGTAGCTGTTTGTCCCTCTTTTGCTCGGCTTATTTATTCTCTGTCATTCGGTCTTCTATATTACTAATTCTTTCTTCTGCCTCATATATCCTAGCAGTGAGAGCCTCCATTTTTTATTGCACCTCATTAATAGCTTTTTTGATTTCAACTTGGTTAGATTTTAGTTCTTTTATTTCTCCAGAAAGGGCTTTTATATCTCCAGAGAGGGTTTCTCTAATATCTTCCGTGCCTTTTTCGAGCCCGGCTACAACCTTCAGAATCATCATTCTGAACTCTAGATCTGACATATTACCAATGTCCGTGTTGATTAGTTCCCCAGCCTTCGGTACTGCCTCTTGTTCTTTAGTTAGTGGTGATTTTTTCTGCCTTGTCATTTTGTCCATTTAAGAAGATATGAAGGATCAAATAAAATACTAAAAGGGTGGCAAAGACCCCAGAAAAATGTGCTCTAACTAAATCAGAAGAGACCCCAAATTGTGGGGGGGAGGGGGGAGAAAGGGGATAAAAAGAGGTTCAGAAAAAAAAAAAGAAAAAGAAAAAAATTTTTAAAAATAAAACAAATAAGAAAAAATATAAAAAAGAAAAAATATATTTTAGATAAACTAGTCAAAAAATGTTAAAAAAGAAAAGGGTAAAAGTTTTAAAAAAATTTAGTAGAAGAAACAAAAGAAAGAAAAAAATTTGAAAAAAAAATTGAATTAACTACAAGACTAAAGAATCATGGGGAGAAAGCCATGAGTTCTGTGCTTGCTTTCTCCTCTTCTGGAATTCCGCTGCTGTCCTAGGTATTGAACCTGCTTTCCTTGATAGATGAACTTCGTCCTGGCTGGATATTTTGTTGATCTTCTGGGGGAGGGGCCTGTTGTAGTGACTCTCAAGTGTCTTTACCCGGGGCTGAATTGCACCGCCCTTACTGGGGGCGGGACTATGTAATCCGCTTGGGTTCGCTTTTGGGAGCTTTTGTTCCCTGAACGCTTTCCGTAGAGTTCTGGAGAATGGGAATGAAAATGGCAGCTCCCAGTCTCTGCCCGGAGGAGCCGAGGGCCCGGGGCCCCACTCCTCAGTGTGCCCCCAGAGAACAGCACACAATCACTCCCGTATCCCCAGCCTCCAGCCGCGCTCCGAGCTCACCGAGCCTGCGACCAGTTCAAGGTAACCCTGAGCTGAGAGTTCAGTCCGAGGCTCTGTCTCTGTAGCTGGCTTCTCTGTTCTAATACCTGCGAGCTCAGCGACACTCAGACACCCCTCATCCTTCTGTGACCCTGCGGGACCTGGGGCCACGCTGACCCCGTGTGGGCTTCACCCCGGTTTAGCCTCTGAAGCAATGTCCCTCAGTGGAACAGACTTTTAAAAGTCCTGATTTTGTGCTCCATTGCTCCGCTGCTTGCCGGGAGCCAGCCCCTCCCCCCGCGGTCTATCTTCCCGTCGTTTTGGATTCACTTCTCCGCCAGTCTTACCTTTCTGAAAGTGGTTGATTTTCTGTTTCTAGAATTTCTGTTCTTCTTCTCTTCAATCTCTCGTTGGATTTTTATGTGTTTGCAATGTTTATATAAGCTATCAAGCTGATCTCCTGCTACCAGATGTAGTCTCAGCCTGCTACTTCTCTGCCATCTTGACTCCTCCTCAGCATTTTTAAAACATAAATTATTAAAGGATGACACATATTTAAAACCACATTGCAATACAAAATATTATAAAATTTTAATTTATTAAAGGCCTGCATTTCACTACCTGTATCTCTAGGATCACATAAACCTACACATAATCATAAAGGTGGTTTCTCCTATTTCCTAATTAGTTCTCACTTGTAAAGTTAGGACAAACAGTACAAATTTCATAGAGTACTTTTTTCTTTTAAAGATTTATTCATTTATTTTAGAGAGAGAGCACAAGCATGCATGGGGGTGCAGGAGCAGAGGGAAGGAGAGAATCTCAATCAGGCTGCCCCCTGAGTGCAGAGCCCAACACAGGGTTTGATTTCACAAACCTAAGATCATTACCTGAGCTAAAACCAAGAGTTGGAAGCTCAACTGACTGAGATACCCTGGCACTCCTCATAGAGTTCTTTTTCAAATTCAATGGAATTAATGTACGGAATGTGCTGGGGACATGTGTGGAACACAGTAAGCCCAGTAAATGTATGTTATTACTAATATTATTACTACTGCTGCTGCAATTGCTTCTGCTATCAACATCATGTAGGAGAGTTACTGTAGTGGTATTAGAGACATATTTTTATTTAAATCTTGACTCCTTGAAAAAAAAAATGCTGATAATATGTAAGAAATTTTCTTATACTGGTTCCTGAGGGGGGAGTCAGTCGATTAAGTGTCTGCCTTCGGCTCAGGTCTTGATCCCAGGATTGGGCTCCCTGCTCAGCGGGGAGTCTGCCTCTCCCCAGGCTGGCTCCTGCTCTGAGCTCTCTTCACCACCCCCTACCCTCACCCCTGCTTGTGCTCTCCCCCTTCTCTTGCTCTGTTTCACTAATAAATAAAATATTTTAAAAAAGAGAAATTTTCTTATACCATATAAGCTTTAGTTTCCTTATCTATAAAATGAGAATAACAACCAATGAAAGAACATTTGTGACAATTAATTTCAAAATAAATGTAAAGTATTAGGGACATAGTAGGTAGAATTTATTCCCCTCATGACTTCCCATTCTAGTCAAACACAACAATTTAACCATTCTTATACATGAAGTCAGTAATTCCATAGCTTTCATTAGGGAACAATGGTTTTCTTCAGGTATAGTTACATTGTATTTGCCTAAATTACTATGTACTACTTACAGAAAAAAAAAATAAAAGCTTCTTATTGACACTAAAATGTAAATAATTAAAACACACAAATAAAGGAATACCCAATTTTTTAGTAGAATTTCTTTCTTTAAATTCAATTAGCCAACATATAGTACATCATTAGTTTTTGATGTAGTGTTCAACGATTCATTATTTGCAAATGCTCAGTTTACATACATGATATATGTGACATTTTCCTTCATTAAAATATAATTGGTAGTTACTATGCTTACTTTTACTTCCTTTTCCCTTAAAGAAGACATATTTATTCAAAGTTCTGTAGTTTTTTAAAACTTGATGGTTTAATGTGCCCATAATTTTATAAACTTTGAGATTCAATCCATAGTACCCATATTTAATGTTTACATACTAATGACAAAAATTATTTGATTGAATTACCTATCTAAAGATTTTGTTTCTTAACACTGTTTTTCACTAATTTGTATATTTTTAATTTCTATTTCAATATCAGAAAGAGTTCAGACAGGGGAATAAAACAGAGAATTTTATTCTAGATTATGTATAAATCTTATTTCCCTAGAAAACGAGATTGTCCCAACTTTCTTTTCTTTCTGATTAATACCTATAACCTTTGCTAGGAGTTTCTCTACTAACCTGTCTTGTTGCCATTCAACTCTGCCAAAAATTATGAAGTAGTTTCTTCATAAATTGCATAAATTTCACTGAGTTGGGTTCTCTAGAATTCCTGTTCTTTTTAAATCACAAATGATAAACTTAAGAGCTATAATTAATTTTGCCAGAAATTTTTCAATTTAATATTTGCTTTGGAAGCCAAATTCTACATAAGTCCTTTTGAATTTAAGTGCTTTTATCAGTACATTTGTGGCTGTTTTCACAACTAGAATGGCTTTTTGAAAAATATAATTACAAATAGTGTCTCAAATCACATTCACTTTTGCAGCTCCAAAACACTTTATTTTCACATAATTTAAAACTTTCCTGAATAGACAAGCACTTATCATTGATCAAAACCACAAGTAGAGACTGTCTTTTTTCCATTGGATATTTTTTCCTGTTTTGTCGAAGATTATTTGACCATAGAGTTGAGGGTCCATATCTGGGCTCTCCACTCTGTTCCACTGGTCTATGTGTCTGTTTTTATGCCAGTACCATGAAAAAATGTTCATTATCACTAGCCATCAGGGAGATTCAAATTAAAACAACATTGAGATACCACCTAACACCAGTTAGAATGGCCAAAATTAGCAAGACAGGAAACAACGTGTGTTGGAGAGGATGTGGAGAAAGGGGAACCCTCTTACACTTTTGGTGGGAATGCAAGTTAGTGCAGCCACTTTGGAGAACAGTGTGGAGATTCCTGAAGAAATTAAAAATAGAGCTTCCCTATGACCCTGCAATTGCACTGCTGGGTATTTACCCCAAAGATACAGATGTAGTGAAAAGAAGGGCCATTTGTACCCCAATGTTTATTGCAGCAATGGCTACGGTCGCCAAACTGTAGAAAGAACCAAGATGCCCTTCAATGGATGAATGGATAAGGAAGATGTGGTCCATATACACAATGGAGTATTATGCCTCCATCAGAAAGGACGAATACCCAACTTTTGTAGCAACATGGACGGGACTGGAATAAATTATGCTGAGCGAAATAAGTCAAGCAGAGAGAGTCAAGTATCATATGGTCTCACTTATTTGTGGAGCATAACAAATAACATGGAGGACATGGGGAGATGGCGAGGAGAGGGAGTTGAGGGAAACTGGAAGGGGAGATGAACCATGAGAGACTATGGACTCTGAAAAACAACCAGAGGGTTATGAAGGGGCGGCAGGGGGGTGGGGGGGGGTGGGAGGTTGAGGAACCAGGTGGCGGGTAATAGGGAGGGCACGTACTGCATGGAGCACTGGGTGTGATGCCAAAACAATAAACACTGTTATGCTGTAAATAAACAAATAAAAATAAATATAAAAAAAAAACAAAAAACACCACAAGTAGATTGTTAAGAATAGCAAAAAGGTAACTATTTCCAATTCATCAATATTTCCTAACTTTTAGACTACTGTTTCATCTTTGTTTACAAATTACTAACAGCAAGTCTGTAATTATACTTTAAAAGCTCTACCCAGGCAATTCTTTCTATTTTGATATAAAAAAAAAAATCTGAAAGTCAACATGCCACTTCAGGAATATAGGAGATTTATAAAAGACAAAACTTAATTTTTAAGTTGTAGTAAGAAGAAGAAATCTATGCCTTTAGTTGTTTAATACTGCTTATTGTGCCTCTACAATATACCTTGCTTGAATTATAGACATTAATTTTAAAAATATTTATTAGTCACATTCCACATCACTTATCTTCCTTAGTTTCTATCACAGTACTTGGCACAGAAAGGTCCTTAATAAATGTTTGTCTTATCAGGGAGATAAGAATGAGAAAGAAAAGAGATTAAAATCATCACTGATTTTTAGTTCTCTTTAACTAAATTATTCTTATTCATGATACTTAAATTCCTATAGCTCATTCATTCAAAATATACTTACTGAACACGTACTACTCAAAAGGTACTGAGACATGCTGATGATACAGCAATATACTAGACAGTTTTGTCTTTACTATCTCAAAGATTATGACCCATAAATTATGAACATGAATATCTAATATCACAATTTATTATTCTATTGTAATTATAACATGCACTCTGCAGGTCAAGTGCCAAGTGCTAAAGGGAAGAAGCAAGGAGCATATGATCAGGTTTGGGAACTTAGGATATTCTCTCCTACTGAAAGCTTTAAAGTATGTAATGCACCATAAGACAGAGCAGGGACTGTAGCCAGAGTGACCTTCATTGTATAAACTGGACTGTATCACTCCCTTAGAATGAAATCATATTCTTTAATGTAACATATACAATGCCTTTCTAAACACAATCCTAGATTTCAAGATGTACTACAAAGGTGTAATAATCAAAACACTGTGGTATTGGCACAAAAACAGACACATAGATCAAGGGAACAAGAGAGAACCCAGAAATAAACCCACACTTAAATATGCTCAATTACTCTATAAAAAGTAGGCAAGAATACACAGGTGGACAAGAGACACATGAAAAATGCTCAACATCACTAATCATCACAAAAATGCAAATCAAAACCATAATGAGATATCACCTTATAATTGTCATAATGGCTAGAATCAAAAAGACAAGAAATAGTAAGTGTTGGTGAGAATGTGGGAAAAAAGGAGTTCTAGTTGCACCACTGGTGGGAATATAAATTAGTGCAGCCACTGTGAGAAGCAGTATGAAGGCTGCTCAAAAATTTAAAAATACATTAAATATATTAAAATACATATTATATCATATACCTGAAACTAATATAACACTGTATATAAATTATATTTGAATAAAAAAATTACAGAATGAAATACCATATGGTCCAGTAATTCCACTACTGGGTATTTACCAAAAAAACACCAACTTGAAAAGATACATACACACCTATGACTATCGCAGCATTATTTATAGAAGCCAATATATGGAAGCATAAGAAGTGTCCATGATAGATTGATAGAATAGATAGATTAATGTAAAGATGTGGTGTGTGTGTGTGTATATACATATATATGTATATGTGTATGTGTATGTATATGTGTATATATATATACATACATATATGACATATATACATACAAACAATGGAATATTACTCAGCCAATAAAAAGAATGGGATCTTGCCATTTGTTATAACATGGGTGGACTTAGAGGGTACTGTGCTAAGAGAAATAAGTCAGAGAAAGACAAATGCCATATGATTTCATTTATATGTGGAATATAAAAAATAAAACAAATAAAAGGAGAAACAGACAAAAACCCCAGACTCTTAAGTACAGAAAACAAACTCCTGGTTGCTAGAGGGGAAGGGTGGGCTGGCAGGTGGAATTTAGATGAAGGAGATTAAGGGTTACATACTTCAGTTACAAAACAAAAGTCACACAGATAAAAAAGCACAGCATAGGAAATACAGTAAATAATATTTTTACGTTGCATGGCAATAGATGGTGACTATACTTATCGTGATGAGTATAAGTAACATGCAATTGTTGAATCGATATGTTGTACACCTCTAACTAATATAATTTGGTATGTTAATCAGACTTCAATAAACAATTTTTAAAAAACCTCTTGGATATTCTCTAGTTCCATCTTATACTACTTTTACCTCTATAAATCCATGCTGCTAGAATATTTAACCATGTTTCCTTCCTTTAAGTCACTGTGCTCTCTCTTGCTTAAGGACTTATGATTATTTCTAAAAAATTTTTACCTTTCCACTTTTTGCCTGATTAAATCCCACCCAAGCCTCAGGTCTCCAATTAGATGCTACTTTTCCTAAGAAGCTTTGCTTAACCTCTATGACTGGGGTTAGATGCTCCCTCTATTATTTCATATTACTCACTCTTTTTCACATCAACATATTTATCTCACAATATTGGAATTTCCTGTTTACTTTTCTCTATCTCTTGCTAGCCTATAAATTTCATGAAGTTGTATCTGTTGCTTCCACTATTGACTGGCAATTGTTTCATGACTTATACGTGGAGAAACTGAACATGTAGAAGGAACCGTATTTGCAAAGCAAAATCTTGCATATAAAGAACCCTATGGGGACTCCTGGGTGGCTCAGTCCATTTACCACCTGCCTTTGGCTCAGGTCATGATCCCAGGGTCCTGGTGTGGAACCCTATCCCTGGCTCCCTGAGTTTGCTTCTCCTTCTCCTTCTGCTCCTTCCCTGCTCATGTGCTCTCTCTGTCTCTCTCTCAAATAAATTGATAAAATCTTTATTTATTTTTTATTTTTTTAAAGATTTTATTTATTTATTTGACAGAAAGAGATCACAAGTAGGCAGAAAGGCAGACAGGGTGTGGAGGGGGCAGGATCCCCCCTGAGCAGAGTCCAATTCAGGGATCAATCCCAGGACCCTAGGATCATGACCTGAGCCAAAGGCAGAGGCTTTAACCCACTGAGCCAGCCAGGCACCCCAGATAAAATCTTTTTTTTTTTTTAAGATTTTTAAAATTTATTCATTTGACAGACAGAAATCACAAGTAGACAGAGAAGCAGGCAGAGAGAGAGGAGGAAGCAGGCTCCCCACTGAGCAGAGAGCCTGATGCGGGGCTCCATCCCAGGACTCTAGGATCATAACCTGAGCAAAAGGCAGAGGCTTTAACCCACTGAGCCACCCAGGTGCCCCCCCAGATAAAATCTTAAAAAAAAACAAAAACAAACAAACAAACAAAAAAAACTATGGATTTTGTATATATACCACATCTTCTTTATCCATTCATCTGTTGATGGACATCTAGGTTCTTTCCATAGATCTCACAAAACAAACTGGGGGTTGCTGGGGGGAGGTGGGATTGGGAGAGGGGGAGCGGGCTATGGACATTGGGGAGGGGAGGCGAACCATAAGAGACTATGGACTCTGAAAAACAACCTGAGGGTTTTGAAGGGTCAGGGGTGGGAGGTTGGGGGAACAGGTGGTGGGTAATGGGGAGGGCACGTTTTGCATGGAGCACTGGGTGTTGTGCAAAAAGAATGAATACTGTTACGCTGAAAAAATAAATAAAATGGAAAAAAAAAAAAAACTATGGATTTTCTAATACCAAGTCTTATCTATGTAATTGAATTCCTTCTTTTTTTCCTTCTTTCCTTTCTCTCTTCTGCCTTCTCTCCCTCCTTCCCTCCTTTCTTACTTCCTTTCTTCTTAGAAAACACAGCCATCAAAATGGATTAGAACTCTGAAGACATCTGTCAAGTTTCTGTGATGTCCTTCTGTGCACAATGGAAAAGTGTTGGTGGAACCACAAGGACAATTATTTAATTACTACTAACTGAATGGCCATGTCCAAAAGGTACTGATTAAAAACGAACTGAGGGGTGCCTGCGTGGCTCAATGGGTTTAAGCCTCTGCCTTCGGCTCAGATCATGATCCCAGAGTCCTGGAATCCAGCCCCGCATCGGGCTCTCTGCTCGGTAGGAAGCCTGCTTCTCTCTCTCTCCCTCTGCCTGCCTCTCTGCCTACTTGTGATCTCTGTCAAATAAATACTATTAAAAAAAAATGAACTGACAAATTTTTGTTACTGTTGTTAAAAAAAAGTAACCATAACACAAGGTCCTGTCCTGTCCTGTAAACCATTTTCATTGATAATTTTTATGAATATACTAAAGGCACACTCAGCAGTTATAAACAACATAGAAATTAGGAAGACAGATTTTAGCTCAGTATAAGAAAAGATTTACTGGCTTTTAGAATTACATAGATATGAGTCGGGCATACTCAGTAATAACAAGTTAACTAGTTATGAGAGGGTATAAGCCCAAATGGGCTATTCGCAGACACCAGATGGAAGGGTGGAAGCTTAGATTATGTCTAGACCAATTCCTACACTGTATAGTTGAAGAAATATATGCCAAGAAACACACAAGAGCTTGCTCAAGATCAAGCATAAACTGCAGCAAAATCAACATTCATAACTCCTATCCACAATTTCCTGTTAAAGAAAGTTGAGATTTTAGACCATGATATTCCAGTTATATAACTGTTGAGTTATATACAATTCGATATATACAATGTACACAATACAATATTGTATATAGTATATACAATTCGCTGGAGATCTGTTATGTCTTTCCACTTCATTCCATTCATTTACATAAAAAACATATATTGAGTACCCTCAACATAATAGTTACTGTGAAGACTTCTTAAGATATAATACTTAGAATACATGAAAGTTTATCTGATATTTATTTTCAAAGTTATAAATTAATTTACATGGGAAGCACAGTGTTATGATCAGTTGCTTCATATCTTTCCTAGAAAGCGATAAAATATAAACAAATTTAGTAAGTGAAAGGCAGATATGTATATTACAAACATACACACATTGTACACTTAAGATCTTATATGTAGATATTAGCTATTCCCAAATGTCAGTGGGAGAAAAAGAATAAATATTAGTCAAACAAGTAAAGATATTTGTGAAACTTCAAATTATGTTTTTCTTTATGCCTGAGTTTTTCACTGGTACTTATGTTTAAAAACAAACTCAAAGATTATGAATCTAATGGGCCAGACTAAAAAATTTTAAAATAATGGTTGTTTTTTTTTTTTAAATAACCTGAGAGATGTACCCAAATAATTCTCATCTACAGTAACTATATTAGTTTAAGAACTAATTCTTTAGGAAGTTAATATACCATTTTTCTCTGTCCTGAAAAATCTCTCCAAACTATTTAATTTAAGGACAGAACAAAAGAAAAAAAATCAGTTAAAGGAACATGAAAAAATATCTTGTCTTCCATCAAAAGTCTGTCTACACCTTTCTACATCTATTGCTGAAATCATGAAGACTATTGCTCACTAACTGAATCAATATAAAGTAAAAAGAAACCTTTGGCTCCTGTTTTTCATCTTTCCCAGTGTTTCAATTACTTTACAAATATCTGAGAACTTTATTTCTGGCTCATAGTAGATTAATGTCAACAAAGCCATCCCTTTAAGACTGGATTAAGAGGATCCCTTCATCTTTGTGTCTCCAAATAAACTCAAATAGCTTTTGCTTTCAAAGTCATCAACAGTTTACAACAATAAGAATACAGAAAAAATGTTGTCTTTATTGTAAAATTTTAAAAACAACACAAATGCTTACTTCTCTGTCTCTACAAAAATCTTCTCATATCCAATCAACTCTCCCACCCAGCTACCACTAGATTGCATTGTACTTCATTGACTCACTCAGTTAATAACACATATGGTCATCACAGAATATGAAGTGAAATTGCTTAAATCTGAATAAGAATGAAGAAATATAATTTTTACTCTATCTACTGATCTCTGCCAACTGCAGATAAGTTATCCCACTACACAAAGTATGAGAAACATGCAAAAGAAAAGTCAGTCTTATAAAAAAGCTATGCAAGTCAGTATTTCTTATCACCACACTCTATCATTGGTGATCGGATATGGAAAACCTCTGGTGAAATATCTGAAAGATTTTGAAAAATTCTGTGGTTATTCAATTTTATTCCTGCAACTGTAGAAGAAAATAGAAAGTATTAAGTAATTAAGACTAAATTGGCCTTTGGAGTGAAATTATATACTAACATGTAATATAGACCAATAGAAAAGAATATTAAAAACTCATTTGTTTGAATGTATAATTTTGACATTTGCTCAAGATTTTGTATCTCAGAATATATTGTAAATTATTTTGTTAAATTTACCAAATAGATGATGTTAGGGAGGCACTACTGGATATCTTTAAATCAATAATATAAGCAATTACAGAAAGTCAAAAACATGAAATATCTCTGTATAGTCTCTTGAACCTGACATCTTTTACTCAATATAAAAGACACTAAAATTGAGAGCACTAAAGCAAACAAAAGATTCTATATCAACGCAAACAAAAAAATGAAAAAAAAATAAGGCAATTATGAAACAACAACAGAAGGAAAACATCAAAATATTTTCCCTTATTATCCAAAATAGATAAAAGTCTAGAAATGGCTGAAAGACATCAGAAGCTAATATATCTTACTTGCAACTATTCCATATTCATAATAAACATATAATTGGGATAATAAAAAGAAATAAAAGTAAACATTTTTTCAGTGGAGTATATAATAAATAACATCTGCAACAGTCCCTTGAACACAATAGGTGCACAATTAATATTATAAGGAGACAAGGTGAATTATTCAAGTGGTCAACCCTAAAATACTTGCATTCAAGGTATCTATAGTAAAATTCTCAAGAAAGGGCTAAACATATTTTAATGAATGATACATAATAGAAATCAGAGGCACATAAATCATTTATAACTGTATTATTTTACTACAACAGATCTTATAATAATCACCTTCCATAATACTCCATCAAGGGTAAGACAAGTGGCAAGAAGTTATACTTATAGACCGAACTGAGGGGTATACTTTTGTGAACCCAGTATCCTCAGTATCCAATTCTTTCCTCTTCTGCTACCTACCACTACTTCCAGGATTCTAGGGGTCATTTATCTGGTATCTCAGCGTCCTACAAACCCAGAGCTCATAATTTATCCTTGCAGAAACTCTGTGTCCTTTCTCTTATTGCCATACGTCCCTTGTCCTTGGTTTCTCTGTTTCCAGTGATTCAAATTCTGCACTATCCTTCTGTACTCTAGTCTAAACTTTCTCGACAAAAATATACCTTGAAGTCTCCTTACCACCTAATTCAATGTTATCCTAAGCCAGGTACTATAGAATTTTGCTGCCGCAATGTAGTCTTGGAGACCACAAGAAATAGCATAGAAAATTAAGACAAAGAACAAATGTTGTAACTAGAAATCACAGACAAAGTTGCAAAGACTCAAAGATATTCTTAAAAAAACAAAAGATATGACAGGGCACAAGGGTACATGGCATATCGGGATATGTGAACTAGAATATCCTTAATATGAGTTCCCTTGTTATCAGAATCAGGATGTTTAGGATGCTCAATGGGTAAACAAGTGAGACAAGATGCACTGTGAAAACAGGTATTAGAGCATAAGGAATAGGAGTCTAGGAATAAAGTAACTGAGAACCAGGGAAGACAAAAGCCTGGTCTTAGTGAAACTTACCAAAGATGGCTGACACTTGACCCACTTCACATAGAGTGTTGGTGAGAACAGAGTGGAAATCTGAGACTACAGGATCTGCAGAAATAAAAGTAAAAACAAAGAGAGAGAGAGAGAAAGTAGGGGGAATGGAAGCTGTATTGCCTGCCACCACTCTTGCAGCTATGCTTAACAATCACTTGGTAAATGAATCTGGACAATTTGACTTTTTTTAAAAAAAGGAAAATAAGAAAAAAAATATTTTGGAGTGGGGTAATTCCTGATATTTCTCAATGATTTGTCAGTATGATTTGTACTCAGATGACCTACCATACAAAGTTGTAATTCTGAGTTTTGAACTACCACCTACAAGTGTGTATGCATGTGCACACATGTGAGCATGAACACATACATTCCTACATAGGTTAACAATGTATTTACAAAATTATTGTAATCATAAAATTTTAAGTATGAGATTCTACAAAGTGTAAATAATCTATGGTAAGTCGTAACTCTGATAGACAAAAATTTACTATATTTAAAAATTCATACGGTAAAATAAAACCAATTTTGCTTCTCTAGCATCTGTAGGGACTGCCATGCTTGGTGATTCCTATAATGGTAAGTAAAACTTGATGAGAATAATTAATAGTCTTCTTTCCTATTTGCTATAAGATTTTCTATGAGCTACAAGTTTTTCTACATGTGACAAAACACGAGGTATTTCAGTTTAAGTACATTTATCATTCTAGAATCCAGTGTTTACAGATCCACAGAATACTTAGTTTAGCTTAGATAACACTAATAACTTTTAAATTAACTTTGTATTTATTTTCTTTGTACAAAGATATACTATTCCATATGATTTTTTAAAAATCTGTATTTTCATACGTAAATTGGGTAAATTCAGGGCTCTATGCTCAGACTAATAATTCTGAACATTAAAATTGCAGTTAAAAATTTAAACACAGGGAGGAGTCAAGATGGCAGAGAAGTAGCAGGCTGAGACTACATCATGTAGCAGGAGATCAGCTCGATAGCTTATCTAAACATTGAAAACACCTAAAAATCCAAGGGGAGATCAAAAAGAAGAAGAACAGCAATTCTAGAAACAGAAAACCAACCACTTTCTGAAAGTTTATCTAAATATATATATATTCTTTCTTATTTTTTATATTTTTTCTTTATTTGTTTTATTTTTTAAATATTTTTCTTTTTTTCTGAACCTCTTTTTATCCCCTTTCTCCCCCCCACAATTTGGGGTCTCTTCTGATTTGGTTACAGTGCATTTTTCTGGGGTCTTTGCCACCCTTTTAGTATTTTATTTGATCCTTCATATCCTCTTATCTGGACAAAATGACAAGGCGGAAAAAATCACCACTAACTAAAGAAGAAGAGGCAGTACCGAAGGCTAGGGACCTAATCAACACGGACATTGGTAATATGTCAGATCTAGAGTTCAGAATGACGATTCTGAAGGTTGTAGCCGGGCTTGAAAAAGGCACAGAAGATATTAGAGAAACCCTCTCTGGAGATATAAAAGCCCTTTCTGGAGAAATAAAAGAACTAAAATCTAAACAAGTTGAAATCAAAAAAGCTATTAATGAGGTGCAATCAAAAATGGAGGCTCTCACTGCTAGGATATATGAGGCAGAAGAAAGAATTCGTAATATAGAAGACCAAATGACAGAGAATAAAGAAGCCGAGCAAAAGAGGGACAAACAGCTACTGGACCACGAGGGGAGAATTCGAGAGATAAGTGACACCATAAGATGAAACAACATTAGAATAATTGGGATTCCAGAAGAAGAAGAAAGAGAGAGGGGAGCAGAAGGTCTATTGGAGAGAATTATTGGAGAGAATTTCCCTAATATGGCAAAGGGAACAAGCATCAAAACCAGGAGGTACAGAGAACCTCCCTCAAAGTCAACAAGAACAGGTCCACACCTGTCACCTAATAGTAAAATTTAGAAGTCTTAGTGACAAAGAGAAAATCCTGAAAGCAGCCTGGGAAAAGAAGTCTGTAACATACAATAGTAAAAATATTAGATTGGCAGCAGACTTATCCACAGAGACCTGGCAGGCCAGAAAGAGCTGGCATGATATATTCAGAGCACTAAACGTGAAAAACATGCAGCCAAGAATACTCTATCCAGCTAGGCTATCATTGAAAATAGAAGGAGACGGGGCGCCTGGGTGGCTCAGTGGGTTAAAGCCTCTGCCTTCGGCTCAGGTCATGATCTCAGGGTCCTGGAATCGAGCCCCACATCGGGCTCTCTGCTCCGCAGGGAGCCTGCTTCCTCCTCTCTCTCTGCCTGCCTCTTTGCCTTGTTGTGATTTCTCTCTGTCAAATAAATAAAATATTTAAAAAAAAAAAGAAAATAGAAGGAGAGGTAAAAGGCTTCCAGGACAAACAAAAACTGAAAGAATTTGCAAACAGCAAACCAGCTCTACAGGAAATATTGACAGGGATCCTCTAAGCAAAGAGAGAGCCTAAAAGTAGTAGATCAGAAAGGTACAGAGACAATATACAGTAACAGTCACCTTACAGGCTAATAATGGCACTAAATTCGTATCTCTCAATAGTTACCCTAATGTTAATGGGCTAAATGCCCCAATCAAAAGACACAGGGTATCAGAATGGATAAAAAAACAAAACCCATCCGTATGTTGCCTACAAGAAACTCATTTTAGACGCGAAGACACCTCCCGATTTAAAGTGAGGGAGTGGAAAACAATTTACCATGCTAATGGGCATCAGAAGAAAGCTGGAGTGGCAATCCTTATATCAGATCAATTAGATTTTAAGCCAAAGACTATAATAAGAGATGACGAAGGACACTATATCCTACTCAAAGGGTCTGTCCAACAAGAAGATCTAACAATTTTAAATATCTATGCCCCTAACGTGGGAGCAGCCAACTATATCAACCAATTAATAACAAAATCAAAGAAACACATCAATAATAATACAATAATAGTAGGGGACTTGAACACTCCCCTCACTGAAATGGACAGATCACCCAAGCAAAAGATCAACAAGGAAATAAAGGCCTTCAATGACACACTGGACCAGACGGACATCACAGATAAATTCAGAACATTTCATCCCAAAGCAACAGAATACACATTCTTCTCTAGTGCACATGGAACCTTCTCCAGAATAGATCACATCCTGGGTCACAAATCAGGTCTCAACCGGTATCAAAAGATTAGGATCATTCCCTGCATATTTTCAGACCACAATGCTCTGAAGCTAGAACTCAATCACAAGAGGAAAGCTGGAAAGAACCCAAATACATGGAGACTAAACATCATCCTTCTAAAGAATGAATGGGTCAACCAGGAAATTAAAGAAGAATTGAAGAAATTCATGGAAACAAATGATAATGAAAACACAACGGTTCAAAATCTGTGGGACACAGCAAAGGCAGTCCTGAGAGGAAAATATATAGCGGTACAAGCATTTCTCAAGAAACAAGAAAGGTCTCAAGTGCACAACCTAACCCTACACCTAAAGAAGCTGGAGAAAGAACAAGAAAGAAACCCTAAACCCAGCACGAGAAGAGAAATCATAAAGATCAGAGCAGAAATCAACGAAATAGAAACCAAAAAAAAAAAAAAACAAAAAAACAAACAAACAAAAAAAAACCAGTAGAAAAAAAATCAATGAAACTAGGAGCTGGTTCTTTGAAAGAATCAATAAGATAGATAAAACCCTGGCCAGACTCATCAAAAAGAAAAGAGAAAGGACCCAAATAAATAAAATCATGAATGAAAGAGGAGAGATCACTACTAACACCAAAGAAATACAGGCAATTATAAGAACATACTATGAGCAACTCTAGGCAATTATAAGAACATACTATGACAATCTGGAAGAAATGGATGCATTCCTAGAGACATATAAACTACCACAACTGAGCCAGGAACAAATAGAAAACCTGAACAAGCCCATAACCAGTAAGGAGATTGAAACAGTCATCAAAAATCTCCAAACAAACAAACAAAAAAAAAACAAAATCTCCAAACAAACAAAAGCCCAGGGCCTGACGGCTTCCCAGGGGAATTCTACCAAACATTTAAAGAAGAATTCATTCCTATTCTCCTGAAACTGTTCCAAAAAATAGAAATGGAAGGAAAACTTCCCAGCTCATTTTATGAGGCCAGCATCACCTTGATTCCAAAACCAGATAAGGATCCCACCAAAAAAGAGAACTACAGACCAATATCCTTGAGGACCACAGATGCAAAAATTCTCACCAAAATACTAGCCAATAGGATTCAACAGTGCATTAAAAGGATTATTCAGGGGCAACTGGGTGGCTCAGTGGGTTAAGCCACTGCCTTCGGCTCAGGTCATGATCTCAGGGTCCTGGGATAGAGTCCCGCATCGGGCTCTCTGCTCGGCGGCGAGCCTGCTTCCCTCTCTCTCTCTGCCTGCCTCTCTGTCTACTTGCAATCTCTCTCTGTCAAAAAAAAAAAAAAAAATTAAAAAAAAAAAAAAAGAAAAGGATTATTCACCACGATCAAGTGGGATTTATTCCAGGGCTGCAGGGTTGATTCAACACCCACAAATTAATCAATGTGATAGAACACATTAATAAAAGAAAGAACAAGAACCATATGATACTCTCAATAGATGCTGAAAAAGCATTTGACAAAGTACAGCATCTCTTCCTGATCAAAACTCTTCAAAGTGTAGGGATAGAGGGCACATACATCAATATCATCAAAGCCATCTATGAAAAACCCACCGCAAATATCATTCTCAATGGAGAAAAACTGAAAGCTTTTCCGCTAAGGTCAGGAACATGGCAGTGATGTCCATTATCACCACTGCTATTCAACATAGTACTAAAAGTCCTAGCCTCAGCAATCAGACAACAAAAGGAAATTAAAGGCATCCAAATCAGCAAAGAAGAATTCAAACTATCACTCTTCGCAGATGATATGATACTATATGTGGAAAACCCAAAAGACTCCACTCCAAAACTGCTAGAACTTGTCCAGGAATTCAGTAAAGTGCCAGGATATAAAATCAATGCACAGAAATCAGTTGCATTTCTGTACACCAACAAGACAGAAGAAAGAGAAATTAAGGAGTCAATCCCATTTACAATTGCACCCAAAACTATAAGATACCTAGGAATAAACCTAACCAAAGAGGCTAAGACTCTATATGCAGAAAACTATAAAGTACTCATGAAAGAAATTGAGGAAGACACAAAGAAATGGAAAAATGTTCCATGCTCCTGGATTGGAAGAATAAATATTGTGAAAATGTCTATGCTACCTCAAGCAATCTACACATTTAATGCAATCCCTATCAAAATACCATCCATTTTTTTCAAAGAAATGGAACAAATCATCCTAAAATTTATGTGGAACCAGAAAAGACCTCGAATAGCCAAAGGAATATTGAAAAAGAAAGCCAAAGTTGGTGGCATCACAATTCCGGACTTCAAGCTCTATTACAAAGCTGTCATCATCAAGACAGCATGGTACTGGCACAAAAACAGACACATAGATCAATGGAACAGAATAGAGAGCCCAGAAATAGACCCTCAACTCTATGGTCAACTAATCTTCGACAAAGCAGGAAAGAATGTCCAATGGAAAAAAGACAGCCTCTTCAATAAATGGTGCTGGGAAAACTGGACAGCCATATGCAGAAAAATGAAATTGGACATTTCCTTACACCACACACGACAATAGACTCCAAATGGATGAAGGACCTCAATGTGAGAAAGGAAGCCATCAAATCCTTAAGGAGAACACAGGCAGCAACCTCTTCCACCTCAGCCGCAGCAACATCTTCCTAGGAACATCGGCAAAGCGAAGGGAAGCAAGGGTAAAAATGAACTATTGGGATTTCATCAAGATCAAAAGCTTTTGCACAACAAAGGAAACAGTTAACAAAACCAAAAGATAACTGACAGAATGGGGAAGATATTTGCAAATGACATATCAGATAAAGGGCTAGTATCCAAAATCTATAAGGAACTTAGCAAACTCAACACCCAAAGAACAAGTAATCCAATCAAGAAATGGGCAGAGGACATGAACAGACATTTCTGCAAAGAAGACATCCAGATGGCCAACAGACACATGAAAAAGTGCTCCACGTCACTAGGCATCAAGGAAATACAAATCAAAACCACAATAAGATATCACCTCACACCAGTCAGAATGGCTAAAATTAACAAGTCAGGAAATGACAGATGCTGGCGCAGATGCGGAGAAAGGAGAACCCTCCTCCACTGTTGGTGGGAATGCAAGCTGGTGCAACCACTCTGGAAAACAGCATGGAGGTTCCTCAAAATGTTGAAAATAGAGCTACCTATGACGCAGCAATTGCACTACTGGGTATTTACCCTAAAGATACAAATGTAGTGATCTGAAGTGGCACGTGTACCTGAATGTTTATAGCAGCAATGTCTACAATAGCCAAACCTAGATGTCCATCAACAGATGAATGGATAAAGAAGAGGTGGTATATATACACAATGGAATACTATGCAGCCATCAAAAGAAATGAAATCTTGCCATTTGCGATGACGTGGATGGAACTAGAGGGTATCATGCTTAGTGAAATAAGTCAATCAGAGAAAGACAACTATCATATGATCTCCCTGATATGAGGACATGGAGATGCAACATGGGAGGTTAGGGGGATAGGAGAAGAATAAATGAAACAAGATGGGATTGGGAGGGAGACAAACAATAAATGACTCTTAATCTCACAAAACAAACTGGGGGTTGCTGGGGGAGGTGGGCTTGGGAGAGGGGGAGGGGGTTATGGACATTGGGGAGGGTATGTGCTATGGTGAGTGCTGTGAAGTGTGTAAACCTGGTGATTCACAGACCTGTACCCCTGGGGATAAATATACATTATATGTTTATAAGAAAAAAAAAATTGGAGACTATAGACTCTGAAAAACAACCCAAGGCTTTTGAAGGGGTCGGGGTGGGAGGTTGGGGGAACCAGGTGGTGGGTAATAGGGAGGGCACGTATTGCATGGAGCACTGGGTGTTATGCAAAAACAATGAATACTGTTACGCTGAAAAAAATAAATTAATTAATTAAATAAAGAATTAAAAAAAATTTAAACACAGGAAGAATACTCTATATCCTATTTAAATAATTTTCAAAGAATTTTAAAACTAAATTTTCCTATAAAATTACTCACAGAATAGGAAAGATCTTAAGACCCAAGTCTCAATAAAACATCTATGATTTAGTGAAACTATTTGTACTATCATAAATATTAATGTACTTTGAATTATAGAGCCATTTTTCTTTATTCTTTTATACTTTTTAAATAACTGGGCAATTAACATCTTCAAGCATGTGTCACATGTACTTTGTACATTTCCTGGTCAAGATTCTTATAAATGGTAATACTAGGTAAGAATGTTACTGGATTGGGCGCCTGGTTGGCTCAGTGGGTTAAAGCCTCTGCCTTCGGCTCAGGTCGTGATCCCGGGGTCCTGGGATCGAGCCCCGCATCGGGCTCTCTGCTCAGCGGAGCCTGCTTCCTCCTCTCTCTCTGCCTGCCTCTCTGCCTACTTGTGATCTCTTTCTGTCAAATAAATAAATAAATACAATATTAAAAAAAAAAGAATGTTACTGTATTTACGGTTCATGGTATGTATCTGATTTCCAATATATGCAGTGCTCCTAGCATGAACAAGAACACTAGTTTTAATGCTCTTTTGTCAGTGCTATTGTCTGTTTACAATTTTAATTTGACAAGAAAAATATTATGGCTTTCATTTTTTTTGAGAGCTATTTGGCAGGAACTTCACGAATATCATCATCCTGCATGTAAATTTAGCAGTATTACCAGTGCTGGAATCCTGACAAATATCCACAAATTTCTGCCACACCTCTGAACAGAGCCTTTCAAAGAGAGTTTCATAGAACATCTAAGTCAAATGAGCTACTTGTTATTAATGCAGGGGAAGGGAATGATACCTATTTGTCCTCAACTCCTATAACTCTTGCCCCCTCACAGTAGCTACACCAACTCCCACGAGTTTTCCTTATAGTTGTGAATCATGGGACTTGAAAGCCTTTGTTTGTATTAGATGATACCTCTTCCAAGAAGAGTCTTTCTTCTGATATCTATATGTCTCACCATACTTCTTTTTTCAGAGTTTTTCTCAAATGTTATCAGTGAGATCTTCTCTTACTCCAGCACCATCTTGCCATCGGTCTGCCACTCTTCTCTCATTACTCTATTTCTTCTTAGCACTAATCACCTTTACATCATAGTAACTTTACATCATAGTAACTTACATATGCAATGATTTTCTTTCTCTCTCTGCTTAAATATAAGCACCACAGAGGCAGAAGTTTTGCCTGTTTTGTTCATTTTTGAGTTCCCAGTGTTTAAAATATATCTGACACACAGCAAATATTCGATATATATTTGTTAAACTAATATTAAATTAATTAATGTAATTAACTTGTGTTAATGTAATTAACACAAGTAGTGGCAAGTTCCCGAATCAGCGGTTGCCTAACTTCCAGCTGGATCATGTCAGTGAGAGACAGTGGTAGGAGATTAAAAGCAGGAGAAAAGGCATTGTTGCTCTCCTAGTCTGCTTCTGGCCCTGGCAGCAGAGGAGGGAAGTCCACCAGTCCACAGCAGCCCAGCCTCACTGGTTCTGGCAACAGGCAGTGCAGCAGCAGCAACTGAGATGTGGACACCACCACGTAATAGATGATACCAAGATCTTCGGCCAGACTGTGCTCACCCGAATTCCAGCAATATCAGTAAATATGTGACTCCTGGCTTGCTAAAAAATGGAGAGTCAGTAGTTTCAACAACAGATGTCGCCACAGCAGCATTCCATCATGGGACTTGGGATAATCACTTTTTTTTTTGCCCCTCCAGTCATAGAGGTAATGGTAGTTTCCTGCAATAACTGATCTTTAAGCATATTTACTTCCACCTTTTACTCCTCCAGTCCTTCTAACATGTTTGTAAACAATTTCCTATTTTAATTCCGGTGTTGATATTAGAGAGGTTTTTGTGTTCCTACTAGATAAGACTAACCCATTGTTTTAAAAATAATCTCACAAGGTGCTAAAAAAATGCCAAGATGTTTCCACTGTCCTAACCCTTTCCATGTTTTTTTCCCATCTTTTGTCTTATTGGTAATACAATACTCTGACTTACTAAATTAGCAATACATTTTGTGATGTCAGCATAATCATCCCGTTCTCCATCAGAGATAACAGTGATGTCTTTAAGTCTTCATACATATTTACTTGTAAGTGCAATAAATAAAAAATACCTTCTAGGAAACATACCTTATATCTAAAGGAACTAAAAAAAGAACAAAAAATGAAACCTAAAATCAGCAGAAAGAAGGAAATAATAAAGATTACAGCAGCAATAAATGATATAGAAACTTAATAAAAAATAGAACAGATCAGTGAAACTGGGGGTTGGTTCTTTGAAGAAATCAATAACATTATCATAAACTTCTACCCCGAATCTCAAATAAATAAAAGCACAAATGAGAGAGGAAAAATACCAACACCACAGAAATACAATCATAAGAGAATATTATGAAAAAATATATCCCAATGAATTAGACGATCAAGGAGAAATGGATAAATTCCTAGAAACATATAACCTGCCAAATTGGAAATATGAAGAAATAGAAAATTTTAACAGACCAATAATCAGAAAAGAAATTGAATTGGTAATCAAAAAACTCCCAGCAAACAAAAAGTCCAGTGCCAGATGTCTTCACAAGTGAATTCTATGAAACATTTAAAGAAGAGTTAGAACCCATTCTTCTCAAACTATTCAAAAAAATAAAAAAGGAAAACTTTCAATTTCATTCTATGAGGCCAGCATTACCTTGATACCAAAACCAGGTAAAGACACCACTAAAAAAGAGAACTACAGCCCAATATCTCTGATGAACACAGATGTAAAAATCCTCAACAAAATACTAGCAGACCGGATCCAATAATACATTTTTAAAAAATCATTCACCAATATGAAGTGAGGATTTACCATAAGAGACTTTGAAACTCAGGAAACAAACAGGGTTGCTGGAGGGGAGGGGGATGGGAAAGACGGGGTGGCTGGGTGGTGGACATTGGGAAGGGTTTGTGCTAAGGTGAGTGCTGTGAGTTGTGTAAGACTGATGATTCATAGATGTGTACCCCTGAAACAAATAATACATTTATGTTAATTAAAAAAAGATGAAGTGGGATTTATTTGCAAATCAATGTGACACATCACATCAATAACACAAAGGATAATAACCATATGATTATTTCAATAAGCACAGAAAAAGTATTTGACAAAGTACAATATCCGTTCATGATAAAAAACCTTCAACAAAGTAAGTTTAGAGGGAACATAGCTCAACATAATAAAAGCCAAATACGAAAAACCCACAACTAAAACCGATCATCCTTAATGGGGAAACATAGCGCTATCCTTTAAGATCAGGAACAAGAAAAGGATGTTTATCTACTTTTATCATTTCTATTCAATACAGTACTGAAAGTCCTAGACACAGCAATCAGACAACTAAAAGAAACAGAAGACATTCAAATCAGCAAGAAAGAAATAAATCTTTCACTCTTTGCAGAAGACATGATACTATATATAGAAAACCCGAAGACTCCACCAAAAACTGATAGAACTGATAAATTCAGTCGCAGGCTACAAAATCAACATACAGAAATCTGTTGCCTTTTTATACACCAATAATGAAGCAGCAGAAAGAGAAATTAACAAACCAAACCCATTTAAAATTGCACCAAAAATAATAAAATACCTAGGAATAAACCTAACCAAAGAGCTGAAAGATTTGTACTCTGACTATAAAACACTGATGAGAGAAATGAAGATGCAAAGAAATGGAAAGACACTCCATGAGCAAGAATTGGGGGAACACTGTTAAAATGTCTATACTACCCAAAGCAATCTACCCATTTAACGCAATTCCTATCAGAATACCAACAGCATTCTTCACAGAACTAGAACAATCTTAAATTTTTATGGAACCACAAAAGTTACAAAATGACTAAAGCAATCTTGAAACAGAAAAGCAAAGCTGGAGGCATCACAATTCTGGACTTCAAGTTATATTACTAAGATGTAGTAATCAAAAGAGTATGGTACTGGACAAAAATAGACACAGAGATAAATAGAACAGAACAGAAAACACAGAAACAAACCTGCAATTATATGGTCAACTAATCTTCAACAAAGCAAGAAAGAATATCCAATGGGAAAAAGACAGTATCTTCAACAAATGGTATTGGGAAAACTGCAACATGCAGAAGAATGAAACTGGACCACTTTTTCACACCATACACAAAACAAACTCAAAATTGATTAAAGATCTGAAACCATAAAAATCTTAGAAAAAAGTACAAGCAGTAAGTTCTCTGTCATCAGCTGTAGCAACATTTTTTTCTAGTTATGTCCCTTGAGACAAGGGAAAAAAAAGAAAAAAAAAACTATTAGGACTACATCAAAATAAAAATCTCCTGTACCATGAAGGAAATAACAAAACTAAAAGACAACTTACAGAATGGGAGAAGGTATTTGCTAATGACATATCTGATAAAAGGTTAGAGAACTCCACATACCCCCCCAAAATAATCCAATTAAAAATGGGCAGAAGACATGAACAGAGACTTTTCCAAAGACATCCAGATGGCCAACAGACAAATGAAAAGATAGATGTTCAACATTAATCATCATCAGAGAAATACAAATCAAAACTACAATGCAATATCTTGTCACACTTGTCACAATGGATAAAATCAACAACACAAGAAACAATAGGTGTTGGTAAGGATGTGGAGAAAGGAGAACCCCCTTGCGCTGTTGGTAGGAAACCAAACTGGTGCAGTCACTGTGAAAAACCACATGGAGTTTCCTCAAAAAGCTGAAAATAGGACTACTCTATAATCCAGCAATTGCACTATAGGGTGTTTACCAAAGAATACAAAAACAAGAATTCAAAGGGGTACATGCACCCCTACATTTATTTAAGTTTTATTTACAATAGCTAAGATATGAAAGCAGCCCAAGAGTCATTTGAATGATAAATGGGTAAAGAAGATATGGTATATATGTAGAATGGAGTATTATGCAGCCATTAAAAAAAGAAATCTTGCCATTTGCAACTACATAGATGGAGCTAGAGAGTATTATGCTGAGTGAAATAAGTCAATCAGAGAAAAACAAATACCATATAATTTCACTCAAATACAGAATTTAAGAAACAAAATAAATGAGCAAAGGGTAAAAAAGTGAGAAAGTAAGAGACAAATCAAGAAACAGACTTTTAATTATAGAGAATAAACTGATGGTTACCAGAGGGGAGGTGGG
Source organism: Meles meles (assembly GCF_922984935.1). Lineage (NCBI taxonomy): Eukaryota > Metazoa > Chordata > Mammalia > Carnivora > Mustelidae > Meles > Meles meles. The sequence goes on from NC_060069.1 coordinate 118,932,124, forward strand.
TGGAGGGACTGGTTAAATACGTGACAAGGTTATGGGGGTGCACTTGTGATAAGCATTGAGTGATGTATGGAATTGCTGATTCAGTAAATCATACACATGAAACTAATATTATACCGCATGTTAACTAAATGGAATTAAAATAAAAATTTAAAAATACCCTTCAGAACAATGTTCAGCCTTTCTTTTGGTACTTTTTAAACTTCATATTTAATATATGTTTGGTAAAATAGACACACTAGTGGCACCTGGGTGGCTCAGTGGGTTAAAGCCTCTGCCTTCGGCTCAGGTCATGGTCCCAGGGTCCTGGGATCGAGCCCCACATTGGGCTTTCTGCTTAGCAGGGAGCCTGCTTCCCCCTCTCTCTCTCTGCCTGCCTCTCTGCCTACTTGTGATCTCTCTCTTTCTGTCAAATAAATAAATAAAATCGTAAAAAAAATAGACACAGTAGTGAATAATTAGTAGATATGACTGCATATAGAAATAGTTTATAATACCGTTTCTGTGACTTGTTGGTAGGTGACTAATGTTTACTTGGAAACTCTTAAAAATCATAATTATACTTGTAGACATTTAGTCAAAAACTGAAGCATGATCTATCCTCCTTACTCTCTTTGGAAACAGGAATTTTGTAATACGTCCTCCTCTCCATTTTGCCTCTAAAGACCAAGACACCATTCTCCACCGGCAAAACAGGAAGGCTGTTGTGGCTCCCTCAATGAGAGTTTAAGTTACAAATCACATGATTTTATTTTTGTTCTATCTGTTATGACAATCAAAATTTTAGTAATTGTTCCATTTTATTTATTTATTTATTTATTTAAGAGAGAGCTGGGGCTAGAGGGGCAGAAGGAGAGGGAAAGAATCTTAAGCAGACTCTGCTGAGCGTGTAGCCCAATGTGGGGCTCGATCTCAAGACCCTGTGATCATGATGTGAGCCAGAATCAAGAGTCAAATGTTTAAGTGACTAAGCCACCCAGGTACATCAATAAGTGCCCCTTTTTAGAAACTCATTTTCCTTGCTTTATATAAAAGCACAAAAATGAATGTGGTCACCAGGTTACAAAGGTCACCAAGTGACCCTTGTAGGCACTGGTTTAAAATTAAAAATAAGGTAGCATTATACACAGTGGGCACCTGGGTGGCTCAGTGGGTTAAGCCTCTGACTTCGGCTCAGGTCATGATTCCAGGGTCCTGGGATCGAGCCCCGCATTGGGCTCTCTGTTCAGTGGGGAGCCTGCTTTCCCCTCTCTCTCTCTGCCTACCTCTCTGCCTACTTGTGATCTCTGTCTGTCAAATAAATAAATACAAATCTTTAAAAAAAAAAAGGTAGCATTATACACTACTCCTGAAAAAGTTTTTCCATTCAATCGTATATACGTCATGGCTATGCTCATGAGTCTTCAAATACATATCTGTTTTCTTCTTTGACAGCTAATGTATGTGCTGCTCCCTCATCTGCATACTCAAATATTTAGGCCTGCTGCAAACCACATGAGTATGGCTGAGTTAACCTCTTGTGTCCATGGCAGAGAGCTTCAGAATCTCTTGGCTGATGAGAGTCTCATGAATTGATAAGGTTTAGCCTTCCCTAATAAGCTGCCTCTAGCCAATAAATGTCATAATTCATGCAACAAAAATAACATTAGTTCTTTTTTTATTCCCTATCAAATGTGTAGTTAGGAGCAACATTGATCACCACTTCCTATTTAGCCAGGCAATCAAGTTTATCTTCAACTCATGCCCTGTTATATTAATGCATTTTGGGTCAAAGATTCAGAATGCAGAAATCCAAGGATATTCCAATTTTTCCATTTTGCTCTCAGAAACACTGTAGGTTTTGCATCATAGCTACAGGACTCAGTAATGATGCCATTAATCACTTGTTCTTTCAGATGTTTCCTCATGTCCTCCCTCTCATAACAGGCAATTCTTTGAAAAATCAGTCTTTGAAGGGCCACGACTGACAGAGATGGATAGGATGCTTAATCGCAGTGGCACACTATATATATATATATATATATATATATATATATATAGTATTAGAGCCTACTGCTGCAGCAAAAGCACACTATGTAAAGCTTTTTAGTCAGTAATGTTCTGGAGATAATAAACAACTCCAAAAACCAAACCTCTCCTTCCATGCTTGGTACTACAGCCACATACTCTATTCCTCAATGGTCCTGTCTCTTTCCTTCCCCAATTCCTATATTCTTATGTTCACTGTAATCACTACTTTCTTCCTTCTTCCTGTTTTATTTTCTTATAACTGAACACCAAAACACATATCCTTGAAGTTTCTATCTTTCTACATATGTACATTATAAATAAGACTCAACAGATGAATTTTCATAACTGAATCTGAAGTTATTTAAAATTGACAATACTAAAAAGAAAATTCTGATCCTTCTCCCTCAAAAAAGTGTCACTAAGATTAGGGGGCTTTGAAAAACTTGAAATCTCCTTCAGAATATTTACAATGATAATCTAATGATATTTGATGTCATTTAATTTCATTTGCAGTAATCCAAACACCTGATATAAAAATGGCATTCATATAAGAATAATATGTAATATGTTACATGCAAAATTTTAAATTTAATAGGCAGTAGTTTTACATTTTCCTCCAAATTACATATGTAGTTTTTCCCCTCTGTGGAGTTATGCAGAACAGGTAACACCAATTTGTACATTCTTACTAAGTTAATACCTTCTTCCTCCTTAGTTCAAGGAGTATGAAATATTAACTATGACTGAGAGAAGCTACGTTTGATCATTCTTTTTTCTATGTTGAAGCATATGAGAGACACAATTATTCTAATTACTAATAAAGAGATCAGTAAGTTGTTAAATAGCTATCCGGAGTGAATGCACTGTTTGTAACTATTGTCGTAGAGTAAATATTAATACTGCTCACTTCATTTCCAAAAGAAAAACAATTTGGATAATAATATACTTTCATTGTCATTGATTCACAGTATAGAGCAGACCAAAGTCTGATGATGGGAAACACCCCTAAGACAAGTTAATAGAAAATGATCACATATCTATAAGTTCAGAAACTTTTTCAAGATCTATATAGGGGCTCTTGGAAGCCATATCTAAATTGTGAATTAAGATTATTTCCTGAAATTATAAAACAAATTTCCAAATTTCTCAAATTCCTTTGTTCTTTTATTGTCTGTTAATAGTGTTTCTTCAGATTTCACTCAAGACAGAATCTTCCATGGCAACAGGATTCTGCTTATAAAGAAATATTAAAAGACAGAAGACACAGGACAATTATTCTATCAGCACATAACTATCAAATATTTTTAGCATTCCAATTACTCCTCAATGAGAATGAGCTTATTCATAATGTCAGATGTTAACCTCGAAGAAAGAGACAGACCCTGAACAATTGTACTGACTTCATATTAAATCAATCTTTGTATTTGCCACATTGCTCTACTTTAAATCATGAGTATCACTTTTACACCACTATGAAAATTAATATGCTGACATGTAATGGGTTGAACAGTGCCTTCCCCTCACCATACTTCATGTCTCTCTAGAACCTGTAAATATGACCTCATTTTGAAACAGAGATGAATTTTGTAGGTGTAATCAAGCTAATCCAAATACTTTGTAATCCAATGACTTGTGTCCTTGTACGGAGACACAAACACACACAGAGAGAAGGCAGCCATGCAAAGACAGAAGCAGACAAGTGGAGAAATGCAGCTACAAGCCCAGGGATGCCAAAGACTACTTGGCAAACACCAGGAGCTCGGAAGACTCAAGAAAGAATTTTTTCTGAGAATCTTCAGAAAGAATATGGCTTTGTCACTACTTTGATTTTAGATTTTTGGTCTTATCACCATGAGAAAACAAAATAAATTCCTGTGTTTTAAGGCACCACTTGGTGGAAATTTGTCATGGAAACCCTAGGAAACTAATACATGACATAAAGTATGTTATGATATATAGTAATAATTCCTGATTAGGCCGTATTTTTAACTTGTCATAAATGGGTACTTAAATTGTCTAATAAATTATGTTTCTTACATGTAAAAACAAAGACTAATTGGTCATACTTATTATTTGAGGAATTCGTTAATGGGGAAATCCTGGGAATAGAAGAATCCTTTGAAACTTTGATTACTCTATATCCCCAGGTAGTAAGAGGTGGTAAATCAGGGCTAGGACATGAAGGAAAAAAGGTATTACTGAGGTTGGGAATCTATCCTTCCCTACTTATTATGAAATGACAATTTTCTTCTGCCAGCTATGTTTTTCCCATTTTCGTATAAATTCTATGTCAGCTATGTTTTTTTCCCATTTCAATATAAATCTATGTCTTATCCTTACCATGGCTCCCAATAACAATATTTAAGTCCCATTACAAATATTAAATAATTATGTAGGCATTGTTTTAATACTAAAAATAGTTTGGATAATGAATATTAAACAATAACATATGCAAAGGCAGCACTTCATTTCTAGGCATTGTTCTAGTAAAGAGTTAAATATCAATTATGTACCATTAGTTTCAACAGATGTTTTCCTTCTTTGGCAATATTTACTTCCAAACAAGTAACCACAAAAACAATGATTTGTTAAAAACCCAAGTAATGCTAAAGTTTATAAAACTAATAGTTTTCCTTTTTATTCATTTTAGATGTAGAAGTCAAAGTTTTAGGGTTAAAAAATTGTGGATTGAGGGAAAAATGTTTTGCCTTGAGAACTGCCTAGCACTAAGTGGAAGCACTGGCTAGTTTACCAAGGAAGACTAATTCATTCCCCCATGCCATAACTTCCATGGACAAAGGGAGAAATTACCAAATTGTATATCCTGAGATGCCAAAATTTGTTGTGAAGATTTCCATTACATCATTCACAATGTCAATCAGCTTATTAACAAAATTTTGAAAATTTTGGAACCCATCTGGAAAAAGTCTTACATAAAGGAAATCACTGAACTGTGCTTTAATTTTAATTGTCATCCCCCCCCCTTCACTTTGCTGTTCTTTCTAAATATGTAGCTATATTAGAATTTGTGATTATGTTCATTAACATCTTGTCAGGGACAAATGATACATTTAGTTTTACATAGAAGGACAAGCCTGAAAAAGAGCATATTTTGAAGACACTGAATAAAGATTGCTTTTCTAAACAGAGTAAGTCTGTGAACAGAAGAGACAGTCCAGGACGGAGAATACAGAAAGATGCCCTTCTGGCCGAATAACATCCTCTCTGCTTCCTAGCTATAAACCCAAAGAAACAGAAGCAGAGTAACTTGTCTTCTTTCCTCAACCAGTGAGATCTGGTTCTAGCATTTACCTACCAAGATCTGCCTGAAAGTGAATTACATAATGGGTCAATAGCTGAATAAGAAGAAATCTGTTCTGCTAACAAACACTTAGCAAAATCACTACTCAGCATCAACAATGCTGATAAACAGAGAGAGAAGTCACCTAAAGCTTGGTACAAAACACATAAAATTAAGGTAATTGGCATTGGATGGAATTGATGTTTGCACAAAAACTTTGCTTTGGTATTTGTAGAAACCTTTTTAGGGAATGACAGTACAATGTATTTCTAAAAATCACATTATTTTGTTATTCCGACAAAACTGTAACACCTATTTCTATATGACTTTTTCCCTCTGAAATCCTATGAATGATATTGGGGGAAATAGCTATTTTAATTTTGTGGGAGCTTTTTAATGACTAACAAAACAAAGGACAGAAACATTGTTTACACTTTTTAATCTTGAATGCCTTTTGGAAAAAGGACTGGTTCTAAAATTTTAAGTTGATGATTTATGCTTAAAAACTATTCAATCTTAATAGATAAAGAAAAGTTTGCAAAACACTATGAAGTATATAAAAGGTCCTCTATTCAACAGTTCAGTGATGAGTTTTAACTTTTGTTATGTTGAATTTCTGGTCAAGATGATATAACAATCCCTTGCTTTGATGACCCATCTCTGTTCAACACAGAGAAATCATAAATAAAATATAAAACCAGACAATCAAAATTACACAGCTCAGGCAAAAAAAAAAAAAAAAAAAAAAGTTGAAAATTCCTTGGAAGAAAAAGTAAACAAGGGGTAAAAAAAACATTAAGGAGACCTGATTTCATAGAGCTGCTGAGACCCTAGTGTGAAAGCAAGTGCTGGTAGTTGGTAGTTTTAACTCCAGGCCTGGCAAAGAACTGAAAATCATTCACATGAGGCTAAAGAGAGGGGCCAGGCTTACTGCTGGAAGCTTGACTTTTCACACTATGTCAGTGCCCACTTCAACACAGAAAGGAAGCTAAAAACAAACATGGTTGCTGAGCAATATGCTGGCACAGTCTGGTCACAAAGAACTGAACCAGACTGAAGAAACCAAACGCTAGGGATGAGCCAATAAAACCACAATGACACAAAGTTAACATGGATGAAAACAGATTCACAATATAGTCCGAAAAGATTTATAAATATATTTAAGATGTCAGTAATATAAATGATGGAATAACTTTCATTTTAAGAAAAATAAAAATAAATGTGTGAAGAGGCAAAGACAGAGTGAAATGAAATAAAAGGTAAAGATTACAAAAAGAATCATAAATATGCACAGACTCACACATAGACTAATTGATATGAAATCAGAGGACAGGTTATGCACGAGACTGGACAAAAAAGATTAACATTGGCATATACATTGAAACACAGTACTAGTAACTTATCCTGATTTACCTAAAAGAATTTAAAATTATGAAGGACGTGATAAGAAATATAGAGAATAGAATGAAAGCTTCTAGTATTTGACCTATGACAAGAAAATAGAATACCTGAGAAGATAATAGTTGTGAATTTTCTTCAAGAGGATTAAAAAACAACTTAAAAAAATAAATCCCATGAGTTCTCAAATTAAATGTAAATTCTTAGAATGAGAGGATATTACTGAGAAGCAATACTCAACAATCATTCCATGAGCTTCCCTACATATCTGACTCCCACTGAAATTAGGGCATGTGGCTAGTTCTGGTGAATGCACTATAAGAAGGGATATGTCACATTTAGGCCAAAGCTATGACAGAGGAGTGTGTGGGTGGGAATTCTCCCCCTACTATTTGAGATTAATAGCTATAGCTATTCAAACAAGAAACTGACCTAAGCCTCAAAGTTTAAAAGAAAATATTGTTTTCAAATAAATGATATGTCTTCAACGAGAAAGTCTTCACATCTCTAAAACCATCTGTGAGACTCTGACACTACACCAGTAGACTATGAAACCTGTGTACCTCACAAGACACTTCTGTTACAGTTATGGATGAGGAAAAAGAGCTTGCTCAAGGGCAGAATGAGGGGTCACAGAACAAAATAAATCTGGGAATTTCTCACAGGTAATAGAACCAAGTATATGGCTAAATGTAGAGTTCAAAGAATTTTCACCTAGTGAACAGACTCATGTGGCCATCATCCAAATCAAAAATAGATTAGCAGCATCTTAGAAGCCATTATTTTACCTTCTTTGAGTCACCACTACCTTGACTTTTAATATTATGGATTCACTTTGCCTGTTTTGAATCTTATATGCATGGAATCACATGGTTTCTAGTTTCTTTCATTCAACATATTTACGAGATTCATCCATTCTACTGCTCATTTTTGTTGCTTTGTAGTATTGCCTTTTGGGCCTAGAGCACTATTTATTTATTTTACTCTTGACTGACATTTGTGTTCATTCATATCTCTTGGTGAACATGTTACACAGTTCTGTTCCATTTATACCTAGAGGTAGGGTGGTAGGAAATGGATGTTAAGATTTAGTAGAAATTACCAAACAGTTCTCCAAAGTAGTTATAATAATTTTCATACTAGTAGTACATGAGCCCAAATCCTTTCTAAAATCCAACTTTTAAAACATTTTACCCATTCTGTTATGTGTACATTAAAAACTCATGCGATTATTATTCTAGTATTTCGATTAAAACAATGAACATACAAAAACGCTCAAAGACCTTTAAAATGAACATCCCTATAGCCACCTATTTTATACTTTAACATTCCACTACACCTTTTTAAAAATCACTTATCAATCCCTTTATCTATCTTTTTTCATTTTCTGGTGCATTTTGAAGAAACTGAACTCCTTTTCATATGTCTATTGATTATTTGGCTACTTTGTTTCTCCAATACCCATTCAAGTCTTTCACATATTTTTTCTTTCCTGTCAGCTGTCTTCTCATTGGCTTGCAGGAATTTTTTAAGATATCTATTCTGAAGATGAGTCATTTGTTATGTGGCTGTATTACAGATAACTTCTTCCAATCTGTAAGTTGACTTTTCCCATTTCTTTTCTTTTTTTCCTTTTCTTTTCCCTTTTTTTTCAAAGATTTATTTGAGATTGATAGAGAGAGAGAAAACATGCATGGTGGGTGAGAGGCAGAGGGAGAGGGAGAAAGAAAGAATCTCAAGCAGACTCTCTGCTGAGCAAGAAGCCCAATGCAGGGCTCTGTTTCACAACCCTGAGATCACGACCTTAGCTGAAATCAAGAGTTGGACATTTAACTGACTAAGCCACCCAGGCTCCCAAAATTTTCTCATTTTTAATGGTTTCTTTCAATAATGAAAGTTCTTAATGTAGTTCAATTTAGATTTTTATTCTTGTTCATCAAATTTGGTGTCGTGTTTAATAAATATTTGCCTACTTGAAGCTCATAAAGATTTCCTTTTAAAATCTTTATAATTCCATCTTTCACGTCTAGAGCTCCAGCCCATTTCTGTGAATGGTGTGAAGGATCAAGATACATTTTTCCCATACGGATATTCAATTGACCCCAGAAACATTTATTGAAAAAAAAATTTTTCCCCAATTACTTCAAAGTAATCTGATTATAAATCAGGTAATCTAATACATGGTTGATCTATTTCTAAATTTTCTAGTCTATTAGTCCAATTTGTCTATACTTGTACCAATATCATACCATATTAATTACTATACATTATAATTAGTTTTGATGTTTTCCACTATAAGTGTCTAAATATTTTATTATCCAGATTTTCTTGGCTATTCTTTGATTTTGTAAAAAATTTTAGAATTGGCTTGTCAATTTCCACACCCACACAAAAAAGAAAACTAAATGGAAAATAACAAGTGTTGATGAGGATATGGAAGAACTAGAACCCTTGTAACATCACAGATGAGAATGTAAAATGGTTCAGCCACTGTGGGAAACAGTTTGGAAGTTCCACAAAAAGTTAGACATAAAACTACCATATGACCTAACAATTCCATTGCTAAGGACATACTCCACAGAACTGAAAACAGATATTTAAATATATGTATATGCACAGCAGAACTACTAACAATGAAAAAGTAGAAATAGTCTAAATGCCCATCAATGGTTGAATGAAAAAACAATTGTGATATACAAATACGACAAAATATTATTCAGCCATAATAAGGAATGAAGTACAGGTACATGCTACACGATGAAGCTCATGAATAAAACTCAGAAACATTAGTTAAAGAAGTTAAACACAAAGGGTCACATATGGTTTAATACAATTTATATGAAGTATCCAAAATAGGTAAATCCATAGAGACAGAAAGCAGATTGCTTTCTGGCTTATTGCCAGGTGCTGGGGGAAAGGAAGAGTAAGAAGGAACTGCTTAATGGATACAGGGCTTCCTTTTGGAGTCATAAAATGTTTTGGAAGTAGACAGAAGAGATCGTTGCATAATATTGTGATGGGTGCACTGAATAATTCACTCTAAGATGGTTAATTTTGTGTCGATTTTACCTCATTTTTTAAAGGGGAAAAACAAAAACTAGATGAAGTATTTATTTGGATTGAATTCATTAAATCTACAGTGTATTTTGAGAGAATTAACTAACATATAATAGTGAGTATTTCAACCCATGAATATATATACTTTGCATTTCTATAAGTTTGTATGTTCTCTAAAGACCATTTGTGGTTATCAATATAAAGTGTTCTTGCATATATTTTTCATGGATTTATTTCTAAATATTTGTAGTTTTTGATGTTATTAAAAATGATACTTTAAAATATTTTTGTCATTAGTATACAGAAATAAAATTGATTTTTGCATATTGACCATGTATCCATTATTATATTCATTGATTTTTATCCCCATTTATTTTACAAAGGTGGAATGCTGAAAATGCATCTTTAATGAAATAAGGAATTATGAACAGCACAGTTTTAAGTGTAATATGTATAGCTGTCATCTAAGGAAAGTTTTATCTGCTTTTTAGATTTTTTTTTTAAATTTATTTATTTTTTCAGCGTAACAGTATTCATTGTTTTTGCACAACACCCAGTGCTCCATGCAAAACGTGCCCTCCCTATTACCCACCACCTGTTCCCCCAAACTCCCACCCCTGACCCTTCAAAACCCTCGGGTTGTTTTTCAGAGTCCATAGTCTCTTATGGTTCGCCTCCCCTTCCAATTTTTTTTTTTTATAAACATACAATGTATTTTTATCCCCAGGGGTATAGAACTACCCTATGCTTTTTAGATTTTTACTGAAATAATAAAAAAACAGTCTTACAAGGACTTAAATGCAAGGATCGATAATACTTCAGTATTAAAAAAAAGCAAAATGCTAAAACATATTAAGTGCTCTGCAAGTGAAAATTTATGAAGTATGTTTTTCTATAATAGTACTAATACATACTCAAAAATAATCTATCAGTTTATTCTATTTTTCTCTTAAACTAATATTTACTGTTACTCTATGCCAGAAATTAATGTTAGATACTGAGGATCGACTAGTAACAAGTTAGATAATATTTGTGAAGGTTTACTTTATGTGTTTTTCACCATTCAAATTTTATTTCTACTCCTTGGTAAAGGATAATAATCTATTGGATGCTCAGAGATTTCAAATCTTAAAAAGCTATTGGAAACCATAGTGTATAAATATTATGTAAGAGAGAAACCATTTACTGGAATGATATAAACTTTTCTATATCTAGACAGACAAATCACAGCCAGCAGACGTGTGATAATATTTAATAGGATTAGATAAAGATAGCTTCTTAGCCATATGCACAATATTACTACACTAAAACTAGCCTGTTAAGTCCCTGTCCCTGGTGTGAAACTTTTAACTACTCGGCCTACATTCAACAAGAGTGATCTTTTCAAAATGTAAGTCTGCTTACTAAGATCTATAAATTTATTTTGATGTTAGGATAATGATAACATGCCTCATCATGGCCTACAAGGCCTTGTTTGTAAATGATGCTCACACCCTCTTTCACCTTCTATGTCTTCTTGCCTGACCTACCTTTTGCTTCTATCTTTCTGCTTAACCTGTCTCCCTCCCTCCCCCCACTCTCTCTCTCTCTGATCTCTACTCACAAAGACCTCCACTCATTTAGTCTCATGTGATTTGCAAATTCTGTTCCCTACTTCCTGAGAAGTGTTTCTTTCCTTCTTTTTTCCTGCCAGCATACTTACTCTCTGTCTTCCCTCCACTGTCACTTAGTGAAGACTTTTTCTGATTTTCCTGACCAGATTATACCCCTTATTACAAACTTCAGTGGCATCTCTCCTTCATAACGTTTATACTTAACAGATTTAAAGTTGTACATCAACCATATTTTGTGATTATTTGAATAATGTCTACCTCCCATCACTGGTTTTAAGGACAAGGACCATATCTTTGCTTATTATTTTAGTCTTATAGCCAAGAACATAGCTTATAATAAATAGTTGCTAAATGGATGGATAGATATAAAAATTAATGACGTGGTTGAATAAATGCTAGCAATTCTTTTCTCTCTGAGTCAATTTTTTTGAACCACAACTTCTATCATTTTTATCAATAGTCTTTCTTATTTTTTATATTTTTTAACATCAGTAATGGGTAACATCTCTTAGATATCTAACAAGACCAGATTCTGCTTATTCTTCCTCTTTCTAATCTCATGAAGCATACAGTAAATTTTAAAGATATTTTTCTACATACATATAGTATATATTAATTTTATATATTAACTCTGGATTTCAGAGGTAACTTGAAGTCATTTCCTGCTAATGTTTTTGTTTATTGGGAAAACATCAATAATAAATCACACTGAATACTTTTAAAATTACACACTGATTACAAATTCATAAAATATACCTTAGAACATAAATACATATTTAATAAATGTTTTCTTTTTTAATAATAAAAGAAATGTATACCTATTGTGGAGAATTTTGGGAAAAAATATGAACAAAAAACAAATGACCCATATTCTCATGACCTAGAGGAAAACGTTCTTAGTAAGTGGTTTTATATCTTTTCATGTTTTTTTGCTCTAGCACAGTTTAAAAATTAAAAACGTTTTACTTTTTATTTCACTCAGTATCACATAATAAATACTCCAATGTTATTTATGTCTACAACAGAAATATAAATTTTAATGGTTGTATAATATGCAACTCCATCACGCTGGCATATGATCTCATCCTCAAGTTCACCTTGTAGTTAAAGATGGCTGTGAAGCTCTAGACATCTCATCTGTATTCTAGATAGCAAAAGGGGATGCATCAGTCCAAAAGATGTGACCTCAAATTGACAGAGCTCATTTTAAGCAGCCTAGAAATACCACAAAACACCTTCATTTACAACTCCACTTACATCTCATTGGCTAGAACATAATGTTTGGTCACAACTGGCTGCAAAATATGTTAGAAACATTAAGTTTTTTTAGTTGGATGTACTGCTCTCTCAAAATAAAGTTCTGTTAATGAGAGAGTAAAAGGAGGATGGATATTACATGACAACCAGTAGTTTACTCCATTCAACTAAAATCCATTTTCTCTTCTTCCCGGGGCTAACTTACATTTTCTGCTTCCCCTGTAAGTGGGTATAATAATGTGAATGGGATGTACCCAATAAAATATGTGCCACTTCTGAACTTTTAAGAAGGAGGATTATCCTCTCCACAGAGAAGAGGAGGAGGAACTCCTGACAACTGGAAATACTGACTTTAGACTATTACGACAGTGAGAATAATAATATCCTTTTGTGGTTAAATTACACATTGGGGTTTATTTGTAATACAGTTGACATTACCAGAATATTAGCTATATAATTTATCATCCAAACAAGGAAACTATTAAAAATGAATGGGGCACAATTAATAATTAGCCTAGGACAACAACAACAACAAACAGGACGTTCCAGGCAAACCAGGACTGGTCATCCAAGCAATTACTATAGCGTTTTTAAATAGAATAAAAATAACTATTATATGTTTTCTGTACCTATTTCTTTATTGTAATATCTATAATGTGGTTTTTTTTTTTTAAGATTTCATTGATTTATTTGAAAGGGAGGGGAGGCAGAGAGAGAAGCAGACTCACCACTGAGCTCTTTAATAACAAAGAGCCCAACACAGGGCTCAAGGCTTGATCCGAGGATATGGGGCTGAAGCCCAGGACCCCAGGATCATGACCTGAGCTGAAGGATTATGTTTAATTGACTGAGCCACTGAGGTGTCCCTAATGTGGGTATTTCTTAGAGCACTTCTCAATAGTAACCATGAAGAAATCCCTTCTCATGTGCATCAGAAAGCACTGCTTTTAAGGAAAGCATATAATTTGATTAAATGAATAAAGTTATTAAATTGAGCAAACTAAATCAACAATAAGATTAATATTACATCTCCAAATGTGATCTATAGAATGAGCAAAGACTCAAAGGAAAAAAAAATGTGTGTGCATGTGTCTGTGTGTATATATTTAAATCCTAGTTTCATGCTTTTATTTGAAAGACTTTTTAAATTACACTGATATTATGCTATACATTGCTACCTAATTATAGGTGAGCTGAAGATTAAGTATTACATTTATAGGCACAACAGATTTTGCTTTGCTAAAATAAAACAAAGTCAAACCATTTTAAGTACCTATTTTGCTTACTATGGTACATTAGTTCAAAATACTAATTGCATGGAATACAGATTACAAAAATCTATTTAACATTTAATGCTGACCTATGCTTTTTGAAGCTTGACTGGTTAACATAAATTTTCTAAAATTTGCAGTCCATCTATCAACCATTAAAAATCCATATGTTCTATTTTTTATCTTCATCTTTAATAACAAAGTGCAGGATTAATAACCATCTGGGGTTAATACTTCCCAGATGTGATTCAGATCATCAACTGTCTAAACCAGTCATTAATTCTTTGAAAGTATATTAAGTCCTGATTGGGGTTGCTTAAATAGCTTATAAGCTCTTTTATAAGCCTTTATTTCATAGATAAGTATCTTTCCCACCCACCTTTCAACTTTAATTTTAGTGGAAAAAAATTGATAATGGGAAAATGGATTAGATTGTCTAAAATATAAAAATGGGAGTAAATGTATAAACTTCTCTTCCTGTACTCAAGCTGACAATGCTGAATAAGAATTCAGTTCAATTTTCACAACCATTTAGTCTTTTATTAACAGATGATTTGACCCAAAGATTATATCAAACTGTTCCAGGACCAATGACAGTTGCAAAATATAGCATTTAACCAATATCTTATCTAAAATAATTTGCTACTTATATATCTATTCAGCAATCCAAACAACTTTTATTAAACATCTGTCATATGACAATCACTATATTGCCTAATTCAGATACAGATGACACACCCAATCCATCTGAGAGTTCACAATCTGGTAGGAGACAGATATTCAAATATTGAGAAAGAAATGCTATGATACACACCGAGTTCTAGATATCCCCAAAAAGGAGATTCCTAATTCAACTTTATGCAGGATAAGTCTCCCCAGAAAAGATGGAAAATGGTCTTTGCTTTTTAAAGACAAATAAGAAAAAGCCAGAGAAAATAAGATTGGTTGGCAACAGAACTTTCTAGATAAACTCAATCGCATGGTCTTATATCCAGAAACAGAGTAAGTTACATAGAAGAAATTACAAAAGTCTCTGTAGAAAAGGCTGGAGGCAGGAATGGCTGAAGGGCAGAGAATATCAGAAGGTAGAAATGAAAGAGCAGCTGTGGGCGCAGGTAAAGGGAATCAGGATGAAATAGGGACAGAATTAGATCTTTAGTTTTCAGATCAGTTCTGGCCATAGGATAAGGGTGTGCTGGAAAGGCTGGTGGGAGGGGCTGGAGAAAAACGTAAAGCAAATGGATAATTTAAAACACATCCACGGTGATTTGGAGAAGAAATGAGGAGCAAAGTGATGCTGTAATGATAGAGAATGATTTTAAAGAGATTTAAGGAGGTAGAATCAACAGGATTTGGTGACTGGCTGTGGGGTTTAAGGATGAGTCAATTACTTAAAATATGAAGAATTAAATTTATAAGAATGTCTGGCCTATTATACTTCATCTACTTGGTAAGTGTTTTACTAAAAATCCCTTAGAGTTCATTAAAGAATTTAGCATTTGCATTGTGCCTGCTTTGGATTTAGATGTAGACGCTTTGTTTATAAACGAAATGGTTTATAAATATCTTGAATGATTCTGGTTAAAATAATTAGAAATTTGATAAAACCAGAAACTGAACTTAGATTATGCAATATGAGAATTCATGTTAAAAGAACAACTGTAAACTCTTCTTGGAAGTAGGAGACCAGAAGATAAAGCTTTATAAGTAACAATGTAAAAAACAAAACAAAACAAAACAAAAAAAAACCACAAAGAAAATAAAGGAAAGACTATATTCTGTCATTCAATGGTAATTGGGTAAATGAGATCCATACCTTTAAAAACAAATATGCTTGGGGAAAGTTCTTTCAACCGGTGAAAGACAAGGAAGCAATTTATTTATTTGTTTGTTCATTTGTTTATTTTTGCAGAGGATGCTATACAGTAAGGAATTCTGAGATAGAGAAAAGTACCACAAATCACAGTTTCTCAGCATTATCAACAATAGACAAGTTATGGAAAGAGCCCAAATGTCCAACTGATAAATGGATAAGGAAAATGTGGTATATATACACACACATATCTATATGACGGAATATAACTCAGCCATAAAAAAGAAAAGTCTTGCTATTTGCAGTAATGTGGATGGAGCTAGAGAGTATAATATTAAGCAAAACAAGTCAGAGAAAGACAAATACTGTATGACTTCACTCATATGTGAAATTTAAGAAACAAAACAAATGAACAATGAACAAATGAACTAAAACAAATGAACAAATGGAGGGGAAAAAAGAGCCAAACCAAGATAGACATTTAACTATAGAGAATAAACTAAGTGTGATGGAGGGGAGATGGGCAGGAGATGGGCTAAATGGGTGATAGAGATTAAGGAGGGTACTTGTGATGAGCACTGGATATTGTATGTAAGTGATGAATCACTAAATTCTATGCCTGAAACTAATATTACACTGTATGTTAACTAACTGGAATTTAAATAAAAACTTGGAAGAAAAAAAAAAAGAAATCACAGTTGCCCAGATATTAAATATTTTAAAATTCATGCACTCTAATAAGTTGTGCATATTCATTCATCTGCTTCCTCTCATTGCTTACATGCAGGGGAGGTCACTTATCCATGCGTGAGTTGATAAAAGAAGACCTGCATCTCCAGGTAATTAATGTCACTGTGTTCTCTTCAAGGAAATTCTACCTTCCAAAGGTTTTATGTTTCCTGGCCAGGCTTAAAACAGTGTCAGTGTTTCACTGCCTCCTTCTTGCTGTCACCGCTGCTGCCACTACCACCGCCACGATCATCATCCTCAGGTTTACAATCTGCCTTTACAATTTGATAGCTCAAGTAAGGGAATTCATTTTAAGAATACCCAAGGGCTGAATCTGGAAATGTAGCAGCAACCTGGTCAGCTCCAGAGTGTTGACGACCCCATCTTTTTCTCATGGTCTTTTCTCCACATGTGCTATGTTCTCTTCTGCTCCTTTAACTCTCCTTTAACTATGCCATTTTCTGCTCTCAGAATTTCTACTTGCACATGACTTCAATTCATTATTCTTCACTAATCCTTTTCTGTATTTTTCAGTGTATCTTTTTTTTTTTAGATTTTTATTTATTTATTTGACAGACAGAGATCACGAGTAGGCAGAGAGGCAGGCAGAGAGAGAGGAGGAAGCAGGCTTTCTACCGAGCAGAGAGCCGGATGCGGGACTCAATCCCAGGACCGTGGGATCATGACCCGAGCTGAAGGCAGAGGCTTTAACCCACTGAGCCACCAAGGCGCCCTCAGTGTATGTATCTTTATGGAACAAGTTTCAGATTGTTCTTATCCTGTAAGGAAATTCCTAAATTCCTATAAAGGAATATTATTAGTTTAATAATTTAAGGAAATCATATGTAAGAGGTGAGAGTTGGCTAGTTAGCCAATGAACTGCATGACTTTTGATGAGGTTTCCACCTGTGTCCCAAGAAGATGTGGTTGAAGGAGTAGGACATCTTAGCACTAACCATAACAGATAACCTTTATTAAAGACTCTAGGTCAATTTACTTAGAAGATGGTGTGAGAATGACAAATTCTAACATTTCTCTTATTTTTTCCTCTAATTTCACTAACATTTATAATAAACTTATTTCTATGGGGTGATTTATTTTTTTTATTTTTGTATGAGATTACTCCATATATTATACCTAATTAGCTTACAGTCAATAACAGACATGTATAAAGATATGAGACACAAAAGAATAAACACAAAAGAGATACACTAAAGGAATCTTTCTCTAGTTCTTTTCCAAGAGAAAAAATACGAAAACAATCTAAATATGCACCAAATATTCTTACGCCACTAACTAACAAACTGTCTTTAAAAATTAATCATCTTTTGCTTTGAGACATCCTTTGGTCTTCAAAGATGAATTTATCTTTTTCTCAGCACTTTTCAATAACTACATATCTTTTTATAAACCATCTGTGTCATTCTAACAAGACTGTAACTAGATTAAGACTGCATTTAAACCACCTTATAGGTTATTTTATAGCCTCCACAGCATCAATCACAATGTTGAAACTAATGCATGGTTTTAAGTACACTGAATGACTAATAATCCTGGCTTTGAGATTAAGATGACCCTGGACTTAATGCCAGTTCTTTCAGTCAATATCACCATAAACTTAGGCAGGTTATAGGACTTTTCTCAGGTTTACTTTTCTTATGCATAAAATGATACTAATAACATTTACTTCATATAGGTATTATTAGGACTAAATTTAAAAAGTTTATGAAATGTATAAACTTTTATACATGTCACAGTTCTTACTGCAGAACTGTGACATTAATAATTTGAACATTCTGAGGCAGAAATTTGCATTGGGTCTCCTGTGAAGCCAAGATACATGGAACTAAATTTCTAAGAGCTCCCAGGAATGTCATGGTCTACTACTCAACCTGTATACCACAGAAAAGCTCTTCCTTTATTGATTTGTAAAGAATAATAGCAATAATGCCAGGTAAATAGAGACATAAGAACTTGATTTACTTTTTTTAGATTAAATGAACTTAAAAATAAAGCCAACCATAACTGGTAATAAAGATCAAGTGAAAAATTGAGACTGTTCACTGCATAAAAACAGAAGGTGGGGAAAATTAAAATCATAATTTGCAAAATTATTTAAGCAAATGTTTCTGCCAATTATATAAAGTCTGCCAGTTGAAAATGTAAGGAACCACTTCAAAATATGCCAGAGCATTCAGTTCTTCTTAGCAAGGCCTGCCCCAGGAGAAACTATTTTATCAAAGCCTAACCTACTTGAAGGAAGGAAAATGGGTCCAGCAGGCTCTAGACTTCCATGTAGAAAGAGGAAAATGGCCAACTCCAATTCCCTCTGGCCATGCTATCCCACCTAATGGTCAAGTTCAGAGTCTAGGGGCACAGGCTCACCAAAAGAAAGAGGCCCAATTATAGAACTAGAGAAGACTTTCCCACCCCCAACACCTCACTACTATATTACAGTGGTCTGCTGACATCAGTTTCTTTAACTCAGACATCATGTCCACCTTTTAATAACAAATTACAAGATGTGCTAAAAGGCAAAAATAAAACCACTAGTTGAAGAGACTGAAGAAGCATTAGAACCAGTCAGATACAGCAAGAATGTTAGAATTATCAGACCAGGAATTGTTAAAAGTTATGCAAAGCATTTAATAGATAAAGAAGACAATGTGTAAGAAAAAATGTGTTATGTAGAGAAATAAATGAATCAAAAGAAATGGAAGAGGTCAAGAACAATGTAACAAAAGGACTCTTAATTTTCACCCAGATCATGATCTCAGGCAGGGTCATGAGATTGAGCCCTGCAAAGGACTCCACACTGGGCATGGAGCCTACTTAACATTCTCCCTCTCTCTCTGTCTCCCTCTGCCCCTCCCCACTGCTCATATGTGCTCTTGCACTTAAAAAAAAAAAAAGAAAAAAAAGTCTATGAGTTTGAGAATATGACAATAGAAACTTCTAAAACTGAAGAGCAATTTCTTTCAAATGTGAACCATAGACTGAAATTAATATGATGGATATTTAGAAACTACTACATATGCTGAGAAGTTTCTCAGAAGAAGAACTATTTAGGTACCAGTTTTGAAAGCAGTAACTGAAGCAATCCATTTTTTAAAATGTTATAACCAAAGCTTATATTTTCAGAATTCAAACACATATGTATAAGTTTTTAGTAATTTCAATGTATTATAAAACGCATAAAAATGCAACACTGAAGTCTTCTATGATAAATTGGTTCCTATCATATGAAATATAGAAATTACAAACAAAAATAGAAATTAATTATTAGTAGGTATTCCATTCCCTATCACTAATACATTCTATCTTTGGTTTCTCAACTTTGGAACAATGATATTAGGAAATGCCTGGCTCTAAAATATGGAATACAGTACCTTTTCACACAGTTTTATTATAATGTAAGACTTTTATTATAAAAATCTTTCATTTTTGTTCATTATAAAGATCATTAGCAACTAAATTATATGTCCACTTATAGTTTTATTTAGACATGAATGACCTGTACCCTAGTCTCCTAACCACTTCAGGGTAAATTTCCTAATACCAATTTACTATGTTTAACATATAAGATCACATATCTTGTATCATCTTGCATTATACAAACCCTAAAGGTTATCTAAGTCACAACCTGCCAAAATGCCTATATATTTGAATTCAATATTTTCCATCTGAGTTTTCTAATCTCTAATTATCGTAATTAATAGAAAATTCAACTTAATATATCCAACAGCACTTTTTTTTCTATTAGTATTCAATTTTCTCTTAAATCTTTTTGTTAAGGTGTACTTCACTGTTGAAAAGGAAGCTTGATTTTAAGTATTGGAGTGTTCTATATCCATGTCCACTACAACTTTGTATAAAAGATCTGATCTACTGTATATATACGTAGTCAAAACAGGAGAGTGGGGGGAAAAAAATCTGGGATAAGTGAACCTTTCATTTTCTTGCCAACAATATTACTAAGAATAAAAATAAATAGTGAAAAATCTTTCAGGTGGTTCACTAAGTGCTTAAAAATCAAGTTCTTGCATCAACATTAAGTATTTGTAATACTGAATCAAATAATACCTTATGGAATTATTATTACTATGAAATGTTATCTTTTAACTCTCATATTTTGTTAGGTGTAAGTACTGTTAATAAATGGTATGCAGTTACCCAAACAAGTCATTTATCTTTTTGATTACAGTATCAAAACTAAAAAGCCAAAGGGCTATTAAATGTTAAGTAGTATCAAATATAATTTTAAAAGCTCAAAGAGACAAACCATAAATGACTCTTAATCTCACAAAACAAACTGGGGGTTGCTGGGGGGAGGTGGGCTTGGGAGAGGGGGAGGGGGTTATGGACATTGGGGAGGGTATGTGCTATGGTGAGTGCTGTGAAGTGTGTAAACCTGGCGATTCATAGACCTGTACCCCTGGGGATAAAAATACATTATATGTTTATAAGAAAAAAAAAATTGGAAGGGGAGGTGAACCATAAGAGACTATGGACTCTGAAAAACAACCTGAGGGTTTTGAAGGGTCGGGGGTGGGAGGTTGGGGGAACAGGTGGTGGGTAATAGGGAGGGCACGTATTGCATGGAGCACTGGGTGTTGTGCAAAAACAATGAATACTGTTACGCTGAAAAAATAACTAAATTTAAATTAAAAAAAGGAAAAAAAATTGTAAGAAAAAAAGAAGTACACTGGGTGATGTAAGGAACTGTCGAATGACTATATTGTACTATATTATATGATACTGTATGTTAGTGGCACTGGAATTAAAATAAAAACTTAATAAAAAAAGCTCAAAGAAAACAATGTAAGTCTTTAATCATCAAATTTCTTTTTTATGTTATGAAGTCTTTCATTTTTCTAGTGGATAGCAGTTACTTTTTATTAGTCAGAATTAATATTAAGCCAGGGTGCCCCATGTGACATACCCCACTGTTATATGGCATTGCATGGAACCGCATCTGTAATGCGTATTAAGGATTTTGAATGTCACATTCAACTACAGATCTTCTTATTATATCATTGTCTTTCATCTACAATGTTACATATTGGCTAAAACGAAATTGGAAGAAAAATATCAAAGGAAAGGAGTAAACATGAATAAATGTTTCAAGAAAATTTATATAATTTTTCTTTAACACCTTTTCAGATTATGAGAACAAATTCAAGAGATATATTTTTTCAAGTTCTTCTTTAGTACAAAAGTATTGTATGAACAGTATCTTTCATGTTTCTTTTTTTCGCATTAGCATTAAAATGGTATGACTTCTTAAAGACTATCTTCTTCCCAGGAGATTTTTAAAATTAAATAGGTCTTTCAGTTTTGCAAGGAGTAAGATTTAGTATTAACCAGGTATTAGTTATAACAAATGAAAAATCCAGAACATATGCCTGTGCTTAATATTTATGAAAACATTTCTTCAGTATTCACTAACAACTTCTATAGTGCTATGCAAAAATTTTTATTGTAGCATTCTTGTAGCATTCTTTCATTGATTATCATGGCACTCTTAGCTACTCTGCTATATTATCATAATTTTATTGTGTTAGTGTAGTACACTGACAGATCAAGGATGGAAGGGACATTAACAGGATAAAGTTCTTAAGAGCTTTAAATTATGTAGACATAAAATTCTCTTTTTTAAAAAAGATTTTATTTATTCATTTGACAGAGATCACAAGTAGGCACAGAAGCAGGCAGAAAGAGGAGGAAGGAAGCAGAGAGAGAGGAGGAAGCAGACTCCCTGCTGAGCAGAGAACCAGATGTGGGGCTCAATTCCAAGACCCTGGGATCATGACCTGAGCAAAAGTCAGAGGCTTTAACCCACTGAGCCGCCCAGGCGCCCCAGTAGACATAAAATTCTTGACATTAGACCATGAGAATACAGTGTTAAGAATCATAACCAGTGGTTACCAAAATCTTTGATATATTCATTCTTTTCTAACACCAAGCCTCTTTCTATATACAAGTATAATTATTCTATTTCACTTCATTCTCAATACATCAGTAATGTCCTATCACCTATATTTTGAACATCCTTTCCTAACAATTTTCTAAGAAGCCTTTCATTTCCACAGGTGTACGTTATTATAAAAAAAAAGCGTTAATACTTTATGTTTGTTTAACTAAATCCAGAAAGTTTTTACTTTTACTTGTATGTACTGGGACTGAGCTATACACTAAGTCAATTAAGACACTGAAATTCTAAGTCTTCCACAATATGGTTAGCCTACAGTCACTGTCTTATTTCCCACAAAATCTTCACTCCAAGCACACAGATTATTTTCAACATTCTCAAAACTTAATGCGCACATTAAAGAATGTTGTGCCTTTCTTCAAGTTATTCTCTTTGCCTAACAGAAGCTTTCCAGCCTCTTGTCCAACCCATATGGGATTCTTTCACAGTTTAGCAGAAAGAGCTAATGTCATCCATATACCAGATACCAATATTGCCTGACCAGAATTAATCCCTCCCTTCATTATTCTTTCACAAACCATTATGCAAAACTGCTTGAAGACAGTCTCTGACCTTATGATTGTGCAGCATGATCTCTATACTATGAGGCTTCTGGAGCAATGTGAGCACTCTAACAAGGTACTTGGCACAAAGAGCATAAAATGGAAGTTTGTCAAATTGAATTGTGGACATCGTGTATTTTAAATATTGGTGCAAATGACAAGCAAGTATTTCAGTAAATATAAACATATATATTTTTTTTTTTCATTTTTGCAAGCCTAAGAATTCATTTGTTCAAGATTACTCACTTATCTATGTTCCACATTCTCTAACCAAATGTGCTTACCTCCTACACAAATTACCAGTAATGGTTTTATTCACAGACATTGTAAATGTCTACTCCATTTAGAAGCATGATACTAGGTAGGATGGCTATTTTAAGTAAAAAAAAAAAAATCTATAAAGCCATTTATTAAATCACATAATTTATATGGTATATAATTTCAAAAATGTCTTAGTTCAAGTCTTTATAGAAAATTTATCAGTTGAAAAGTTATTCCTAGGAAATACTTCATTCAGAGAAACACCAATTACTTGATATCATAAAGTTGCCAAATTTATCATCTAGTTGTCTTTTTTACCCATGACATA
Source organism: Meles meles (assembly GCF_922984935.1). Classification (NCBI taxonomy): domain Eukaryota; kingdom Metazoa; phylum Chordata; class Mammalia; order Carnivora; family Mustelidae; genus Meles; species Meles meles. The sequence continues at coordinate 118,955,693 of NC_060069.1, forward strand.
TTTGTGAAACCAACTCAAGTAGTGTCACTGAAAAAAGTCAACTTTAGTTAAAATGGCCATTCATATTAGCATGCCTTAATAAACCTGACAACCTGAAAAAAGTCATACAATTTCAAATAGATATAATTACAATTTTAATCTACAGATATAAATGGTAGTTTAAATGTTATAAACTGAAACATAAAAAAATTCTTTTTTAAAAAGATTTATTTATCTGAGAGTGTGAGAAAGAGAGAGAGAGAGAGGAAGAATGGGGGGCAGGGGGACAGAGGGAGAGGGGAAAAGGAGGCTCAAGCAGACTCTATGCTGAGTGTGGAGCCCAATGGAGGGGCTCGATCTCCCAACCCTGAGATCATGACCTGTGTCGAAACTGGGAGTTGGACACTTAACTGGATGCATCATTCAGGTACCCCTTCAAAAAATATTTCTAAGGTATCTAAATACTGCTGTTCATTGGACTATAACTGTTTTTATACAGATCATAAAGACATGAAAATTCCATTTTACTTGGTTACCGGGAACATTAAGCACATTAAGCGTTGAATAATTTCTGAGATATTGGTGACCAGCAACACTATAGTTTGTTCTAACAGAAAATACTACTAAAGCATAAGGCTTAAGTGGAAGAAACCAAAACAGTGATAGTCTTGCCTTATTTTTGCACATGTGAAGAATTTTATGAATACTGCAGCATTTCTCAGGTATAGATGAAACCAAGTTTAACCCTCAATTTTTTCATTTAATAGCTCTATAAATGTGGATGCATTACTTAAAACACTCTGAATCTCCTTCATCATTGGTAAACTGGGAATAATGATTCTCAGAGTTTCTGTAAGATTTGAAAGTGCTCAATAAGTATTCTCTTAAAATGTTATAAACTGATTTTAAATAGATTTTAAATTATTTAACTAATATTCAAGATTTCTCATTCTCACTATTTTAAAGCCTTTTTCAAAGTTCTTCATCCTTATTATTTCCTCTTTTTAACCTATAAAGAGCTTTAAGTAAACTTCATTCTCGTCAGTAATATACCCACTTCACTAAAAGAGAAATTGAAGCTGTATGTTTTCTTTAAAACTTAAGTAAATTATCTGTCCATTTTACTGTTTCCCTGGATTTACCTTTGTTTCACCTAATTCATGTAGCTTCATCTATATCTATTATAAACTATGTCCATATGCCCTCATTTTCAAGTTTTCCTACTGCTTTCACTAGCTATGTGTGCACTACTGTTTGAGGGATAATCTAAAAGTAAGATAACTCATTCCAAAAGTGACATTCCAAGGTAATTGAGTATTCAGTTTACATCTTAATATCTGAATCCCTGTGTGATTTTCCCCTCTGTAGTTTATACATATTGGTCACTGGCCTTTATATTTACAAAGTAGAATCTTACAGGAAATAAAAAGCATACATGCATGTTAACAGTAAGAATCTGCTTGGCTTAGAATTTTTGCTACACTAATTCTTAGCTCTGTAATCTTGTAAAGGTTATTTAATGTACGTGAGTCTTGATTTCCATATCTTTCAATGGGGTAAAATTATTCTTGATTTCTAGGACTCATGTGACTAAACTGCTTTGAGCAGAGCCTAGCATATGGTAAATGCTTGATAAGTATTAACCATCTCTTCCTTTTTCACCTTATTCTATCCTACTTATTTTCTCCTGTATTCTCCTTCCCTTCTTCTTTCTCCCTCTCCTCCTGCAAATCCATGGCTGGTGTCCAAAATGTTCATCTCAGTCAAGTACTATGTTTATCAAGGGGAGAAAAGAAATCTGAATCAATTATGCAAATATCAGCATAAATAATTGACCTTTCATGAAGTTTCCAATGCTCCACTCTGTTACCAGTGCCATGATGAAGATGCAGGCTTTAATCAGAAATAACTTAGTTCAAATTAAATCCCATCACTCACTACTTAGCCTAAAACTTGTTGGTATTTTGCATTCCTTACCCTCTTTAAGGCAAGGTTTCTCTGACTGGGAAACAGAACTAAGATATACCTCATCAGGCTATTGTGAAAATAAAATGTAAAATTCTTAGTGCAGTGTCTGCAAATAGAAAACTTTGGGGTAAGCATTACTTTTCAGACAATTCTGCCCCTTCCCTAAGTAATAAACCAGAAATAGTAGGGAAAAAAAAATCTCCCTTTCACAACACCTATGACAAGAGAACAATAGCAGTAAGTTTATTTGTAACTTTGTAAGTCCTTTTTTCCTCCTCACCAGTTCGCTTTGAAATGCAGCCTGGTCAAGACAAATACAATCACTGCTTCTGTCCCTCACACAGTTCTTGGGTTATGACAACATGAAGCCAGAGATAATATAACCACTAGTATTTTTTGTCATTTAAAAAAAAAATGGAAAAGTAGCACTTACAAACTTTGTAAGTTCTTATAAATTACTTTGTATACTGACAAAAGAAACATATATATATATATATATATATATATCTTGGAAGATAATTTTTTAAAAAATGTTTCATTCACTTCTTGAAATTAACTGTAATAAATTAGACATGCTTAGTACAGACAATAAATATTGATGTTTAATGAAAATAAGATAATGAAAGTATATAGTTTCAAAGATATATTTTCAGAAATGGTTTGATGAGAGCTTTTTGAGAATAAGATGAAAATTTCAGAAAAAATAAAATCAGTCTATAAAACAAACCAATCTAAAGAGACAAATAGCCTGTTGAAAAAAGAGAAAAGAGAAAATTTCATAGAAAATGATAGTTGAAAATACACATATTAAATGAGTAACTATTGCTATAAAAGGTCAAATTCAAACAATATTTGAGTGATTCTAAAAAATAAAACATTTTAAGTCAACTTCTTTTAGGGTTAAATTTGCAGATGTAATGGAAAAAGCAATGTAAAAATATCAACTAAGAATCTGGTGAATTAAAAAAAATAAAATTTCTGAAAAAAGGAAGAAAAGCTAACCCAAGTATATCTGAATAACAGCTAACTACCTCCATTACTGAAAATTTTGCTAAATTACACAAAATCTAATAAAAACTTCACAAACCATACTTTAACTTGAAATTTAAAAAAAGAATAGAAATACATTGCAATGTCAAAATGATACAAAATACATTAAACCATATTAAAAAGCAATTCTAACCACAGCTAAAATGATATCAGTACTTGAAAAATTGTGGTTTGTAAATTATACACCCTTAAATTACACATGCCTTTCAAAAGCAAGAACTCAGCTAACAAAAACCCAATCATAATATTCCTTTTTGTCAAGTTCAAAAAACACATACTACTTTAGTGCACTCATATTTTCTAATAAAAAACAAATTGTTAATAACTGTAAAATCCACTTATGATAATTTAAAGTTTGTTTATGGACAAATACTCACTGAGGTTACCAAGTTTAATAAACCTGTATATAAAAAACTCTCTTGAACTTATACACAGAAATTTTTTCTGAGAACACATTTATATGGGAAAGAGTCTAATGTTACTACATATATATAAAGACTATATTAAAAATGACTAATTTAAAAGAAGCAAAGGTTTTTATACAACATTCTCATTGGTTACAAGTTCTCACTGCATTTTAATCTTTTCTTTGGGATTTTAGTTATATGCTAAAATTAATACTAACTGAAGCCCAAATCCACTATCTTTTAACTATTATAACAGACCCTAAAAACCTAGCAAGGATGAAAACTTTAAAAACATAATTAAACTTACCCCATTTAATGGATATGTTTTCCATCCTAGCTCTCCCAGCACAGTTGTTGTATCAAGTAACACAACTGGAATTAAAAAAAAAAAAAAAAAAAAAAAGTACATGAGTTTCTCAATTGATGTAAAAATGTTATTTAAATCATTAATGCCAACTATATTTACTATTACTCATTGCATTAATTTTAATATGCTGCATTACTTACTATAAAATTAACTGTATACTAAATACTAATGTAATAATAATACTAAGTAATGATAAAATACATGAGGTAGTTATAACTTATTTTCAAAATATGTAACTTGTGTTTAACAATGCTAAATAAAACAGATAACTGAGAAACAGACCCAAAAGTCATTTTTAATAGCTGGCTTTTAAAACTGATAACTCGATATAACTCGAGATAACATCTCGAGGTAATCGAGATGATGTGACTGCCAGTTGACCCTTGAGCTGGACCCAGGCAATAGGGATCTCCTCACTCCCCTCCCCCATCCTCAGAATGTAAGCTCTGCCTGCTGTTTCCCTAGTGGGAGCTGGTTCCAAGGACATAGCCTTGAGAGAGTAACATGTTGTTGAGACCACGTGGATAGTATACATGAATGAACCCAGTTACGGCTTCTATGAAAACTTTAAGATTCTTGTGGGTGGGTGTGGAAATCTTGTAGCTGCCTGAGACAAGTAAGTTCCCTTTCTTATTAGCCCTCCCACCTACCAATTTGGGGTGGTCTCTTTCTTTCTGTACTCTCTCTTGTCCTGTGTGAACAGGGGGGCCAGTTTGGGGACAAATAATGAAATCATCACCTTTGTTTTCCCTACCACTTTCATATATAGTCTTTTTATACCACATTAAAGAAAGAAAAAACTGTGTTAAAGCAGACTTCTTAGTTTTTTCATGTTACTAAATGCCCTTATATTTGATTTGCAAAGTATGAAAACAAGTCATTTTTTAATAAACTTACTATCTTTAAAGCATAGATTACATTATTATTGTAAATGCAGGTATACTGACAGCTGAGGCAAAAGCAAAAACAAAATCCATGCATCTTTTTCCTTGACCAAAAGTTACTCACAATCTGATCAAAATGCAGACATAAAAACAAATGATTAGAACGTAGTCTTTTAAATTTTAAAATGGAAGATTATATAAAAGCCTAGCAATTAAGTTACATTAGGGCTAGTACGGAGGTCTGGGAGAATTTCACAAAGGAGATTCAATTTGAGCTGACCTAGGACAAAGAGACTTTCAATTAGATGTGATAAGAAACAAATGGTTTACTTTTAGAATAAAGTAACCAAGTTATAACGAAATCATTTTTCGGTTGCTGGAGTCAGGACTATGAATGGGCATTATTTGGGGAACTAGCAGGATAGAAATGAGGTTGGCTTATCCAAAATCTATAAGGAACTTAGCAAACTCAACACCCAAAGAACAAACAATCCAATCAAGAAATGGGCAGAGGACATGAACAGACATTTCTGCAAAGAAGACATCCAGATGGCCAACAGACACATGAAAAAGTGCTCCACGTCACTCGGCATCAGGGAAATACAAATCAAAACCACAATGAGATATCACCTCACACCAGTCAGAATGGCTAAAATTAACAAGTCAGGAAATGACAGATGCTGGCGAGGATGCGGAGAAAGGGGAACCCTCCTCCACTGTTGGTGGGAATGCAAGCTGGTGCAACCACTCTGGAAAACAGCATGGAGGTTCCTCAAAATGTTGAAAATAGAACTACCCTATGTCCCAGCAATTGCACTACTGGGTATTTACCCTAAAGATACAAACATAGTGATCCGAAGGGGCACATGTACCCGAATGTTTATAGCAGCAATGTCTACAATAGCCAGACTATGGAAAGAACCTAGATGTCCATCAACAGATGAATGGATAAAGAAGAGGTGGTATATATACACAATGGAATACTATGCAGCCATCAAAAGAAATGAAATCATGCCATTTGCGACGACGTGGATGGAACTAGAGCGTATCATGCTTAGTGAAATAAGTCAATCAGAGAAAGACAACTATCATATGATCTCCCTGATATGAGGACATGGAGAAGCAACATGGGGGGGTAGGGGGATAGGAGAAGAGTAAATGAAACAAGATGGGATTGGGAGGGAGACAAACCATAAATGACTCTTAATCTCACAAAACAAACTGGGGGTTGCTGGGGGAGGTGGGATTGGGAGAGGGGGAGCGGGCTATGGACATTGGGGAGGGGAGGCGAACCATAAGAGACTATGTACTCTGAAAAACAACCTGAGGGTTTTGAAGGGTCAGGGGTGGGAGGTTGGGGCAACCTGAGGGTTTTGAAGGGTCAGGGGTGGGAGGTTGGGGGAACAGGTGGTGGGTAATGGGGAGGGCACGTTTTGCATGGAGCACTGGGTGTTGTGCAAAAAGAATGAATACTGTTACACTGAAAAAAAATAAATAAAATGAAAGAAATAAAAAAAAAAAAAAGAAATGAGGTTGGAAAGATAGAGATCAAATGGGGAGGATTTTTGTGGTGTGGTGTTTCCAGCAGATAAATGTGTAGGGTCCATGACTCAGACCTTTATTTTTAACTACTACCTCCAAGTCCCCTAGATGCCAGTAGGCCATGGATTATAGTCTGAGAAACAATGCTTTGATATTTCATCATGAGTTTTATATCTTCACATAGTTAAGAAGTGGAGTTTTCTATTTGTAGCTTTAAAAAGTTCCACTGAAAGTATGCTATTTGGTGTCTATTTTAAGGATTCTGTGGTTTTTCTTATTTGAATCACTATGTTTTATTCATTTTTTAAAAGATTTTACTTATTTATTTGACAGAATGAGGGAGATCACAAGTAGGCAGAGAGACAGGCACAGAGAGAGGGGAAGCAGGTCCCCTGCTGAGCAGAGAGCACAATGTGGGATAAGTATAAAACCATATATCAATTTCTGAGATGAACGTTAATTACTTATTGTAGAATATTCTTTCAGTAATATTAAAATGAGTTTATTAAATATACATTTGTAAAACTGAGCTGTAATTCTTTAAATTTTATTGTGGAAAATTCTCAAACATATTTTAGAATGTAGATGAAAAACAGTAAAAGGAACCCTCATGCACTCATCACCCACATTCAATAATTACCAACACACAGTCAATCTTCATCTATATATCTTTACCTACTCTCTCTCACTGCAGAACTTCTTTGAAGCAAATTCCAGTAATAATCATCTATAAAAATGTAGTGTATATTTATGATAAAGACTCCTTTTAATATGGCAATAATATTTTAGTTTATTACTATAAATAGTAATTCCTTAATATCATCAAATATCCAGTTTTTAATATCCCTATAGTCTCAACTTAACTTAAACAGAAAAATCAAGGTAAGTGCTATCCATTGCAGTGAGTTGATATTGTTCTTTGTTTTTTTAAACTATAATTTCCCTCATTAACTTTTTTAAAGTTAGATTTATTGAGGTTATGATTTACTTATAATTTAAAAATTCACTCATTTAAAGTGTATGTTTCTATGAATTGTGACAAACTCCCACATCCATGTAACCACTGCTACAATCAAGCTATGGAATATTTCCATCGCCCCTAAAATTTCCCTTGTGACCTTTATGGTGAATCCCTTCCACAGTCCAGCCACTGGCAACCACTGATTTAATTTCTGTCCCTATGATTTTTGCCTTTCCCAAAATGTCAAACCAGCAAAATCATATAGCATGAAACCTTTTGAGCCTGGTTCTTTCATGTAGCACAATGCATTTGAGATTCATCTATGTCATTGCATGTATCAATAGTTGGCTTTTTACTGTTGAAAGTATTCTATTGTATGGAATTCCCTACTTGATGCAAATGTGAGCTATTTCCAGTTGGGAATGTTATAAATTAAGCTAGTATAAACTTTCATGTATAGATTTTTATATGACCTTAGGCTTTTACTTCTCCATGGTAATAGGGAATTTTGGGTTATAGGGAGAACGTTTTTTATTTATTTGTCAGAGAGAGAGAAAACACGCAAAAGCAGGTGGAGTGGCAGGGAGAGAGAGAAGCAGATGCCCTACTGAGCAAGGAGCCTTATGTGGGATTTGATCCCAGGATCTTGTGGTCATGACCTGAACCAAAGGCAGATGCTTAACCAACTGAGCCACCCAGGCGTCCTAAGAATGCTTATTTTTAAGAAACTGCCCAATTGTATTTCAAAATGGCATTAGCAGAATGTGGTTTTCCAGTTGCTTCACATCCTCAGCAGGATTTGGTATTGTCCAGCTTTTTTTTTTTTTTCTTTTTAAGATTATATTTATTTATTTGACAGAGAGAGACACAGCAAGAGAGAGAATGCAAGCAGGGGGAGTGGATAAGGGAGAAGCAGGCTTCCTGCTGAGCAGGGAGCCCCATGTGGGGCTCAATCCCAGGACCCTGGGATCATGACCTGAGGCAAAGGCAGAGCCTTAATGACTGAGCCACCAGGTGCCCCAAGGTATTGTCCAGATTTTTAAAGGCATTCCAAGAGATGTGTGATGATATTTCACTGTTTTTTTATATATTTCTTCAGTTACTTGCCAGTTATCTTTTTCACTACTTGAAATCAAATTTACTAAAAACAAAAACAAAAACAAAAAATGTAATTTTGTCCCACATTCTAGCTTTTTCTAGTTGTGAGATACCATTCAACATGTCCCATATTTTCTTTAAATTGGTAGATTTAGTAGCTTGATCAGATTCAAGTTCTATTTATTTATTTATTTATTTTAGTTTTATTATTAGGTTTTCTTTTAATTTTTTATATTTTTTTATTTCTTTTCGGCGTAACAGAATTCATTGTTTTTGCACCACACCCAGTGCTCCATGCAATATGTGCCCTCCTTAATATCCACCACCTGGCTCCCCCAACCTCCCACCCCCCGCTCCTTCAAAACCCTCAGGTTGTTTTTCAAAGTCCATAGGCTCTCATGGTTCACCTCTCCTTCCAATTTCCCTCAACTCCCTTCTGCTCTCCATCTCCCTATGTCCTCCATGTTATTTGTTATGCTCCACAAATCAGTGAAACCATATGATAATTGACTCTCTCTGCTTGACTTATTTCACTCAGCATAATCTCTTCCAGTCTCGTCCATGTTGCTACAAAAGTTGGGTATTCATCCTTTCTGATGGAGGCATAATACTCCATCGTGTATATGGACCACATCTTCCTTATCCATTCGTCCGTTGAAGGGATCTTGGTTCTTTCCACAGTTTGGCAACTGTGGCCATTGCTGCTATAAACATTGGGGTACAGATGGCCCTTCTTTTCATCACATCTGTATCTTTGGGGTAAATACCCAGTAGAGGAATTGCAGAGTCATAGGGAAGCTCTATTTTTAATTTCTTGAGGAATCTCCACACTGCTCTCCACAGTGGCTGCACCAACTTGGATTCCCACCAACAGTGTAAGAGGGTTCCCCTTTCTCCACATCCTTTCCAACACACGTTGTTTCCTGTCTTGCTAATTTTGGCCATTCTAACTGGTGTAAGGTGGTATCTCAGTGTGGCTTTAATTTGAATCTCCCTGATGACTAGTGATGATGAACATTTTTTTATGTTTCTCATCATGAAATTGAAGAAGACACAAAAATATGGAAGACCATTCCATGCTTTGGATTGGAAGAATAAACATTGTTAAAATGTCTATACTGCCTAGAGCAATCTATACTTTTAATACCATTCTGATCAAAATTCCACCGGTATTTTTCAAAGAGCTGGAGCAAATAATCCTAAAATTTGTATGGAATCAGAAGAGACCCCAAATTGCTAAGGAATTGCTGAAAAACAAAAATAAAACTGGCAGCATCACGTTACCTGATTTCAAGCTTTACTACAAAGCTGTGATCACCAAGACGGCATGGTACTGGCATAAAAACAGACATATAGACAAGTGGAACAGAGTAGAGAGCCCAGATATGGACCCTCAACAAATATGGTCAAATAATCTTCAACAAAGTAGGAAAAAATATACAGTGGAAAAAAGACAGTCTCTTCAATAAATGGTGCTGAGAAAATTGGACAGCTATATGTAGAAGAATGAAACTTGACCATTCTCTTACACCGTACACAAAGATAAACCCGAAATGGATAAAAGACCTCAACGTGAGACAGGAATCCATCAGAATCCTAGAGGAGAACATAGGCAGTAACCTCTTCGATATCAGCCAAAGCAACTTCTTTCAAGATATGTCTCCAAAGGCAAAGGAAACAAAAGCAAAAATGAACTTTTGGACTTCATCAAGATCAAAAGCTTCTGCAGCAAATGAAACAGTCAACAAAACAAAAAGGCAACCCATGGAATGGGAGGAGATATTTGCAAATGACAGTACAGACAAAAGGTTGATATCCAGGATCTATAAAAAACTCCTCAAACTCAACACACACAAAACAGATAACCATTTATTTAATTTTTTATATACCATTACAAGGAACATACCAATGTCTACTAGGGTCATGTCAAAAAGACTTAGGAACCAAATTTCATAGGCTTCCACTGGTCAAAAATGGATAATGTAATCATACACACAAGGTTAACGCATTTATAATGATTCATAATGATAAAATATACCTATTGATAACTTTTGCAGAATACTAAGAAAGCATTATATTTTAAAAATTGGTAAGTAATCTGAAAACAATAAAACATGTATTTTGCTTTTTCTATATAAACTACTTATGAATAAAGAAATAGTTAATAAAGGAACATTTCTCTTATTGAAATAGTTCAGGTAATAAAAGAAGAAGGAATGACTGAATTAGGCTATCCCATTTTCTACTCCTAATGAATTAATATATTTAGCTAATGGTTTTCAATGGCTGCTTGCATCACCTAAAGAGAAAAAAGGACACATAAAAGGCTAGAGCTTTTAAAAAAGTCCCTTTATAGTTTCATTTATGTCCTATTAACATACAATTCTATAAGCCTGGAAGTAAAAGAAAGTATAATAAAGATGATATATACATATATATGTATATGCCATATATATAAACACACACACATATATATACATTAATTCTCACACACACACAATTACACAAAAATATTTGATGGGATTTATCTCATTATTAAATGAAAGTTATTTTCATTTTTGGTACATGCTACTGAAAGGAATTCAGAAGTGTTAAAGACCAGCATGCAGTTCTGGACACTCAAAAGTTCAATGTAACTCATTTAGCACATTTATACTTTTGAAATACATCATTATTTCCCTGCAGGCTGGCAAAATAATGATACTAATTCACAATCACCATAGGAAGAATTTTCTATTGTTATTTTCTTCTTGATGAAATCTCCACATTGTCCTAAAACTTCTTTCGTTTTTAAAATACCCAACTAACAGATGAGAAAACTGATCTTCAGAAAGGTTAAGTAGTTTTCCTTGATATCAGAAACAGATTTGTATTCCTACTGAGGAGACTGATGCTAGACTGTCCTTTAATGTTGTAAAACATTTAAAACCTTGAAATTTCTTGTGTTTTTCTTCTTACCCTTTATAAAAGTTTTTAATTTAAATTCCACTTAGTTAACATAATGTAATATTAGTGTCGGACAGTACAGTGATTCAACATTTCCATACAACACCTGGTGGTACTCATCACAAGTGCACATCTTCACTCCCCCATCACCTATTTTACCCATGTCCCATCCCCATCCCCTCTGGCAACCACGAGTTTGTTCGGTATAGTTAAGAGTCTGTTTCTTGATTTCCCTCCCTCACTTTTACTTTTGTAGATACAGAGAAACATCACTATTTCTTTTGCTGATCCAAAATCTTTTATCCTAGTTTTTTCATCAATGACTTCTAAAGAAATTTATGGGTATTACATATAAATCATACCATTTAAATCAATGGGTTTATTAGAGCAAAGCATTAAAAAATCTCTAATATTGAAGTCTACCAACAAAGATTCATTTTTCATAGACTTTCAAATTAATTAATTGCTTAGTTGATATAATTTTTTTTTCTGAAACACTATTAGGCTGCTTGGTTCTCAATATTTAACATTTATAAACTGTGAGGTATATGCATTTCAAAACAAACAAAAAAGGAAAATATGTATATATCTACAAGAGTGTAGAACCTTAGGATTTCTTCTTATTAGTTTCAAGAAGCAAGATTTATATAATTAGTTTATTTTCTTCTTTAAACTGCAATTGTACCTTTTCAAAATTCATAGGAACAGTAAAATTTCAAAGTTGCCTGCCTCTGCCTTCAGCTCAGGTCATGATCTCAGGGTCCTGAGATCAAGCCCCACATCGGGTTCTCTGCTTGGCAGGGAGCCTGCTTCCCCCCTCTCTCTCTGCCTGCTTCTCTGCCTACTTGTGATCTTTGTCTGTCAAATAAATAAATAAAATCTTTAAAAAAAAAAATTCAAAGTTGCTGACGAATGAGAAACCGATATTAAAATAAAACTAAGGAGTTTGAGATTTTAAATACCTTTACATGTGATAAATGTTTAAATTTTACTATTTGTTTCATATATAAAACCCCCACAAATTCAGGATTTTCAGGCACACTAATTGTATTGTACCCAGCAAGGTGAGAGCTCCTCCTGCTGGCTTCAAACAAGAGTTATCTTGTCCCTACCAGTGCAAAAGTACTGTAAACTTCAAGATGAAAAAACCACTATGTTGACATAAACTTCAGTAAAAAGTCAATACTTTTTAAATTTTTAATTTAATAGAATGCTTTTAAACATGGCACAATTATTACCTATTATTATGTAATGTAATTTATGTAAGGAGTACATATGAAAATATAGTTATTCATATTATCAATAAGAAGTTGGATAAATCAAAAATAAGTGCAAGGAGTAGTAGATTAGTGATATCAAAATAAAGTTGTGAAAATGTTTGTTTAATAAGCAAGATAATTCATAGAATATGTTTGCTAAACTACACACAATTTTCCTATTAACTTATAGAAATAAATTTCTGACATATATTTCTCTCTGAAAATCTCTCTTAATTTTTTTGTACTCCCCTTACTCATTCTTTTGGAAATTATAAGAAAATTTCAATGTGTTCTAAAAGAAGAAAGCAAATGGTAAAGACAAGACTGATAGTCCTGGATTAAATGAGACTGAGTACCTAAAATTAAAAACTCAATGCTAATTTCTTGCCCTTGATATCAAGTCTTTATCTACATCCCTTTTAATAAGATTAAGAGATATTTATTTTAAAAATGATTAGCATATAGGTTTATAGTATATAATAGGGCATCTCTACTCCAACCGCACAATAAAAAGGACAGGATTTTATTTGTAATTATTTTGACAAGTTAAGCAAAACAGATCAATTGACCCACTAAGAAAGTAGTTATGCTTTTGGATAATTTCATTGTAAAAAATTGGGTTAATGGTATGTGAATTGAGTACAAAAATTTACCAATATTCTCCAACAGACTTCATGTGAAAAAGAACAAGGTATTTCTTTTTATAATCATTCAATTTAGAGCCTTTATTTCACAAATAAATCCCAGAAGGTAAAGTTACCTAGTTACTTAGTAATAACATAGTAGTAGAGGCTTTTGATATTTAATTCCAGTCACGTTCCACTGACTGTAACACACTTACTAACCCCCATATTTCCAAACAAACTAGTTAATAGACAAAGGGACTGCTTCTGACATAATGACCAGATACAACATAGTCAGAGAATACTTTTGATTATAGATAGACAAGCATATATATGTATGCATATGTACATGTATATACTTTTTATTTCTATATATTTTAGCACTTTTCTATTTTAATGTCATCCTGTTTATATTCTGCTTTAAACTGACACTCACATTACAACATTAAACAATTTAGTTTTAGTTTTGACATAATTGCATATTTTTGATTGACAAAAATCACAGCTACAATTTCCAGATCTGTATAACTATGGGTATCTACCCTCACACAAAGTCAGAATCAATATTTAATTCCTAAAAAATCGAACACAGATTGCTTTAAATAAACATAGGATTATTATGTTTACCCCTAGTATTCCCCTATGTGTATTGGTATTATTTTAAGCCAACATTTTCCAAAGAGAATAATTTCTTCTTAAAAATAGCGAAACTACTTTTATCTAGAAACTGAGATCAATATTTGCTCATTAGGTGAATTTACAGCATTTTGCTTTTTCATGCCATTCTTGATTCTGTGATTGCTTGCCTAATTTTAATATAGGTGGTGTTCATGATTAATTTTCCTACCCCATGTGAAAGTTTGAAAATCCTGTTTGAAAGATAAAGTAACATGAACACAGTGACCTTAAACAGCTTTCTCAAATTTAGAGAATAAAATCAAGGCTAGAACTTTTGAACTTATACCATACAGCTTTCTACTCTATTAGAAAATGAAATCTTTTTCAGAAAGCATGTTCAAACCTCTCTGCCTCTGTCCTTTCTGGAAAACAGATCACTCTTTTTTAGTTCTTTTTTTTTTTAAAGATTTTATTATTTTATTTATTTGACAGAGAGAGAGATCACAAGTAGGCAGAGAGGCAGGCAGAGAGAGAGGAGGAAGCAGACTCCCTGCGGAGCAGAGAGCCCGATGCAGGGCTCGATCCCAGGACCCTGAGATCGTGACCTGAGCCAAAGGCAGCGGCTTAACCCACTGAGCCACCCAGGCGCCCTTCTTTTTTAGTTCTGATGGAAAAAATAAGATATAATAATCAGAAATTGTTTTCCTTTGTTATCACCTTAAACAGAAAAAAAAAATCAAGCTAGTTTGTTATTTATAAGGCAAGTTATACTTAGAGTTAAGAACTGCTACCGGAAACCAGTTGATTAAAAATATAACTAGTATTGTTCATCTCACTTCCACACCTTATTTTGCCCAAAAGAACCTCCATATTGTTATCCTGCTTGACACAGCTTTATTTGCTTCAGTCCTAAATCATTTTTTAAGCCTGCCATTAAGACAGGCAAGCTTACCCCATAGACCCAAAGAGAACTCAGATGTGGATCTGATCCATGGTAAAGTCACCAAATGACAGGTGCACCCCCAGGCTCCTGAGAAAGATCAGTAAGACTTACAAATGAGTCAGCTCACAAGTCATGCTTTCCCCATCAAACTGTTCAGTTATTTCTACAGATTTAAAAAAAAGGAAACTTGGCATGTTCCTAATTAACAGCAAATACAAGTCTTTCATTTTGACATCTTCAGCCCTTTGATCTATAAAAAAACTAAGTAGTTTTGTGTATGACCAGTATTATTTCCATTTGTGTCAGTTATACGGAGATTAAATAGGTAGGAAAGACTATTTGTCTTTGGTTTTAGATTTGCTAGTCATACATTTAATAAATGCGATTTTTTTCATCCGTCACAGAAACTCACAACACTTACTACATTTTCCCCAATATGCCCAAACCATTGACCCCTTCTCCCCATCACTTATACAGTATCAGAAATGCTTCTTGCCTTTCTAGTGCTTTCTTTTCTTATATTTCTCACTTCTCTTCCATGGCTTTGGACACTATTTTTTTTTAAATATTATGAAACTCAAGGTTTGAAATGCATTTTTTATTTTTTATAGCTCTGGTAAAAACAGATTATGACTACTTATTTGAAAGTTTTACCTAGTCTCATTTAAATATAATGGCTATCTCAATATAAAACCATTTCTACATGCTGGAAGAACAGTCTAAAAAAAATTATTGAAACTGTTACTCTAAAAAGAAGTAAATGACTTTGTACTGAGAAAGAATATGAGTTTTATTAAAATCTAAGAAAAAAGTATATGAGTAAAAGAAAGACTTCTTTTTTAACCCTTGGAAAATGGAAGTGAATTTTTGTTTGTTGGTTTTTTTTCCCCCTTTGAAATATTGTTTTTTTTTCTCCATTACACTTACATGGTTATGTCCATAACGGAAATCATTTTTAACTCCCTTCATTAGTATATATGTAGTCACAAAAGCGTTACTTGATTATACTTTAAGACATTTTGATGTTATTTCAACACTTATTAAATCTGTTATTTTTAAGATGCTATTATTAGTTATTGCAGGGTATAGAAAGTTTATAAGATACTATGTATAGCCTCAAGGAGTACCTGATGTTATTTTTTCACTCCCACTTTAAGGACTTTTGTGTCAACATAAACATGCCATAGTTTATTCAAACATGTATATAGCAAAGAAGCTTAAAATGCCTTATTCAGAAGGTACTTAAGAGAAAAGGCTACAGCTATTTTGTACAATGTGTAGAATTAAACTGTTATTTCAAAAGGGCAAACAGCCAATAGCATATCAACATCTCCATACAACTGTCAGTAATTGGACCATTTATCTCACTTCCTATAGAAATGCCAAAGATGAATAGATTTTAGAAATGTATTCCAGTAGTCAACAGTAAGGAAAATAATAATTTTCTATATGAAAAATACTTTTCAATATAATCCCCAATACAAGAAATATCTGCTAAATTGTGAGAAAAGATAGTGTTTTATTTAAAGTGAAAAGTGAGAAATTAAAAAACTGAAGTACACATTACTAGAAGTAAACATTAACTAATCCAAGCTTTAGTCATCAGCTATAAAAAATTATCAGGTAAAAAAATCATAATTGTATTGTTAAAATTTTGGAAAACATATATATCAAACAACTCTGATAGGGCAATATTCTCTTGCTGTCCATTGAAACTGTGGCCACATCAAGATATAACTATCAGGACACCTGGGTGGCTCAGTCAGTTGAGCCTCTGACTCTTGGTTTTAGCTCAGGTCATGATCTCAGGATCCTGGAACTGAGCCCTACATCAGGCTCTGTGCTCAGTGAAGAGACTGCTGGAGATTCTCTCTCCCTCTCCTCAGTTCCTCCCTCACCCCAATCACATGCTTTCTCTCTCTAAATTAATAAATAAAATATTTTTTAAAAAGATATAATTATCAGTATGTAATTTAAAAATTACTTCTGCCAATACAGTATGAGCTCCTCAAGGGAAGGGGCTGTGTGTGTACATTTGTTGAATAAAATAAATGAATGAATGAATGAACAGATGAATGGAAGGGAGCCTAGGCAAAAAACTCATGTCTTGAGAAAAAATATTCTTAACCAACTACTGAAAAAGCAATGCAGGATTGCTTTTTCAGCAATCCTGAGAAGGCAGGCACTGGACAAAATTTAAGTGGCCATTGTGCTTACTTTTTAAGGGAGAAGGTCAAAGGCTACTCACAGATGACCTCTCCAAGAGGTGGTTAAGGGACAAAGTGGTCTTTGGAAAAAATAGGGATTTGTTTCGAGCACAGAATGGACTGTTAGAAGACAAACACCTTCTGCAACTTTTGAGGTCCTTTTCTCTGCTCCATCTGGCCCCAACCCCTTCATCAAAGAGTACCCTTAGACTCCTTGCTCTCAGTCCAAACTCTGTGCATCTATAGCCCTGTCTCTCACAGTGCATAGTGTTCAAATGATCCCTTCTTACCTGCTGCTCCACTGAAAACATTCATCATATCAAGAAAACATTTTCACTAAAACAGCACACAAATGTGCTTATGAATACTCATTTCCCTTATTCTTCCTATTTTAGTTATCCAATTTAAATTTGAATTGATTACAGTACTCTCTGGTTGAAAGTGAACTTGAGACTCTTTTATGGCATAGATAAAATCATACCAAAGCAATTCCTCATAGACCTGTATTGAAAAAGAACTCCTAACACCACAATTTTTATCATATCCAAAGATATTACCCTCTGTTTAGATTATATTTTCTGCCTGTGTAAACTTAGCCAATTTGTAATTCTTGTTCGACCGACCAGCTGTTGGGAATGGCTCTGCCATTAACCAAGTAATTCTCTAAGTTTTAGTATCTACCCCAACCTGGCTCTCCACAGACTCTGATCTGTCACTATTCCAGGATAATATGCATGACTTAGTATGTAAAAACTAGAGTAAAAAATAAGTTTGCTTATGTGTCATGGGTCAAGATTTCCTCTTCTTTGTCCTTTGAATCTCTCTCGTTAATTGATCTACTCCAAGAGTCAACAAAACAAAACAAAACAAAAAACGAGAGTCTTCTAAGAGAAAGCTGAGAGCAGTGGTTTTTTTTTTCCTTACATTTCCCCATCCACTCTCTCCAGCTATTTCCAGAAATATAATCCATACTCTAGCTTTAGTGTCTAAAAAAGATAGAGCCAAAGTGCCAATTGAAGACACTTTCTTACAGCAGCTAACTAAACTGTCCACAAACACTTAGATTTAACAGTCAGCTGCTTACAAAACATGATTGTCATATCATAAAACTTGATAATCTGTTCATACAATAATTATATTTCAGGAGAGATGCTGCAGAAGAAAATTTAAATAAAATGTAATTTTTAACTCTTTTACCATAATTTAACCATCCTTGCCTGTCTAAGAAATATATGTTGTCTCCTGAATCACTAAATCGAATTATACTGAGGATTTTAGTAAGTAATATTGCCTATGGAAGAGAATTCTCTCTATAATGAAAGAAATTGGGAGGAAAAATATGACGACAAAATATAAAGACAACTAGTTGTCCTATTATTTACACATAAAACAGCTTTTAGCATAATTATTTGATAAATAAAGTTATGAGAATTATGTAGGACAACTTCCTACTGAAACTACTGAGGAAATGACAGAGCAAATGTGATGCCAGATTTAGAGGCACATGAACTGTAAGACAGCTGATCTTTTGTGGCATATTTCTGCACTGCAGACGAGTTAGGAGAAGGAATGGTTGGTTCATAAATGAAAAATTTACAAATGTGATCCATGCCAATATCAGCACAACTTCAGTATATAGAAAAGAATGACAGATGGATGCTTTATTGTTGGCAGAAAAAATAAAAGAAATAAAACAAAACAACAACAAAAAATAGGCATTATCATCATTATCCTGAAGGGAAGGCAAGTCATTAAGTACTGTTGTGAAAGTGTTTATCATCAGGATCTTGTGCAATAAAATAAATGCAATAAAGATGATAATGGCATTTTAACATTTAGGCAAGTGGAGACCATTTTATCTAACACAGGTTTACCAAGAATAATTAAACATAAGAAAGCAGATACAGGCTTTTATAAGACATTGATTAATTTCAGGGGCACCTGGGTAGCTCAGTGGGTTAAGCCTCTGCCTTCAGCTCAGGTCATGATCTCAGGGTCCTGGGATCGATCTCCACATCGTGCTCTCTGCTAGCGGGAAGCCTGGTTCCCCCTCTCTCTTTCTGCCTGCCTCTCTGCCTACTTGTGAGCTTTCTCTCTCTGTCAAATAAATAAATAAAATCTTTAGGAAAAAAAAGACACTGATTAATTTTAAGTTATTGATTACTCAAGACACGGATTATGGTAAGAAATATAAAATGTTGAGAAATTATTTTGGTAAGGTCATCAGGATCCAAACTCCATCCTCAGTTACCATGACTGCAAACCTCAATTCTTATCCTTCTAAGGAGGAATGATCATATTTTAGGAGATTGATTCCTGCTAATCAGACATACATGAGTCTAATTTATAAATAAGGATAATTTATTCACTGATGATTTGTCTCCTCAAGGAATCTCTTTCCTTGCAGGTAAACACATTCAAGAGACTAAATTGTGGATCAAAGATTTCTAGGAAAGTTCTAAATTACTGGAAAGGATTAATCCTATTTCACTTTTCAACCCTCTACATCTATTTCGATGTAAGGAATTAACAACTTTACCTACCTACTTTAAAGCTCCTAACTTTCAATAGTGCCAAAGAGAAAAAAAGTTTTCTACTTCTAAAAAGTGTTTTTCAAATACATACATTGTCAATTTATTGTAACTTTGGCATTTCATTAGCCTAAAGAGATCCATGTCCCATTTCTAACTTATAAAATGAGAAGAATATTTTTTAAGCCACTATTTCAAACACTATTTACAAGTCATATTAGAGTCTCCATAGTTATATCCTATTATTGGCTAAATTTTGGAAGGACTAATTTTTATTTTTTGGAAAGAAAACTGGTTCTATGCATAGATTCTCATTAATTACAAAGTAGTATGTGTTGTTTTTTCCTCCCCAAGGAAGATCCTTCTATGTGAATAAAACAAATCCCAGTTACTGAATTTTATATGGCTTCAAATAAGGACGTAGAATAACATCTGTGGCCATCTGCACAATTTTGGAAAGAATCTAAACTTTTAGGCATAGAGCCCACAATTGGTTGGACAGATTGATTTGGTCTAAGACAGGTCTTGCAGATAGAGAGAGCAGAAGCAGGATCCCTGCTGAGCAGAGAGCCTGATGCAGGGCTTGATTCCAGGACCCTGAGATCATGACCTGTGCCGAAGGCAGTGGCTTAACCCACTGAGCCACCCAGGCCCCCAGGTCTAAGACAGGTCTTTACTGAAGTTCTTATTTTTATCAACCAAGAATGAGAAGAGTTTTAAAAACTTAAAACCATTGATTTGTCAGTATGGTTTCTGAGAAACTTACTAGTTTACTCCTCAATGACATTATTTGATCATATAATCTAAAACCACCATATTCTGAGTAATGCACAATTTTACATTCTTTGGGAATCAGTTACTTCTTATTTTCTGTCTTCAAGCTTTTCAGGAAAAAAAATTAATGGTTTGGGGATTTGAACTATTACTTCAATGTTATCAATCTTCAAAAAAGTATGGCAAAAAAAGTATGCTGTAGACACAACACAAACTGTCCCCTGTATATGGGGGGAAGGACAGACCAAAGAGAGGGACACCATTTCAGATTGGTTGGTGGCAGGTTCTATTAAACAATGGAACTTACTTAAAAGCCTTGTCTTAGGCAGCCACAAGATAAGTGTACCTCCACACCTGCCTGTCAGGTCTTAAAGCTGTAGAAGCCTCAACTAGGTACACTCACATGTACTGTTCAGATGGTCTTAACATCTTACCCACTCTAGGCTATGTCTTTGGAACAGCTCCCACTGCAAGAATCCTGGGAAGAACTGTACATTCCAAGGACAGATGATGAGGTGAGAAGACTCTGATTACCCAGGGCTAGCTCACTGTTCAACTGGTAGTCATATCTTCTTGATTACCTCTTCCAATACCACCCCCCAAACTTAACAAGTCCACATTTGACTTTTGATTATTTTCCCATGAACAGATAGCACCTCCTGTCTTCCCAATTTGAGTTACTGGCACCCCGCATCTGCTTAAGCACACAAATTAGGAATCTGTATCCAATTCTTTACTCAGCCCTCACTGCTCATCTATCATTTTGCAAACCATATATTGTAGGCAAAACAACAACCCCCCACCAAAGTTGTTCATGTTCTAATCCCAGAAATGTGTGACAATGCTATGTTATACAGCAAGGGAAATTAAGATTGCAGATGGAATTAGGTTGCTAATCATCTAACCTTAAGATAAGGAGACTATCCTAGATTACCCAGTTGGCCCAATGTAATAAGCAGTAAATGTCCTTAAAAGTAGAAGAGAGAGTCAGAGGAAGTTGTGACTAAAGAAGAAAGGCACAGAAAAATACAACTTGCTGACTTGAAGACAGAGGAAGGCAGCAATGAGTCAAGGAATGTGGGCAGCCTCCAGAAGCTGGAGAAGGCAAGGAAATGGATTCTTCCCTACAGCCTCCAGAATGGAACACAGTCCCACTGACACCTTGATTTTAACCTAAAGAGATCCATGTCCCATTTCTAATTTACAAAATGATAAGAATAAATTTTTGTTTTTTAACCCACCAAATTGAAGGTAGTTTGTTACAACAGCAAAAAAGAACCAACATACTAAAGTTCCTAAATCATCTTCAAATCTATCAGTTTTCTATTCGCTACCTATTTCATCATTCAACTGATCTGGGATCCCTTGGTCTTTTTCCTCTCATTTAACTTCCATAATATAGTCTCAAGGATCTGCCTAAAAATATCAATCTGATTTTTTCCATTCTTTTCTCAAAATCCCTCAGTGGTTCACCGTATCACTTAGAAAATTCTCCCACTTAAAAAAAAAAGGGGGGGGGTGACTGGGTGACTCAGTGGGTTAAGCCTCTGCCTTCGGCTCAGGTCATGATCTCAAGGTCCTGGGATTGAGCTCTGCATAGGGCTCTCTGCTCAGCAGGGAGCCGACTTTCCCCTCTCTCTCTGCCTGCCTCTCTGCCTGCTTGTGATCTCTCTGTCTCTCTGTCAATAAAGAAATAAAATCTTAAAAAAAAGAAAATTCTCCCAAAATATTTGCTATAAATGTGCACTTATTTCTTCATAAATATATATTAACATTATACCAGGTTCTCAGCATAAAGGTGAATCAAAATAAACATAGCCCATGTCTTCAGGGTTATTATAATCTAATGTAAAAAACAGAAAATAAATAAAATATAAAATAAATATATAACTATGTTATGAGAAGTGCTATGAATCTAATTTAGATTTTAGGCTCACAGAAAGCCTCTAGAAAGAGTCATAATTATAGAGTAGAACTATTTTCTATATTCCATTTAGATTCAGGATGTGAAGTATATAACAATGAATTGAAGAAGACATGAAATAAGATATTGCTGAATTACTTATAACTCAGTATTTCTTTCACTTTTTTAGTGCTAGAACCTCTTTGTCACTGAATATGCTCTAACATTCTATGGTAAAATGTTCAAGAAAACACAGTAAAGTAACTGCTGCCTTTCAAGATATCCTTTTCTCTGCATGCAGGACACTTCTTGTTTTTATCTCATCTGTCTGTCCTTCTTCTGTAGTACCCCATCCCTTCCCTACATTACTCTGATACACTGGTAATGCTCAAACTCACTTCATCCTCTCACCTTTCTACATTTCATTCTTTTCCTTTCTTACTGGAATTTTTTCACTTTTTTGGTTCTGGAAAAAGACTCAATCATCACTTATGGCTTAGCTTAAATGTGATTTCTTATGGAACCTTTCTAAACTCATCACCAAAAGATGTAGATGCTCTTATTGTCATGTGGCATTGAAATCTGCTCGTACTTCACAAACAGAAATTATCTTACTTTATTTTACTTCAGTGCAAGATTTTCTTTGTGTAACTGTACTTCCATAAAATCTAAAATCCTTGAAGACCAAAACCATATATTTTAACATCCACAATCTTCCTGAATTTTGATTATCTTAAAAATAGTTAATTAAATGGATTAGCAAAATGAGAATAAATACGAATTTGAGAATAGTTAGTATTATTATTCCACGGTTAGTAAACGGCTCCGAATATTGATGAAAATGGACAACTCAGAGTACACAAACAAAAAATAGTACCCACAAAGTACATTAGAATACACTGAAGAGGAATGAATAATTAAAAAAAAGTTTGTGCTTTTCTATCAGATTGTTACAAATGAAATACTAATGCAGAGCTAAAGCACTAGCAAAGTCACAACAATAATCCTGAAATCCTGATTTATGGGAAAGAATAAAAATTACTACTGAAATGAAATCATAGTAATTCAGGGGCCTCAGGAATTTGAGCAAAAAAAAAAAAATCAATGGAAACCAAGTAGGACAGATTTTAAATATATAATAATAAAGTATATTTGAAGTAGTCAAGCATACTCTTTTTAGATCAGTTATATTTATAATTAATCATATGTATTTAAGTAATCTGAAAAAACACACTTAAATGTAAGGGAAAAGCAGCTATGAATAAGAATAATTATCTACCCCAAATAAAATAAATCAGTTGGTGCTCCTGATAAAAGTTGATGTATTATGGCCACTGGAATGGCTAAGGAAAGGAACATCAGATGGCACAAAAAGCATTTTAAAAGCCACAGAAGTTGCAAGAACATATTTGAAATTATATATAAGAATCCTACTGATTTGACACTTTCATCTTGAAGTTGCCAGAATGATGACACAATTTTATAGAGTCCCCTATTTGGTTGGGTTTTCGTTGGGTTTTCAAATTTCCAGTTATTTTTATTAGAGTCTAGATATATTGAAACTTCAGAAAATAAGACAGATTATTAATAAATATCTATACCTAATATGCTCTAAGATATAGTTATAAATTGTGACAACATGCCTTTGTGTCTTAAAGGAGCAAACTATGGAGATAAGGAAGTATGGAAACCCCTACAAGATTTCACATTATTACTGGGGAAAGTGTCCTTTCTTTTTTAAACAGGGGAGCCAAATGGACAATAATCAGGAAGGGGTAGGTTATTCTGACTCTGGGGTCAGTGGCAATTATCTCCTATACCCTGTATTATAAGAGCCATAATACACTAGTCATCTTGTTTTTGGAGAAATAGATGATGTACTCAAAGAAATTCCATAAAACAACTGTAAGTGAAACCTATCAAATGAATAGTTTGCCTAAGGTCCCAATCCCAGATAAGTAAGTTACTGATGTGAGAAACACCAGACATAGTTAATTCACCTCCTCTTCATCTCTTTTATCAACCATCTACTGAGTACTTAGTAAACCCAAGAATTATGCAAGGGACTCACGTACATATGAAATGGAACTGAATAGGTCCGAGGAACATAAAACATTTTACATTAGGAAATGTTTTGTGAAATTAAGAAAATTCTTCAAAAACTAAGTAATATACTGTACCACATAAAATTCGTAAAAATAGAGTGCCTGTCATAGATCAATGGAACAGAATAGAGAGCCCAGAAATAGACCCTCAACTCTATGGTCAACTAATCTTCAACAAAGAAGGAAAGAATGTCCAATGGAAAAAAGACAGTCTTCAATAAATGGTGCTGGGAAAATTGGGCAGCCACATGGAGAAAAATGAAATTGGACCACTTCCTCACATCACACACGAAAATAGACTCCAAATGGATGAAGGACCTAAATGTAAGAAAGGAATCCATCAAAATCCTTGAGGAGAATGCAGGCAGCAACCTCTTCGACCTCAGCCGCAGCAACATCTTCCTAGGAACATTGGCAAAGGCAAGGGAAGCAAGGGCAAAAATGAACTATTGGGATTTCATCAAGATCAAAAGCTTTTGCACAGCAAAGGAAACAGTTAACAAAACCAAAAGACAACTGACAGAATGGGAGAAGATATTTGCAAATGACATATCAGATAAAGGGCTCGTGTCCAAAATCTATAAGGAACTTAGCAAACTCAACACCCAAAGAACAAACAATCCAATCAAGAAATGGGCAGAGGACATGAACAGACATTTCTGCAAAGAAGACATCCAGATGGCCAACAGACACATGAAAAAGTGCTCCACGTTACTTGGCATCAGGGAAATACAAATCAAAACCACAATGAGATATCACCTCACACCAGTCAGAATGGCTAAAATCAACAAGTCAGGAAATGACAGATGCTGGCGAGGATGCGGAGAAAGGGGAACCCTCCTCCACTGTTGGTGGGAATGCAAGCTGGTGCAACCACTCTGGAAAACAGCATGGAGGTTCCTCAAAACGTTGAAAATAGAACTACCCTATGACCCAGCAATTGCACTACTGGGTATTTACCCTAAAGATACAAACATAGTGATCCGAAGGGGCATGAGCACCCGAATGTTTATAGCAGCAATGTCTACAATAACCAAACTATGGAAAAAACCTAGATGTCCATCAACAGATGAATGGATAAAGAAGAGGTGGTATATATACACAATGGAATACTATGCAGCCATCAAAAGAAATGAAATCTTGCCATTTGCGATGAAGTGGATGGAACTAGAGGGTATCATGCTTAGTGAAATAAGTCAATCGGAGAAAGACAACTATCATATGATCTCCCTGATATGAGGATGTGGAGATGCAACATGGGGGGTTAGGGGGATAGGAGAAGAATAAATGAAACAAGATGGGATTGGGAGTGAGACAAACCATAAGTGACTCTTAATCTCACAAAAGAAACTGGGGGTTGCTGGGGGGAGGTGGGGTTGGGAGAGGGGGAGGGGAGTTATGGACATTGGGGAGGGTTTGTGGTATGGTGAGTGCTGTGAAGTGTGTAAACCTGGCAATTCACAGACCTGTACCCCTGGGGAGAAAAATACATTATATGTTTATGAAAAAATAAGAAATAAATAAAAAAATGTAAAAATAGAGTGCCTGAAAAAATTTTGCAAACTGACCCAAATTCATGAAACTTAGTGACAAGGAAATAATTTTGAATTAATCCTATCCAAAAGTTTAAACTTTGATGAACATTCTCTTTACATAGTATTGGACCCATGTCACAAGAACTGGAATTTCTAGTTTTTCTAGAAGATTAACACTCTAGTTACTCCAGACCTACTCCAAAATGTCACACATTATAAGGAAGTGTTCTCACCATACCATCATCAATAATGGGATTAAGCTAAAACATTTGGTCAATTTAAAGACAAAAAACAATTTGCAAGTATGTATTTCTTAACTTATCTTCCTCTTTCTTTCTTATTTTCCTCTTTAAGATGATATTTCCTCCAGTATTCCCTAAATTCAACAAAAATTCTGAGCGAATCTCAAGCGACGAACATGTCCTATAGGATCTTGACATTCACCTTTTTTCTTAGCAATCTATCTCTCAAATCCAGTGTTCCAGGCCTTACTGAATTTATATCATGTTTTCAAAAACCTCAAATTCTTTGTGCCTTCTCACAAACTAATATCATCTCACCTTGGTGACAACCTACTCACCCGTGGTCTCAATTTAAATGGCAGTTCTTGTTGGAGACTCTCCTGATCTTTTTTTACCTAATGATGAAGAAATCTCATGTTTAATGGGCATCCTTAGACTAATACATATTTTATAGTTGAAAACCATGTAACTATTTACTGTAAGTATTCAATCATTTATTTCCCAGAAGAGAATAAGTTTCATAAGTTTAGAGACCAGAGTCATCTTTATCAGCAACCTTTTTTAGGACCTAGTAGAATGGCCTATCAGAAGGCTGTCATTAAGAGTTCAAATGGGAAATAATAATAGCCTTAGCATTAAAAATTCTCACAACTGATGAGTGTCATGGTGAAGTCTAATCATTCTAAGTATACTTAGTATGCCCAGTTAATTTTTGCTTCTCATTTGAAACTGACCATGTCAGTTTATATTATTTACATATAACTTCATATAATGGATGAGAAATATAGGAGCCAGAAATATGAGATGACTTACTAAAGGTCACTCAGGTAGTTAGTGTTATCATCAGATTAAAATCCATATCTGAGCTGAAGATCAAGATGTCAAAGTAGGAAGATCCTGAGCTCTTTCCATAGACACACCAAAACAGCTGCATATAGAAAAACTCAGATGAACCTGAAGACTAGAAGAGCTTTTTCACAACTAAAGATATAAAGGAAAATCCACATTGAGATGAGTAGAAAGGGCAACGATACGATCTAGTTAGGACCCACAATCCTAGCCTAGCAATCCAAAAATGAGAGACATATTAAATTGGAGGTCCCCCTTGGGGAGCAAGAGGTTTAAGTATTACATTGGGCAACTCCATCCTGGGGATCTGCACTAGGAAGACAAGACCCTATCACACCTGGCTCTGAAAATTAGCAGGGTTTAACTGCAGGCAAGGCAGGGGGCTACAGTAAACTGAAGTTCCTCTCTTAAACGGCCTGCATACAAACTCACTCACTCCAAGACCCAGCACAGAAGCAGCAGTTTGAAAAGGTCCTGGGCCATGTATAAAGGATATTTATTGACAAATTTTAGGGCATGTATCAGAGAAGCAAGGATCTGTAGGAACTTCCTCCAGAAATGGAAGTGCTGGCATGCTCTATTTTTCTTACTCTCCTTCTCCTTAGCTGGCCCAACGGTGGTAAGTGCCATTTCTAACACTCTCCACCTATCTTGCTAGCTCCACTCACTCCTCCCTATTGTTCTCCTGCAGACCTGCCCCTCCTAACACACCCACCAACAGACACCTCTTCAAAATATCTCCAACCCTGCCATAATCAATGGATGACCTCAGCAAGGACTATAACCCTTCCCCTGCAAAGCAATTCCCATCCCACCACACCCAGTAGGCAACCTCATCTAGATCCACACCTTCTCCATGCAACTTGCTCCTCAACCACCAACCACTTGGTAGATAGTTTTATCTAGATCTGGTGCTACCCCAAGTGCCTCCCACCCTGCCAAACCCCCAGAGCATGGCCACGATTGGAATGAGCATGCCCTGCCAAAGCAAGTTCTACCCTGACACACACAGTAGGCAACTCAGTTTGAACCAACACCTCCCCAAAGATACTCTACATGAAGAGGAACAGCCCCACTTACCAGTGCACATGGAACAGCCACAGCCTGACCACAACAAGAGGGCTTACAGAACCAACCTGGAGCACATGGCTCTGGTGACCAGGAGGGGGAATTGTGCTTCTGAGTTCCAAAGGACACCTTCTACAGAAAGCTACTCCTTTGGGATCAGGAGATGCAACTGATACACTTCACATACAGAAACAGATATTCCGTCAAAATGAGGCATTGGAAAAATATGTTTCAAAACAAAGAATAAGATAAAACCTCAGAAAAATACTAAACAAAATACAGATAAGCAATTTACGTGATAAAGAGTTCAGAGCAATGGTCATAAAGATGCTCATCAAACTTGGAAGAATAGATGAACACAGTCAGTATGTCAACAAAGAGATAGAAAATACAGAAAAGAAACAATAAGAGCTAAAGGATATAGTAATTGAAACAAAAGTACATAGTACTTTTGTACAAGTAGAGGAAATCAACCACATATTAGAGGATGAAGAATAATGGATCACTGATCTGAAAGACAGGGTGGTTAAAATCACCCAAGTTGACTAGCAAAAAGGAAAAAAAAATTAAATGAGAAGAGTTTAAGGGAAATCTAGAATAACATCAAGCATATAAACAGTCACATTACAGGGATTCCAGAAGAAAAAAAGGAGAGAGATGGAGCAGAAACCTTGTTTGAAAAAAATAATAGCTGAAAACTTCCCTAACCTGGGTAATGAAACAGAGTCCCAAACAAGATGAACCCAAAGAAGTCCACATCAAGACACATAACAATTAAAATGTTGAAGATTAAAAAGACTCTTAAAAGCAACAAGAAAAAAATCAATTAGTTATTTATAAGAAAACCCCCATAAGGATATCCAGCTAATTTTTTAGCAGAAATGTTGCAGGCCAGAAAGGAATGACACAATACCTTCAAAGTTCTGATAAAAAAATAAATAAATAAGAAACTCTAAAACCAAGAATACTTCATTTGGAAAGACAAACAAAAGTTAAAGTAGTTCATCACCACTAAACCAGTCTTACAAGAAATGTTAAAGTGTCTTTTTTAAACCAAAATTAAAGGGTTCACAAAAATAAAATACTTAGGAATAAATTTAAACAAGAAGGTAAAAAACCATAAACACTGATGGAGAAAATTGAACATGACACAAAAGGAAAGATATTCCATGCTTATAGATTGGAAAAATCAATACTGGTAAAATATCCATACTGCCCAAAGCAATCTACAGATCTAATACAATTCCTATCAAAACAACATTTTTCACAGAACCAAAACAAATAATACTAAAATTTGTGAAGAACCACAAAAGCCAAAGCAATCTTTAGAAAGAATAACAAAGCCAGAGTTACCACAATTTCATATTTCAAGATATACTGCAAAGCTGTAGTAAGCAAACAGTATGATACTGACCTAAACATAGAACATATATCAATAGAACACAATAGAGAGCCCAGAAATAAATCCATGTGTATATGATCAATTAATCTATGACAAAAGAGGCAACAATATACAGTGGGGGAAAAGACAGTCTCTTCAACAAATGGTGCTAGAAAAACTGGGTAGCTACATGCAAAAGAATGAAACAGAACCACTTTCTTTTACCATATATAAAAATAAGTCCCAAGAGATTAAGGACCTGAATGTGAAACCTGAAACCATAAAATTAATTGAAGAAAACATAGACAATAATCCCTTTGACAACAGCTGTAAAAACATTGTTCTATGTATGTCTCCTCAGGCAAAAGAAATAAAACAAAAACTACTGGGACTAAACCAAAATAAAAAATTTGCACAGTGAAGGAAACCATAAACAAAATGAAAAGGCAACTTACTGAATGGAAGAAGATATTTGTAAATGATATATCCAATAAGGAGTTACTATACAAAACAAAGAACTTACACAACTCAATACCAAAAAGAAACAAAAAAACCCCACAAAAATGATAAAAAAAAAATGGGCAGAGGAGGGGCCCCTGGGTGGCTCAGCTGGTTAAGCGGCCAACTCTTGATTTCAAATCAGGTCAGGATCTCAGAGTCCTGGAATCGAGCTCTCGAGCTCTATGCTCAGCCTGGAGTCTGCTTAGAGATTCTCTCCCTCTGCCTTTCCCCCGCACTCACACACACTCTTGCTCTCTTTTTATCAAATAAATCTTTAAAAAATGGGCAGAGGATATGAACAGACATTTTTCCAAAGACATACAATAGCCAACAGACACATGAAAAGACTTTCCACATCACTCATCCTCAGGGAAATGCAAATTAAAACTATGATAAAATATCACCCACACCTGTAAGAATGGTGAAAATTAAAATCACAAGAAATAATAAGCATTGGCAAGGATGTGGGAAAAAGAAACCCCCATGCACTATTGGTAGGAATGCAAATTGGTGCAGTCACTGGGGAAAACAGAATGGAGGTTTCTCAAATTAAATGGAGGTTTTAACTGGGGAAAATAAAATGGAGGTTTCAAATTAAAAATAGAATTACCATATGATCTAGTAATTCTACTACTAGGTAACTACCTCCCAAAAATGAAAACAATAATTTAAAAAGATATATCCACTCTTATGTTTATTGCAGGATTATCTGCAATAGCCAAAATATGGAAGCAACCTAAGTGTCCATCAATAAATGATAAAGAAGATGTATATGTGTGTGTACATATATGAAATAAAAGGGATCCAGAGTACACATCTTGATGAGTACTTGGCAATGTACAGAATTGTTGAATCACTGTATTGTACACCTAAAAATAATATGACACAGTATATTATTCATACTTTAATTAAATACATAAATAAATGGCCATAACAAAAGTAAAGAAAATTATGAAAGAAAATAAATCTTGCTGGTAAAAGCAAACATACAGTAAAAGTAGTGGATCAACCATTGACAAAGTTAGTATGAAAGTTGAAGTACAAAACTAATAAAGTTAAGTATATCTACAGGGGCGCCTCAGTGGCTCAGTCAGGTAAGTGTATCTACAATAACTACATAAGGAATACACAAAAAATGATGTCAAAAATGACATCAAGAACATAAAATGTGGTGTAAAGGTAAAAATGTTGTGCTTTTAGAGGGTGTTTAAATTTAAGTTACCTTCAACTTAAAATGTATACATATATAGATATGGTGTTATACATGAACTCATGGTGACCACAAAGCAAAAACCTATAGCATATACACTAAAAATAATGAAAGGAAGCCAAATATAACACCAAAGAAGTCATCAAGTCACAAGAGATAAAAAGAAGATAGGAACAGAGAAGAACTATAAAATAGCTAGAAAAGAATAAAATGCAGTTAAGTGTCTACCTGTGAGTAATTACTTTGAGTGTAAATTGACTAAGTACTATAATCAAAAGACATAGGCTGGCTGGCTGAGTGGATAAAAAAAATAAAAGATAAAAAAAACCTAGACCCATCTATATGCAGCCAGCAAGAGTCCCACTTCAAACCTAAACCTAAAGACATTTACAGACTGAAAATGAGATAGAAAAAGATGTTGCATCACATAAAAACCAAAAAAAAAAAAAAAATTGCTGTAGCAATATTTATATCAGAAGAAATAGACTTTAAAACAAAGACTGTAACAAGAGATGATTACATAACCTAAAGGAGTCAATACAACAAGAAGATAGTTATATCTTTGTAAATATGTACCCAACATAGGTACACCAAAATATATCAAGCAAATATTAACAGATCTAAAATGAGAAACTGACAGTAATGTAATAACAGTAGAAGACTATAACATTCCACTTACATCATAGATCAACTAGACAGAAAATCATTATGGAAACAGTGGCCTAAAAAACACATTAAACCATTTGGACTTAATAGATATATACAGAATATTCCATACAAAATCATTCCATACAAAACCATTCAAGCACACATGGAAAATTCTCTAGGATAGATCACATGTTAGACCACAAAACAACTCACAATACATTTAGAAAGATTGAAATCACAAGACTAATTTCTGACTCCAACAATATGAAGCTAGAAATCAATTTTAAAAAAGGAAAAACACAAAGATGTGAAGTCTGAACAACATGCTACTAAACAGCCAATGGGTCAACAAAGAAATAAGAGAAAATCAAAAATACCTTGAGGCAAATGAAAAGAGAAACGAGAGTGTCCTAAAATTGATGGGATGCAGCAAAAGTAGTTCTGAGAGAGAAAGTTTATAGTGATACAGGCCCACTTTTAATCTCAAGTAAACAAACTAACCTTATACCAAAAAGAATTAAAAAGAGAACAACAACAACAACAAAAAAGCCCAAGGTTAGTAGAAGGAAGGAAATAATAAGGATCACAGTGGAAATAAATAGAGACTGAGAACATAGAAATGATGAGTGAAACGAAGAGCTGGTTCTTTACAAATATAAAGAATATTGATAAACCTTGACTCTTGAAGGTTTTTAAGACTCTTGGAGAGTCTTAAAGCCAGACTCTTCAAGGGAAAAAAAAAAGAGAGAGAGAGCCCAAATAATTAAAATCAGAAATGAAAGTGAAGCTACAACTGATATCACAGAAATACAAATATATTATGAGACTACTATGAACAATTATAAGCCAAAAAACTGGATACTCTAGAATAAGTGGATAAATTCCTATAAACATATAGTCTTCCAAGATAAGCCAGGAATAAATAGAAAACCTAAACAGACTGACTACTAATAAGGTAGTTAAATCAGTAATCAAAAAACTCCCCACAAACCAAATGCTGTCACAGGTGAATTCTACCAAAATTAAAAGAAAAATTAACACCAATCCTTTTCAAACTATTCCAAAAAGTTGAAGACAAAGGAATGCTTCCAAATATATTCTATGAGGCCAACATTACTCTCATACCAAAATCAAATGAGGACATCACAAAAAAAGCAAATTATAGGCCAGTATCCCTGATGAACATAAATGAAAAAATTCTCAACAAAATATTACCACACCAAGTCAACAACACAGTAAAAGAATCATACACATGATCATGTGGGATTTTTTCCAAGATGCAAGGATGGTTCAACATCTATAAATCAATCAATATAATGCACCATATTGACAAAATTAAGGATAAAATTATATGATGCACAAGAGATGTAGAAAAAATATTTGACAAAATTCAACATCCATTTATGATAAAATTTCTCAACAGAGAGATATCTGGCTACAGAAGGGAACATACCTCAACATAATAAAGGCCATATATGACATACCCACAACCAAAATCACAGTCAGTAATAAAAAGCTGAAAGCTTTACCTCTAATATTAGGAATAGAACAAAGATGCTCATTCTCACCACATTTATTCAACAGGTGGAATCAGCAATCAGACCAAAACAAAACAAAACAAAAATAAATAAAAAAATAAAAAGGAGGAGGAAGAAAGGAAAGAATCAAAAGAATGGAAAGGACGGAAGGGACAGAAAGGATGGAAGGGAAGCAAGGAAGGAAGTGCATCTGTATTGGTAAGGAAGAATTTAAACTGTCACAATTTGCAGATGACATAATACTTTTTTTTTTTAAATAACTAAAGAGACACTACTAAAAACCATTCAAACTAATAAAATGATTCAGTAATATTGCAGAACACAAAATTAATACACAGAAATCAGATGCATTTCCATAGTAAAAATGAGCTATCTCAAAGAGAAATTAAGGGGTGCCTGAGTGGCTTGACTCAGTCAGTTAAGTGTCTGCCTTTGGCTCAGGTCATGATCCCAGGGTCCTGGGATAGAGCCCTGCATCAGGCTCCCTGCTCAGCAGGGAGTCTGCTTTTCCCTCTCCCTCTGCCCTTCCCCCCATAGTGTGTGTTGCTCTCTCTCCCACTCTCTTTCTCGAGTAAATAAATCCTTAAAAAAAAAGAGAGAGAAATTAAGAAAATAATCCCAATCACAATTGCATCAAAAATAATAAAATACCTTGAAATAAATTTAACCAAGGAGGTAAAAGACCCATACTCTGAAAACTATAAAGCACTGAATAAACTGAGGAAGAAACAAATAAATGGAAAGATATACCATGTTCATGAGTTAGAATAATTAATATTATTAAAATGTCCATACTACCCCCAACAATCTGCAGACTCAATGCAATTTCTATCAAAATACCAATGGCATTTTTCACAAAGCTAGAATTCTAAATCTTGTGTGGAGCCATAAAAGGCCCAAAAGAGCCAAAGCAATCTTAAGAAAGAAGAGCAAAGCTGGAAGTATCACACTCCCTGATTTTGAACTGTACTACCAACCTGTAGTAATCCAAATGGTATGGTATTGGCACAAAGCAGGCATGTCGATAAAAGGAACA
Organism: Meles meles; assembly: GCF_922984935.1. NCBI lineage: Eukaryota > Metazoa > Chordata > Mammalia > Carnivora > Mustelidae > Meles > Meles meles. The sequence continues at coordinate 118,989,866 of NC_060069.1, forward strand.
GGATAGAGAGCCCAGAAAAACTCCCACACTTATATGTCAATTAATCTATGACAAAGGCTATATACACAATGAGGAAAAGACAGTCTCCTCAATAAACGGCACTGAGAAAACTGAACGCCTATATGCAAAACAATGAAACTGGACCACTTTCTTACACTATGCACAAAAATAAACTCAAAATGATTTAAAGACCGGGTGCCTGGGTGGCTCAGTGGGTTAAGCCGCTGCCTTCGGCTCAGGTCATGATCTCAGGGTCCTGGGATCGAGTCCCGCATCGGGCTTTCTGCTCAGCAGGGAGCCTGCTTCCCTCTCTCTCTCTCTGCCTGCCTCTCTGTCTACTTGTGATCTCTCTCTGTCAAATAAATAAATAAAATCTTAAAAAAAAAATGATTTAAAGACCTAAATGGGAGACCTGAATCCATAACCCTCCTTTTAAAAAAAGACAAGACTATTGGTACTCTTGTTATCATTCACTTGTTTACTTACTGCATGTTTTATATTTAATAAAATATGATACAATACCATTAGAGGGCATATTATTGCAATAAATAGCAGTATATGTTATATAATGTTATAAATAATGACTACACAATATATTAATTGATTAATAAATACTTCTGCAATGCCAAAAAAAAGGGCCAGGAAACTCTTAGATATGAGACTTATCAAATTTTTAAATTTTTATCTTTTTTATTTTTTTAGAGATTTCATTTATTTATTTGAGACAGAGAGTGAGCAAGTATGAATGGGGAGAGGGGCAGAGAGAAGGGTAAACCAGACTCCTCAATGATTAGGGAGCGAGATACAGGGTTCAATCCCGGGACCCTGGGATCATGACCTGTGCTGAAGGCAGATGCTTATTCAACTGAGCCACCCAGGCACCCCCCAATTTTTTTTTTATATCTATCTCCTCAGGCAAAGGAAACAAAAGCAAAAATAAACAACAAATTATATATCAAACTAAAACTTTTGCACAGTGAAGAAAATCATCAACAAAATGAAAAGGAAACTACTAAGTGGGAGAAGATATTTGCAAATGATATAAGGGGTTAATATCCCTTGATAAGAGATTAATACACAAAATATATAAGAACTCTGACAACTCAACACCAAAAAACAAGTCAACTAAAAAATAGGCTGAGTAGACGTTTTCCCAAATAATACATATAGATGTATATGTATTATAATAATAATACAAACACATGAAAAGATGCTCAACATCACTAATCATCATGAAATGAAAATCGAAACCCAATGAGGTATCACTTCCCGCTTGTCCTAATAGCTAATATCAAAAAGACAAGCGATAACGAGTGTTGGTGAGAATACAGAGAAAGGGAAACCATCATGCACTTATGTTGGGAATGTAAATTTATGTAGCCACTGTGGAAAATAGTATGGAGATTCATCAAAAAATTAAAAAAACCTGTCATAATATCCAGCAAATCTGAGGTATTTACTGAAAGGAAAAAAAATACTAATTTGAACAGATATATGCACGCTTATGTTCACTGCAGCATTATTTACAATAGCCAATATATGAAAGCAACCCAGGTGTCTATCAATAAATGAACGGATAGAGAAACCATGGTATATATATATACCACATAGTACAATTCATCCATAAGATTGAAATCTAGTCATTTGTGTAAACAAGGATGGACCTTGAAATGGTAGTAAGCTAAGTGAAATAAGTCAAACAGAGAAAGACATTTTATGATTTCACTTACATGTGGAATCTAAAAAAACAACATAAACAAAACAAAATAGAAACAGACTCATAAACGCAGAGAACTGGAGGTTGCCAAAGGGGTGGGTTGTGTGGAGAATGGGTGAAATAAGTGAGGTAGATTAAGAAGTACAAACTTCCAGGGGCGCCTGGGTGGCTCAGAGGTTTAAGCCTCTGCCTTCGGCTCAGGTCATGATCTCAGGGTCCTGGGATCGAGCCCCACATCGGGCTCTCTGCTCAGTGGGGAGCCTATTTCTCCCTCTCTCTCTCTGCCTGCCTCTCTGCCTACTTGTGACCTCTCTCTCTGTCAAATAAATAAATAAAATATTTAAAAAAAAAATTCTCAGGTGATGCTGACCCTATTAAAAAAAAAAAAAAGAAGACAAACTTCCAGTTATAAAATAAATAGGTCACAGGAATGTAAAGTACAGCCTAGGGAATATACGCAATAATATTTTAATAACTTTGTATGGTGACAGATGGTAGCTACACTTATTGGTGGAATCATTTTGCAATGTATAATAGATGCTGGCCATTATGCTGTACAACTGAAACTAATATAATATTGTATGCCAACTTTACATCAGTAAGAAAATCTCTCTCACTGCATATACTGTTTTTCGTACTACACCATAAAATTACATTCCCCAAACTAGCATTTGTGCTTCCAGAGAGCAGCAAGATATGTATCTCCTGTAACTACGTGTAGTTATGGGCATACTTATTTATATTTAGAGATGATTTCATTGAAAGAACAGAATTTTATATTTTTATTTTAGTTTATGTATTTACTCATTATATTTATTTTATGTATACTTTGATTCTAATTTTCTGCTACCCATCCTTCAAAAACATTTGTGTGAGCTAGTTTTATCCCATGCTCCAGTTAAATCTCAGGCAGGTAACATTTCTTTGCTATGCCTTTTTAGTCATAATATGTTGTATTTCAAAAATGTTATATATTTAGTTCAAGAAAATAGTCAAATTCAGAATCCAGACAACTTTGCATTTCTCCAACAATTTGATTTTGCATAAGGTCTGGAACCTCGCAGTATAGAAAGAATATGTGTTTAGATTCCCTTCATAATCTGCCACTCAAGGGCTGCTATTTTGGACTCACCCGGGTTAAGCCAAGAGATTAAGTAAAAAGGATACAGTTTTTCATGACTCATTCAGTTCAGTCTTGATCTGGCTTTGGTGCTCTCTGGGACTAAAAGATGGTCAAAAGTGACTTTAACTTAGACACCATTTTATGGAAATTCTCCTGCTAGGAAATTCCAGTTCTGAAGAAAACATTGCCTCTTGCACTTAATTATTTTCAAGTTCCTCCTAGCTTTTATCATCAGCCTATGCAGAAACCACCAGACAAAAGCTTTTCTAAAAGGGTGCAGAACAGTTCTTTCCTTAATGGTCCAAAGATTTGACCCCTATCCACTAGTTTATGTTGTTCTCTCCTGGTGCAGTCCTCCCTGTTTCTGCTTCTGCTCTCCTGTCTCAAGGTCTCTTCTACCATCTTAAAACGCCCCTCCAGATGATACTGAACATATACTAACCTTTAGATTGTCCCTTTAATGTCCCCTACACTAAAGGATCCCCTCTATAACCCCCAAATGCAATTCCTTCCAATCTTCAAACTTCTTCTTCTCATGTTCCTATGACTACATCCACCTTACTAGTTAAGAAAGCAAAGTTCTACAGAGGTAAAGAAGCAAATGTATTCCAGGAAGCAAAGCCACTAAGAGGTAAAAGCATTTGAATTTAATGCCGGTTGGTCTTACTTTAAAGCTCAAGGACCTAACCACTACCTAAGGCCTGTGAGATCTTGTCAAGGACAAGAGAATAGGAAGTTTAAGAAAAAGAAAACAGAGCAGGTTGTAGTGCAAGAAGAGTGAAAGGAAGAACCGTGATGGATTTAAGACTGAGATTTTAGAGGGATCCTGCACTCTTGGTTTTCTGATTTAAGGACTCTAATAAGCAGCTATAAAAAATTAACCCAGCAAAATGTAAAAGTTTACATTATTTTATATGTGTCTTTCAAGGCATAAAACCAACAAAATAATTATCTTTATATTTATTTAAACTTTTAGAAATAAATATCATGAAACTTGATTTTAAATTTAATCGATTTTATAAGGAGTCCTTTACTGCTCGATCTCCCATAGTGTGGAATAAATACTCAGCCAGAGTTACTCACATTTCTATTGAACAATAAAGTACTTAAACTGGCAATTTTTAACGAATTTACCTTTGATTTTTTTTTTAATATTTTATTTGACAGACAGAGATCACAAGTAGGCAGAGAGGCAGGCAGAGAGAGAGGAAGAGAAGCAGGCTCCCTGCTGAGCAGAGAGCCCAATATGGGGCTGGATCCCAGGACGCTGGGACCATGACCTGAGCCGAAAACAGAGGCTTTAAACCACTGAGCCACCCAGGTGCCCCTTACCTTTGATTTTTATAATACTTCACAACTAATCTAAGCAACTAAATCAAGATAATGAACAAATCTTATGACAGAAGTCTATTAGTATTTGGTCAGCAATTTCTGAATTAAAGCCTGCTGGGAAGCTAAACTTCATGTCTTATTTAGGTGGTCAGAAAGTTACGGCAGGCAAAACAAATAGGGAAATAAGACAAAAGATACCTTAGTAATCCACTGAGCGCACTTACCGAAACATCTGAACCAACATTGGTAGAGAGTCGTCATCAACATTACAGACATGAGTTTATTTTCATTTTCAGTCAGATACTAAGGCTTGTGTATTATAGCACATGAACTACACTGCTAAAAGTTAATTGGGCACAGCATGCGACTAATCCTAACACAATTGCTTACCAAAGGAATAAATCTCCTTTACACCCCACCTTGAATTCTTACAGATTGATTATATTTGGATAAATAAAACATATTTTTTATATGCTGCCATTTAATCATACTATCTAATGAGCAGAAATCCATTAAGAAGTGGAAATAAATCTTTTTTTTTTATCATAAAAGCTACTTTCTTAAAGTCAGGCTTTCCTCATTTAAAAAATTTCACTCAATTCAAAAATATTTGCCTCATCTTTGTAATTGTTTTTCTGATAAGTGCTAGGGAGACAGTAGAGAATATAACAAATAAATGCACTTTCACTGCATGTACAATATATTTCACTTCTTTTAATCAACTTATGATTTATATCTCTAATTACTTAGTCTCACTCACATAGACTGGATGAACTGAAGATCAGCTTGTCAACTTGGTTGATTTTATTTTAACTGGTGTTCCTCCTTTCTTTCTACTTGTCTTGATCTCTTTCATGCTCTATACCTCTTCCCCCTATGTTCTGTTTTATATTTGCCTCTCACTTTTTCACAGGTCAAGTTCTGTTGGAATTATCATCAGATGTATCCCACAGTTGCTTAAAGAAATTACTCAACTGTATCTATTCCTCATGGGTTGATAGGATGCACATTTCATCACAATTTTATTATTTTTTTATAAAGATTGTGCCACAACTCTGAACTGGCTAATCATAATCCAGATAGTCAATAGACTTACCCCTAAAAAAGTAAATAAACTGGGGCAACTGGGTTGCTCAGTCGGTTAGGTTAAGTGTCTGACTCTTTTTTTTTTTTTTTTTTAAGATTTTATTTATTTATTTGAGAGAGAGACAGTGAGAGACAGCATGAGCGAGAAGAAGGTGAGAGGGAGAAGCAGACTCCCCATGGAGCTGGGAGCCCGATGCGGGACTTGATCCTAGGACTCCAGGATCATGACCTGAGCTGAAGGTAGTTGCTTAACCAACTGAGCCACCCAGGCGCCCTGACTCATTTTTTAAATTATTACTATGATATGTTAGTCACCATACACTACATCATTAGTTTTTGATGTACTGTTCCATGATTTATTGTTTTTGTGTAACACCCAGAACTCCATACAATCCATGCCCGCCTTAATACCCATCACCAGGCTCACCCATCCCCCTGTGTTCCCCTCTTCTAAAAGCCTCAGTTTGTTTCCCAGAGTCCACAGTCTCTCATGGTTCATCTCCCATTGCAATTTCTTCCCCTTCATTTTTCCCTTCCCTCTCCTAATGGCCTCCATGCTATTCCTTATGTTCCACAAATAAGTGAAACCATATTAAAATTGACTTTCTCTGTTTGACTTATTTCACTTAGCATAATGCTCATAGCAATAATGTCCACAATAGCCAAACTGTGGGAAGAGCCAAGATGCCAACCTTATACCAGTTAGAATGGCAAAAATCGACAAGGCAAGAAACAACAAATGTTGGAAAGTTGTGGAGAAAGGGGAACCCTCTTACACTGTTTGTGGGGATGCAAGTTGGTGCAGCCACTTTGGAAAACAGTGTGGAGTTTCCTCAAAAAATTAAAAATGGAACTACCCTATGACTCAGCAATTGCACTACTGGTTATTCACCCAAGGGCATTTTTTTTTTTTTTTAAATGCTGGAGGGGCACCTGGGTGGCTCAGTCGGTTAAGTGTCTGCCTTTGGCACAGGTCATGATCCTGGGGTCTTGGGATTGAGTCCCACATCGGGCTCCCTGCCCAGCAGGGAGTCTGCTTCTCCCTCTTCCTCTGCCTGCTGCTCCCCCTGCTCCTTCTCAATTTCTCTCTCTCTCTCTCTATCAAATAAATAAATAAAATCTTAGGAAAAAAAGAAAGGCTAAAAATGCTGGAACAAATAATCTTAAGTGTCTACTCTTGATTTCAGCCCAGGTCGTGATCTCCGAGTCCAGGGGCTCCATGCTCAGTAGGCAATCTGCTTGAGGATTACTCTCCTTTTCCCTCTGACCCTCTCCCCACTAGTGTTCTCTCTTTCTCTCCCTCTAAAATAAATAAATGTTGTTAAAAGGTAAACAAACCAATAACAGCAAAATGGCTTTTGGGGTAGTAATAACTCTGGCCTCATATATAAAGATACTTCAGGATCACTCAGAATCAGATTTTTTTTAATTGAATCCTTTAAGTAAAAATTATTTTCCAATTATCCCAATTTTCTAGATATTTTTCATTTTACCTATATAACTAGATTTATACTTCTCACATAGGCTTCATCATATTTGAGGTCTCTGTATGATAAACCAGATAAAGCAAGACCTATATCTTTAGGAGGTAAAAACAGTGAATGTCAAAGCATAATTACACAGCATAATATATATCCAGAGGCTAGTCTCAATTGAAATACGAATTAAATGAGAAGGTCAGAAGAATAATGTATGACATACGTTTTTGTGTCTAGTCATAGTGTCAGTCATGGTAAGTTTAACTATAGGTATTCACCGCAGACCACAAACACTAGTTGAAGATCAAGCTTATAGATATAAGTAAGGAGTCAAGCACAGAACTTCCATCACTAGCCCAAAATCTGACCTTAGGGTAAAACAGAGAATCTTAGACATTAGTACGGATATACAAGATTAACCTAATACAGTAACCTTTGCTGCAGTGTTAAAGATCTCTGAAACTTATCTATTAGTCAAGACTACTCCTACACTCCACCTGGGAAGTACGGTGACACGTGGGACAAATGGATCCAGGTTCAAGCAAAGAAGGACCTAGTGGGAAAGAATATGATTCCAATACACATTGTGCATTTTATATAAATATAAATATGTTCACATGAAACACATCTATTGAGCAACACTGGTTTCTTTTTTAAAAAAAACAATGAAAAGTACAATTTAGAGAAGTGGACAATAAAGGAAAATTTCTCATTATTTTTAAGTATTGTTATGATTAAAGTACACATTTTTATCAAGGTGTCAAAGATACAAATGTAACAACCAGGCTATGTTCGAAGTAGTAATTCATATGCCTCAAGAGAGCCTATTTTGGCTGACTGTCAATCCAAGTGATAATTGTACTCATACACATCCCTTTTTCCTCACCCTGATGTAATCCCTTTATTCTGAATACTCACAGCTGAATTCCCCTTGCTAGAAAAAGTTCATGATTTCTAAAGGTTAAAACCTAACTTCATTACTACCCTTTCTACTTGCTCACTGACACCTCACTGATAGAACTGCCTCATAAAATTGACAAACATCCTTCTCTTCCTAACCATAACTAAATCTGACTTTATTAAAGAAAGAGTTCTATAAATATCCCCAATCTATAATTTAAGAGTATTATTTAAATGAACATGTGTTTCAAACAACATACATCATACAGACATTCATACATCTTTGCATATGCTCTCAGCTACCCTATTCCCAAATATTTTCATGTGTGTGTGTGTGTGTGTGTGTGTTTTAAGATTTTATTCACTTATTTGACAGAGAAAGAGAGCACAAGCAGCGGGACCTGCAGAGGGAGAAGAGTGGGAGAAGCAGTCTCCTCACTGATCATGGAGCTTGATGCAGGGTTCAATTCTAGGACCCTGGAATCATAACCTGAGACGAAGGCAATCGCTTAACCAACTGAGCCATCCAGATGCCCCAAGTGTTAATTTGTAGCTGAAAAGGTAACCACTGAATCCTCATCCTTACAAGATTAAACAAACAAACAAAAACACCTCAGATTAACAGGTAATGGTAAGAGCTTGGTCAAAAATATTTTGTTCAATTCAACCTCTCCACATTATATTCGCATTAACCAAAATACAAGATCAGTGACAATCCTAGGTTCTGACAGCTCTTCCTTGATAAGTTGAAAATGACAGAGAATGTGTATTGAAAGGAAATACTACACATGGACAGAGATGCTTAGTAGAAGCTAAGTATGAATCCTACTATGTTGAAAGCACTTATATATATATTTTTTTAAATTAGGGCTTTAAGAGAGAACAACACTTTCCATTTTACAATTACACCAAATTTTAAAGATAATTGAGTTGGAGCTGGGGGACATAAATATTTAAAAATGTATATCAAGAGTAAACAGCTGGGGCTTCTGTGTGGCTCAGTGGGTTAAACCTCTGCCTTTGGCTCAGGTCATGATCTCAGGGTCCTGGGATTGAGCTCTGCATCAGACCCTCTGCTCAGCAGGGAGCCTGCTTCCCCCACCCTCTGCCTATCTCCTCTTTGCCTACTTGTGATTTCTCTCTCTGTCAAATAAATAAGTAAAATCTTAAAAAAAAAAAAAGAGTAAACAGCTATAACATGCAAACCAAACCACCCTCAACTCCAAATGTTAAATAAATAAAAATGTTGGAGATATAACATTCCAACCTGAACAAAGTTATGCTGCTGATTTTATTTTTGGGGCAATTCCTTCCAACTATATTGAAAAACAGTAAGGCATTAGGAAAGTACAACTTGAATAAAATTAAAGATTTTCTAAAAGGAAAAGTAAAACCAATTAAGGTATAATAAACCCTTAAAGGTCTGAATACCACCATCATATAATGGATTAATTACTGAGAGAATGTTAGCATAAAGTAGAAATTTATTATTTATTTTAAAGGAATAAGATAATAATCTAAGTCTGTTTATAAGATTACAGTCACAATGGAGTACCAAAGAAACAATTAGAGGTTAGGACAGGGAGCAACACTTTGCAGAAAGTGTAACCTCCCAGATATAATAATCTGGAGAGTAGCTATATCACCTTTTATTTATTTTTTTCTCTATCTCCGTCTTTCCACATACATTACATGAATATAACACAACCAGGAAAGGTCAGCTAGCACTTATTCTTGGTTTAGTAAACATAATCTTACTTCTCGTTGGTGTGAACATTAATTCATGCTGAGGCCTGGGATAAGGTTTGCCATTTTCCTGTGTGACATTGATAGCACTTCTGGTACCTTCAGGCTTTCAGATTTCCAGAGCTGACATTTTCATGCTTATGCTCTCAGAGCTGTGGAGTAGTGCCTTTGCCCAAACCTTATCTTCCTTTTGGGGACAAATCTCAGGCTAGATGGCTAAATCTCACCAAAGACTCTGAAGGAGGGCAGATATATGGCTTCTTGGCAGTGGTATCAAAGGCACTATGACCTAAGAACACTCAGTGGAATGTTCCAGCTCAAGACTTTAACCTGGAGTGCGTGATGGCAGGAAGCATAGGCAGAATTAATTTCAGTGGCGGTGGCAAAAGCAGCAGGTTCAGTGTTCTCATGGCATAGCTGCCAGCATCTGATGTTAAATAATCCTCATAAATACAAATAAAACTGTGATGCTGTTTTACATATTAGAAAAATCAAAAAGTATGCCAATATACACTATTGTTAGGTATATTTAAAATAGGCTAAAAGACGCTATATTGTAGAAAAAAAAAAAAAAAAAAAAAACTCCAGAAGTTCACAGCTATCTTGGAGGGAGGCTTTGCTCATGGTAGTTGGAATCCAAGGATGAATGAGAAGCCACCAACGTGATCACTGACGTGGAAGAAGGAAAATGAGCCTCTAAAGAGTGCTACATTGGCACTTAATGTAACACACACATCACTTCTGATCTAAACTCATTAGACAGAACTAGCCGCCTGGCCTTGCCCAACCTAGAGATAGCTGGGAAATGCAATCCTACTGCAATCCTGAAAAACAAAGACCCAGAAAGAGTCTATAAATGACATTAATTACTACCATAATTTTTGTTTTTACTTTTATAGTTTTCCCTGACACCTGGAAATAAAAGTTGATTTTTTTAAAAGTTTTAGCCTCTTTTTTTTTTAAAGATTTTATTTACTTATTTGACAGAGAGAAATCACAAGAGAGGCAGGCAGAGAGAGAGGAAGGGAAGCAGGCTCTCCGCTGAGCAGAGAGCCCAATGTGGGACTCGATCCCAGGACCCTGAGATCATGACCTGAGCCGAAGGCAGCGGCTTAACCCACTGAGCCACCCAGGCGCCCCAAAAGTTGATTTTTTTTTTTTTTTACTTCAGTCTTGTTGACTGACTGCCACAGGAGGCCAAAAGAAGTGCATTTCCTTCTTTCTCCTCTAAACAGTCATTCTAATGACTCAATTTGAAAAAAAAAATCTGGTTTATCCCACCTCAAACTACTATCCAGTAATCAGGGTTCAATTCTTCTTTCTTTTGAACTGTTACTTTTCCTGCCCTCCTCAATTTTCTACCTTCACCCATAAGAATGGGTCAAGGCTGAGTTAGGGTGAGAAATCATTACCACCATCCTATACACAGGCAGCAGTTAGCCCAGAAGCAATTCATGCCCCTAGTCACCCTTTTACCACCAATTCTATGATCTTCACTTTTCACTCAGATCTGTAAAACAATGTTGCTATCACTATTGCTCATAACAATGGATCCAATGTCTAGAATAACAAAGGCATCTTAAAATTTCTGCAAGAGTAGTTTGGACCACTGACACACATTAATAAAGATGAAAATAACAATACCTTTGGGGAATCCTCCTTGACAGTACAGGTCAAGAGAAAGGAATAATTCTGAACAGATTAGAAGTGGAAAAATAATAGATTTCCCGAACCACCACAAGGTGAGTGTGTATTTTGTTGACAAGAGGCAGAATGAATCAGGTATTCATGACCAGAAGAACAAATGAAGGAAATCATTATTGTTGCTCACAAAATAGATATAGATCTCTACTTCCAGACACATGGTACAGTTTGTGTTTCTTACCCGTTTATGGTTGGGCCCCGACAATGTGATTAGCTGTGCCCAATCGGTTGTGAGCTAAGTCACATATTACTTCTGAACTGGATGATTCACTGGCTGGTTTAAAATCCTCTCACATCCATATCCATTCTCAACCCTCACTAGTGCAAATCATCATCATTTTCCCCTGAATAACAGCAATAGTGTCCTAACTAGTGTCCCTATTATCAATACTTGGCCCCTCCAAACATTGTTCATCCAGGGAGCAGAATAATCTTTTTTTTTTTTTTTTTTGAAGGTCAAGCAGAGCTTTATTTCATGCCAGTATCAAGAATCAAACTGACCGGTTGGGGCAGTCTCTTATGGAGAGAGCGACAACCCCCAGGCTCACAGACTAGCTTTTTTTTTTTTTTTTTAATTTATTTATTTTTATTTGTTTATTTACAGCATAACAGTGTTCATTGTTTTGGCATCACACCCAGTGCTCCATGCAGTACGTGCCCTCCCCATTACCCACCACCTGGTCCCTCAACCTCCCCACCCCCCCGCCGCCCCTTCATAACCCTCTAGTTGTTTTTCAGAGTCCATAGTCTCTCATGGTTCATCTCCCCTTCCAGTTTCCCTCAACTCCCTCTCCTCTCCATCTCCCCATGTCCTCCATGTTATTTGTTATGCTCCACAAATAAGTGAGACCGTATGATACTTGACTCTCTCTGCTTGACTTATTTCGCTCAGCATAATTTCTTCCAGTCCCGTCCATGTTGCTACAAAAGTTGGGTATTCGTCCTTTCTGATGGAGGCATAATACTCCATTGTGTATATGGACCACATCTTCCTTATCCATTCATCCGTTGAAGGGCATCTTGGTTCTTTCCACAGTTTGGTGACCGTAGCCATTGCTGCAATAAACATTGGGGTACAAATGGCCCTTCTTTTCACTACATCTGTATCTTTGGGGTAAATACCCAGCAGTGCAATTGCAGGGTCATAGGGAAGCTCTATTCTTAATTTCTTCAGGAATCTCCAAACTGTTCTCCAAAGTGGCTGCACTAACTTGCATTCCCACCAACAGTGTAAGAGGGTTCCTCTTTCTCCACATCCTCTCCAACACACGTTGTTTCCTGTCTTGCTAATTTTGGCCATTCTAACTGGTGTCAGGTGGTATCTCAATGCGGTTTTAATTTGAATCTCCCTGATGGCTAGTGATGATGAACATTTTTTCATGTGTCTGATAGCCATTTGTATGTCTTCGTTGGAGAAGTGTCTGTTCATATCTTCTGCCCATTTTTTGATATGATTATCTGTTTTGTGTGTGTTGAGTTTGAGAAGTTCTTTATAGATCCTGGATATCAACCTTTTGTCTGTACTGTCATTTGCAAATATCTTCTCCCATTCCGTGGGTTGCCTCTTTGTTTTGTTGACTGTTTCCTTTGCTGTGCAGAAGCTTTTGATCTTGAGGAAGTCCCAAAAGTTCATTTTTGCTTTTGTTTCCTTGGCCTTTGGAGACATATCTTGAAAAAAGTTGCTGTGGCTGATATTGAAGAGGTTACTGCCTACGTTCTCCTCTAGGATTCTGATAGATTCCTGTCTCACGTTGAGGTCTTTTATCCATTTCGAGTTTATCTTTGTGTACGGTGTAAGAGAATGGTCGAGTTTCATTCTTCTACATATCGCTGTCCAGTTTTCCCAGCACCATTTATTGAAGAGACTGTCTTTTTTCCATTGAATATTTTTTCCTGTTTTGTCGAAGATTATTTGACCATAGAGTTGAGGGTCCATATCTGGGCTCTCCACTCTGTTCCACTGGTCTATGTGTCTGTTTTTATGCCAGTACCACGCTGTCTTGGTGATCACAGCTTTGTAGTAAAGCTTGAAATCGGGTAACGTGATGCCGCCAGTTTTGTTTTTGTTTTTCAACATTTCCTTAGCAATTCGTGGTCTCTTCTGGCTCCATACAAATTTTAGGATTATTTTCTCCAGCTCTTTGAAAAATATCGGTGGAATTTTGATCGGAATGGCATTAAAAGTATAGATTGCTCTAGGCAGTATAGACATTTTAACAATGTTTATTCTTCCAATCCAAGAGCATGGAACAGTCTTCCATCTTTTTGTGTCTTCTTCAATTTCTTTCATGAGTGTTCTGTAGTTCCTCGAGTATAGGTCCTTTACTTCTTTGGTTAGGTTTATGCCCAGGTATCTTATGGTTCTTGGTGCTATAGTAAATGGAATCGATTCTCTAATTTCCCTTTCTGTATTTTCATTGTTGGTGTATAAAAAAGCCACTGATTTCTGTACATTGACTTTGTATCCTGCCACGTTACTGAATTGCTGTATGAGTTCTAGTAGTTTGGGGGTGGAGTCTTTGGGGTTTTCCATATAAAGAATCATGTCATCTGCGAAGAGAGAGAGTTTGACTTCTTCCTTGCCAATTTGGATACCTTTTATTTCTCTTTGTTGTCTGATTGCTGTTGCTAGAACTTCTAATACTATGTTGAACAAGAGTGGTGAGAGTGGGCATCCTTGTCGTGTTCCTGATCTCAATGGGAAGGCTGCAAGCTTTTTCCCATTGAGGATGATATTTGCTGTGGGTCTTTCATAGATAGATTTTATGAAGTTCAGGAATGTTCCCTCTATCCCTATACTTTGAAGCGTTTTCATCAGGAACGGATGCTGGATTTTGTCAAATGCTTTTTCTGCATCAATTGAGAGGACCATGTGGTTCTTCTCTCTTCTCTTATTGATGTGTTCTATCACACTGATTGATTTGCGAATGTTGAACCAACCTTGCAACCCAGGGATGAATCCCACCTGGTCATGGTGGATAATCTTTTTAATGTGCTGCTGGATCCTGTTTGCTAGGATCTTGTTGAGAATCTTTGCATCCATATTCATCAGTGATATTGGTCTGAAATTCTCCTTTTTGGTAGGGTCTTTGCCTGGTTTGGGGATCAGGGTAATGCTGGCTTCATAAAAAGAGTCTGGAAGTTTTCCTTCTGCTTCAATTTTTTGGAACAGCTTCAGGAGAATTGGTGTTATTTCTTCTTTGAAAGTTTGGTAGAATTCCCCAGGGAATCCATCAGGTCCTGGGCTCTTGTTTTTTGGGAGGTTTTTGATCACTGCTTCAATCTCATTACTAGATATCGGTCTATTCAGGTTGTCAATTTCTTCCTGGTTCAATTTTGGGAGTTTGTAGCTTTCCAGGAATGCATCCATTTCATCTAGGTTGCTTAGCTTATTGGCATATAACTGTTGGTAATAATTTCTGATGATTGTTTCTATTTCCTTGGTGTTAGTTGTGATCTCTCCCTTTTCATTCATAATTTTATTAATTTGGGCTTTCTCTCTTTTCTTTTGGATTAGTGTGGCCAATGGTTTATCGATCTTATTGATTCTTTCAAAAAACCAGCTTCTAGTTTCATTGATACGTTCTACTGTATCTCTCGTTTCTACCTCATTGATCTCTGCTCTAATCTTGATTATTTCCCTTCTTGCATGTGGAGTTGGTTTGATTTGTTGTTGATTCTCCAGTTCTTTAAGGTGTAGAGACAGCTGGTGTATTCTGGATTTTTCAATGTTTTTGAGGGAGGCTTGGATGGCTATGTATTTCCCCCTTAGAACTGCCTTTGCTGTATCCCATAGGTTTTGGACCGAGGTGTCTTCATTCTCATTGGTTTCCATGAATTGTTTAAGTTCTTCTTTGATCTCCTGGTTGTCCCAAGCATTCTTAAGCAAGGTGGTCTTTAGCTTCCAGGTGTTTGAGTTCCTTCTGAACTTTTCCTTGTGATTGAGCTCCAGTTTCAAAGCATTGTGATCGGAGAATATGCAGGGAATAATGTCAGTCTTTTGGTATCGCTTGAGTCCTGCTTTGTGACCCAGTATGTGGTCTATTCTGGAGAAGGTTCCATGTGCACTTGAGAAGAATGAGTATTCTGTTGTTTTAGGGTGGAATGTTCTATATACGTCGATGAGGTCCATCTGGTCCAATGTTTCATTCAATGCTCTTATTTCTTTATTAATTTTCTGCCTCGATGATCTGTCTATTTCTGAGAGAGGCGTATTAAGATCTCCTACTATTATTGTATTCATATCAATATGACTCTTTATCTTGATTAATAGTTTTCTTATGTAATTGGGTGCTCCCATATTGGGGGCATAGATATTCACAATTGTTACATCGTCTTGTCGGATAGTCCCTTTAAGAATTATGTAGTGTCCTGCCGTATCTCTGACTACAGTCTTTAGTTTAAAATCTAATTTATCTGATATGAGAATCGCTACTCCGGCCTTCTTTTGAGGCCCATTGGCATGAAAGATGCTTCTCCATCCCTTCACTTTCAGTCTGGGTGTATCCTTAGGTTCAAAATGGGTCTCTTGTAGACAACATATGGATGGGTCCTGTCGTTTTATCCAATCTGCAACCCTGTGTCGTTTTATGGGCGCATTTAGGCCATTCACATTGAGAGTGATTATTGAGAGATAGGTTTTTATTGACATCGTGTTGCCTTTGAAGTCTTTCTGTCTATAGATTGTTTCTATATTTCTGTTCAATGATATTCTTAGGATTTTTTCTCTTTTATAGGACCCCCCTTAATATTTCCTGCAGTGTCGGTTTGGTGGTTGCATAGTCTTTTAAGCCTTGCCGGTCTTGGAAACTCTTTATCTCTCCTTCCATTTTAAATGTCAGTCTTGCTGGATAGAGTATTCTTGGTTGCATGTTCTTCTCATTTAGTACTCTGAATATATTTTGCCAGCCCTTCCTGGCTTTCCAGGTCTCTGTGGAAAGGTCTGACGGTATTCTAATGGGCTTTCCTCTGTATGTAAGAAGCTTCTTTGTCCTAGCTGCTTTTAAGAGGGTCTCTCTTGAAACATAATTCCCCATTTTAACGATAAGGTGCCGTGAGGACTTTCGAGAATCTAAAATCTTGGGAGGAAATCTTTCTGCCTCTAGTACATGAACGTTGTTTCCATTCGTGAGATTGGGAAAATTTTCATAGACAACTTCTTCCACTATATCTTCTAGACTTCTTTCTTTTTCTTCCCCTTCAGAATAATCTTTTTTTTTTTAAAGAAGCTGGATTATTTCACCCTTATCTTCCTTAACACCTGCCATTCAGTTCACTGCTGTGCCAAACACTGCCTAGCAAATGCCTACAAGATCAACAACTCAATCCAATCCAACCATGAGGACCAAGATATCAAATCTTAAGCTTACAAGGTTCGTAGAAACCTAGTCTATCACAACTATTTTTTAAATGACATCACTGGCTCTAGTCTTCACATTTAAATCACTTCCAGAAAGAACATTCTAAAATATTAATTACTTTACAGACTCCTTATTTCTTGAAATCTAGTAATGGTTTCTAATCAATTACAATGTTTTCTAACTAAAACCCTTGGGTCTCTGATACTAAGTATTAAATGAACAAATGAAAACTTTTAACTTTGCCTTTTCAGAAGGGAAAATTTTTTAAGAAGTTAATAGATAAAATCATTCAAATTTTTCCCTTTAAAATGAAAGCCACAGGGATTGTGGCAGTTTATAGAGATAGTAGCGGTTTATAGAGATAAAGCAAATGCTCAATCAACCTTCCCTTAGACTCACTAGCTATATGAAATTGGTCATTTTCAGTAACATATATTAAATATCACACATATCAAATATTAAATACCCCATAGGTGATGACCAGCTAAAGTAGGAACCATGAAGAGTGCTGATAAAGTGACATTAAAAAGATAAAATGTGGGAGGGCCTGGGTGGCTCAGTCGGTTAAGCATCTGTCTTTGGCTCAGGTCATGATCCCAGGGTTTTGGGATCAAGCTCCGCATCAGGCTCCCTGCTCAGAGGGGAGTCTGCTTCTCACTCTCCCTCTGCCCCTCTGCAACACCCCACCGTGCTCCTGCTCTCTATCTCACACACTCTCTCAAATAAATAAAATCTTTTAAAAAATGATAAAATGTGGTAAAGATTGTATATGATTAACTATTTATTTGAGGGAGGCTTTCAACACACAAAATGTGTTATTTGTAGGTAAGTACGTAAATATACAATTTCACCTCTTATTCATTTCATCATGTAGAACTAGAATGTGAACATCATAAAAATGAACCACTGAGAATTTTAGTGAAAATTTGATTAATTTTAAATATCAAAACATTAACAGACTTTTATACCATATCAAGTAAATGCATTTTAACTGACATATTAAAATACACTTTTGAATTATATAATTATTCCTTAATCAATTTTAAAGTATGTATTAACTATCAAACAAAAAGATGAAATATAGTTAACAATATTGTAATAATGTTATATGTGACAGATGGGAACTATACTTATTGTGATGAGCACAGCATAAAGTACAGAACTGTCAAATCACTGTCATAAACTTGGAACTAAAAGAACATTGTATGTCAACTATACTGCAGGGTTTTTTTTTTAAGTGAAATTCTTCCTTATATTTTATTTAATTATAAGTTAATTTTACCATACTTTTATAATAAAAATGAAATGTCCTGGGGCACCTGGGTTAAAGCCTCTGCCTTTGGCTCAGGTCATAATCCCAGGGTCCTGGGATCGAGCCCCGCATTGGGCTCTCTACTCAGCAGGGAGTCTGCTTCCCTTCCTCTCTCTCTGCCTGCCTCTCTGCCTACTTGTGATCTCTGTCTGTCAAATAAATAAATAAAATCTTTTTTTAAAAGTCTTTATCTGAAGTTGTCATATTATATAAAACATTGTTAAATGGACTATTATTTAAAGGTATTAAATATACCATAACATAAACATGAAAAGGGTACAAAACTAGAATATTATTGAAGCATGCTGACCTAAAAAAAAATTCAGGCTCATCTCATTTTTCAATTTGTCCCCTATTTCCAATCCTTTTGCCCTCCTCCCAAAGTCAACTACAGCAAATTAGTTGCTTTTTCACAGAAATGCCAAGCTCTTTAGCTCTCTGTGTCTTGGAATGGTCTCTTCAACCTTTTGGAAGAGCCCTTCTCTTTTGACTCTCACTCATCATAAACAATGTCATTCAAGACTGCACATAAAAACAGACACACAAATCAATGGAAGAGTAGAGAGTATACAAAAACCTACACATATATAGTCAACTGATTTTCAACAAAGGTGCCAAGAATACATAAGAGAAAGGATGGTCTCTTCAGTAAATGGTGTTGGAAAAATGGATATCCACATGCAAAAGAATAAACTTAGACCCCTATCTTACCCATACATAAAAATCAACTCAAAGATAGAAGTCTTAAAACATAATACCTGAAACTGAAAACTAGAATAAAACAGAAGAAAAGCTCCTTGAATTTGGTCATGGAAATGCTTTTTTGAATAAAACACCTAGAGCAGAAGGAACAAAAGCAAAAATAAACAAGTGGGACTACATCAAACAAAAGTTTCTGTACAGCAAAGGAAACCATCAACAAAATGAAAGGCAACCTATGGAATGGGAGAAAACATCTGCAAACCACATATGAGAATTTAATATCCAAAATATATAAGGAATTCCTAGAAGTCAATAACAAAGAAAAAACAAATTATGCAATGAAAAATGGGCAAAGGAGCTGAAAAGAATTTTTCTAAAGAAGACATACAAATGGCAGCAGGTATTTGAAAAGATGTTCAACATCACTAGTCACTAAGAAATGCAAATCAAAACCATAATAAGATCACCTTGTATCTGTTAAGATGGCTATAATCAAAAAGTAAAAATATGTGTTGGAAAAGATGTGGAAAAAAGGGAACCTCTGTACATTGTTGGTGGGAATATATATTGGTACGGCCATTATGGAAAGTGGCATAAAGTTTCCTTAAAAAATTAAAAACAGAATTGCTATATGATACAGCAATTACCCTCTTGGATGTATATCCCAAGAAAATAAAATCACTATCTTGAATAGATATTGGCGGTCCCTTGTTCATTGCAACATCATTTACAATGGTCAAGATATGGAAAGTGCTTAAATGTCCCATCAATGGGTGAGTGGATAAAGATGTTGGCTATATATTGTTTCATTTTTTCCTCCTTCTCCTATGATCCTGTAAAAAAAATATGTGGAATACTATTCAGCTTTAAAATAGGAGATCCACCAGTTCAATAACATGCATGAATTTGGACGAGATTATGCTAAGTGAAATAAGTCAGACAGAGAAAGGCAAATAAATGTGTAATCCTACTTATACGTGGAGGGGGGGAAAGCTGAACACACAATAACAATAAAGTAAAACAGTGGTTGCCAAAGACTGGGGCATAGGGAAAAGGGGAAATTAATAAAAAGAAAGACAGTAGAATGATGGTTTTTATCCTCTCTGTACCTCAGTTTCCTCATTTATAAAAAAGGGCACAGTAATAGTACCTATCTCCCAGGACTGAAAGGACGTTAAGTGTGTATAATCTATGCAGAAGCTTAGACTTCCTTTCCCCTTTTTGCAATATATCAATTTGATAATCTAGGACCAGCTGATTATCTTGACAGCACAGACCAATGCACACTGTCATGTGCTGCAGCTAGGCTGAAGTCACCTGTACTCAGTATAATTCCTGTACTCAGCTGACTCACCTGCCCTTCCCTCTCCCATCATTCCTCTTCTTGACTTGAAAGGGAAGAAAGATAGCTCATCTATTTAATGCCAACATGAATCATGGGTTTCCGGAATTCAATTAGAGTTTGTTCAGTAAATGTGGAATGAATGATTAAATGACTTGATCAACACTGCTTAAAGGTGTTCCAACACTGCTGATAAACAGTAATAATAGAATTGTGTAGCACTTCACAATTTTAAAATCACTTTGAAAACCGGTATTCTATTACAACAACATGGTAAAATGAAATTTCAAGGATTATCAGCACTTTACCAAGGAGAAAACTGTGGCTCAAAGAGATAGAAATAGTTGCCTATGGCCACAAAAAGGCCAACATCAGCTGCCCGACCTAATTAATCTGTGTGGTGCTTAAGAAAAGGGCTTTTACTCCGTATGTTTTCCATGATTTCAATAAATTAGCAAAATCTGGGTTAGATATTAATTGCCTAAGTGGTTTTTCCTGATTGTTGTTCATGCACCACCATAACTAAGAAAAGTGATTGTGCAACTTTAGGGAATAAGAGAGGGAATATATGACTACTGTTTATGGAAATCTTTTTCAAAGCTATTTCAAAGCTATTTGTCAATGGCTGCACAGCTCACACAGTACAAAGTTTGTTATTTTTAATTACACAGTCTCTAGATTTTCTTCCTATAGAATTCACCTCCATAACATAGAATGAGATAAATTTTATACAAGCCATGCGAGAAATAATCATCAACACTTATTTCCCTATAATACTGTGAAATTCTTGACAACATTTTTTTGTATAATTTTCATCTCCAAAATTGTGTATCTCCAATTATAAATGACAGGGTCTATCCCATCACACTTGATAGGAAAATCAATGAAAATCCATTTTATATCTTATATGGAAGTTTCAGTGTGTTGTAGAGGTTCTAGTATTCATTTTGCCAATAACTGCTAAATGATCATGGACAAGTCAGTTAATCTTTTTCAGTCTCATTTCACCCAAATCAGAATTACAGAGTTTTGCTAGTGATTTCTGGCTTTCCATCTACCTTTTAATTCCTATTTTATATATTCAATTGTCCAAATAAATCAACACAAATATAAATAATACAAAGAAAGCACAGCATTACATTAAGAAATCAAAATATCAATTATATCTCTATTTCTATAATTAAAGTATCAAAAAACCCATTTTTTAAAAGCATCACTTGGAAATAAGTTGAAATTTTATTATATTAAGAATTTTTTATATTAAGAATTTTTCAAATAAAAGTACCTTGACTCAGAAAACTTTTGTAATAAAAATACACATTTTTGCTAGTTAATATTTTTACATTATAGAGAATAACACATTTCAGAAATAATATATAAATATACCATATATTTGAGAATAGAGAGGAAAACATAATACTTGAAAGAAAACAGTTTGTCATTAGATCTATGTTTAAGGTTAACACATAATTTTTCTATAAGTCAATTACTACTTTCAGTTTATCTTTATTGTTTTGTTTTCTTTTTTCCCTTGGCTTGAGGTTCAATTGACAAAATTGTAAGATGTTGTAAAACATATAATGTGATACATTGTGATAATCTGATCTTATATGCGTTGTGAAAGGATTACTCCTAACTAGTTACTACACCCATCGCCTCATATATTTTTTATGAGAATATCTAAGTTCTACTCTCTTAGCAATTTCAATTATAAAATTCACTGTTATCCACTATAGCCACCATATTACACATTAGATCCTCAAGCCTAATTCATCTTATAGCTAACAGTTCCTACACTTTTACCAACCTCTCCCCAACTCCGCCACCTTTTTGCCTTTGGCAACCACTTTTCTTCATTCTGTTTCTTTAAGCTTTGTTTGTTGTTTGTTATTTTTAATTAAGATGCTATATATAAGCCATACCATGCAGTAGTTTTCTTTCTCTGTCTGGCTTATTTCACTTAGCATAATGAACTAAAGTTTCATCCATGTTGTCTCAAATGGCTAGATTTTCTTCTTTCTCATTCTCATATTCTTTCTCATGGCTGAGTAATATTACATTGTATATATACACCTTACCTTTATTATCTATTCATCTGTCGACAGACACTTAGGTTGTTTTTTTCATATCTTGACTATTGTGAATGATTCTGCAATGGACAAGGAGTGCAAATACCTCTTTAATATTCTGTTATCATTTCCTTTGGACAAATTCCCACAAGTGGGATTGCTGGACCATGTGGTAATTCTATTTTCAATTTTCTGAGGAAGTTCTATACTCTTTTCATGTGGCCACACCAATGCATATTTCCACAAACAGTGAACAAGGTTTCCCTTTCTCCTTATTCTTGTGAACACTTGTTATTTCTTTTCTTTTTGATGACGGTCATAACCGGTGTGAGGTGAGAGCTCACTGTGGTTTTGATCTGCATTACCATGATGATTAGGGATTTAGACCATCTTTTCATATATTTGTTGGTCATTTATATTTCCTCTTTGGATTAAAGTCTATTCAGTTCCTCTGCCCATTTTTAACAGGATTGTTTGTGGTTTTTCGTTATGTGAGTTCCTTATGTATTTTGGATATTAACCCTTTATCAAATATATTATTTGCAAATATTTTCTCCCATTCCATAGGTTGCCTGTTCAGTTTGATGGTTTCCTTTGCTGTGCATAAGCCTTTTAGTTTGATGTAGTCCCACTTGTTGTTTTGCTTTTATTGTCTTTGCTTTCAGTGTCAATTCCAAAAAAGTCATTGCTGAGATTGATATCAAGGAGGTTTACCCATGCATTTTCTTCTAGGAGCTTTACCTTCCAGGTTTTATATTTAAGTCTTAAATCCATATTGAGTTGATTTTTGTGTATAAGACAGGGTCCAATTAAATTATCTTACATGTGATTGTCAATTTTTCCCAGCATTCCCAGTTTGAAAAAAACTATTCTTTCCTCACTGTATATTCTTGGCCCCCAAGTCCACATAGGAGACAATGTCCTTGACCACATATGCATAGATTAATTTCTGGGCTCTTGATTCTATATCATTAATCTGTGTGTCTGTTTTTATGCCAAAACTATTCTGTTTGGATTACTAAGGCTTTGTAATACAGTCTGAAATCAGGAAAGGTGATGCCTCCATATTTGTTCTTCTTTCTCAAGATTACTTTTGCTATTCAGTCTTTTGTTTTATGGGAATGTTTCTCTATTTCAATGAAAATGACATTGATATTTTGATAGGGATTACACTAAACCTAGGTGATAGTGATATTTTAAGAATATTAATTCTTCCAATCCTTGACCACAGAATGTCCTTCCATTTATTTGTGTCTTCTTAAATTTCCTTCACCAATGTCTTATAGTGTTCAGTGTATAGATCTTTCACCTCCTTGGTTAAATTTGTTCCTAGGTATTTTACTCTTCTGATGCAATTGTAAATGGGATTATATTCTTAGTTTCTCTGAAAATTTATTGTCAATGTATAAAAATGCATCTGATTTTTGTATATTGGTGTATTGACAGTAAAATTTTGCAATTTTACTGTATTGGTTTAGTAGTCCTAATAGTTTTTGGTGGGGTTTTTAGAGTTTTCTATATAGTAACATGTCATCTTCAAATAAAGATAACTTTATGTCTTCCTTTAAGATTTTAGTGTCTTTTATTTTTTTTTTCTCAACTAATTGCTCTGACTAGGATTTTCAGTACTATGTTGAATACAATGGTGAGTGGGCACCCTTCTCTTCCTTCTGAACTTAAAGAATAATAGCTTTCAACTTTTCACCACTGAGTATAATTAGCTGTGGGCTTATCACATATGGTATTTACTATGTTGAAGTATGCTCCCTCTATACCCAATTTGTTGAGAGTTTTTATCATGGAATAATGTTGACTTTTTGTCAGGTACTTTTTCTGCATCTATTGAGATGATCAATATGATTTTATCCTTCATTTCGTTAATGCAATGTATCATATTCATTGATTTCTAAATGTTGAACCATCTCTACATCCCTGAAATAAATCCCATTTGATCATAGTGTATGATCCTTTTAATGTACTGCTGAATATTCTGTTAAGAATTTTTGCATCTATGTTCACCAGAAATACTGGTTTGTAATTTTCTTTCCTTGTAGTGTCTTTGTCTCATTTTGGCATCAGAGTAATACTAGCCTCATAAATTGAGTTCCTTCCTATTTTTCAGAGGAATTTGAGGATTGATATTATTATTCTCTAAATATTTGGTAGAATTCACCAGTGAAGCCATCTGCTCCTGGACTTTTCTTTGTTGGGAGGTTGATTACTGATTCAATTTTCTTTTTTTTTTTAAGGTTTTATTTATTTATTTGACAGATAGAGATCACAAGTAGGGAGAGAGGCAGGCATAGAGAGAGAGAGAGAGAGGAGGAAGCAGGCTCCCTGCCAAGCAGAGAGCCCAATGCGGAGCTCGATCCCAGGACCCTAGGATCATGACCTGAGCAAAAGGCAGAGTCTTTAACCCACTGAGCCACCCAGGGGCCCCTGATTCAATTTTCTTAATATCAACTGCTCTGTTCAGATTTTCTATTTATGATTCACTCTTGGTTAGTGTGTTATTTATACCATGTATTTTGGGATTTTCCAGTTATATTTCTTTTATTAATCTCCAGTTTGATCCCATTGTCTAAACAGAGGTTGTATGACTTCTATTCTTTTAAATTTGTTAAAATGTGCTATGGCCCAGAATTGGATCCATCTTGCTGAATTCTCAGTGGGAGCCTAAGAAAAATATGTACTCCATTATTGGGTGAAGTAGTCTGATGGTTTTAATTATACCTAGTTAATTGATAGTTTTGTTGAGTTCAACTATGTCCTCACTGATTTTATGACTGCTAGACCTGTTTGTTTCTGATAGAGGGATACTGAAGACTCAGCTATGGCAGTGTACTCATCTATTCTCAGCTATGGTAGTGTACAAATCTATTTCTTCCAGCAGTTCCATCGATTTTTGTCTTACAAAGTTTGATGCTCTGTTAGGCACATACATATTCAGGATTTGTTGGAGAGAGTTTCTTGGAGAACTGATTCCTTTACCATTATTCAATGTTCTTCTTTATTCCTAACTTCGCTTGCTGTGAAGTCTGTTCTGTTTGAAATTTGTATAGTGATTCAGATTTTTTAAACGATTTTATTCACTTATTTGACAGAGAGAGAGACCAGAAGCAGAGAGAGCAGAGGGCAGAGGAAGAGAGAGAAGCAGGCTTCCTGCTGAGCAGGGAGTCCCATGCAGAATTCAATCCTAGGACCCTGGGATCGTGACCTGAGCTGAAGGCAGATGCTTAACTGATTGAGCCACCCAGACACTCCCTTCATATCTTTTATTAAAGTTAGAATGATATATTTTTATTCATCCATTTACTATTAATCCAATGTTTCTTTGTACTTAAAGTGGTTTTCTTAAAGAAGACAAATATTTGTTTCTTTTTTTAAAAAAATTTTTATTTATTTCTTATTTTTTATAAACATATAATGTATTTTTATCCCCAGGGGTACAGGTCTGTGAATTGCCAGGTTTACACACTTCACAGCACTCGCCATAGCACACACCCTCCCCAATGTCCATAATCCCATCCCCCTCTCCCAATCCACCTCCCCACAGCAACCCTCAGTTTGTTTTGTGAGATTAAGAGTCACTTATGGTTTGTCTCCCTCCCAATCCCATTTTGTTTCACTTATTCTTCTCCTACCCCCCTAACCCCCCATGTTGCATCTCCACGTCCTCATATCAGGGAGATCATATGATAGTTGTCTTTCTCTGATTGACTTATTTCACTAAGCATGATACCCTCTAGTTCTATCCATGTCGTTGCAAATGGCAAGATTTCATTTCTTTTGATGGCTGCATAGTATTCCATTGTATATATATACCACCTCTTTTTTATCCATTCATCTGTTGATAGACATCTAGGTTCTTTCCATAGTTTGACTATTGTAGACATTGCTGCTATAAACATTCGGGTGCACGTGGCCCTTTGGATCACTACGTTTGTATCTTTAGGGTAAATACCCAGTAGTGCAATTGCTGGGTCATAGGGTAGTTCTATTTTCAACATTTTGAGGAACCTCCATGCTCTTTTCCAGAGTGGCTGCACCAGCTTGCATTCCCACCAACAGTGTAGAAGAGTTCCCCTTTCTCTGCATCCTCGTCAGCATCTGTCGTTTCCTGACTTGTTAATTTTAGCCATTTCGACTGGTGTGAGGTGATATCTCATTGTGGTTTTGATTTGTATTTCCCTGATGCCGAGTGATGTGGAGCACTTTTTCATGTGTCTGTTGGCCATCTGGATGTCTTCTTTGCAGAAATGTCTGTTCATGTCCTCTGCCCATTTCTTGATTGGATTGTTTGTTCTTTGGGTGTTGTGTTTGCTAAGTTCCTTACAGATTTTGGATACTAGCCCTTTATCTGATATGTCGTTTGCAAATATCTTCTCCCATTCTGTCAGTTGTCTTTTGGTTTTGTTAACTGTTTCCTTTGCTGTGCAAAAGCTTTTTATCTTGATGAAATCCCAATAGTTCATTTTTGCCCTTGCTTCCCTTGCCTTTGCCGATGTTCCTAGGAAGATGTTGCTGCGGCTGAGGTCGAAGAGGTTGCTGCCTGCGTTCTCGTCAAGGATTTTGATGGATTCCTTTCTCACATTGAGGTCCTTCATCCATTTTGAGTCTATTTTCATGTGTGGTGTGAGGAAGTGGTCCAATTTCATTTTTATGCATGTGGCTGTCCAATTTTCCCAACACCATTTATTGAAGAGGCTGTCTTTTTTCCATTGGACATTCCTTCCTGCTTTGTCGGAAAGATTAGTTGACCATAGAGTTGAGGGTCTATTTCTGGGCACTCTATTCTGTTCCATTGATCTATGTGCCTGTTTTTGTGCCAGTACCATGCTGTCTTGATGATGACAGTTTTGTAATAGAGCTTGAAGTCAGGAATTGTGATGCCACCAACTTTGGCTTTCTTTGTTTCTTATTTTATTGATCCACTGCAGCAATCACTTTAAGCAGCTCCATTCAGATCAATGTTCAATGTGATGTTCAATGTGAATTAATATAATCAGATTAATATCAAATGCTCATTGCTGTCTTCTATTTGTTGCTCTTATTCTTTGTTCCTATTTTTGATTTTACTCTTTTTCTGTCTTTTGTGATTCTATTTAAGCTTTTTTTATCATTCCATTTTCTCTCCTTTATTGTATATCAGCTAATTTTTTTTTACTTTTTTTAATGGTTACCCTTTGTGTGAAATATAAACTTAAAACTAATACAAGCTCACTTTCAAATTAAACTATACCTCTTTGTAGGTAGAGTGCCTTATAATAACAAAGTAATCCTACTTCCTCCCTGTCCCATGTACTGTTGTTATTTATTTCACTTATATATGCACACATGAATATATAATTACATATATAGTAGTATATAATACATAAATATATGCATTATATATGTACATAAATATAATAGAACACATTGCTTTCACAATTGTTTTGAACAACAGTTTTCTGTTAGATCAAGTATAAGAAAAATAAAAGCTTTTATTTTACCTTCATTTATTCCTTCTTTAGTGCTATACCTTATTTTATGTAAATCCAAGTTTCTGATATATAGTATTTTCCTTCTCTTTAAGGAATTTTAAAATTTAATGCAAGGCAGGCTTACTGGCAACAAATTCTCTCAATTTTTGTCTGAAAATGTCTCTTTCTTTCACTTTTAAAGAATAATTTAAAAAAAAAGAGAATAATTTCAGAGGGTACAAGATTATAGGTTGGTGGTATTTATTTTTAATACTTTAAATACTTCATCCTGTTCTCTTACTTGTTCTAAGAAGAAGACAGATATAATTCTAATCTTTGTTCCATTATGGATGAGTTATTTTTTGCCTCTGTCTTCTTTCAGATATTTTTGTTCTCTTTGTATTTCTGTAGTTTGAAAATAATATGTCTTAGTGTTGTTATTATTATTATTATTATCATTATCATCATCACTTTGACATTTATCCTACTTGATATTCTTTGAGCTTCCTGGATCTATGGTTTGGTATCTGACATTAATTTGGAAGAAATTCTTAAACATTATTCCTTCAAACATTCCATCTGTTCCTTTCTCTCTTTTCTTTTTTGGCATTCCCATTATGTGTATGTTGCACCTTTTATAGTTTTTCCATAGTACTTAAATATTTTTTTTTCCAGAATCCTATTGATAGATCCTCTAGTTCAGAGATTTATTCTGTGTCCAGTCTAACAATAAGCTCATTAAAGAGATTCTTTATTTCTGTGTTTGTTGTTTCTTTTTTTTATTGTTAGCATTTCTTTTTTTTTCTCATTCTTAGGATTTCCATCTCTGCTTACATTGCCCATCTGTTCTTGCATGCTGTATAATTAATCCATTAGAACCTTTAGCATATTAATCATAGTTGTTTTAAATTTTTCATTTGAATTTAAAAAACAAAACAGATGAACATAGGGAAGAAAAAAAAGAAGAGCAAACCATAAAACAGAGTCTTAACTACAGACAACAAACTGAGGGTTGCTGGTTGTGGAGGAGAGTAGGGGAATGGGTTAAACGGGTGACGGTTATTGAGGAGGGCACTTGTGATGAGCAATGGGTGTTATACGTCAGTAATGAATCACTAAATTCTACTCCTGAAACTAATATTACACTATATGCTAATTAACTAGAATTTAAATAAAAACACCAAAAGAAAAAACGTCCTGATTTGATCATTCCAACCACGTCTGCTTCTGATGTTTGCTATGTCTCTTCAAAGTGTGTTTTTGTCTTTTGGTATACCTTGTAATTTTTTTTTTTCTCAACAGCCAAACATGATGTACCTAACATTGGTTCCTGTGGTTGTTTCTGTTTGTGAGTCTCTGCTATGAGAAACCTATTCCTCCAGTCTTGGGGGCAACAACTTGCTCTGTATCCCACTCTTTTCTTACAGAAGCAAGAGGAATTTATTTTTCAGTCTGTTCAGCTTTTTCTATTTATTGCTAGGACTTAGTGATTTCTTATAATCTCCTTTATGTGAAACTGGATAGCTTTTCTTTTTATTCCCAGATAACTTTTAGTAGATTAGTTTCATTTTTTTCTGTTTGGAGCACTAATGATGAACTAAATCTTCATATAGCATTATTAAAACAACAACCACCACCACCACAACAACAACCCATAGCTAATATACTCACTCTATATCAGAAGTTAAAACAGGGAAATAACTAGATTGTCAGCTTTAAGATCATGGGGAAAAAAGCAGTCAGTGTGCCTTATATCATGCTAACACAGTATAGGTAAGGTAAGAATACATGAAGGTGCTGCTGACAAAATAATGTTCCCTTTGACTATTTATCAGCAAATCATCAATAAATATATCAACATATCACATGACAATACTGGGTTATAATGAGCTTAATATCCTCTTTTTTTTTTCTTGAACATACCATAAAAAGGCAACTTTTTAATAATGAAGAAAAATTCCCTCCACACCACTCACTGAAATAACTAAAAATATTTCTTAAATGGCTGTAATAGCTAATAAAAGCTAACTAATAAGATCAATCAACCAATATTTATTAAGAGCCCACTACATGCTTAATGAGTCTTAAAAACAGTAGGAAGAAATATGTTAAAAATTCATTACATTTGGGATTTTTTTTTTCAAAAGCCTCCAGTGTGATTTTAATGTACAGTCAAGGTTAAGAACTTCTGGGTTCTCATGATAAAGTACAAACACTTAGCACAGCATTCAAGGCCCTTCATGTCTAGACTCCTATCTCTTTTTCTTCCTCAGTCTCCTGCCTCACTCTTCTTCATTGTCTCTACCCTCCTAACTGTTTACTGGTTCCCCACAAAATGCTATTATATGTGTTCTCCATGCCTTTGTACTTGTAAATTCCTCTGCCTGGGATGATTTGTAGTCACTAATCACTTGATGAATAGCAACTAATATTTCAACACCCTGCTCCAGCTTCACTGCTTATATAAAGTCCTTCGAAATGTCTGAAAGCAGATGTGGCCATCTATTCCTCTGAAGGAACTGTAACCTGCACATATTTCCATCACAATGAGTAAATCCTATGAGTAAATCATCCTATGAGTAAATACACAAAAAACTAAGTTTACTCATAGTATTCTTGATACAGAGGCACTAGTAATATATTTAATAAACACTGTGTGTGTTAGTTCAAAGGTAGTGATATAGGTTTGATTCCAAAGTCTTTGGATAATTTATTTGCTGTGACCTTGTGCAAATTCCGCAAACTCTGACTTAGTTTCTTCAGATGTTGAATGTGAAAATGGCCTACTTTCTAATTCAGATGAGATGATGGTACAAAATAATGCACTAAAGTCCTTAAAACCTACCAATAACTTGATTAATATTAGCTATTATATAATTGTCATTGAATAGTCAGGCACATCTATAAATTCTGATTAGGTGTTCTTTTTGCTATTTGATAAATGGTTAAAGCAAGGCCAAATGATTAAGCCAGTTTCCAAGAAACTTACTCTTATTTTTTTGAAGACATTTTTTGGGGGGCATGGGGCGCAAAAGGAGAGGGAGAGAATCTTAAGCAGATTCCATGACCAATGCAAAACCCAATGCAGGGCTCAATCTCACAACCCTGAGATCATGACCTGAGCCGAATCACAAATAAGACACTTACCTGACAGCCACCCAGGTGCCCCCCAAGAAACTAATTCTTAATGAAACAGAGGATGCGGATTCAGTCTCAGGCTTACTTAATTATACACCTCTAAACAAAGTAAAAAATAAAGAAATGTGAGGAGATATAAATCAAGCACCTTACTGACAAAACTTTAATAATAAGCTACTCTACTCTATAAATTACCATTTCCTCTACTGGATACAAGCAGTAAACTCCCCTAACTCATCTTTGATCTATTAGAGTCAAATTTTCTAGACCTTTACCTTTGTTTTCCTGGCAGAACAGAGCATTCTGGCATCTCGAGCTTTTCATTATTGCTTCTACTATTTCAGAGTTAAGGTATCATTACACCTTCCAAGTACTTACTACTTCTCTCATTTTGTCTTTCATTGCATTTATTTCTGAACAGAAGAAACATAGGTTATGCATGACTTTTCCTTTATTCCACAGCTGTCAGTTTTAATTAGAAAAAGTTATGGGCAGAAGACCATGCATATTCTCCATTATGGTTTGTAGAATAAAAATCATATTTTTCTTCTACATTTTTCCCTGTTTAATTCACTAGTAATCAAGGCCTGGGTTTATGCAAAAGTCATACTCTATGAAACCTGAGATATTAAATAATTATCAGTCAAACTGCAACAATGGAGATATTCGTGAAGATTTTCCATCTTTCCCTAGACATTTAGTAAGAAGGATAATTTTTATATATTTAAATAAATTTTGTTTACATAAATTCATAATTTATAATTATGTTATCAAATCATGTTTTTTCCCAACTTTATCTAGTTAGTTACTGTGTTTCTTTTTTGTTATCAATTTTGAAGGAAAATATCATTTTGGGCTCTTTTCTCATCCAATGCCCTTGCAAAGAGGCATTTTAAACTCTGAAGAAATACTATCAGTTCTCTTAGTCTAGATTAGCTTTCCTAGTCTAGATCTCTTTGGCATGCTAAGAGATGATGTATTTATTCAATTCTCGTACCCTTAGGAAGACAATATAGCTTGTTGGTGAAGAAGATAAACTTTGGAGCCATGATGTCTAAATTTAAATTCTTTAGTCCGTTAGTTTCCTGGGGCTGCCATAACAAAGTACCACAAGCTTAGGATAACATAAGTGTATTTTGCTACTTCGGGGTCTAGAATTCTGAGACGGAGATGTCAGCAAGGTTGGTTCCTTGGGCGAGCTGACAGAGAGTATGTTTCATGGTCCTTTCTTAGCTTCTGGTAATTTGCTGGTAATCTGTGCTGTTCTTTGCCTTGTAGATGCATAAATCTAATACCTGCCTTCATCTTTACATAGCTTCTCCCTGTGTACATTTCTAAGTCCAAATTTCCTCTTTTTATTAGAACACAGTTACAGTGGATTAGAGGCCCACCTGACGCCAGTATAACCTCAACTTAACTGATTATGTCTGCAAGAATCCTATTTTTTTTTTTAAAAGGTCATATTCTAAGGCACTAGGGGTTAAGACTTAAACATATGAATTTGGGGGAAACACAAATGAAGCCTTAGCACTCTGTAACTAATACCCATTAACACTGTGCCAAGTTACTTAATTTTCTCACCTATATTTTCTCACCTGATTTTCTCAGCTATAAAATGGGGATGACAATGATAATATTTATTTGATAGACTGTTGTAAGGATTACATAATTGAATATATTAAAGTACTTAGTATGGTTCCCCGCAAGGAGTGAGCACTCAAAAACTTAGTTTATACCACTGAGCAGCTATTTCTGAGAAAATGGTCCATAGAAAAGTAATTATTTTAAAATCAAACACTGACAGTTTTAACATCCAAGTTCCTTAATGTTACTGGATATTTTAAAAATACAAGTCTTATAAACATTATCAATTTTGTTCTATAGTTTAGAAATAAAATATAGTTTAGAAATCAGTTTACTTTTTAAAGTACAATAATCATATATGGAAGTTGGATCAATATTGGGCACAATACTTTGTGTTATAAATATTCTCATGTTAATCAGGCAAATTGCAATGACCAAATATTGTACAATATTTTAATACAAGGAAAGTTTGGAAATAGCACTAAAGCATTCACCAAAAATCAAATTTATCATAAAGAAGGGTTGGTTCAGGCCACCTATACATTTCCTTGTTTTCTATACTGAGAGCTTTCATGAATGAGAGCTTTCATAACACGGGATGTTTCATGTTGTACTTAGATAAAAGCAAATATACACTATCCTTTGAAAGATTGGCTTCATGAGTCTATTAAAATACATCCCCTAAATTAATAATACTCTATTGAGGGTAGTAAAAAAATGATGCCTAATTCTCCTGGTCCAAACCTGGAAACTCTATAGGCTCTAATCATACAAACTTGTATTTACTATTTACTTCATAATTAAGTTTTTAGTAAAAGGGCTAATTTTTAAAATTATTTTTTATTATGTCAGTTATCCAGGATACAGTACATTTTAAGTTTTTGATGGTAGTGCTCAATGTTTCATTAGTTGCATATATCACCCAGTGCTCATCACAACAAGTACCCTCCTTAATACCCATCACCAAGTTATCCCATGCCCCCACCACCCTCCCTATAGTCAACTAATCTTCGAAAAAGCAGGAAAGAACAGCCAATGAGAAAGACAGTCTCTTCAATAAATGGTGATGGGAAAACTGAACAACCACATGCAAAAGAATGAAACTACACCATTCTCTTGCACCATACACAAAGATAAACAAAATGGATGAAAGACCTCAATGTGAGATAGGAATCCATCAAAATCCTAGAGAATGTAGGCAGTAACCTCTTTGGCATCAGCCACAGCAACTTCTTTCAAGACATATTTCCAAAGGCAAGGAAAACAAAAGCAAAAATGAACTTTTGGGACTCAATCAAGATAAAAAGCTTCTGTACAGCAAAGGAAACAGTCAACGAAACTAAGAGGCAATCCATGGAATGGGAAAATATATTTGCAAATGACATTTTGGATAAAGGTTTGATATACAAGATCTATAAACAACTTACCAAACTCAATACCCCCAAAACAAATAATCCAGTCAAAAAATGGACCGGAGACATGAACAGACACTTTTCTAAAGAAGACATACAAACAGCTAATAGACACATGAAAAAAATGTTCAACATCACTAGCCATCAGGGAAATACAAATCAAAACCACAATGAGATACGACCTTATACCAGTTAGAATGGCCAAAACTAACAAGACAGGAAACAGCAAATGTTGGTGAGGATGTAGAGAAAAGGGAACCCTCTTACACTCTTGATGGGAATGCAAGCTGGTACAGCCACTCTGGAAAACAGTATAGAGTTTCCTCAAGACATTAAAAATAGAGCTACCCTATGACCCAGCAATTGCACTACTAGATATTTGCTCCAAAGATACAGACAGAGTAAAAAGAAAAGGGGGAGGGGACACATGCACCGCAATGTTCATAAAAGCAATGTCCACAATAACCAAACTGTGGAAGGAGCCAAGATGCCCTTCAATAGATGAATGGATAAAGAAGATGTGGTACACATATATAATGGAGTATTATTCAATCTTTAGAAAGGATGAATACACACCATTTGCATCAATGTGGATGGAATAAGGGGATTATGCTAAGTGAAATAAGTCAAGCAGAGAAAGATAATTATCATATGGTTTGATGTTCCACTCATATGTGGAAAATAAGGAATAGAGCAGAAGACCACTGGGAAAGGGAAGGAAAATGGAAAAGGAAGAATTTCTCTCTCTTCTGTCTAATTGTTAGTTTATAGAAATGCAACAGATTTCTGTGGATTGATTTTATATTATGCCACTTTGCTGAATTCCTGTATAAGTTCCAGAAATTTGGGGGTGGAGTCTTTGGGGTTTTCTAAATAAAGAATCATGTCATTAGTGAAGAGTGAGAGTCTGATTTCTTTGTCAATTCGGATACCTTTTACTTATTTTTGGTGTCTGATTGCTGAGGCTAGGACTACTAGTACTACGCTGAATAACTGTGGTGATAGTGGACATCCCTGTTGTGTTCCTGACCTTAGTGACAGCATTTTTTCCCCTGCTCTGTGGAAAGCCTGCTTCTCCTTCTCCTACCCTCCCTGCTTGTGTTTCCTCTCTCGCTGTGTCTCTCCCAGCCAAGTAAATAAATAAAATCTTTAAAAAAAATAACTTAAAGTCATACTATTCTAATAAACAAAGAAAAGGTTGTATAATCCAGGGACTTTTTTTTTTTTTTTTAAGTAGGCTCCATGTCCAACATAGGGCTTAAATTCAGGAACCTGAAATAGTCACATGAGCCAGCCAGGCAAGCCATCTAGGGATTCTTTATAAAGACTTTTTTCCAAATAATTCTTCTTTTTTTTTTTTTTAAAACAGATTATCATTATTTTATAAGAGATACAGGTTCAGTGATTTTAAACATTTTCAAGACATTAGTATTAAGAAACAATATTTAAATTTAATATCTTTGCTTTTTTTTTCCATTTTATTTATTTTTTCAGCGTAACAGTATTCATTGTTATTGCACAACACCCAGTGCTCCATGCAAAACGTGCCCTCCCTATTACCCACCACCTGTTCCCCCAACCTCCCACCCCTGACCCTTCAAAACCCTCAGGTTGTTTTTCAGAGTCCATAGTCTCTTATGGTTCGCCTCCCCTTCCAATTTTTTTTTTAATAAACATATAATGTATTTTTATCCCCAGGGGTACAGGTCTGTGAATCGCCAGGTTTACACACTTCACAGCACTCATGAGAGCACATGGAGAAGCAACATGGGGGGTTAGGGGGATAGGAGAAGAATATCTTTGCATTTTTAATACTCTAGATATTGCTTGAAATTCTCCTTCCCATTTAGAAAGTCCAGTGATCTAACAGGTTTAAGATCTGCTTTCTTTCTTTTTTGTAGTTACTGATTTGGTCTATCAGCTTTGCCAAGTAACTT
Source organism: Meles meles (assembly GCF_922984935.1). Lineage (NCBI taxonomy): Eukaryota > Metazoa > Chordata > Mammalia > Carnivora > Mustelidae > Meles > Meles meles. Next base: position 119,025,270 of record NC_060069.1, read on the forward strand.
AATGTCCACATAAATTCCATTAGTAAAATAAGTGCAGTAATTTATGCTGCTTACTCACCTTAGAAAGGCGGAATAAAAAAGATTAAGTGGTAGAATTAAATTAATATTGAAAAGCATTTGGTCTTTTTCTTTATTTTTCCTAGTATGTCAAATCCTCCATCAACACGAGATATATTTTTATATGTCCATTAATGGGAGAGACTGCAGAATATAAAACATGTTTAAGTTTTTCAGACAAATATCCTCTTTAAGCGCAAAGATGCTATCCATTTATTTTAAACTTAAATTAGAACTGATTTTCCTAGTAACTACAGGCTCAAACAGGTTATATTTGGATACTTAATGTAATATGACCTGAAATACAGTCAAAAAGATAAAAATGTACATGCACTTTAAATTTATAGTTCTTTTCATTATAGCACTAAAATGAGATACTTGGAATTATGTGAACCATTGCATGCTAGTGAAAAAAAGTTTATAGAGCAAATAGCATAGGGTTCCAGGCTCTGTGTGTGTGTGTGTGTGTGTGTGTGTGTGTACAGAGTGGAAATAACTGCTGATAGGTTATAAGAGCTACAGTAATAGCTAAGTAAGCGGTTTTTAAGCTTTTACACAAAACATACTAACTCAAACTTAACATATATTTATTTCAAATATATTCCATTTCTATGTATGATACTCATAAGCACCTAATACAGATTTCTTTCTTTTTTTAAAGATTTATTTATCTTTGAAAGAGCAAGTGTGGGTAGGAGCAGAGGGAGAGAATCTTCACACAGACTCCCTGCTGAGTGCAGACCTCTAGGTGAGGCTTGATCTCATGGCCCATGAGATCATGACTTAAGTCTAAACCAAGAGTTGGAAGCACAACCAGCTGAGCCACTCAGGCACCGCTTAATACAGGATATCTTTCTTTTTCTTTCTTTCTTTTTTTAAAAGATTTTATTTATTTATTTGACAGAGAGAGATCACAAGTAGGCAGAGAGGCAGGAAGACAGAGAGAGAGGGAAGCAGGCTCCCCGTTGAGCAGAGAGCCTGATGTGGGGCTCGATCCCAGGACCCTGAGATCATGACCTGAGCTGAAGGCAGAGCCTTAACCCATTGAGCCACCCAGGCACCACTTAATACAGGATTTCAAACATCAAATCACCATGTCAAAAAGAACAAGGTGACAGGAAGCAGACTCGATCTCTGTTTCCCCACAAGATTAGAAGGATAACTGTCACCCTGTTATGGATTGTCATATACTTAGTTTTAAGAAGAAATACACGTTAATTGCCAAAATCCTTAAAAATTATCAGTAGTTTTCCAAGAACAAGAGAACAAATGGCCAAACCTCTCTTCTTTTGAGTACTTCAGAAGAACAGAGACCCCAATGCAGCTATTTCTAGTAGTTTTTTTTAATTTATGTTATGTTAGTCACCATAGAGTACATCATTAGTTTTTGATGTGGTGTTCCATGATTCATTGTTTCTATTGGAAAGGAAGCATCACACAGAGTTTAAGAATGCAGATTACTGACAGGAATAAACAGCCTGCTGTTGGCCTCATAAAATGAGTTTGGAAGTTTTCCTTCCATTTCTATTTTTTGGAACAGTTTCAGGAGAATAGGAATTAGTTCTTCTTTAAATGTTTGGTAGAATTCCCCTGGGAAGCCATCTGGCCCTGGGGTTTTGTTTGTTTGGAGATTTTTGATGACTGTTTCAATCTCCTTACTGGTTATGGGCCTGTTCAGGTTTTCTATTTCTTCCTGGTTCAGTTGTGGTAGTTTATATGTCTCTAGGAATGCATCCATTTCTTCCAGATTGTCAAATTTGTTGGCGTAGAGTTGCTCATAGTATGTTCTTATAATTGTCTGTATTTCTTTGGTGTTAGTTGTGATCTCTCCTAGAGAACTACAGACCAATATCCTTGATGAACACAGATGCAAAAATTCTCGACAAAATACCAGCCAATAGGATTCAACAGTACATTAAAAGGATTATTCACCACGATCAAGTGGGATTTATTCCAGGGCTACAGGGTTGGTTCAACATCTGCAAATCAATCAATGTGATACAACACATTAATAAAAGAAAGAACAAGAACCATATGATACTCTCAATAGATGATGAAAAAGCCTTTGACAAAGTACAGCATCCCTTCCTGATCAAAACTCTTCAAAGTGTAGGGATAGAGGGCACATACCTCAATATTATCAAAGCCATCTATGAAAAACCCACCGCAAATATCATTCTCAATGGAGAAAAACTGAAAGCTTTTCCGCTAAGGTCAGGAACACGGCAGGGATGTCCATTATCACCACTGCTATTCAACATAGTACTAGAAGTCCTAGCCTCAGCAATCAGACAACAAAAAGAAATTAAAGGCATCCAAATCGGCAAAGAAGAAGTCAAACTATCACTCTTCGCAGATGATATGATACTATATGTGGAAAACCCAAAAGACTCCACTCCAAAATTGCTAGAACTTGTCCAGGAATTCAGTAAAGTGTCAGGATATAAAATCAATGCACAGAAATCAGTTGCATTTCTGTACACCAACAACAAGACAGAAGAAAGAAATTAAGGAGTCAATCCCATTTACAATTGCACCCAAAACTATAAGATACCTAGGAATAAACCTAACCAAAGAGGCTAAGAATCTATACGCAGAAAATTATAAAGTACTCATGAAAGAAATTGAGGAAGACACAAAGAAATGGAAAAATGTTCCATGCTCCTGGATTAGAAGAATAAATATTGTGAAAATGTCTATGCTATCTAAAGCAATCTACACATTTAATGCAATCCCTATCAAAATATCATCCATTTTTTTCAAAGAAATGGAACAAATCATCCTAAAATTTATATGGAACCAGAAAAGACCTCGAATAGCCAAAGGAATATTGAAAAAGAAAGCCAAAGTTGGTGGCATCACAATTCCGGACTTCAAGCTCTATTACAAAGCTGTCATCATCAAGACAGCATGGTACTGGCACAAAAACAGACACATAGATCAATGGAACAGAATAGAGAGCCCAGAAATAGACCCTCAACTCTATGGTCAACTAATCTTCGACAAAGCAGGAAAGAATGTCCAATGGAAAAAAGACAGCTTCTTCAATAAATGTTGCTGGGAAAATTGGACAGCCACATGCAGAAAAATGAAATTGGACCACTTCCTTACACCACACACGAAAATAGACTCAAAATGGATGAAGGACCTCAATGTGAGAAAGGAATCCATCAAAATCCTTGAGGAGAATGCAGGCAGCAACCTCTTCGACCTCAGCCGCAGCAACATCTTCCTAGGAACATCGGCAAAGGCAAGGGAAGCAAGGGCAAAAATGAACTATTGGGATTTCATCAAGATCAAAAGCTTTTGCACAGCAAAGGAAACAGTTAACAAAACCAAAAGACAACTGACAGAATGGGAGAAGATATTTGCAAACGACATATCAGATAAAGGGCTAGTATCCAAAATCTGTAAGGAACTTAGCAAACGCAACACCCAAAGAACAAACAATCCAATCAAGAAATGGGCAGAGGACATGAACAGACATTTCTGCAAAGAAGACATCCAGATGGCCAACAGACACATGAAAAAGTGCTCCATATCACTCAGCATCAGGGAAATATTAAATCAAAACCACAATGAGATATCACCTCACACCAGTCAGAATGGCTAAAATTAACAAGTCAGGAAATGACAGATGCTGGCGAGGATGCGGAGAAAGGGGAACCCTCCTCCACTGTTGGTGGGAATGCAAGCTGGTGCAACCACTCTGGAAAACAACATGGAGGTTCCTCAAAATGTTGAAAATAGAACTACCCTATGACCCAGCAATTGCACTACTGGGTATTTACCATAAAGATACAAACACAGTGATCCGAAGGGGCACGTGTACCCGAATATTTATAGCAGCAATGTCTACAATAGCCAAACTATGGAAAGAACCTAGATATCCATCAACAGATGAATGGATAAAGAAGAGGTGGTATAGGGGGAGTCAAGATGGCGTGAGGCACCATTTCAACCTGTACCCTAAAGTGAGCTGATTACCTACCAAAGAACTCCGACCACCCATGAAATCAGCCTGAGATCAGAATTATACACGTCTGGATCTCTACAGGAGCAGAAGTCGCCAGTGGCAGGTAAAGCAGACTGGGAACGTCCGAAGATAAACAAAAGGGGGAGGGAGCCACCAGAGGTGACCTATCGGAAAGTAACACCCCAACGCGAGAGTGCTCTGCGTCTGGGGACCAGCATTAACTTGGAGTCTGGTTGAAAGCACTCAAAAAACAAAGAGCAAAGGATCGCGGGGGGGTAATAGTGGGAACCTGGGCGGTTAGGGTCAGGTACCTAAGTCCCCAGACCCAGGACAGCCTCCCCTGGCGCGGAGCCAGAGAGAGTGCGGCGGAGAAATCAGGTCTCCGTCCCTGAGCGGCCACTGCACCTGAACACCAGCGTGCCCGAGAACGAGTGGGGTCTGGCTCCCGTGAGGGGCTGGGAGCCTGGCCAGACGGCAATCCTGAAACGCGCGCGTCCCACACCCTCCCTTGGGAAAGGTGCTCATAGGCGCTAGCCTGGAGCTCTGGCAGCCAGAAAAACCAGACATTCCCAGCCCGGGACAGCGGGAAAATCTCAGTGCGCGATCTCTGCTCCGAACCTCTATGGCGGTCAGGAGCTGCCTAGACAGCCACCGCTGCCCTGGTTTTGGGTACAAAGAGGAGCTCCTGCATCCCCAGGGACAGTGACTCAGAACCGACTCTGCCAGCAGCTTTTGCAAAACAGTCTGAGGCTTCTCTCTGAGAGGGAGGTTGGGGTGCTGTTTGCTCTCCTCTAAACCTCCAAAAACCATCAAAAGCTGTCAAGGCGAGAGAAAGCAGATGAAAGAACATAAAAACCCCCAGAGAACAAAAGGCTGAAAAAAAACAGTTTCCTGAAAAAAAAAAGAGCTCACCCCCTTGAGGGGAGTGGGAGGACCTAACTCAGGGAACATCATTGTCTGAAAACCCACGTGGCAGGTCCCTCCCCCAGAAAACCAACCAGGAAGGAAGAAAAAAAAAAAAAAAGACTACAAGAGAACAATCACCACTACTTCATAAATACAACTTTTATTTTTAACTCTTTACCAATATTCTGGTTCTTTTTAAATTTTTTAACCTATTTTTTATACTTTTTATAATTTTTTAACCTATTTACCATCACACTGAGATGTCCAGTACATCAAATTCTTTAATAACCTTCTAACCTGAACTTTTTGATACATATACCCGTGTTTTTCTTTTGTTTTTCTATTTTTTTAATTCTTTTTAATTTTAACTTAGTTTAGTCTAGTTTATTCTTTTTTAATTTTTATTTTCTACTATACATATAGAGTTAAACTTCAAGGTAATCCCCTTTCCCCAATCAATGCTACCCCTATAAGCAAACCAGTTTCTAATCCCCCTGTAACTTAGGAAAGTTGAGTCCCTTAACAAAAACATTAAGATACCTTCAGGAAGAATCAAAATAACCTTCCTCACCCACACTGAGAATCTATAACCATTCTCCCAATTTTTCCTTCTGTCAGTGTTTCTGTGAATTTGTGTTTGTCCTAATAATATATAAACCTTATACTTGGGGTTCTTTCTGATGAGGTTCTTCCCTTTTTTTTGCTTATATATACATATTTTTTTCTCTTGTCATATACTTTTATCACTCTTTTTGTCTGTCTGTTTTTGTTTGTATACTCCACAAATCTTACCTTGTGGCCCATTTGGGCTGAGCCTTCTCTTTTATCTTCCCCTTTTTTCCTATCTCTCTCTCTCTTTTTTTTTTTCCTTTTTTTTTTCCTTTTTTTCCCTCTTTTCTTTCCCCTTTTTTTTTCTTTCTTCTTCTCTATTTCTTTTTCTTTTCTTTTTTCTCTCATTTGGGTGGGGAATCCTGATTGCACAGAAGCGTTCCAGGGTGAACATTGACTGCACCACAATCGATAAGTCCAGCTGCATCTGTTTAGTCATCTCTTACCAAAATGACTAGGAGGAGGAATACCCAACAGAAGAAAAATACAGAGGATGGGCCTTCTGCAACAGAGCTAATGGCTATCGACATAGACAATATGTCAGAAAAGGAATTCAGACTAACAATTATCCAGGCAATAGCTAGGTTGGAGAAAGCCATGGATGACCAAACAGAATTGATTAGGGCAGAACTGAAAGCCACCAGGGATGATGTTCACAATGTTAGGGCAGAACTGAAAGCCACCAGGGATGATGTTCAAAATGCTCTCAATGAGTTCCAATCCAATCTAAATTCTCTAAAAGCTAGGGTAACTGAGACAGAAGATAGAATTAGTGATCTGGAGGACAAACAGATAGAGAGAAAGGATCAGGAGGAAGCCTGGAACAAACAGCTCAGAAGCCACGAAAACAGAATCAGGGAAATAAACGATGCCATGAAACGTTCCAACGTCAGAATTATTGGAATCCCTGAAGGGGAAGAAAAAGAAAGAAGTCTAGAAGATATAGTGGAAGAAGTTGTCTATGAAAATTTTCCCAATCTCACGAATGGAAACAACGTTCATGTACTAGAGGCAGAAAGATTTCCTCCCAAGATTTTAGATTCTCGAAAGTCCTCACGGCACCTTATCGTTAAAATGGGGAATTATGTTTCAAGAGAGACCCTCTTAAAAGCAGCTAGGACAAAGAAGCTTCTTACATACAGAGGAAAGCCCATTAGAATACCGTCAGACCTTTCCACAGAGACCTGGAAAGCCAGGAAGGGCTGGCAAAATATATTCAGAGTACTAAATGAGAAGAACATGCAACCAAGAATACTCTATCCAGCAAGACTGACATTTAAAATGGAAGGAGAGATAAAGAGTTTCCAAGACCGGCAAGGCTTAAAAGACTATGCAACCACCAAACCGACACTGCAGGAAATATTAAGGGGGGTCCTATAAAAGAGAAAAAATCCTAAGAATATCATTGAACAGAAATATAGAAACAATCTATAGACAGAAAGACTTCAAAGGCAACACGATGTCAATAAAAACCTATCTCTCAATAATCACTCTCAATGTGAATGGCCTAAATGCGCCCATAAAACGACACAGGGTTGCAGATTGGATAAAACGACAGGACCCATCCATATGTTGTCTACAAGAGACCCATTTTGAACCTAAGGATACACCCAGACTGAAAGTGAAGGGATGGAGAAGCATCTTTCATGCCAATGGGCCTCAAAAGAAGGCCGGAGTAGCGATTCTCATATCAGATAAATTAGATTTTAAACTAAAGACTGTAGTCAGAGATACGGCAGGACACTACATAATTCTTAAAGGGACTATCCGACAAGACGATGTAACAATTGTGAATATCTATGCCCCCAATATGGGAGCACCCAATTACATAAGAAAACTATTAATCAAGATAAAGAGTCATATTGATATGAATACAATAATAGTAGGAGATCTTAATACGCCTCTCTCAGAAATAGACAGATCATCGAGGCAGAAAATTAATAAAGAAATAAGAGCATTGAATGAAACATTGGACCAGATGGACCTCATCGACGTATATAGAACATTCCACCCTAAAACAACAGAATACTCATTCTTCTCAAGTGCACATGGAACCTTCTCCAGAATAGACCACATACTGGGTCACAAAGCAGGACTCAAGCGATACCAAAAGACTGACATTATTCCCTGCATATTCTCCGATCACAATGCTTTGAAACTGGAGCTCAATCACAAGGAAAAGTTCAGAAGGAACTCAAACACCTGGAAGCTAAAGACCACCTTGCTTAAGAATGCTTGGGACAACCAGGAGATCAAAGAAGAACTTAAACAATTCATGGAAACCAATGAGAATGAAGACACCTCGGTCCAAAACCTATGGGATACAGCAAAGGCGGTTCTAAGGGGGAAATACATAGCCATCCAAGCCTCCCTCAAAAACATTGAAAAATCCAGAATACACCAGCTGTCTCTACACCTTAAAGAACTGGAGAATCAACAACAAGAAGGGAAATAATCATGCAAGAAGGGAAATAATCAAGATTAGAGCAGAGATCAATGAGGTAGAAACGAGAGATACAGTAGAACGTATCAATGAAACTAGAAGCTGGTTTTTTGAAAGAATCAATAAGATCGATAAACCATTGGCCACACTAATCCAAAAGAAAAGAGAGAAAGCCCAAATTAATAAAATTATGAATGAAAAGGGAGAGATCACAACTAACACCAAGGAAATAGAAACAATCATCAGAAATTATTACCAACAGTTATATGCCAATAAGCTAAGCAACCTAGATGAAATGGATGCATTCCTGGAAAGCTACAAACTCCCAAAATTGAACCAGGAAGAAATTGACAACCTGAATAGACCGATATCTAGTAATGAGATTGAAGCAGTGATCAAAAACCTCCCAAAAACAACAACAAAAAAAAAAAAAAAAAAAAAAAAAAAAAAAAAAACCTCCCAAAAAACAAGAGCCCAGGACCTGACGGATTCCCTGGGGAATTCTACCAAACTTTCAAAGAAGAAATAACACCAATTCTCCTGAAGCTGTTCCAAAAAATTGAAGCAGAAGGAAAACTTCCAGACTCTTTTTATGAAGCCAGCATTACCCTGATCCCCAAACCAGGCAAAGACCCTACCAAAAAAGAGAATTTCAGACCAATATCACTGATGAATATGGATGCAAAGATTCTCAACAAGATCCTAGCAAACAGGATCCAGCAGCACATTAAAAAGATTATCCACCATGACCAGGTGGGATTCATCCCTGGGTTGCAAGGTTGGTTCAACATTCGCAAATCAATCAGTGTGATAGAACACATCAATAAGAGAAGAGAGAAGAACCACATGGTCCTCTCAATTGATGCAGAAAAAGCATTTGACAAAATCCAGCATCCGTTCCTGATGAAAACGCTTCAAAGTATAGGGATAGAGGGAACATTCCTGAACTTCATAAAATCTATCTATGAAAGACCCACAGCAAATATCATCCTCAATGGGAAAAAGCTTGCAGCCTTCCCGTTGAGATCAGGAACACGACAAGGATGCCCACTCTCACCACTCTTGTTCAACATAGTATTAGAAGTTCTAGCAACGGCAATCAGACAACAAAGAGAAATAAAAGGTATCCAAATTGGCAAGGAAGAAGTCAAACTCTCTCTCTTCGCAGATGACATGATTCTTTATATGGAAAACCCCAAAGACTCCACCCCCAAACTACTAGAACTCATACAGCAATTCAGTAACGTGGCAGGATACAAAGTCAATGTACAGAAATCAGTGGCTTTTTTATACACCAACAATGAAAATACAGAAAGGGAAATTAGAGAATCGATTCCATTTACTATAGCACCAAGAACCATAAGATACCTGGGAATAAACCTAACCAAAGAAGTAAAGGACCTATACTCGAGGAACTACAGAACACTCATGAAAGAAACTGAAGAAGACACAAAAAGATGGAAGACTGTTCCATACTCTTGGATTGGAAGAATAAACATTGTTAAAATGTCTATACTGCCTAGAGCAATCTATACTTTCAATGCCATTCCGATCAAAATTCCACCGATATTTTTCAAAGAGCTGGAGAAAATAATCCTAAAATTTGTATGGAGCCAGAAGAGACCCCGAATTGCTAAGGAAATGTTGAAAAACAAAAACAAAACTGGCGGCATCACGTTACCCGATTTCAAGCTTTACTACAAAGCTGTGATCACCAAGACAGCGTGGTACTGGCATAAAAACAGACACATAGACCAGTGGAACAGAGTGGAGAGCCCAGATATGGACCCTCAACTCTATGGTCAAATAATCTTCGACAAAACAGGAAAAAATATTCAATGGAAAAAAGACAGTCTCTTCAATAAATGGTGCTGGGAAAACTGGACAGCGATATGTAGAAGAATGAAACTCGACCATTCTCTTACACCGTACACAAAGATAAACTCGAAATGGATAAAAGACCTCAACGTGAGACAGGAATCTATCAGAATCCTAGAGGAGAACGTAGGCAGTAACCTCTTCGATATCAGCCACAGCAACTTTTTTCAAGATATGTCTCCAAAGGCCAAGGAAACAAAAGCAAAAATGAACTTTTGGGACTTCCTCAAGATCAAAAGCTTCTGCACAGCAAAGGAAACAGTCAACAAAACAAAGAGGCAACCCACGGAATGGGAGAAGATATTTGCAAATGACAGTACAGACAAAAGGTTGATATCCAGGATCTATAAAGAACTTCTCAAACTCAACACACACAAAACAGATAATCATATCAAAAAATGGGCAGAAGATATGAACAGACACTTCTCCAACGAAGACATACAAATGGCTATCAGACACATGAAAAAATGTTCATCATCACTAGCCATCAGGGAGATTCAAATTAAAACCGCATTGAGATACCACCTGACACCAGTTAGAATGGCCAAAATTAGCAAGACAGGAAACAATGTGTGTTGGAGAGGATGTGGAGAAAGAGGAACCCTCTTACACTGTTGGTGGGAATGCAAGTTAGTGCAGCCACTTTGGAGAACAGTGTGGAGATTCCTGAAGAAATTAAAAATAGAGCTTCCCTATGACCCTGCAATTGCACTGCTGGGTATTTACCCCAAAGATACAGATGTAGTGAAAAGAAGGGCCATTTGTACCCCAATGTTTATTGCAGCAATGGCTACGGTCGCCAAACTGTGGAAAGAACCAAGATGCCCTTCAACGGATGAATGGATAAGGAAGATGTGGTCCATATACACAATGGAGTATTATGCCTCCATCAGAAAGGACGAATACCCAACTTTTGTAGCAACATGGACGGGACTGGAAGAAATTATGCTGAGCGAAATAAGTCAAGCAGAGAGAGTCAAGTATCATATGGTCTCACTTATTTGTGGAGCATAACAAATAACATGGAGGACATGGGGAGATGGAGAGGAGAGGGAGTTGAGGGAAACTGGAAGGGGAGATGAACCATGAGAGACTATGGACTCTGAAAAACAACTAGAGGGTTATGAAGGGGCGGCGGGGGAGTGGGGGGGTTGGGAGGTTGAGGGACCAGGTGGTGGGTAATGAGGAGGGCACGTACTGCATGGAGCACTGGGTGTGATGCCAAAACAATGAACACTGTTATGCTGTAAATAAACAAATAAAAAAAAAAAAAAAAAGAAGAGGTGGTATATATACACAATGGAATACTATGCAGCCATCAAAAGAAATGAAATCTTGCCATTTGCGATGAAGTGGATGGAACTAGAGGGCATTATGCTTAGTGAAATAAGTCAATCGGAGAAAGACAACTATCATATGATCTCCCTGATTTGAGGACATGGAGAAGCAACATGGGGGGGTAGGGGGATAGGAGAAGAATAAATGAAACAAGATGGGATTGGGAGGGAGACAAACCATAAATGACTCTTAATCTCACAAAACAAACTGGGGGTTGCTGGGGGGAGGTGGGCTTGGGAGAGGGGGAGGGGGTTATAGACATTGGGGAGGGTATGTGCTATCGTGAGTGCTGTGAAGTGTGTAAACCTGGCGATTCACAGACCTGTATCCCTGGGGATAAAAATACATTATATGTTTATAAAAAAAAAAAATTGGAAGGGGAGGCGAACCATAAGAGACTATGGACTCTGAAAAACAACCTGAGGGTTTTGAAGGGTCGGGGGTGGGAGGTTGGGGGAACAGGTGGTGGGTAATAGGGAGGGCACGTTCTGCATGGAGCACTGGGTGTTATGCAAAAACAATGAATACTGTTACGCTGAAAAAATAAATAAATTTAAAATGAGAAAACAAAACAAAAAAAAAAAACAGCTTGCTGTAAAAGGGAATAACTGTATTTAATTGTATTCCCTTCTTTTTGTACCATGTGGACTCTTTCTGCCAAAACTGAAAGCAATGATGCTCCCCCTCATCAGATATTTTTAAAAAGGGATATTTATAACCACTACTATTCTTGATAAACACATGACACTTATTAGCCTAAGAGAAAGTGGTCTGCATGGCACAATGTGCTCTCTTTTACAACCATTATAAAGCTTGGCTATGATAGCTTGCAACCTCCAAAACATAGTCAAAAATAAAATCTGAATCTGAAGCTTCACCTATGAGATGACCCTGGTAATCCCAACCAGTTTGTATGAATCATTATTATTTTAACATTTTCTCCAAATCTGGAAATGTTGTCATTCAAAATATACCCTTGCTGGAGAGGCATTTGCCAGTGATAGCATGTGATCAAATTAATCCTCTGGTTGCTAAAAATCAGAGAGGATGTAAAGTCAGCTCCTGGCTGGATATCAGGCAGCAAGGAGAGAACAGAATTGGTAGCTGTCACTGCAAAATGTGTTTGAAAGCTCAGCATGATGGAGCTATAGTGGTGTTAGGAAATGATATAGCGTTTATCATCCAGGAAAAAGGGGATGAAGGCAAACAGAGCCCTGTTCCTTCATTTTTGCTAAGCTATTCCCCCATTTTCACTTTGGCTGGAAACTATAGCCAAATCCCTGACTTCAGGGATCATTTTCGTGAGCAAAGAACAGGTGGACAATCTATTGTATGCATTCATAAAACTGAAAGTGAAGTTAGTGTGGTCAAAGCACACGAAACAAGATTCCATATTGTTAAAGTACCACTTTCCCTTTTATTTCTCTAAAATCCACTTCTTATACATTTGATCTGTATTTCATGATAAGAGAAATGGCACACATAGCAAACACAGGAAGTGTTGTTTCTTTTATTTTAAAATTCTCTGTCCTCTATAAATTTTCTGTGGGAATGCTATCATGTTAGATAGATCCATGCTGCCTCCTCTGAAGGGATTAGAGACTCATTTTAGGACGAGGTGAGAAAAAAATTCCTGACCCAGCTGCTGTTCTTAACCACCTACAGGATAGGGCCAAGTTCCTGAGGAACCTCATTTAGCTGAATAGCTAAACCTTCTATCTTCAGGAATTTATTTTGGGGGGTGGTAGTGACCTAACTGTTCTTATCTCCTTGGAGAATTTTTACTTCTATTTTCTATTCTCATTTTTCTGGAACATAACATATTTTTGATAAAATTGTGCAGGTGATGATGGAGGGATCTGTTAACATCTCAGTCATGCAAACAACTTCAGATAGAAGGGCTGTTACTATCAATTTTAAACTGTCCTCTTGATTTCTCTAAACTGACCCTAGAATTTCCATCAGGCTGTTTCTCTTATAAGGTTTCTTTTCTGGTTCTGCCATCTCTCCCATGTTCTCTTTAATAGCAGAACAAGCTTTTCCACTGTCTCCCAAACAGGAATTAGTAACTCCTGTTGATTCACATGTACTCATTCAAGAAGTTTTTCCAAATAAAGGAAGTTATGTCTCTATGAAGATTCTCCTATTTGGGGACATTTACTCTTATTCCAATTTTTCAGTTTTATAAATAAGACTGAGAAAAAATCCTCATATATAAATGTTAGCCTGTCTTTATGCATTTCCCAAGAATTTAAATTCATGAACATAGAATTAATGGATCCAAGTGTATGAATAGCTCTCAATATTCTACTTAATTGCTTTCTAGAACAGTTTATATCTTCAAAAGAAATGTTTGATATCATAGCATTCTGGGACGCATGATATACCAACCTAAAGTCATAGCATACCTAGAGAATACAGTCAAATAGGATGTGCAAAGATTCTCCACACATTAAAAAAACCTCAGAAAATTAACTGAGAAAAAGATCAATAGACATAATACCATAAAACTATAAAGTTCTTCAAAAATATTAACTGTTGAGAAATGAGAGCTGGGGAAGGAAACTTCTTTGCTTTTAGTTAAAGATTTAGTCTCAGATCTTGTTCAAATTTTTAGCCCCATTTTAACTCTTTTCTAGCCTTTTCCACTGAGAAGTTTTTCAGAGCTAGACAATATTAGAAGATTCTACAAGTATGTGTGGATTCAAGATAAAGTGACACTTGCAATAAAGCCACATGAACTTGCTTTTGTGACAGCCTTGCTCCGTGCAATAAATATTCCTTCACTTGAGCCTTTCTCTTGCCCTCTTTTCCATCTATAAGTAGGTATCAGCCATTCTCGTGCATGCATGTAATATTGATCAATGTGTGCATGAATCCTCAGAAGCAAATCTTGGAGGAAAAGGAATGGTGAGTGGGGAAATTTGGGAGGTTGAAGCAAATCTTGATATCCAAACAGTAATAAACTTATTTAAAGACAACTTGAAAGAAATACTTGGGAATTAACATGACATATGTAAACAGCATGTAAAGAACTTAGACATAATAAAAAATCATAATAGTTCCAATTTAATAGCTTTGGCTATTTTAGAGATAAATTAAAAATAGCCAATTCACATGGAGCAGTCCCTACTTTTATACTGAAATAGAATTAAGTAAAAGTTTTAAATTGGAAGTTGAGAGCAACTGCATTGAACAGAATAATCTTGGACTTAGTGAATTAATATATCAGTGACAAATACAATAAAGAGGAAATTTGTGGGTTTTTCCCTCAGTTTTATAGATAGCATATAAGCTTTGTAAATTCTGGTGTCACATCAGGAATAGAACTTTCCACCAAGCTAGTGGTGCTTTTGGAGAATGGGCTTCATGTTATAAGCATTATGTGTGTACAGTGCGGTACATATAATGTCATAATCTTTTACAATTAGGATATTAAGCCTCAAAAAAATATTATCAATCTACCAGAGTCTGGCAAAAAGTCAGATTCCAACAGTCTAGGTTAATCATCTCCTGTGGAAGAAAATATTTCTGGCATAGAATTAAAATAATTTTTATGACATGGCAGTAACCATATTCCAGGTTCACATAATGATTAAAGGAGAAGAAGTATATTAAACCAACTATAATATCCCTTATAATGATATTTATTTTCACAGGATAGAAATAATGCCTGCACCAGCATATCATAATATAACAACAATAAAGATAGATGCATCCAAAGATATAAGTAATCCACTATATTTATTGGCAGATTTCTAATTTTTTTTTCTCTTTTTCGCAACAGATTTCATTGTTTATGCACCACACCCAGTGCTCCATGCAATACGTGCCCTCTATAATACTCACCATCAGGCTCCCCCAACCTCCCACCCCTCTCCCTTTCAAAACCCTCAGATTGTTTTTCAGAGTCCATAGTCTCTCATGGTTCATCTCCCCCTCCAATTTTCCTCAACTCCCTTCTCCTCTCAGATTTCTAATTTTTTAACTAGTCATTTAAAATCCAGTTTGTAAAGAGATCTGTAATTATTTCAATTAATTGTTTTTTTTTTGAGAGTACACCTTTAAATTGGAGGGAGGATAAGAACCATAAAAAGTTAGATTTGAAAATAAGAATATTATTGTAATTTAGGAACTAAATTGATAGTTTTAAGAGCTTTTGACATTCTAAATGTACAAATCTAAATGTCAACAGATAATCTGTTATTGATTTTTCCTTGTTTAAAAATACCAAGTTCTGGCAGCAATTTCTATCTCTATGTATTTTTATAGGTACATTTTTCAAGTATAAAATGCAGGATTGATCAGACCACAATTTACTTATTTCTCAAGACAGATATTAGGGAATACCAGCAATTTCCAAGTTCTGAAACACTGCTAAAAATATTTAACAGACTTAGGAAAGAGAATTATAATAAAACAAAAAATTAACATAGTAGGAGATAGCAAGAATCTATAGAAAGATTTTAATCTTTAAATTAAATATAATGGATATGGCAATATGGATATTGCCAATTGTACCTTCATCTAAACGTAAAATATTCAGTGGAAAAAAACTCATACAATCCTCCAAAAGATTTTGTGGGTTTTTTTGGTAAAAGCAGCTACCACCATTAAATGTATTTCTTAAAGAACCTAATAAAACTTTGAAAGAAAAAGTCAAGTTGTACCACTTACTTGAAAGTTTTATGTAAGACATTACTTACTTGGATATTTACTTTGCATTTACATGCAGAATAAATTTTAATCTTTAAGTGCAGAGGAACTATTCAATGTAACTTTAAAATTGAGGTCTCTGAAGGAGTTATGCATTTTAATTCTCTTACTAGTTTCATATATTCATGATGATGAATCCTGATAAACGAGAGGCTCATTTTCATTTCCCATGGGTAACTCAAGCTTATTTCTTTGTCAAGTTTTATGTTATTTCTCTTCATTTCATCTTTGCAATAATATATTGTTGATATTTAACTGTCAGGTATATCTCTTCCATTCCACAACACTGCCCTAAAGGTCAGGAGTAGATCTTACTTATCTCATTTCTAGCAGTCACACAAAGTAATGGCCAATATATTAAATGAATATTTATTCTCAGTGTATCCATATATTAATTCATAGAACAGTACATTTATCTTTTCATCTCTGTAAACAACGGTTCAAGGATGTGAAGTTATCTATGCAATAACTAATCCATATTACTTTGATATATAAATTAACATTTTAATTATTCACTGACACAGAAATAGCCTAATTAGTTAAACCTTAGGCTCTCAGAGCTTCCTGGCAATGGCTTGCCTTTGTATTTCCTGTTCCCAGCACAGTGGAAAAAAAATAGCAAGTATCAATATATTTCATTTAAAAATTGTATGAAGGTACACTTACTATTGGGGTAGTTGGAGAATGCTAGACAAAAATTATAAACAAACCATGTAGATTAAGAAATGAAGTATTATACCTATGTAATAAAAATAAAAATGAATAAAAAGCCCAAAGGTAACTATAGCTATATTGCAATGAAAAAGTATTTGAACACTTTATTATAGAAATAAGCTTACAATTTTAACTGACTTTAAGGCTTGGTTACATTTTTAGGGAAAAAAAAGAAACTTCATTTAGTTTTAATAAGCATACTAAATCTTTCAAAATCTAACCTTTAAAATAAATTCTTAAATTTTAATTCTGCTTTACTAGGTAACAGGGCTCTTGAAAAAAACACTGCATGCACAGATTTCTGATCATAAACTAGAGAATATTATAAAGATTCTTACATATTTAATTTTTATTAAACAAAGAACGAAACATATCTTTAATAACTTGGGTGAACTACAGTTTTTCTAAACTATAAAATGAAGTTATTATACTATACAATGTAAGACAGTAAAAGTTATTGTACCTACCATAAGTATATTTTTGCTCTAATATAGTGTCATAAATATAACAGTAAAGTTGAAGCATGTTAATTTTTACTTATTTTGAACTATAGTAAGCAATATATTATACAAACAGTATGTACTTCTGAAATTTGGGTTTTTTTTTTCCCAGATAAAATTGAGACCTCTTTCTGACTGCTCCCTCCCTCAATTATGAATATAAAACAGCCAAGCTAAGACTGAATGTTCTAATATCCTAAAATTGTCCTATTACACTTAGTTTCTTGTTGAGATGTACTAATTGTAAACAAGGACACCGATGTATAGATTTTATTTAATTTTGGAAACTGACAAAACTCTTACGATTTTGTAAATGTTATCTACTAGTTTGCTCGGCTATTTCCTATTACACTTAATATAATTAATTATATTCATATTATATTCACTTGCATTCACAAAATAAACATTATCTAAGTATTCTTTAAATCCAGAGGGAGTATGGAAGAAAATTTGCAGTTTGTGGTTTAAGTTTTAGCTAAGATTCTCATCAACAGACACTTCCATACTTGCAGAAATTAAGGAATCTAAGTCAGAATTTTATCCAAGATATCTAATGAGAGACCCTTTTGCCAAACGGGTTCAATTTTTAAGTAGTACCATAATTCAGCTCTCTCTTCTATCTCTATTTTTCTTTCATTTTGGTATCTGTATAATCACTTAGCTACTGCGTCATATTTAAAAGTAAGTTTCAGTTATCTAAACTACCAATTTTTTTTATCAATTTTCAGTTATCTAAACTATCAATTGGTCTCTGCACATTTTAATTCTCTGTACACTTCATTTCTATTATCTTCAGTTATATTAAAGTATCATCTGTCAGCAACACAAGGAACAAATTTCTGCCTTTTAAAGTAAAAATTAAAATATATTAAGATATAATTCAACTCAAATTAAGGGACAATCATTTGTTAGTTTTTGATTATTCTTATCTGGAATACATAAATGTATTTCTTAGTACACAAAACACTTATCTTTATTAACTTGCTTAAATATACCTACTAATAAACATCATAGGTAGGAAAATTTCTATTTGTTGATTTTTTTTTAATTGTGGGCAAATGTTTTCCTTATTCTAGATATTGCCCTTTATGTACTATCCAATAATGCGTTTCTCATTGCAAACTCATGTACCACAAAATATAACTATCATAATACAGTATAACCAACCTGAAAGAATATATAATTATCATACCGCTATTTTAAATTTAACATAATAAATGATTAAGTTATGTATATATGTGCATATATGCCTACTTTTTATCAGCTCCAGATATTCACAAAGATACCTAACATAAATTATAAGACAAAAATAACATTAATTATTTCCACCTCCTGAACATCCAGTAAAGAAGTATATTTCCTATGATCAGAAAATAAGAATGACTTTTACACCTGAAGTATGAAATGAATAGGAGGAAAAGCGATGAATTCTCATTTATATCCAAGTACAGGTCATCAAGCAGGCCAAAAGCTAGAGGACTCGTCAGTATCCCAGAAAAGCAGCTGAATGTATTTTTCAGAACGTGGACTGAAAGTACACACTTTAACCTCAATTCTTACTACAAAGGTCAATTAAAAGGTATGCTTGCTGCTATTTCATACTGGAAACTTGCATTTTCATTTTCAGCATAAATTACAGTTTTTAATAATTAAACCACCTTAAATAAACACATCAAAATATGCCAGTCTAATATCCTTTGAACAAAAGCTCACTCCACATGTCAGTCCATGGAAAGCCATTACATATGTGAAATATATTTTGTATCATGAATATATTTTTAAGATGCATATTTGTTTTGTCTTCAAATAATTAAATATATACCCATCATAAAACATTGGAAGATTCTTGTGAATCAATTTCACAAGTAAAATGCATAAAAGTTTGGTAGTATTTCTTTTCTCCCTTTCATTTCTTCCTAATAATCTCACTTATTGTAAAATTATTCATCTTATAAAAATTATCAAGTAACTAAAGATGATTCAATATCAACAGAGCAGACTGAGTTCCTAAAGAACAGAAACTATATGATAATCATCATTATAGCCTCAGAACCCAACATAATTCCTGAGATGCTTAATATGTGATTGTTGAGTGACTTAACTTTGAAATAAAATGTAATATTAGATATTACTTTGAAGTAGGTGGTACAAAAATGTTCTATATTATGAGGTCTTATCATCAGTACTGCTATATATTATCACATAAAAATGTGTTTTTAAAGCATTTCTAATTGACTTTGTATCTAGTTTTAAGGAAACAAATTTTTCTTGCCAGATCTGAAAAGAGACTGGAAACTTGTCATTGAATTATACCTTCTGGGAGGGAAATTTCTCCTTGAACCCTTACATATGGTAAGTACACTACCTATCAAATAGTAGACCTTCAATAAATATCTGTCTAAGGAGTGGATGTTTCCATTTTGTTTTAGAATATCTACTATTGAAAACTGAAGTTGTATATCCCATAAGAAGTTAAATGTTTATTGAATGAAAATAAATATAAAAATAGCATTTTTCAGAACATTCTAAGCACTCAAGTAAAATGTGAGATTTACCATTTTGAATATATATTTAAGAATATCTGTAAAAATACAGATTATTATCTGTAAAATATCTGTAAAATTATCTGTAAAAATACAGATATTCTTAAATATACATTCAAAATGGTAAATCTCACATTTTACTTGAGTGCTTAGAATGTTCTGAAAAATGCTATTTTTATATTTATTTTCATTCAATAAACATTTAACTGGAAATGTTTAAATGAAATCTCTCTAGAGTATGAATTTTCTAAATATACCCTAAGTTTGTATGCCTGTTAAGTTAGGACTATTTATGTTTCTCTATATTTAATAAAGGCACTCATATAATATTATTAAAAGACAACTCAAAGTAATGGATAATTAACTAGTCAGGGAAATCTTTTAAATGACATGCAATTTACTATTGTTTAGTGGAACAATTTCTTCCCTCACCTCGTCCCAAGAATATCATATAACCTAAAATCTCATTTACTGTGTAGAAACTTTCTGAACATTGGTTTCCCTTCATTTTAACAAAATGCAGAGAAAAAAAAGACTAATGGAAAATATCTGAAACACATCTATTTTATATCTAGTATCACTTAGATTTTTTTGTTTTCAATACCAATAATCTGATCCTGACAGAAATGAATAAAACTGGTACATAAGCCAAACTTCTAAACATTGCTCTTTTTAGCTAAAAACTAGATTCTGTTGGGATTACTATACTGCTTTATGAAGATGTACCCATTCACCTGTGCCATTACCCTCTCTGACAAAAAAATAGCTATATATGGAAAATTATGTTAGAAATGCATTAACAAATGGGATTTGATCCAATATGAATGCATGTTATGTATAACCACTTGAAATAGCAAAACTATACTATTAAATTACATTTCAAGCCACAGTTTGAGCTGAATAAAATAGAAAATGGGTATTTCACCCCATCACTCATATCTCATGTCAATTATCAGTACTTATATATAGCAAGGTAATTTTTACGGGAAGTAATTAAAAATTTGTTTGGACCCCATGGGGGAAAAATGATATAAATGTTGAATATCTACATTTACTTTTCTGTAAAGATAAGATGGTTCCATAAATTCTACTTCCCAAATGCACCTCAAATCCATCTTTTTCTCTCCATCGCTTTACCACCACACTAAGTCAGGCCCCTATAACCACTCTCTTGAACAAACTGCGGCAAACTCCTAATTCTACTCTTGCCATATGCCAATTATCTCTTTGCTTACTAGCCATAATGCTCTTAAAGTGAAAATTTGTTGAACTCTCTCAACAGTTTCCCATTTTACCTAGAATAATATTAAAGCACTACTTCTTACCATGACTCCTTTTCTTCTCTATAGGATCTAGTTCCTAACCATCTTTCAAACCTTACACTATGCTACTCTGTTCCGTGTTCAGTAAGCTCCAGTCACACTGAACACATATTTCTTCAAAGGTGCCAAGCTCATTTCCCTTCAAGATCACTGCCCAGGCAATTTCCCGTACCTAGAATGCAATTCTCTCTACTCTATCATTAGCTTTCTCCTCCCTAGAATGTGGCTCAAATGTCACTTCCCACTCTAATGAAATAACAAATTGATCAAAATGTTATAGACCCAGTATCTCAAATATGTTGCACACATTAAATATGCATTATTTTAAAAATATTTTTAAATTATTTTTTTAAAAAGAACATGATAGATGTAGAAAAATTTTACTCTGTATGTGTAAGTTTAGTTTGATTATAATTGACTGTACTTTGGGCAAAGTCAACCCATTTTGATTACTTAACTGTATGTATTGATCTCCACGGTATTTACACTCCCCAAAAAGTGTTGAGTCAAAGACAAGGAAGAAACTTCTATTACTGCTGGAATCCGGTTGATGTACAGTATAAAATACTATCCTTTCACTATTTTGGACAAAGGCAGTATGTAGTCAGAAGTACTCAGGTGTGTGAAGAAAAAGACTGAAACACGGTGCCTGCAATGGGGAAAAAAGATTGGGAGAAGGAAATACAAGAAATCTATAATGCCTTTTGAGCTAGTTTATATTGGCAATGATGAGAGAAGAAAGCAAAGGATTTCTACTCTAATATTTTTCTTAACATTTAATTTTGTAACAAAAAAGTAATGCAAATCTATACGGAAAAGTTTGAAAATATAAAAAAGTTAAAAAATGTAAACATTAATTTGGTCTTATACTTTAGATACATATTTTTCCTCTTAAGAAAATCCAAATAAAACCACTTTATTCATGGTACTTCTGTATTGAAGAAGAGATTCTTAAAGAACACTCTATAATTTTTACACATGAAAAAGTTTTTAGATATGGTCTTATACCAAACCCAGAGCAAACAATACTTATATGATCAATACATATCAAAGATTTTGTCTTTCTACTTTGAATACTAATCATAGTGAATAATTATACAATGATTTACTCTATTTGTAAATATACGATAAATTTACATTGTAGTTTGTTTTTGTACTTATAGTTAATTAGGAAGGCATGTGATTACAATCTCCTGCACCTTTACAACTATGAATAGTTTATCCTTAAAAATTTAATCTAGGGGGCGCCTGGGTGGCTCAGTGGGTTAAGCCGCTGCCTTCGGCTCAGGTCATGATCTCAGGGTCCTGGGATCGAGTCCCACATCGGGCTCTCTGCTCAGCGGAGAGCCTGCTTCCCTTCCTCTCTCTCTCTGCCTGCCTCTCTTGTGATTTCTCTCTGTCAAATAAATAAATAAAACCTTTAAAAAAATTTAATCTAGGTGAAAGTTCTTTTAGAAATATACTTTTTAGGGGCACCTGGGTGGCTCAGTGGGTTAAAGCCTCTGCCTTCGGCTCAGGTCATGATCCCAGGGTCCTGGGATCAAGCCCTGCATCTGGCTCTCTGCTCTGCGGGGGCCTGCTTCCTCCTCTCTCTCTGCCTGCCTCTCTGCCTAATTGTGATTTCTCTCTGTCAAATAAATAAAAAAAATTAAAAAAAAAGAAATATACTTTTTAAATCATCCAGTTTCTCTCATTTAAATCATCCAGTTTCTCTCATTTCTCTCCCTACAAAATTTTTAATATTTTCAGTAAAGTTGACTCAAACTTTCTGAAAATTTTTCTATTCATCCCTTTCTATAAATATAAGAACAGTATTTAGTTTTACAGTTCGTGAACAATACTTATAGAAGTTCAACTAATTTAAGGCTATAAATTTCATTAAGCAGATATTTTTCTGCTCAGGTATGCTCACCTGTATTTATAAACAAATCAGTAGATTTTACACTCAATTTAATGAATTCAACGAAACTAACAAATCAGACTATTGTTTTGCTTGTTTACTTAATTTGTCCTGAGTTCCCTGGGAAAAAAACAAAAGATCAACTCACACAATGTTGGTAGTAAAATGAGTTCACTAGACCCTTGCATGCAAACCATATTTTGCTTGAACGAATTATTTTAATATCTGATTATTTTTGGAAACATAACCTGAAGAAATAAGTGAACTCTTTTTAGCTATACAGTACTATTTGCTAAAGCAGAGTAATCTTTGAATAAATGGACCCCTGGTGGCTACTAACCACTGTAATTGATAAACTTGGTTACTTACACATGAAACAAGATAATGCTTTATATTTACCTAAATTTCCAGAACAGAAATAAAAGCTTATGCAGAGAGAAAGTAGAATCTGTTATTTTTAAATAAAAATTGGCAACACCTAATAAATACTGTGGTTTTAAATAGAGGGAAAATTAATAGAATAAGAGAAATTTGAACACAAATCATGTTTTCACTTACTTGATCAGATGAAGTGATCTAGGAAGCAACTCTACTTTCTGATCGATTCAAGGAGGTTTAGGTAATAGGAAGAGAGAGTCAAATTGATTTATTTTGTCTTTATAGTGCAGAGCTTCAGAGCCAGTTAAAGGGCAAGAGATGCTTCCTATAGTCGACTTACTCTCAGTACCTTGTTAAGCATCATGTTAAAAATTAGGTAGTTCACTTTTTTGTCATTTTCATTTTACCTTGCTTAAGTATGGAAAAATAGGAGAGGGGAAGAAGGTGAATCTATTCATTTCAACCATGATAGATTTTTATATAATTTGGTAAAAACAGATAAGTAACATTAAAAAACTTACTTTGTGAGTATCCTTAATCAGAAAGCAAGTTATATAAAAATGAAATTTTGCCCTTTAACAAATTTAAAAAATAAAACATAAATTCCATTAACTCTTAGGAAAAGTTACTAGGAAAACAAATGCTAGCTCCTTAAAATTAAATAATAATCATATTACTAATATTTACTATCATGTGTATAACAAATCTAATTTATATTTTATATTATTTTTATATTGTATACACACTGTAATGGCCTGTTTTCAATGTTTAAAAACTGATATGTTTTAATTCATGTTATTTATGAAACTGCAAGTTAAAAAACATCTCCAGAATGTTAATAATAATGTTCTGAAGTTTGACATTTTATTAACCATTCATATGATGATTTCAGTATTCAAAAGTTATTTCAAAATAACATAAGGCATAATTTCTAATCACCAGGAGTTTAGACTGCATAAAACATTTTATAAGCTATCATTTGTGTATGATAAAAATACCTGAGCATAGTTTCTCTATAATTTTGTATTGAAGAACTCCTAAATTTTACCCAACTTAGACTTTAGGTACAATATAGTCAACTATAATCTTATGCATAGCCTGTGATTTTTTTGTAACAGTGAAAATTTAGAGGTTTAGTAGTCTACCTTTAATGATCCTACTTAATGGATGGGTAAACTGAGTATTATTCATTCACAGACATTGTTTAAGCTAATTGATGAAAACACATAAATTATATATATGGTAAATATTTTAGGTAAGATGTCTTTAAAAACTATGGGAAAGTCATTACAATAAACAAATAAAAATTATTGCAAAAGGATAACAAATAACTCCTCCATACCCTTAAATTTAATATGAATGTGAAAGGTTATACTTTAACACTTGACATATTTTGGTAGAATGGCACTTTAGTTGTTCGGAGATTCTTATATGTGTTTTATTTATGTTAGTTTCCTCAGGGCCTACGATGGTAACTGGTACATCGCAGACACTTAATGAGAAACTAAATGCTGATTTAGGGAAATTATTGCATTGAAATAACTGTTAAAGATTTCTGGTAAGTGACTATCTTTTTAGTGAGGCTACTAAAGAGATATATATTAACATACTAAATACTAACATAGAGTACAATATAAATGTCTGAATTTCTGATTATTAAAAATTGTTTTTCTCTCCCTACAAAAAAAGTTCAAGTAAATAATTTTATGTTATTTCTTACAATGTTCTCTTTTCGCAGAGATATATTAAGTAACTTCTCCTTCAATATGTAATGCCAATGGAAACATATGAGGAATGTGTGTGTGGAGGTATAACACCACCACAGACAAGTATGGCACTATAGGTGGCACTTATTTTCTTTATCTTCAAAGGCATGAAAGTTATGTATGATTTCCAAATTTACATATGCATTTATGATTGCAATCTAGTAGGTAAAAAAGAAAGAAAGAAAGAATGAATTAGGAAAACATGTCAAAAGTACCAGCCATATAAATAAGAACTGATACTTATTCTGAATTGATTATCTTCCCAAGTAAAATGAAATAGTCTTATGTTGACAACAAAAAAGGCTGTGTTGTTTTACTTGCCTTCTCATTTAACCTTCCCATCCTCACAAAGCAAGTGCACATTTTTATGTCATCTGACCTCCATTTTTATATCCGCAAGTTATTTCGAGGCTTTACATGTTAATTAGTAACTATAACTGAAGTTTTATATTTGAGGTCTTTAGAAAAGTGTAACATAACAGATGACATATTGATGGTCATCACAGTGCCAACGAAAGCATCCAGCCAGGTACATGCTGGAAAACTTTTATGGTGGTTCGCAGCTTGCTTCAAGGGATTTAGATTATGCAGGTGATATTTTTTATAGATCCTTAAATATTCATAGCAGAAATCCACTGAGATATGTCTCATAAAGATTGCTGAACAGAAGAAAAGAAAATCTTCAAAATTCTCAGTGTTTTCTACTTGGTAAACCTGACTTTCACTTTTCACATACTATTCACATACTTTACACTTTACCTACTGAAACAAAGTCTTCTTCCTAAAAAATCTGCCAGTGACTCGACCTTATGAATAGGATATTCACAACTTGGAAATTCACACTTAATGTTTGTCTCCCCGCCCCCACCCCACCCCTGCCATCTCAAGGAAGAAACCACAAAAATAAATCTGGGCATCTTGTCCAGGAATAATTTCGAACAAGTCTACATTCGGTCTGGATGGAGTAAGGGGGCTGCGGCTGGGCGAGGGCAGTATAGCTACCACACGCAAAAGGCTGGTATCTGGTCCTAGAGTACAGCGGGAGCTATCTGCTTTCATGAAGGCAAGTGAGAAGCTACATGTTACCGTGCTGCAAGCAACCGCGAAGGGCCGTAAGTCCATTAAACATGTGCACGGAGCCTGACCTCCTGTGGAGACAGCACTGCCTGGAGAGGTCCCGCGGCCGCCAGCGGTGGGACCCAACTACTGCTGATGCCCACACATCCGTTTAAAGACATTTGGGAGCAAAAGGGACAGCAACTCCTGAGGTCGCCGGTCCCGGCGCTCTGGTAAGCGGACATCCTTCGACCTCTCCTGTGGTGAGCCCTGAGAAGCCTACCCCGGGACGAAGTTACCTGCAGGAGGCTACCAATGCACCGGCCCACAGAGCACCCGCCTCCTCCTGCCCCCTCCCCCTTCTCCTCCCCGTCCCTTACCTTGGTTGTTGGAGACGTGACTGCAGTCGCCTGGCCAAGCTGTCAGCAGAGGCAAGAAGAACCCAAATTGCAAAAGAAATTCCCGGACTTCACAGCCCCCCATGACTCTCCCCAGCTCTCTTCTTCTCTCACTTAAAGAGAATTGACAACAGCGAAGCCAGGTGTTTTGCGTAGGGAAGGGGTCCGGGTCTACGTCTTCTTCCTCCTCCTCTTCCTCCTCCACCCGGGCCGCAGGAGGTGTCCCGGGGCGCCCCCCGCGCGAGGCCCCGGGAGCAGGGCACGAAGGTCCAGGCTGCCCAGGTGCAGGCGCAGCTGCTTGGGAGGAGGACGCTGCCTGCGGCGCCAGGGAGCTCCTGGCGGCTGTAAGCGAGCGGAATTGCATCCACCACCGTGTCCCGCTCGCGCGAGGACTATTCACTTGGGCCCGGGAGAGCGCGCGCGCAGGAGCGAGCTCGGGCTGTGGTTTGGGGGAGGGGAGCGAGGTGGCGGGGGAGGGGAGCGAGGTGGCGGGGGAGGGCGCCTCACGGGGGGATAAGGGGAGGGACGACCAGGTGCGGCGGGCAGTTCAGGCGGCCCGAGCGCCTCTCCGGACTGACGTGGGCACTTGCGGAGCCAAAAGACGGAGAGACAGAGCAGCCGTGAAGCGGCACAGGGATCGCAGGCACTCCTCGGGCCGGTGTGGCCAGAGCCGAGCAAACGAAGTGGCTTCGGGGGGCCGCGAGTAGTCCAGCAAGCTACGTACGGGCTGCGCCCCTAGCACCTCGCCTAGGTGGCGACGGCAGCGCTTGCACAACGGACACCTCCAACTCCTCCGCGTGCGCGAAGAGCCTCGGCCTTGGCAGCCTCTTTCTAAGCATCTCTGAGGCCGGACTTAGTCCCCCAAGCACTTTGCTTCCCATTTCCCGGCAGCAGCGCCGAGCGCTTTAGGACCAGTCAGCCCCCTACACCGCTTCCCCCTGACTTCATATTTCCGCCGCTGGAGGGGGTAAGTGCTGTGGGCAAGTGCTCCCGGTCTGGGGCGAGCCTGGTGGCGGCCGCCAACCTAACCCCTCCTCAGCTCCGATCGCCCAAACTTGCCCACTAGGGCGAGCGCCTCAACTTTGCGGCCGCCTCCGCGGCTTCGAGTCCTAGAAAACCAAAAAGAGAGAGCAAGCAGCTGAGGAGAGTCACATCAGGCTGGATACCGGCGGGTGTCAGGCTCCGCGGCTTACTGAGGTCTTCGCGTCGCGTGTGGAGGTGACTTCGCGATGGAGGTCACGAGCATTGTCGCAGTCATGGGTGCTGTGATTCCGGGGGCCTGGAGCGCCCCTGGGGTAGCCTCGGCGTGGCGACGTCGGACCGTGAGCTCCGTACAGCCCGAAGGCTGACAGGCGCGCGGCAACATCCGCGGCGTCCCCAAGTGCGCGGCGAGCGGACTGCTCTCTCCACGCAAGCCGCCCCCTCGCGGCACCTACTCCCTCCCAGCGCTCGGGTTGGTGGGAAGCAGCGGACTCACTGGCTACTTGGTGGGATCACGCGGTCCTCATAGCAGGGCCGGGACAACACGCAGTGCTAACAGAGAGAGGTCTCGCGTCCGTAGCCTCACGCCCTCGCCCCGAGGCCACCAGCTCTATTGAGCTCCGCCAAGCCTTGCGCTCGGCCCTCCTGGCAACCGCGGCTCGGATGCTGCCAGTTCGGCGCTAGAGGGGGTTAGTCGACAACAAAAATGCCTCCACTGTTCGCAGGTAGAGGCGACTCCTCACACAAGGAAGGGAAAAGGAAGGAGGAATGCTCTCAGGCTAAACTTAATGCTTTGTTTTGTTTTGTTTTGTTTTGTTTTGTTTTGTTTTGTTTTAGGCCGGCGCCGAGCAACCTATATCGCTAGTGAGGGGTTCTGTAATAGTTCTGTAATAGTTTATTCGCTGTTACTGTTATTAGCGTCATCATTTTCTTTCAGTCACAGTCCAGTGAGGTTGAAAAGCCCACCTCAAAACTCAGGATATTTTGAAGAAATATTTGTGGCAATGGAGAAAGCTGAACCGAGAAGAGGAAAGAACGGCATTATAAAGGGTAGAATGATACATTCAAAGTGGGCAGAGGGTGATGGCACAGTGGCAAGTGTTGGGGAAATGGTAGATCAAGGACCAAAGGGTCAGCGTTCCACGCTTACAGAATTCTGGAAGAGAAAGGATCCTCCCCTTTGATGTGTTTGCTGTCGTGTTTGTGTCATTTATGGTAGATGAAGTTCCGTTATTGGCTTAAAATAAACTGGAAGCGGAGAGACAAGGACAGCGAAAAAGAGGTCGTACGTCTAATTCAGCTGCGTGAAATGCAAGTGATTTGGAGAATATAAGGAAGGTTTCTGATTGGTGACTGTACTTTCACTCTACTTACAAATTCAAACACTACCTCTCTTTAAAGATGTCCACACCAGGGGCGCCTGGGTGGCTCAGTGGATTAAGCCGCTGCCTGGTCCTGCGATCGAGCCCCCGCATCGGGCTCTCTGCTCTGCAGGGAGCCTGCTTCCTCCTCTCTCTCTGCCTGCCTCTCTGCCTGCTTGTGATCTCTCTCTCTCTGTCAAATAAATAAATAAAATCTTTAAAAAAAAAAAAAAGATGTCCACGCCGATTTAAATATATGCAAATCACTTATGAAAAGACAACCAATATGGAGTTTATATACTCAAAGGAGTAAAATTTGATTTTACTACTAATTTTACCACTCTTACTGATGTTGACTGACCATATGGGTATTTGCAGACTCAACTTATAATTTGCAAACTGTAAAATTAAAAGGCTGCTTTATAATGTAAGTTGTGAAGTCTAAATAAATGTTCTTGGAAGTGTTAAGGATTCATTATACTGATGATCAATCAATATTTTTTTCCAACAATTTTTTACTTACTGTCAATATATTTCCATGACCTTTGTAAAGTTAGATTTCAGCTTTTAAACTGGCTTTCTATATTTTCCCCGACCTACAGTTCACCTACAATACACAACTTTCGTTTGTTTAAATAAGTCATAGTGAAGCATGATACAATATATTACTTACCTGGCCCAGTAATTGATAGTCATATTCTGGTTTTGGTTTTTAAGAAAAAAAAATTACAAGATTTTCATCAATATTAAAATAAAACTATGCTTTCTATATTTAGATATTGTCATTGTGTTTCTAGAAGATAATGACCTCTTAAGTAAAAACTCATCTCAAAGAACATGAATGAAAATATAATTATCATGACCTTTGACTATATTGAGATTCCAAAAGAATAACTGTAACTATTTGACCATTGTTATATATTGTATGTACATATATAAATATACATATTTATATATGCACATACATAAGTGTATATGGATATTCATTCACAAATATTTGTTGAGCATTTTTTTTTAATTTTTTTATTTATTTTCCATTTTATTTATTTTTTCAGCGTAACAGTATTCATTGTTTTTGCACAACACCCAGTGCTCCATGCAAAACGTGCCCTCCCTATTACCCACCACCTGTTCCCCCAACCTCCCACCCCTGACCCTCAGGTTGTTTTTCAGAGTCCATAGTCTCTCATGGTTCGCCTCACCTTCCAAATTTTTTTTTTTAATAAACATATAATGTATTTTTTTAATAAACATATAATGTATTTTTATCTCCAGGGGTACAGGTCTGTGAATCGCCAGGTTTACACACTTCACAGCACTCACGATAGCACATACCGTCTCTTCACTTAGAGACAAATCGAAAATTTAAGTAAAAGTAATTTTTTAAAAGCTAACTTTTTATTTAAAATATAATCGTGGTTATCTTCTGTGAGGTAGAAGCAATTTCACTTAACAGAAATGTACTTGCTTTTTGATTTTCTAGCAGTGTTGATATATTTGCTGACATGTGACAGTTTCAAAATTATAAGCCACTCAGTGAACCAGATGCAATATTCATGTAGATTTATCTGCACTTGTCTGTTTGAATCATACCCATATTCAGAAAAGCATTCGTGTCTCATTTTTCAGTACTATATTCAGAATTCTTTTGTATTCTTTCAGACTGCTATTCTTCATTATATATAGTACATACACCAGGTCTGGATTCGGGTAAGAATGATTAAATTTTCATTAAATAAGGAATATATGAGGTAAAAGGGATTAAGAGGTACAAACTTCCACTTATAAAATAAATAAATCACAGGGATAAAAACTACAGCATAGGGAATATAGGCAATAATATTGTAATAACTTTGTATAGTGATGGATGGTAACTACACTCATCATGGTGAGCATTTCGTAACGTAAAATGTCGACTCACTTTGTTGTGCACTTAAAACTAATATGATATTGTATATCAACCACTGTTCATTTAAATATATATATAAAACGCTGAAACTAGTTTAAGCTTCCATTTACAGTAGAAATAATAGTATTCACAAATACTATTTGCTTTTTAAAATGATGAAAGAAAAGACTCAACCTGCAATTAATCCCTTTGAGAAAAAAAAGGATTATAATGTTTAATACTCAGCATGTTTCAAGGCTTGAGAAAGTCCTAAGTATTTTATTCTAGTAGAAGAGTAAATTAATCCATTTGTATCTGTAATTTGCATTTTCTAAGGTCAGAGTAGAAGCAACATAAATAAAAAGTGTTGATTCTCAGGTATGTCAAAACATCAGGTCTTAAAATATTAGTTTAGTACTTTGAATAGCTATAATTGTCTAAGTCTTTTTTGTTAGTATAAAATTTAGAGACATGCTGCAAGCTATTATTGCTGGCATGTCATCAACTTTAAACTATAAATTCATTAAAAGCTTAAGTTTTATATTTTACCGTGTAGACCACTAAAATAAAAAAAAATCCACAAAGTCAAATATAGTTAATTTAAGGCCCTTTGCTTTAAGAAAATATGTAATCAGAAGGAAAACATGCTTCAGAAATTTTTCTGATATTAGGAGGTAGTTAATATTTTTCTGCAAGAAGACATGCAAAACAGTGTTGGGTATTTTACTTTATTGTTAGTGTATCAAGTCTTATAATCTTCACAGAAAAAAGAACCAACTTGAGGCTAGATAAACATGATGGTTTATTCTGCTGTGATATTGCATTTTATCTTTGTGTTATATGACACTTTATAATAAAAGGAAATATGTGTATAAATATGTACACATTATATACATATACATCATATACAATATGTGCACATCATACATATGTACATTATGTTGTATCCTATATATCATCACATCATGTACACATCATATATGTTATGTGTATGTGTGTGAGTGTGTTTGTAATTCAATGAAAACTTCTCTCTAGTACTTTTGTAATTCAGTAAAATACACCATATGAGATTTCCATGTGTATCTATGCTAAGCAGTATAGGGAAGGTACAAAGATTACTTGGATTTAATTCCTAACCATCAGAAGTTCGTATTATATTGAAGTCACAGACATACGAATTTTTCCAATAAAATGCATTATGTTATCTCATAGTGGAGTTTCAAATTATTATAGTTAAGTAAGAGGAAAGGAATCATGCCCTCACCCTTTAAGACATAGATCTCTTTACCATTACTACTTTTGCTTAAACTTTTGGTAAGGATTGGTTCATCCTCTGAAAGCTAACTCAAGAACTTTTATTAGTGTCAAGTACAGTACTAAAGTTTATGCAGAATGGTCAAATGAGTCAACCAGATTAAACTTACTTGCCTTTTTAATAAGGTTTACTCAAGAGTCTGTGTGGCATCAAGTATCCACAAAAATTAATTTTACCTAAATTGTGTACATAATTTTTAAAATTATATAATTAATGTATTTCAGTTTTATTAGTAACACTTTAATTCAATGTCTTTTTCATGCATGCCCAGTTGAATGAAAAACTTCATTTCTATTGAATAATAAAAAAAATCATTAAAGAGCATATTCTAAATATCAAAAAGAGAACAACTAATGAGAGAAGTAAGACTACCTTTAAAAAACCTTTATATATGGAAATACACCTATTTCCATCATTAAAAATAAGATAATACCACAGGAATACTGATATTAATTTCTATTCAGGTATTTAAATTAGTCTATCAAAATAGACTTAGTCTATCAAGTCGTGTATTATACATGAATTAGACACTTCATGCTCTGCTTCAGGAAATGACAAAGCTAGGTTTTGCAATACAAATTCTTCGGTATCTCAAATAGTTAAATGTTAAATTTATTAATATTATCCATGTTAATAATCATTATCAGCTAAACATTTTAATTATCTTGATACAAATAATTTAAAACATGTTTTCTTCCTACAAATTAGAGGTAGATTAAAAGTGTCAGATGAAGTGATTAACACATCTCAAACTGGATTTTGTAAGTAAAGTTCTTTTTATAAAAATATTTCTCATAATATTTTAGTTTAGTTTGAAAGTAGATATCATGTTTGCATTTTTGAAATTCTGTATTTCTTGATGTATATTAAACTTAAAAAATATAATAATAATTCTTGAATGACATTATATTTCCAAGTGACCTATAACAACCCAATGCAAACTTAACATGCCTAATATTTACCTTTTATGTCAGGGGTTCCACGTAATTTTAATCATAGCGTGTTTCTTACTATGACTGTGAAAATGTTTACATGGAATACAAAATTTTTCAGTATCATCCTTTAATTATTATGTGGTTAAAAATTATAGGTAGCTCATTTATACCATATGACAATGTATGGTTCTTCATAGTTTTGCCTAACTTTGATCACATATAAAACTTCCCCAAGAACCTCGAGAAATTTTTAGAGCAGAGAAAGTTTCTTTTACATCTCTACAAAAATAAAAAATAAATAAATAAATAAATAAATAGCTGTTTAAATACTAATTATATTTTAGTCAAATTTACCATCTTTAATAAGCCTTTAATAAAAGATAATTGAACTCTTACATATTTCAACTTAAAAAAGTACCTACTTGCCATTTTTCTATTGGTTAAAGGTCATTAAATACTTAAGTCATTATAACTTTATAACTTATTATGTGTGAATAATATATACTACATGTCTGATGTGCCCATTCTGAGTTGCTTTGAAAATGGACTTGTGCTACTCAGGAACTAAATCCAGATATAGAGCCCAGATGAGACTTCTCTAGCATCCCACTGTTAAATTCTATTTATGGTTCATAGTATTAGAAGTATACTGATGTTCATAGTATTTGGAATTTGATTGTAATATCTTTGCTACTTTTAGAGGTAAAAATAAAATTTTATACATTAATGAAGAAAAGCAAATATAAACACTAGTTTGACTTTGATTATTATTAATATATAGTCAAAGACTATTCTTGATTTATTTCTTCCTGATTTATTTTGCATCATGGTTTAAGATATATAAGAAATTGGAAGTATATTCATGCTTTTTTTGAGTATTTTTATCCAATAAAAATTAAGTTTCTTATTCATTAAACATCTGTACAATTTCCAAATAAGATATTAAGATCATACGTGATTATTCCAAAACAAATGCTATATTAATGCTGCCTAATAGAACTTAGTGCAATGTTAGAAATTATATATATATATATATAGAGAGAGAGAGAAAGATATATCTCTCTCTATATATATATATCTGTGTTGTTCAATACAGTGGCCACTAGCCACATCCACACAGAGTTTTCAGTGTTTGAATGTGTCTAGTATGACTGAGGAAATGAATTTTTAGTTTTTCTTAACTTTAATAAATATATAAATATCCATGTGTGGCAGTGGCTACCACATTGGATAACACATATTTTATATATATGAATATAGATATACTTTTATTCTCTCTATATATAGAGAGAGTTTTGTTTTCAAAACTTCCATGTTTATGATTGGGGAAATTAAGAAAGGGATTTGAAAACCAGGTAAACATTGCACACAGTACACTTTTTACAAGAACAGCCTATTCTTCCTATAGCAATTCTGTCACACACAGTCATGTTTATCATGAGCAAATATGTAACACACTTTGAACAATAACTCTGCTGGTACATGTGTTTACACTGTCTTTAAAGCTAACCTGACATGATGTGCTTTTTTTATATTACATTGAGTTGGTCAGAAGACATTAAAAACCATCACCTGATAGAAATACATATTATTTAAAATTATTTCAATTCTGAATAGAATTACTTGCCCAGTGTGCCTAATCTTGGATGCTACAATTTTTTTTTATTCGTTTATTTGTTTATTTACAGCATAAGAATGTTCATTGTTTTGGCATCACACCCAGTGCTCCATGCAGTACGTGCCCTCCCTATTACCCACCACCTGGTTCCTCAACCCCCCACCCCCCCCAGCCCCTTCAAAACCCTCTGGTTGTTTTTCAGAGTCCATAGTCTCTCATGGTTCATCTCCCTTTCCAGTTTCCCTCAACTCCCTCTCCTCTCCATCTCCCCATGTCCTCCATGTTATTTGTTATGCTCCACAAATAAGTGAGACCATATGATACTTGACTCTCTCTGCTTGACTTATTTCGCTCAGCATAATTTCTTCCAGTCCCGTCCATGTTGCTACAAAAGTTGGGTATTCATCCTTTCTGATGGAGGCATAATACTCCATTGTGTATATGGACCACATCTTCCTTATCCATTCATCCGTTGAAGGGCATCTTGGTTCTTTCCACAGTTTGGCGACCATAGCCATTGCTGCAATAAACATTGGGGTACAAATGGCCCTTCTTTTCACTACATCTGTATCTTTGGGGTAAATACCCAGCAGTGCAATTGCAGGGTCATAGGGAAGCTCTATTCTTAATTTCTTCAGGAATCTCCACACTGTTCTCCAAAGTGGCTGCACTAACTTGCATTCCCACCAACAGTGTAAGAGGGTTCCCCTTTCTCCACATCCCCTCCAACACACGTTGTTTCCTGTCTTGCTAATTTTGGCCATTCTAACTGGTGTCAGGTGGTATCTCAATGTGGTTTTAATTTGAATCTCCCTGATGGCTAGTGATGATGAACATTTTTTCATGTGTCTGATAGCCATTTGTATGTCTCCGTTGGAGAAGTGTCTGTTCATATCTTCTGCCCATTTTTTGATATGATTATCTGTTTTGTGTGTGTTGAGTTTGAGAAGTTCTTTATAGATCCTGGATATCAACCTTTTGTCTATACTGTCATTTGCAAATATCTTCTCCCATTCCGTGGGTTGCCTTTTTGTTTTGTTGACTGTTTCCTTTGCTGTGCAGAAGCTTTTGATCTTGATGAAGTCCCAAAAGTTCATTTTCGCTTTTGTTTCCTTGGCCTTTGGAGACATATCTTGAAAGAAGTTGCTGTGGCTGATATCGAAGAGGTTACTGCCTATGTTCTTCTCTAAGATTCTGATAGATTCCTATCTCACGTTGAGGTCTTTTATCCATTTCGAGTTTATCTTTGTGTACGGTGTAAGAGAATGGTCAAGTTTCATTCTTCTACATATCGCTGTCCAGTTTTCCCAGCACCATTTATTGAAGAGACTGTCTTTTTTCCATTGAATATTTTTTCCTGTTTTGTCGAAGATTATTTCACCATAGAGTTGAGGGTCTGTATCTGGGCTCTCCACTCTATTCCACTGGTCTATGTGTCTGTTTTTATGCCAGTACCACGCTGTCTTGGTGATCACAGCTTTGTAGTAAAGCTTGAAATCGGGTAACGTGATGCCGCCAGTTTTGCTTTTGTTCTTCAACATTTCCTTAGCAATTCGGGGTCTCTTCTGATTCCATACAAATTTTAGGATTATTTTCTCCAGCTCTTTGAAAAATATTGGTGGAATTTTGATCGGAATGGCATTAAAAGTATAGATTGCTCTAGGCAGTATAGACATTTTAACAATGTTTATTCTTCCAATCCAAGAGCATGGAACAGTCTTCCATCTTTTTGTGTCTTCTTCAATTTCTTTCATGAGTGTTTTGTAGTTCCTCGAGTACAGGTCCTTTACCTCTTTGGTTAGGTTTATTCCCAGGTATCTTATGGTTCTTGGTGCTATAGTAAATGGAATCGATTCTCTAATTTCCCTTTCTGTATTTTCATTTTTAGTGTATAAGAAAGCCACTGATTTCTGTACATTGACTTTCTATCCTGCCACGTTACTGAATTGCTGTATGAGTTCTAGTAGCTTGGGGGTGGAGTCTTTGGGGTTTTCCATATAAAGAATCATGTCATCTGCGAAGAGAGAGAGTTTGACTTCTTCCTTGCCAATTTGGATACCTTGTATTTCTCTTTGTTGTCTGGTTGCCGTTGCTAGAACTTCTAATACTATGTTGAACAAGAGTGGTGAGAGTGTGCATCCTTGTTGTGTTCCTGATCTCAACGGGAAGGCTGCAAGCTTTTTCCCATTGAGGATGATATTTGCTGTGGGTCTTTCATAGATAGATTTTATGAAGTTCAGGAATGTTCCCTCTATCCCTATACTTTGAAGCGTTTTCATCAGGAACGGATGCTGGATTTTGTCAAATGCTTTTTCTGGGATGCTACAATTTTAAAAATCGCTCAAAAGCTGCCATCAACCCTGCTATGCCTACTGTGACCATTACATGGCCAAGGTTTCACAAAATTACAGTGAATTGAGAGACTCAATAACAGTAGAGGAGATTCCAAACTAGTAACTTTACCCACAGATTTGTTAAAGTAGCAAGATTTTTGACTTGAGATGCTGTAACATGTTTGTTTTTTTCTCTCTTTAATTGTAGATTTGCATGTTAACATATTGGCAGGATACCATTCTCATGTTAGTAGATTTTTTTAAATATGAGGATTCTTAGGAAAGCCTGAGAATCTGTTTACCACTGTTTCATTTATATCATATCCTGTTTGTCACTTGATACTATCATTCTGTAACTTTAATTTGCCATAAGCACCCCCAAAAGAGAGAGAGAGAGAGAGAGAAAAGAAAATCCAATAAAAATGTCATCTCCTAAAGAAATCTTGAAATATAATAAATTATTAATTTTTCTGTTACTTAGAAAGCAGTTACATAGTTTTTACTATGCTCCAGATACTGAGTACAAATAAAAATTTCAGATAATAATTACAAATATTAATTATAAATAGAAATTCCATTAATCCTCAAAACAACACTCTGAAATTGTTGCTTTTGTTATCCTTATTTTATAGATTAGAAAGCTGAAGCGTGAAATTTGCCCACAGTCACCTAGCCAATAAGTGTTAAAGCAAGGATGTGAACCCAAGCAATATGGCTCTGAAAGCTATGACTTTCATTGCTATGCTCCCTCCCTTGTATCTTTGCATGTTGAACCAAATATACTCAAGAGTGCTCATATTTATTTCCATATTTCTGTGTCTCTTTCTATGTAAAATGTATCCAATTCTATAAAATTAAGCTCAGTTTGTGGAGTATTTTCAGTGAATTTTCTTCCCAATTTTTACTGTTCCCAAATGACCTCATTCTTCTTTCTCATGGCTCAACATTTATACTTGGTGACTCTTGCAGGATAATTTTTTTCTTAAAATTTTTCTTTTAAATGGCACCTGTCTCCCAATGCTACTAACTCATATTTGTTCAGCTATTATGTTTTGCATTCCATGAATGCATCTTTCTCTAGGTTTTGAGTATTAAAGGGGTGAAAAAATGGACAAAAAAAGTTTGCTCACACAGAACTTACACTCTAGGGTTAGTATGTAATAATGCTTATCATATGTCTCACACTGTTCTAAATACATTATACGTGTTAGTCCATTAATATTCACAGCCCTATGAGGTAGGTAGTTTTATTGTACTCATTTTACAAATGATAAAGCCAAAACATACAGATTACAAGCTAAGAAGAGGCAAAGCAATAATTACTACATTTTAAAGTAATTGCAGTGCCAGCAAGAACATCAGCAAAGAGAAGAAATAGGAAGTTTGGGCAGTAATTCTGGAGTGAGTTAATAGCAGTTTGTCTTAGGATGGTGACAGAGAGGAAGAAGTGGATGGATTTCCCATATACTTTGCAGATAGAAAGGATAGGACTTCTTAATGATTTGGATGGTGGTTCATGCTATCTCATTAGTGACTAGAAATGGCTGACATGCCTAATGAGGTAGAAAACAAATTTACATTTTTAAAAGCCTATTCAAGCCATAAATTGAGCTATTGAAGAAGACTTTGAAGCAATATCTCTAGCTTTTGAACTGTATATTTTCTGATGAAGTAATTTTGTCTTTCCCCAAATTATACCTAGAATTCTGTCCCCATTCTTCCAGAAAAATCAGATCGGAGTTTTGAAACTACACACAAAGCCATAATGAAATTGTTACTTCAAGAAATTAGTTTAAAATATAGCATTTATTTTCATAAAAATTAGAAAAACTAACTTTGAACCTTACATAAATTAGTCATATGTCTTGTGACTCATCAAAACATATTCACCATCTATATTACTGTGTTTATCCTAGCCTGGCATCAACTCTCTTACTGAAAGAATTATCATTTCTAAAGCCGTATATGAGTTTATCCTGTGTTTATCAACTAGGCAGGGACTGAGTAATCCACTACAAAAATGAGGAACTCAAATCCTCACTGAAAATATTCCCCAGTTTTCAGCCGGAAAGAACAAAAAGGAGGATTATATTAAATGCTAATATTCTGTGTGAATATAAAGACTATTTCACAATTGCACTATATGTGATTGAGAAACATTTTAAAAGAGAAAAACTCAAGGATAAGTACCTGAGTATTTTACCCTCTTGCCATTATGAAAACGGTTGTATGTTTATGCCAACAATCAAAAGGATAATTGAGTCAACTGATAACACTTTGTTGCAAATTTAGAACATATTTTCCTTTGTAAGTTATCCTTTTAAATTTTAAAAGTAGCATAACAGTAGAATAGAATATGTGGAAATTGAAAAGAAAATGTGGAATGAATATGGGAAATTGAAAAATAACACTATTATTGAACTACTGTAATTACTATTCTTGCTTTAATATATTTCAAGTGTCTTAACCTTCCCCTTCAAATACATACTCTTACATGCATTCAAATTTATGTTGCATTTCAATTTCTCCACTGGTTGATTTTAAAAGATTTAGGATTTATTTATACACAAATTGTCTTATGATGTGAATTGCATAAAAGCATATGAAAATGGCTAGGAAAGAAAGACATTGCTTGGGGCGAGTGGGTGGGTGACTCAAATCAGCTAAGCTGCTGCCTTCAGCTCAGGTCATGATCCCAGAGTCCTGGGATAGATATTCCCACTTCAGGCTCTCTGATGAGCAGGG
This sequence comes from Meles meles, assembly GCF_922984935.1. Classification (NCBI taxonomy): domain Eukaryota; kingdom Metazoa; phylum Chordata; class Mammalia; order Carnivora; family Mustelidae; genus Meles; species Meles meles. Next base: position 119,064,946 of record NC_060069.1, read on the forward strand.
AACATGCTTCTCCCTCTTCTCCACTTGTGCTTTCTCTCACTATGTGCTTGTGTTCTCTCTCTCATTATCTCTGTCACTATCTCTGTCTCTCTCTCAAATAAATAAATAAAATCTTTTTTAAAAAAGACGTTTCTGCATAAGATAGATGATGTAAATATTGTGTCAAATAAGATTTTTGTAGGTTGCATGATTTTCAAAAAAAATCATTATTATTAACACATATAATATTGATGCAGAATTCCAAAGTGTTGAAATGAGTTTGGTTTTTTAATATATGAAATTATTTTGTAATATTAGCTTATGGGGAAAAAAGCACAATGCTTTTCCTAAATAAAGTCTTCATATGTTATAATGACAGAAATAAAACGATGATTCCCTGAATTGTAAATTCAAGGCAAAAATGCAAAATAATGTAAAGGAATCCATTTCTTTTACCCTGTCTTAAATATTTCCTTTATGCACATCCCTCCTTTCAGATACACAACTAATCTGATAACTCAATTTTTTTCTTTATTTGCCTTTCAAAAAACAATGTAAAGGAATCTTTTTTATTATATGTGAAATGGAAGCAATTGGAGCCATGCTGTTCTATTTTATCAACAGCTAACAATTGAATAATACCAGTACCAATTTATATGCAGTTGATTATGTGAAGCTTGACAGATAAACTATCCAGAGTTAAACAGGTAGTGTAGTATTTGCTCATATTCTTTGTATTCTTTAAATCATCATTATGATTTATCTAACACTGACTTATTTCTTGGATAGAAGAACAATTGTAAAGTTGGACTTTTAAAAATATTTCAATCCTTTGTTTTAATATTGAAATTAAATCATAATATTTCCATTTGGTCTAAAATTTTTTTTTCTGCAGTCCATCACCAATTTAGCTTATTTCCTTAGAAAGAGCATATGAGATATAAACTTAGACTATGTTGTTTTTTTAAATTATTATACTCTCACATATCAGAAAATTTTATTTCTATTACAGTTTGGCTGAGTATATAATTCTAGATTAAAAATTAGTTCTTAGCAGAATTTTGAAATCATTCTCCATTGTCACCTGTGATTGCTATGAATATATTTGATGTTAGAGATTTTCATTTCAATGAATCTGACCTCCATTTTTCCTCTCTTCCTCAAAATTGTAAGAATCTTCTAATTATATTTGGTGTGCTTAAATTCAAAATAGTTCATTTAAAGTTGGATTTTTATTCTTAATTATTCTTCCTGCTCAGTGTTTATGAAACCTTTCAAAATAAAAAAATAGTAATAATGGCACCTTTATACATTTATCAACACCCATAAAATTGAACAGCAACAAAAAACTGAACTTTAAAATAAACTATGAGTTTTATTTAATATAATGTATAAATATTGGGTCATCAATTGTAATAAATATATTATACTAATGCAAGATGTTAATAATAGGAGAAACTATGTGGTAGGGTAGGGGATAAGTGGGAATGCTCTATACATTCTGCACAGTTTTTCTATAAACTTAAAACTGCTCTAAAAAAAAGTATTTTAAAAAATAATGCCTGTATTTTTCTTTGGGAAATATTATTTCATTATTTATATTCAGACACACTTTTATTTGTTTCCTATTTTTAATATTCTGTTATATAGATTTTTGACTTCCTGATTTGGTTTTTTTATGTCTATTATTTATTCTTTCATATTTTCCAATCCTTTTTCTACTTGGTCAAATTTTGGAGAACTTATTGCTTGTAGTTCTAAAATTAAAAATTATATTAAATTAAATTTAAAATTAAAAATTTTAACACTATTATTTTTAATTCCCAAAATTCTGAGTAATCTGATTACTCTCTTTTTTAAAAATTTTTTATTTATTTCTTATTTTTTTATAAACATAAAATGTATTTTTACCCGCAGGGGTACAGGTTTGTGAATCATCAGGTTTACACACTTCACAGCACTCACTATAGCACATGCCCTCCCCAATGTCCATAACACCCCTCCCCCTCTCCCAAAACCACCTCCCCCCAGCAACCCCCAGTTTGTTTTGTGAGATTAAGAGTCACTTATGGTTTGTCTCCCTCCCAATTCCATCTTGTTTCATTTATTCTTCTCCTATCCCCCTAACCCCCCATGTTGCATCTCCACGTCCTCATACCAGGGAGATCATATGATAGTTGTCTTTCTCCGATTGACTTATTTCACTAAGCACGATACCCTCTAGTTCCATCCACGTCATCGCAAATGGCAAGATTTCATTTCTTTTGATGGCTGCATAGTATTCCATTGTGTATATATACCACCTCTTCTTAATCCATTCATCTGTTGATGGACATCTAGGTTCTTTCCATAGTTTGGCTATTGTAGACATTGCTGCTATAAACATTCGGGTGCACGTACCCCTTCAGATCACTATGTTTGTATCTTTATGGTAAATACCCAGTAGTGCAATTGCTGCGTCATAGGGTAGTTCTAATTTCAACATTTTGAGGAAACTCCATGCTGTTTTGCAGAGTGGTTGCAACAGCTTGCATTCCCACCAACAGTGTAGAAGAGTTCCCCTTTCTCCGCATCCTCACCAGCATCTGTCATTTCCTGACTTGTTAATTTTAGCCATTCTGACTGGTGTGAGGTGATATCTCATTGTGGTTTTGATTTGTATTTCCCTGATGCCGAGTGACGTGGAGCACTTTTTCATGTGTCTGTTGGCCATCTGGATGTCTTCTTTGCAGAAATATCTGTTCATGTCCTCTGCCCATTTCTTGATTGGATTGTTTGTTCTTTGGGTGTTGAGTTTGCTAAGGTCCTTATAGATTTTGGACACTAGCCCTTTCTCTGATAGGTCGTTTGCAAATACCTTCTCCCATTCTGTCAGTTGTCTTTTGGTTTTGTTAACTGTTTCCTTTGCTGTGCAAAAGCTTTTGATCTTGATGAAATCCCAATAGTTCATTTTTGCCCTTGCTTCCCTTGCCTTTGTCGTTGTTCCTAGGAAGATGTTGCTGCGGCTGAGGTGGAAGAGGTTGCTGCCTGCGTTCTCCTCAAGGATTTTGATGGATTCCTTTCTCACATTGGGGTTCTTCATCCATTTCGAGTCTATTTTCGTGTGTGGTGTGAGGAAGTGGTCCAATTTCATTTTTCTGCATGTGGCTGTCCAATTTTCCCAGCACCATTTATTGAAGAAGCTGTCTTTTTTCCATTGGACATTCTTTCCTTCATTGTCGAAGATTAGTTGACCATAGAGTTGAGGGTCTATTTCTGGGCTCTCTATTCTGTTCCATTGATCTATGTGTCTGTTTTTGTGCCAGTACCATGCTGTCTTGATGATGACAGCTTTGTAATAGAGCTTGAAGTCTGGAATTGTGATGCCACCAACTATGGATTTCTTTTTCAATATTCCTTTGGCTATTCGAGGTCTTTTCTGGTTCCATATAACTTTTAGGATGATTTGTTCCATTTCTTTGAAAAAAATGGATGATATTTTGATAGTGATTGCATTAAATGTGTAGATTGCTTGAGGTAGCATAGACATTTTCACAGTATTTATTCTTCCAATCCAGGAGCATGGAACATTTTTCCATTTCTTTGTGTCTTCCTCAATTTCTTTCATGAGTACTTTATAGTTTTCTGCATATAGAGTCTTAGCCTCTTTGGTTAGGTTTATTCCTAGGTATCTTATAGTTTTGGGTGCAATTGTAAATGGGATTGAATCCTTAATTTATTTCTTCTGTCTTGTTGTTGGTGTACAGAAATGCAACGGATTTCTGTGCATTGATTTTATATCCTGCCACTTTACTCAATTCCTGGACAAGTTCTAGCAGTTTTGGAGTGGAGTCTTTTGGGTTTTCCACATATAGTATCATATCATCTGTGAAGAGTGATAGTTTGATTTCTTCTTTGCCGATTTAGATGCCTTTAATTTCCTTTTGTTTTCTGATTGCTGAGGCTAGGATTTCTAGTCCTATGTTGAATAGCAGTGGTGATAATGGACAACCCTGCTGTGTTCCTGACCTTAGCAGAAAAGCTCTCAGTTTTTCTCCATTGAGAATGATATTTGCAGTGGGTTTTTCATAGATGGCTTTGATGATATTGAGGTATGTGCCCTCTATCCCTACACTTTGAAGAGTTTTGATCAGGAAGGGATGCTGTACTTTGTCAAATGCTTTTTCAGCATCTATTGAGAGTATCATATGGTTCTTGTTCTTTCTTTTATTAATGCGTTGTATCACATTGATTGATTTGTGGATGTTGAACCAACCTTGCAACCCTGGAATAAATCCCACTTGGTCGTGGTGAATAATCCTTTTAATGTACTGTTGAATCCTATTGGCTAGTATTTTGGTGAGAATTTTTGCATCTGTGTTCATCAAGGATATTGGTCTGTATTTCTCTTTTTTGGTGGGATCCTTGTCTGGTTTTGGGATCAAGGTGATGCTGGCCACATCATATGAGTTTGGAAGTTTTCCTTCCATTTCTATTTTTTGGAACAGTGTCAGGAGAATAGGAAATAGTTCTTCTTTAAATGTTTGGTAGAATTCCCCTGGGAAGCCGTCTGGCCCTGGGCTTTGGTTTGTTTGGAGATTTTGTGTTTTTTTGTTTTGTTTTGTTTTGTTTTGTTTTTTTTTTTTTTTTTTTTTTTTTTTTTTTTTTTTTTTTTTTTTTTTTTTTTTAGGGAAGTAGGCTCCCTGCCAAGCAGAGAGCCTGATGCGGGACTCGATCCCAGGACCCTGAGATCATGACCTGAGCAGAAGGCAGCGGCCTAAACCACTGAGCCACCCAGGCGCCCCTTGTTTGGAGATTTTTAATGACAGTTTCTATCTCCTTACTGGTTATGGGCTTGTTCAGGTTTTCTATTTCTTCCTGGTTCAGTTGTGGTAGTTTATATGTCTCTAGGAATGCATCCATTTCTTCCAAATTGTCAAATTTTTTGGCATAGATTTGCTCATAGTATGTTCTTATAATTGTCTCTATTTCTTTGGTGTTAGTTGTGATCTCTCCTCTTTCATTCATGATTTTATTTATTTGGGTCCTTTCTCTTTTCTTTTTGATAAGTCTGGGCAGGGGTTTATCAATCTTATTAAATCTTTCAAAGAACAAGGTCCTAGGTTCGTTGATTTGTTCTATTGTTTTTTTGGTTTCTATTTCATTGATTCCTGCTCTGATCTTTATGATTTCTCTTCTCCTGCTGGGTTTAGGGTTTCTTTCTTGTTCTTTCTCCAGCTCCTTTACGTGTAGGTTTAGGTTGTGCCCTTGAGACCTTTCTTGTTTCTTGAGAAAGGCTTGTACCGCTATATATTTCCCTCTCAGGACTGCCTTTGCTGTGTCCCACAGATTTTGAACAGTTGTGTTTTCATTATCATTTGTTTCCATGAATTTTTTCATTTCTTCTTTAATTTCCTGGTTGACCCATTCATTCTTTAGAAGGATTCTGTTTAGTCTCCATATATTTGGGTTCTTTCCAGCTTTCCTCTTGTGATTGAGTTCTAGCTTCAGAGCATTGTGGTCTGAAATATGCAGGGAATGATCCTAATCTTTTGATACCGGTTGAGACCTGATTTGTGACCCAGGATGTGATCTATTCTGGAGAAGGTTCCATGTGCACTAGAGAAGAATGTGTATTCTGTTGCTTTGGGATGAAATGTTCTGAATTTATCTGTGATGTCCATCTGATCCAGTGTGTCATTTAAGGCCTTTATTTCCTTATTGATCTTTTGCTTGGATGATCTGTCCATTTCAGTGAGGGGAGTGTTCAAGTCCCCTACTATTATTGTATTATTATTGATGTGTTTCTTTGATTTTGTTATTAATTGGTTGATATAGTTGGCTGCTCCCACGTTAGGGGCATAGATATTTAAATTTGTTAGATCTTCTTGTTGGGCAGACTCTTTGAGTATGATATAGTGTCCTTCCTCATCTCCTATTATAGTCTTTGGCTTAAAATCTAATTGATCTGATAAAAGGATTGCCACCCCAACTTTCTTCTGATGCCCATTAGCATGGTAAATTGTTTTTCACCCCGTCACTTTAAATATGGAGGTGTCTTCGCGTCTAAAATGAGTTTCTTGTAGGCAACATATGGATGGATTTTGTTTTTTTTATCCATTCTTATACCCTGTGTCTTTTGATTGGGGCATTTCGCCCATTAACATTCGGGTAACTATTGAGAGATACGAATTTAGTGCCATTATTAGCCTGTAAGGTGACTGTTACTGTATATTGTCTCTGTACCTTTCTGATCTACTACTTTTAGGCTCTCTCTTTGCTTAGAGGACCCCTTTCAATATTTCCTATAGAGCTGGTTTGCTGTTTGCAAATTCTTTCAGTTTTTGTTTGTCCTGGAAGCCTTTTACCTCTCCTTCTATTTTCAATGATAACCTATCTGGATAGAGTATTCTTGGCTGCATGTTTTTCTCGTTGAGTGCTCTGAATATATCATGCCAGCTCTTTCTGGCCTGCCAGGTCTCTGTGGATAAGTCTGCTGCCAATCTAATATTTTTACCATTGTATGTTATAGACTTCTTTTCCCAGGCTGCTTTCAGGATTTTCTCTTTGTCACTAAGACTTCTAAGTTTTATTATTAGGTGATGGGGTGTGGACCTATTCTTGTTGATTTTGAGGGGGGTTCTCTGCACTTCCTGGATTTTGATGCTTGTTCCCTTTGCCATATTAGGGAAACTCTCTCCAATAATTCTCTCCAATAGACCTCTGCTCCCCTCTCTCTTTCTTCTTCTTCTGGAATCCCAATTCTAATGTTGTTTCGTCTTATGGTGTCACTTATCTCTCAAATTCTCCCCTCGTGATCCAGTAGCTGTTTGTCCCCCTTTTGCTCAGCTTCTTTATTCTCTGTCATTTTGTCTTCTATATCACTAATTCTTTCTTCTGCCTCATATATCCTAGCAGTCAGAGCCTCCATTTTTTATTGCACCTCGTTAATAGCTTTTTTGATTTCACTTGGTTAGATTTTTGTTCTTTAATTTCTCCAGAAAGGGCTTTAATATCTCCAGAGAGGGTTTCTCTAATATCTTCCATGCCTTTTTCGAGCCCGGCTAGAACCTTCAGAATCATCATTCTGAACTCTTGATCTGACATATTACCACTATCTGTGTTGATTAGGTCCCTAGCCTTCGGTACTGCCTCTTCTTTTTTTGTTTGTGGTGATTTTTTCTGTCTTGTCATTTTGTCCAGGTAAGAGAATATGAAGGATCAAATAATATACTAAAAGTGTGGCAAAGACCCTAGAAAAATGCGCTTTAACCAAATCAGAAGAGACCCCAAATTGTGGGGGGGAGAAAGGGGATAAAAAGAGGTTCCGAAAAAAAAAGAAAAAAATTAAAAAATAAAACAAATAAAGAAAAAAAATATATTTTAGATAAACTAGTCAAAAAACGTTAAAAAAGAAAAGGGTAAAAGTTTTTAAAAATTTAGCAGAAGAAAAATGAAAGAAAAAAAATTGAAAAAAAATTGAATTAACCTCAAGACTAAAGAATTATGCAGAGAAAGCCATGAGTTCCGTGCTTTGCTTTCTCCTCCTCTGGAATTCCGCTGCTGTCCTAGGTATTGAACTTGCTTTCCTTAATAGATGAACTTAGTCCTGCCTGGATATTTTGTTGATCTTCTGGGGGAGGGGCCTGTTGCAGTGACTCTCAAGTGTCTTTGCCCAAGGCGGAACTGCACTGCCCTTATCAGGGGTGGACTAAGTAATCTGCTTGGGTTCGCTTTTGGGAACTTTTGTTCCTTGAACGCTTTCCATAGAGTTCCGGAGGATGGGAATGAAAATGGTGGCCTCCCAGTCTCCGGCTCACAGGAGCCAAGAGCCCAGGGCCCCACTCCTCAGTGGGCCCCAGAGGACAGCACCCAATCACTCCCATATCCCTAGCCTCCAGCCGCGCTCTGAGCTCACCCAGCCTGGGGCCAGTTCAAGGTAACCCCGAGCTGAGAGTTCAGTCCTCGGCTCTGTCTCTGTAGCCGGCTTCTCCGTTCTAACACCTGCGAGCTCTGCGACACTCAGACACCCCCGATCCTTCTGTGACCCTGCAGGACCTGGGGCCACGCTGACCCTGCGTGGGCTTCACCCGGTTTAGCCTCTCGAGCAATGTCCGTTAGTGGAACAGACTTTTAAAAGTCCTGATTTTGTGCTCCGTTGCTCCGCCGCTTGCCGGGAGCCGGCCCCTCCCCGCGCATTCTATCTTCCCGTCGTTTTGTATTCACTTCTCCGCCAGTCCTACCTTTCAGAAAGTGGTTGATTTTCTGTTTCTAGAATTGCTGTTCTTCTTCTCTTTGATCTCCCATTGGATTTGTAGGTGTTTGCCATGTTTAGATAAGCTATCGAGCTGATGATCTCCTGCTACCTGATGTAGTCTCAGCCTGCTACTTCTCCGCCATCTTGACTCCATTTTGATTACTCTCTTTTAATAGAAGTTCAGTTTTGTTCTTTTTGTTTTATACAGTGATATTTTCTTTAATATTGATGTGTAATCTATGAACCAGACCTCTGGTTTCAAATGACAGAAACCTGTTTCCAACTGACTTAAGCAGAAAAGGAGAATGACACTCATTGGCTATTACTAGCTCAACTTTGTTCATATGGACAAATTTTAACAAATTACCATTGCCAGAGAGATTCAGAATTCTTACTGCTCAGAACTAGTTCACATGTCTATTATTTTTTTCCATTTTATTTTATTTCTTTTCAATGTTCCTGCATTCATTGTTTATGCACTATGTCCAGTGCTCCATGCAATATGTGCTCTCCATAATACCAACCACCAGGCTCACCCAAACCCCCCCCTCCAAAACTGTCAGCTTGTTTCTAAGAATCCACAGTCTCTCATGGTTTGTCCCCACCTCTGGTGTCCCCCAACTCACTTCTCCTCTCCACTCCCAATGTCCTCCTTGTTATTCCTTATGGTCCACAAGTAAGTGAAACTATATGATAATTGACTCTCTCTGCTTGACTTATTTCACTCAGCATAATCTCTTCCAGTTCTGTCCATGTCTATTCTTGATAACAGGGGGTAAATTAATCACTATGAGAACCATGCAAATTGAAAGCAATAGAGGGGTGGTTCTCAAAAAAGAAAAAGAAAACAAACAAACAAACAAACCTGATGCTGGTCAGGCAAGAATAGTTCATTGGAAGATAAACTATTATACAGTCTCAAATATCTCCATTTTCCAAGATCAGCAGTTTTTTTTTGTTTAATTAGCTTATTTGGGGGGGAGGCAATGTAGAAGTGGAGATTCATTTTCCATAAAACACTAGTTGGTAGCAACTTCTTTCTAGATATGTCTGCTGAGGTAAGGGAAACAAGCGGAAAGAAACTATTGGGACTGCATCAAAATAAATAGCTTCTGCACAGTAAAGGGAACAATCAACAACACTAAAAGCTAATCTATAGAATGGGAGAAAGTATTTGCAAATGACTTACCTGGATAAAGGGTTTGTATCCAAAATATATAAAGAACTTATCAAAACCAACACCACAAAAAACAAATAATCCAATTAAAAAGTGGGCAGACAACATGAACAGACATTTTTCCAAAGACATCCAGATGGCCAACAGACACATAAAAAGATGCTCATCATCTCTGATCACCAGAGAAATGTAAGTTAAAACTACAGTGAGATACCACCTCACACAATTGTCAGAATGGCCAAAATCAACAACACAAAAAACAACAGGGGTTGGCAAGGATTCAGAGAAAGAGGAATCCTCCTACACTGTTGGTGAGAATGCAAACTGGTGCAGCCACTATGGAAAACAGTCTAGAGGTTCCTCAAAAAGTTATAAATAGAGCTACCCTATGATCCAGCAATTGCACTACTAAGTGTTTACACAAAGAATATGAAAACACTAGTTCGAAGGGATGCATGCACCCCAATGTTTATAGCAGCATTATCTACAATAGCCAAATTGTGGAACAGCCCAAGTGTCCATCGACTGGTGAATGGGTAAAGAAGAGGTGGTGCAGATATACAATGGAACATTATTCAGCCATAAAAAAGAATGAAATCTTGCCATTTGCAATGACATGGATGGAGCTAGAGAGTATTACACTAAGCGAAGTAAATCAGTCAAAGAAAGACAAATTACCATATGGTTTCACTCATATGTGGAATTTAAGAAACAAAACAAACAAGCAAAGGGAAGGAAAAGTAAGAGAGGCCAACCAAAAAATAGAATCTTTACTATAAAGAACAAACTGATGGTTACCAGAGGGGAGTGGGGTACACTCAAGTGTACATCAAGTACACTTGATGGGTTAAATAAGTAATAGAGATTAAGGAGGGTATTTGTCATGATGAGCATCAGGTATATGTATAGTGTATGTATGTATGAGCATCAGGTATATGGAACTGGTGAATCACTATATTGTACACCTGAAACTAATACTACACTGTATGTTAACTAAATGGAATTTAAATAAAAACTATTTTTTTAAGATTTTGTTTATTTATTTGACAGAGAGAGACACACCAGGAGAGGGAACACAGGCAGGAGGAGAGGGAGAGGGAGAAGCAGGCTTCCTGCTGACCAGGGAGCCTGATGTGGAGCTTGATCCCAGGACCCTGGGACCATGACCTGAGCTGAAGACAGATGCTTAACGACTGAGCCACCCAGGTGCCCCTAAATAAATTTTTTTTTAAAGTCAAGTTATTTTTATTCTCATTCGTATTTCTAAACGAAGGACTAATTAATAAAATTAGCTAGTGTGGATATCTGTTAGGTTAATTCTCTTTGTAAATCAGGTCTCTCTTCAGGATTGGAGGGTTGACAGAAAATAAGTTTACTTTGGCAGGAAGCAGTCAGTCTACTTAGACTTTAATCCATCCTCATGCCAGAATAATAAACTCTTAACTCTGAGGGAAACAAAACCCATTTTAGGACCTTTGTCCTCTCCAGAAATTCAATTCTATTTCTCTAGAGATGGTCCCCTGAATTTATCCTGAGACATATATTGCTATTGTTGATCATACTGTAGGCATTGTATACAGCCTCTCTCTGGAACCTCCCAGAAGAACATTTCTCATCTTTGTTCCAAACATATATGAATCCTTTATACTGTATGCAAAAAATGTTAAAATTGACATTTTGACAGTGAACAGATAACTAGATAGAACAAAACCGATTATTATGTGTATTACAAAGGAACTTGGGAGTGAACCCACTCATTACATGTCCTTTGGACCCATCTGCTAGGAAAAAGATCAGGGTTTAGAGAAGGAGGCTTATGAAGAAACTTCTGTAAAAAACATCTGTTGTCTTATTGCAAAGATAGAATGGTGGTATAAGTTGAGAGAGATCCATTGGACCACTTCAAACTCATGATGTATTTGTTGCACCTAGAAGACATTGAGGGCTGGTGCATAATTCACTCCTAGTATTCTACTTTTTCATTGCTAGTACCTTAGTAGTATAAAACAATCATTCCATTACAGTGGAGCAGGAATTCAAACAGGATACAGTAAACAGGGCTAGTTTCTGTTTCATAGTGTGTAAGGCCTCAGCTCAGCAGACTCAGTGGCTTTGGGTGACTCAGGCATCTTCCCCCACAAGTCTGGCAGTTGATGCTGGCTGGTATCTCAGCTGGAACTATTGATCAAAACTTCTGCACTTGACCACTTTATGTGTTTCAGGCTTCTTCAGAGAATGTAGTCCCCACATCTCAATGGAAGGAATATGAATACAACATTGTAAGAAGATCATGTGTGCTGGAAGATCTTGTGGTTGTTTTGGAAAATATATCATACCTAAGAAAGCCTAAGTAGTTTGTGAAAATAAGATAAGGGTGTCTATAATGGGAGCCTCAATTTGTTGAACAAGGAATGAATGGGACAAATGAGAATGAATATTCAATCAAGTCATTTTGAATTTAGTCTTAAAGGGACAGTAAAAGGCTGAAGAACTCCAGCAGTAAAAAACAGGAGGTATATCATCAAAGAAATGCAAATTAAAACAACAAGGAGATACCATTACACACTTACCAGAATGACCAAAATCCAGAATACTGAAAACACTAAATGCTGGTGAAGATGTGGAACAATAGGAACAGGTGGTAGCAATGCAAAATGGAACAGTTGGAAGAAACACTTTGGCAATTTCTTACAAAACTAAGCATACTCTTAAAATATGATCCAGAAAGTGTGCTTCTTGATATTTACCCAAAGTAGCTGAAAATTTATTTACACGCAAAAACATGCTCCCAGTTTGTAGCAGCTTTATTCATAATTGCCCACACTGAGAAGCAACCAAGATTTCCTTAAGTAGATGAATGAATTTCCTTAAGTAGATGAATGAATGAATTAATGAATCAGTGAAATAAATTTTGGTACATCTAGACAAAAGAATATTACTCAACACTAAAAAGAAAAGAGCTATCGAGCCATGAAATGACATGGATATGGGAGCCAATTGGAAAAGTCTACAAACTGTATGATTCCAACTATATGACATTTTAGAAAAATGTCAGGGATTCCTGGGTGGGGAGGAAGGAATAAGTAAATGGGGCACAGAGAATTTCTAAAGTATTGAAAATATTCTTTCTGATACTATAAAGATAGATACATGTCATTATACATTTGTCCAAATGCACAGAATGTGCAACACCAAGAGTGAACCACAATGTAAATTATGGGTTTTGGGTGTTAAAGATATGTCAAAGTAGGTTCATTAATTACAACGGTCCACTGGGGGAGGATGTTGCTAATGTGGGGGAGGCTACACACATGTGGAGGAAAAGGTATATGGAAAATCTCCTTTCAGTTTTATTGTGAACCTAAAACTGCTTTTAAAAATAAAGTCTTTAAAAAATGGGAGATCAATTCTAGATTTATGGAGAATGTTGAATGAGTCACAAGGGTCCAATCAAAATAGAGAGGTCTCTTCTCAATTCAAAGGTACTGCATGAGAAAGATGGCCCCAGATGTGAAAATCTTAAAAATTTACAATAGCATTTCATGATAAAGGACAAAAAAAAAAAAAAAAAAAAAAATCAGTGTTAAACCCCTGCCAGAACCAGAAACAAAGAAGTCACCAATGCAAGTAAAAATTTTCCTATCCCCTTAAACCTTTTCCCTCAAATATCAAACCACAGCTAATGTGGGAAGACTCAGATGTGAAGAGAAAGCAGAAACCAATTATACTATTCAACCTAAAAACAGGTAGCCTCTCAGGGTTAAGAAAAGTAGACTTAGAGGAGGAGAAAAATGTTGTAAGAAATCATACTCTTGACTTAATTAGTATTTAATTAGTATTTTTTTTAAGATTTTATTTATTTGACAAACAGTGATCACAAGTAGGCAGAGAGGCAGGCAGAGAGAGAGGAGGAAGCAGGCTCCCTGGTGAGCAGGGAGCCTGATGCGGGGCTGGATCCCAGGACCCTGAGATCATGACCTGAGCCAAAGGCAGAGGCTTTAACCCACTGAGCCACCCAGGTGCCCCTTAATTAGTATTTTGATGGATATTCTGTATTCTAAATTGAGTCTACAGTTAAGAGGTTAACTGACTATCCCCTGTCTAAAACAGAATAATCATGGGATATGCTCAAATTTATAGTGCTGGGGAAGATTTTCTTCCCCACTGAGAAAAAAATGAAAGAGATAGGAAGAAATCAAAGTAGATTTTTATTTAGATGGCATCACGTTAGTCATATGTTTAACACACCACATACAAGTGGTTTACTTTGTTCTGGCCTATCAGTCTTCAAGAAATCCATCCATATTTCTATTCAGTTAGTAATCTGGTAATACTACTTCTGTGAAATTACACATTTTTTATTCTTTTCTGCTAGCAAGGACAGAAAACATACATCCTCAGATAAAATTCAATCCCAACCAAAAATACCCAGAGTCAGATTAATACAGAATATTCAACATAAGTCTTCCCAACCAATTTGCCCTAAGTCTTGTAATTCTTTTGCAGAAATGGAACTTTGATCTTCTAAATTTTTTGTTGAAATCCTTGCCTCACCGTCTCCTTCCAGATTAGGTAATGCCTAATAGGACAATAATAGCTTCTTTTAGGTGACAACTGGTTCACATGTATTCAAGACATCAGTTTATGCTAGAGTTAATCTATGAAATATGGAATGAACCTTGATAAATCCCTGATGCTGCACCTGAGTTTATATGAACTATGCACTGTTGTTAGAATTGCAGGTCCATAGATGTCACATTATCCTGTTGAAGATTGGAACAATATTCCTCAGATGGTTACTTGACAACAACAGAAGCATTGGAAGACTATCCAAAGCAAACTAAAATTATTCCTTCCTGGGATTCACTCAAATGGTTTGCAAAATAAACATTTCTGACTGCAGAAGTAAGTTATTTGACATTTGTGGGAATGCTTTGAATTTAAAGGAAAACAACAGCTCTGTTATTATGTTAATGTCATGTCAATAAAACAATAAGATAAAATTTAACTAGTTTCATTAATAGTAATAGCCATGTTATTTTCATTTTTCATTGTAATGATTATTAAATTCATTAAATGATCATTAAATTCATTTCAATTCAAGACTTTTCATTTTAAGGGTAGAAACAGTTGCTGGTATTTAATAAATGGGAGGATATTAGCATGACCAAGTGAGAGTATTTGTAGGTGTGCGAGACAATAGGCATGTTGAAAATATTCTGAAAGAGAATTCTAATAGAATTGCTTACCAAAAAACATTTTCTTGTACAGAGGCTTATGATGTTCTTAACAATAACTGATAAGACCCTTGGGTCCAAATAATGTGAACCATAAGGTATTGTGATTTTCCATCAATGTTTGGAAGATAAAAATATTAATATGGACAGCAGATCTTCAAGATAACGAAGAAAGGAAGTGTTATTATGACAGAAGGTATTACTGTTTGCTGGGTAGCTGTGTAAAATATGATAGGTTATTCTTAAAATACTAACATAACAAAACCTCTCTGGATGTACAATATGATTATACTTCATGTTATTTCTAGCTTTGTACCTAAGAAAGCCTTCAGATAAACTTAGCAGAATATGTTAAATAAAAACCATATGTGCAGAAAAGGATGTTCACCAATCTGTTTTCAATATTTGCATTGTATAGAATATATGCTTAATATATCTTTTTTCAGTGACAGTTTTATGTCAGCTAACAGTTATCTTGACAATCTTCTTGTAATTGAAAAGAAGTGGTCAATAATGGAAATGAAAGGTAGTTAAGAAAAATATAATGACAAAAGAAAAAAGTTAATGATTAACTGATTTGCGTTTCATTTCCTTTATATTAAAAAAATATTGAGATTCTTCTTTTTTTTTAAGATTTTATTTATTTGACAGACATCACAAGTAGTCAGAGAGGCAGGCAGAGAGAGAGGAGGAAGCAGGCTCACCACTGAGCAGAGAGCCCGATGCAGGGCCTGATCCCAGGACTCTGGGATCATGACCTGAGCAGAAGGCAGAGGCTTTAACCCACTGAGCCACACAGGTGCCCCGATATTGAGGTTCTTTAAAGGGAAAGTAAACAGCATGCATTTCCTTTATATTAAAAAAAGCAATCCTGAGTTTCTTTAAAGGAGAAATAAAAGCATGTAATTATTTTTAAAATATGATGTGTAAATTCATATTTATGGGTTCTTTAGGGCAAAATTTGTGGGCAGAAGTGTATTTAAATCCTAATTTTTAAAAACACTTGAACAGATCTATAATTGCTAATTGAAGAATGTTTTGGTGTATGTATCCCCTGTAGCCCATCCCATGTATTTACTGGGTGAGTTTTTACCTGTGTGAGACCCCTTTGGGAACATAATATCCAAATATGGCTGCTATCAGTTCCTTCCCCTTGGAATGTGCATATTCTTCCTCACATCAAAAGGAAGAATTTAATTCTACCTCCCCTTGAATCTAGACTGGCTGTAGTAATTTGTTTGAATTATTAGAATGCAGCTGAGATCTTATTTGGAACATCTGAGACTAGATCATAAGAAACCTTTGTGTTTCTTCCTGGGCCTCTTGGAATGCTTGGGATTCTGCTTCTTGGAACATGACCTACCATGATATAAGAAACCCAAGTCAGGGGCATCTGGGTGGCTCAGTGGGTTAAGCCTCTGCCTTCACCTCAGATCATGATCTCATTGCCCTGGATCAAGCCCGGCATGGGGCTCTCTTCTCAAGCGGGGAGCCTGCTTCCCGCCCCCAACTCTCTGCCTACCTCTCTGCCTACTTGTGATCTCTCTCTCTGTCAAATAAATAAATAAAATCTTAAAGAAAAGAAAAGAAAAGAAACCTAAGTCACATGGAGAAGCCATTGAAGTGTGTTGGTTGACAGCTCCAGCATGGCTCCCAGCTAACAGTATCAGTGGCGGGTCATGTAGGTGAGACTTCTTTGTTGTTTGGCCCCAGTTAATCTGTCAGAAGATTCCACCCCCAGCTGCATGAGAGACCCTGAGAAAAAAAATTGTCAGTTGAGCCCAGTCAACCCATAGGTCCATAAATACTAACAGACAATAACCATACATAAAATTGTAGTTTTAAAATGAAAGAATAATAAATTGTTTCACATCACTAATATTTTGGCAATTTGTTATGCAGCAATAGAAAACAGAAGCAATTCTCAATGATCACATTGTTTGGTATTCAAGGTCTGTGAGTTTTCCTCCAAACACTAACAAACTGATATAAAATTGAGGTAATATTTTGGTCAATCATGACATGCATGACAGATTTACCCCTATTTAGTTGTAAACAGATGATGCTGTTTTCCTAATTTTACAAATCAGAGTGATAAACACACAAAATCATGGTTTTCAGTTTATAAGTATTTTAGGGAGGAATTAAAATTATATTAATTAATAAATTGTTTCTCCTCATGAATCAAGAACCCATACTGAGCTAGATGTTAGGCTGCTAGTGTGGAAGCCTGAGCTATTAGCATTTAGGTCTTAAAATACCAATCTATTTTAGGAAATGTAACAAAGGAGGTAACTAATTCTCATTGTATTTTCAAGTGTTTGGACAAATAGGTTTGTTCATGCTTACAACTTAAAATATATACTCTATCAATAATCCTGAAGAAAGATACATGTTTTGCTTCATTTTATAAATTTTATTTGAATTTGGGGTTATGTTTAATTATCCCAGAAAAATTGCCAGGGGAATATTATGTTTAGTTATTCCAGAAAAATTGCCAAGAAAATACTATTTTCCTCTCATGGTGAGATTTTTGACTATTGCATTTTTTGAAAATCTATATCTAAATTTTGAGAAAACTACATTTTAAATGTTTCCTAATTTCTTACCTTCTTTTTCCTCCCTCGTTTGTTTCTTTTCTTTCTCCCTTCATCCATTTCTGATTTTCTGATTTGTCACCATCTCTTTATATTTCATCTTCTAGAAAGATGACATAATGAAAGCAAGGAGCTAGGATTCAGGTGACCAAGTTTCTATTCTAAATTCCACAAGTTACCAGACACGTAATCTTGGTTCACAATCTAGAGGCCTAAATTTATCCCTTGGAAACTTTAGGGGATTAAAATAGAGTACTTTTTAATCTTTACCTTTGTTGCTTTAAAATTACACAATTAAAATGTATAATACAAGGCAATTACAATGTAAACATCAAAAGCTAATTTGGACAAGATATTTAAAAAGTGTATCAGACACTTAGTATGAGTTATATACTATAATGAATTGAAGTCAGAATGAAGAGACAAATTGCTTGAGGCTATTTAGTTCTCATAATACAATGAAATAAAGCATAAAATTTCTCCATGGAAATAAATTCACTTTTCTTCATTGACTTCTAGGAGAAATAAACATGATTCCCATGTATAAGGGATATTGGGTAACATAATTGAACATTTATTCTGTTACATTATTAAGGGACCCATCTCTGTACTCCCATAGCACCACAGACATATCACAATCCCTGCATATACCAACTTGTGCATTTGTATATTTTAACAACTTATGTACTTATATGTTTAATGAAACTGAAGTTTCTTAGGGGCCTCTGACCTTGAGTTGTTTGACTTTCCACTCCCAGCCCCTATAAATTCATTCAATAGGCCCTTAATATGTTTTTATAGAATAAAGAGGTACTGAATCAATCTTCATATGGATATTTCTTTTTTTTTTAATATTTTATTTATTTGACAGAGAGAAATCACAACTAGGCAGAGAGGTAGGCAGAGAGAGAGGAGGAAGCATGCTCCCTGCGGAGCAGAGCGCATGATGTGGGACTGGATCCCATGACCCTGAGATCATGACCTGAGCTGAAGGCAGAAGCTTTAACCCACTGAGCCACCCAGGCGCCCCCAAATGGATATTTCTTGTCTCATCACATAAAAGACACCAAATCCATATAATCGGATTATAATTTAGGAAGGGCTGTCTATATAACTCTGAAAATACAGTTAGGTAAGTAGCTTTGTGTAGGCCTAACAATATTATAAAGATTCTAGCACAAAACAAAGAAGAAAATGTGCCCCTTATAGAGCATTTTCTCCATTGTGAATATTCCATGAGAGTTTATGATAAGGACCAGTTTTTGGTGAGTCCAATATAATTAACGCTAGTAATTGGAGTGCTTATTTTATATGATTGACTATAAATAGGGTTAAAAATAAGATTCAGGTGGTAGAGTTAATATCGTACCATACCAATTTAGAAGTCTGATGTATATTATCTCTCAAGTGGATACCTGTACTTTTCTTTATTGAGTTGGATCAGAAGAGTTTGTGAAACAGAAATTTTCCTTGAAAGCAGTTTAAAACATTCCCAAGCTCTTAAAGAAATAGTGGATTAAGATAAGTTTGGATCAGGAGCAGAAAATTGAGAGTAGATGTCATCAATTGGCACAGCTTGCTACCCTGTGACTTCCATAGAAAACCTAATTATGATAAGGCCTATGAAGATATAAGCTACAACCCTACCTGTCACTCCCACCTCCAGTCACACAGGTGAAATCATTCAATGTTTTAAGTTAAAGAATGCTGGCAAAATTTAAACATATTAACTATGATATTGATGATACCACTTGAATATTTCAGGTTATACTTAATCTTTCAAGCTGCTTTTCAGGGAGAAATATTTTATAACAGTGGGATCTTCAATTCTTGATTTCTTATAGATGTAGCATTGGCAGGATTCTGACATTTAAGTTTCTAAAAATTATTTTCAGCTAATGGATTCTTGGAATATGGATTTAAAATTTAGAAGCTTGCCAAATGGTTCTAGACATCTGCTGGCTCTCTGTGCTCATTAGTGCAGTAAACAACCCTCTTGTAGATAATGGGTATAGAATATATAGCCAGACCAACTTGTCAGCAAGTTTGTTCAGGCTTGAGAAGAATATATTCTGTTATTTAAACCAAATATTTCAGAATTGACTTTTAACAAAAACTAAAATTAGTATATTTGTCTTTATTCTTGTCCCTGATTGCTCCGTTTGGATGTAAACACAATATTAAATTTTACACATAGAAAACTTCATATTATTAAAGTCTTGTTTATTGTAGACAACTTGAAGAAGCATGAATGGAAGTTTAGAAGGTCAGGTTTTTTGTTTGTTTGTTTGTTTGTTTTCTTTAATCACTCTGTACAGGGGCGCCTAGGTATCTCAGTGGGCTAAAGCCTCTGCCTTCGGCTCAGGTCATGATCTTGGGGTCCTGGGATCAAGCCCAACATCGGGCTCTCTGCTCCTCAGGCAGTCTGCTTCCTCCTCTCTCTCTGCCTGCCTCTCTGCCTACTTGTGATCTGTCTGTCAAATAAATAAAAATCTTAAAAAAAAATCATTCTGTACAGCACCACAGGCAAGGAACTTAATTATTGGTAAGTTTCGTAAAAATAAATAAACAAATCCATTGGGATCATAAAATGTGATATTTTACTTTTGAATCTTTAGTTTTTATGATCCCACAGTGATTTTTATTAATATTACCAAGTTGGGACAAGCTTAACTCATAAAGATTATAACTTAGAGTATTTGTCCCTAGAATGGAGGAAAATACAGTCTTTGTGGTACATTTGAAAAAGGGGTAATTGAATGACATAAAGATGAAAAGAATGATAATTCATGAACGATGAGATTAGCATCAGGTAAGGTGAGCATCAACAACAGACTGGGACGCTTTAGGGAGAAAGTTTTCAATGAGTTAGGAAAGTGAATATTGGCAATAATGTTAGTTCTCTAACTTCCATAGAGAGAAGCAAGCATTTACCATTGTCTGGGTAAACTGGTGAAAGTTGAACAGAATGATCCTATATATTATGAAGCCTGGATAGTTAAAATGTTGTCAATAATGTTCAAAATGTTAAAGTTAAGATTTATCCAATTATTCAGTTTATCCCCCAAAGTTTATCCAAGTCCATGCTGGTGTTATCTTGTTAATTTTTGCAGAGCTATATAAAATAGTTTCAGATGTATCATACTCAACTATATCTCAGTATTTCAAATATTCCCTTGTTGGGCAGTAGGAATGTAAGGTAATTTTCTTTTTTTTCTTTAATTATTATTATTTTTTTAATAAACATGTAATGTATTTTTATCCCCAGGGGTACAGGTCTTTGAGTCACCAGGTATACACACTTCACAGCACTCACCATAGCACATACCCTCCTCAATGTCCATAATCCCCTCCTCCTGACCACCCTCCCCCCAGCAACCCTCAGTTTGTTTTGTGAGATTAAGAGTCCCTTATGGTTTGTCTCCCTCCCAATCCCATCTTGTTTCATTTATTCTTTTCCTACCCCCCAAACCCCCCATGTTGCATCTCCACTTCCTCATATCAGGGAGATCATATGATAGTTGTCTTTCTCCAATTGACTTATTTCGCTAAGCATAATACCCTCTAGTTCCAACCACATCATTGCAAATGGCAAGATTTCATTTCTTTTGATGGCTGCATAGTATTCCATTGTATATCTATACCACCTCTTCTTTATCCATTCATCTGTTGATGGACATCTACATTCTTTCCATAGTTTGGCTATTGTGGACATTGCTGCTATAAACATTCGGGTGCACGTGCCCCTTCAGATCACTACGTTTGAACCCAGTAGTGCAATTGCTGGGTCATAGGGTAGTTCTATTTTCAACTTTTTGAGGAATCTCCGTACTGTTTTCCAGATTGGTTGCACCAGCTTGCATTCCCACCAACAGTGTAGGAGGATTACCCTTTCTCTGCATCCTCGCCAGCATCTGTCATTTCCTGACTTGTTAATTTTAGCCGTTCTGACTGATGTGAGGTGGTATCTCATTGTGGTTTTGATTTGTATTTCCCTGATGCCGAGTGATGTGGAGTACATTTTCAAGTGTCTGTTGGCCATCTGGATGTCTTCTTTGCAGAAATGTGTGTTCATGTCCTCTGCCCATTTCTTGATTGGATTATTTGTTCTTTGGGTGTTGAGTTTGCTAAGCTCATTATAGATTTTGGATACTAGCCCTTTATCTGATATGTCGTTTGCAAATATCTTCTCCCATTCTGTCAGTTGCCTATTGGTTTTGTTAACTGTTTCCTTTGTTGTGCAAAAGCTTTTGATCTTGATGAAATCCCAATAGTTCATTTTTGCTCTTGCTTCCCTTGCCTTTGGCAATGTTCCCAGGAAGAAGTTGCCGAGGCTGAGGTCAAAGAGGTTGCTGCCTGTGTTGTCCTCAAGGATTTTGATGGATTCCTTTCTCATGTTGAGGTCCTTCATCCATTTTGAGTCTATTTTAGTGTGTGGTATAAGGAAACAGTCCAATTTCATTTTTATGCATGTGGCTGTCCAATTTTCCCAATACCATTTGTTGAAGAGACTGTCTTTTTCCATTGGATATTCTTTCCTGCTTTGTCGAAGATCAATTGACCATAGAGTTGAGGGTCTATTTCTGGGCTCTCTATTCTGTTCCATTGATCTATGTGTCTGTTTTTGTGCCAGTATCATACTGTCTTAATGATGACAGCTTTGTAATAGAGCTTGAAGTCCGGAATTGTGATGCCAACAACTTTGGCTTTCTTTTTCAATATTCCTTTGGCTATTCGAGGTCTTTTCTGGTTCCATATAAATTTGAGGATGATTTGTTCCATTTCTTTGAAAAAAATGGATGGTATTTTGATAGGGATTGCATTAAATGTGTAGATAAATAAGGTATTTTTCAAATTCTAGAATTCTTTTCAGGGCCTGGCTATGAAAGGCATTTACGACATCTGTTATTCTAAGTTGGCAAATATGTATCTAATTCTACAAACTCAGGTTCAACAAATACACCATTTTCTTTTCCCTCAAATTAGTTTTAATTTCAGGCTTCCATTTTGTCAGAAATATCATCTCATTATTATTTAAAGGATTTCCACACACCTTTCTCCAGGGTTATGACATCTATTCATCAGGAGATTTTATCATTGCTGGTGGTCATTAGGGACATCAAGTCTCAGTGTTGAGGTTAGGGATTCTCGTTTCAGTGTTACAATCACACCAGCTTCAGATGAAGCACCCTTTCTTGTGTTTTCTTCATCTGTCCATTATGGTTTTAGATAATTCAATCCTTACTGTTTTCCTAAAGATCCTATAGGTAATGGTGACTCTCTGAACTATGCCTGTGTTACTCCTGGACATACAGAACTCATTCTGCTGCTCCAGGTTTACCCCGGGACGTAGAAAATTCTATAAGGATATCTTAATTCAGTTAATGCCTTAGACATTCCATAGCAAAGCATACCTCTGTTGCATTAGTTGAATCTTACCAGCATATTTGGGTCTCTAACCAGGCTACAGGCATGATAGCTTTATAGTTTTGAATAGCTTTTGCACTACCCAAAGTTGCCCAGCCAAGAGAGTAGGTGGAGGCTGAAATCCTGGGCAGTCTACATTCTACACTGAAATCCTGGGATTTCTTCCTGGCGCAAGGGAAGGGAACCTTATACTATACGGAGTGTTTTTTATCATAAAATGATAAAATTCCGTCTTGTCAAATGCTTTTTCTGTGTCTATTAAAAGGACATGTGGTGTATATCATCCACTGAACTAGTGGATTGGATTAATTGATTTTCAGATTTTAAATCAATCTGGTATTTTTGGGATAAATCACACCAGTCATGGTGTATAATTCTTTTTAGCTGGGTCGCCTGGGTGGCTCACTTGTTTTGCTTCTGCCTTCAGCTCAGGTCATGATCCTAGAGTCCTGGGATCAAGCCCCATGTTGGGGTCTCTGCTCATCAGGAAGCCTGCTCCCTCTCTCTCTCCCCCTGCTCGAGTTCCTTCTCTCCTTGTCTCTATCAAATAGATACATTTTTTAAAAATTTTAAAAAAAATCTTGTTATCTGTTGTTAGATTTGGTTTACAAATACATTATTAAGTAATTCTGTATCTATATTCATCAGAGGTTTTGGCTTATAGTTTTATTTCCTTGTGTTGTCTTTGTTTGTTTTAGGGTTCAGAGAAATAATGGCCTCATAGTATGAGATGGGAAGTGTTCCCTCTTCTGTTTATTGGAAGAGTTTGTGAAGGACTGTTATTAATTCTGCTTTAAAACTTTGGCAGAATTCTTCAGTGGAGCCATCTGTGCCTGGTCTTGTCTTGTGGGAAATTTTTAAGTTACTTGTTCAATATCTTTACTTATTTTAGGTTGATTCAGATAATTTTTTTCTTCTTGAATCAGTTCCTATAATTTCAGTCTTTCTAGGAATTTTCTTATTTAATCTAAGTTATCTAAATTGTTGTCATTTAGTAGATCATATTATCCTTCATAATTTATTTGTTTCTATAAAATTGGTACTAATGTCCTCTATTTTTATTCCTTTTCTTAGTAATTTGAGTTTTCTTTCCTTTATTTCTTGGTAAGTCTATCTAAAAATTTGTCAACTTTTTTATTTTCTCAAAGAACTGACTTTGGGGTTTATTGCTTTTTATCTATTGTTTTTGTATCTTCTTGTCTTAAATTATTATTTCATCTGTTTGCATAGTTTAGTTTGCTCTTCTTTTTCCATCATTTTTTTTTAAGATTTTATTTATTTATTTGACAGACAGAGATCACAGTAGGCAGAGAGGCAGGCAGAGAGAGAGGAGGAAGCAGGCTCCCTGCTGAGCAGAGAGCCTGATGTGGGGCTTGATCCCAGGTCTCTGAGATCATGACCTGAGCCACAGGCAGAGGTTTAACCCACTGAGCCACCCAGAAGCCCCAGCTGTTTACTCTTTTTTTTTTTTTTTTAAGATTTTTAAATTATTTATTTATTTATTTTTTTGTTTGACAGAGATCATAAGCAGGCAGAGAGAGAGAGAGGAGGAAGCAGGCTCTTCGTTGAACAGAGAGCCCGATGTGGGGCTTGCTTCCCAGGGTCCTGAGATCATGAGCTGGGCCGAAGGCAGAGGCTTTAACCCACTGAGCCACCCAGGTGCCCCCTTTTTCCATCATGTTGAGGTGAAACACCTTTTTAAAGTCCTTTAATGTGGCATTGCACAATAATCTTTTCTTTAAGTGCTGTTATAACCACATCCCATAAATTTTGTTATGTTGTCTTCATTTTCATTCATATCAATGCATCTTCTAATTTCTATTTTGATTTATTTTCTTTAATGCATTTGGCATTTAGGATTGTGTTAATTTCTGCATATTTGGAATTTCCCCAATTTTTTTGTGTTACTGTTTTGAATTTGATCTCATTGTGGTTAAAGAACATATTTTATATATTTTCAATTATTTTACATTTATTGAGGCTTGTTTTATGACCTATTATATTGTCTATCCTGGAGAATATTCCATGTTTACTTGAGAAGAATGTGTATTCTGCTTTTGCTGTTATTAGATGTCTATTACATCTAATTTGTTTATAGAGTTTTTATTATTGATCTCTACACATTTTTTCTGGCCTTTATTGAAAGTGGTGTATTAAAGTCTCTAACTGTTTTTATTGTTG
Source organism: Meles meles (assembly GCF_922984935.1). Classification (NCBI taxonomy): domain Eukaryota; kingdom Metazoa; phylum Chordata; class Mammalia; order Carnivora; family Mustelidae; genus Meles; species Meles meles. The sequence goes on from NC_060069.1 coordinate 119,089,780, forward strand.
AAATGTCTATTTTTTCCTATAAATCTGTCAGTTTTGCTTTTTGCTTCATGTATTTTGAGGTTTTGTAAACAGTGCATGTACATTTTTCATTGTTATGTCTTCCCAATGGATTGACACTTTTACCAATATAAAATATCTCTTTTTATATATACTAACACTTTGTGACTTAAAGTTTATTTTGTCTGATATTAGTATAGCCACTCCAGCTTTGTTATAGTCATTTTTTACATATATCTTTTTACTTTCAACTAATTGTAGCTTTGAATTTAAAGGATCTCTCTCTGGTAAACAACATATTGGATCTTTCTTTTTTATCCAGTTTGACAATGTCTGTGTTTTATTAGATTTGTATAATCTATTCACATTTAATGTTGTAATTGTTATAGTTGGATTTATACCACTATTTTATATTTTGTTTTCTATGTCTCATGTCTTTTTGTCCCTTTTGTTGCTCTTCTTTTCTAGTAAGTGAATATTTTCTAGTAAACAGTTTTATTTTTTTGATGATTTTTAAAAATATTTTTGAGCTATTTCCTTACATGTAATCAGTTGAATCTACTTCATATTTATAATAATTTAATTAAAGTGAAATCTGAAATAGATTCAACTAAGATTGCATGTGGGCCTTAGAACCACCACTAAAAAAATAGTTCAAAAATATTCACTAACAGCTCAAATATTCACTAATAGCTCAAAAATTTTCACTAACAGACTCATAATTCTCATATACTCCTGTGGGTTCAAATTATAACCTGGCATCATCCTCTTACTCTAAAACATTTTTGCTTCACTTGCCTCCTTTATGCTGTTCTTGTCAAATTTATTACAGTTTTATATGTTACAGACTTAACAATACATATTATTTCATACAATTATTTTTGAAAAGCTTAGAGAAAATAAAAGAAATATGCATTAGTATTTTATTTTCTAGTTGTTAAAATACCTTTCAAGGTACTTTTTTTTTTTTTTCAAGGTACTTTTATATTTTGTGTGTGGATTCAAATTCTGTCTAGTGACTCTTTCAGCCCAAGAAACTCCTTGTATTTATTGTATTTATTTATTATTTATTGTAAGGAGAGTTTGCTAGTAATGAATAGTCCATATTTTCATTTATCTGGAAATGTCTGTCTTCATTTTTTGAAAGATAGTTTTGCTGGATATAAGATTTCTGGTGGACATATTTTTTTTCTCTGACTTCCATGGTTTGTGATAAGAAATAAGCTGTTAATCTTATTGGGGTTCTTTTGTATGTAATGAGTCACTTTTCTGTTGGTGCTTTCAAGGTTTTCTCCGTCTTTTAAAATGTTTACTCTGATGTGCCTGAGTGTATATCTCTTTGTGCTTATCCTAAATGGAATTTGTTGAGATTCCTAGGCATGTAGATTAAAGATTTTCTTCAGATCTGAGGTGTCAGTCATTATTTCTTTCACCATTTTTTCTATGTTCTACTTTCTTCTGGTATCCTGTTAGGGCTTTGGTGGTACACTTAATAGGGTCCCATATTTCTCTGTGGATTTTTTTTTTTTCATTTTTCTTTTCCTGTTCTTAATCTTTATCAGTCTTTCTTCATGTTTGGTGATTATTCTTCAAACAGTTAAAATCTATTATTGATGTTCCTAGTGAATTTTTTTTTTAAATGATCTCTACATTCAACATGGGGCTGGAAATCAAAACCCTGACATCAAAATCTACAATCTCCACCAACTGAGTCAGCCAGGCACTCCTCTACTGAATTTTTTATCTCCGTTATTTTACTCTTTAACTCCTGAATTTTCATTGAGTCCTTTTTTTTTTTTAAAGATTTTATTTATTTATTTAACAAAGAAAGAGAGAGAGAGAGAGAGAGAGAGAGCAGAATTAGGCAGAGAGGCAGGCAGAGGGGGAGGGAGAAGCAGGCTTCCTGCAGAGCAGAGAGCCCGATGCAGGGCTCAATCCCAGGACCCTGAGATCATGACCTGAGCTGAAGACAGAGGCTTTAACCCATGGAGACACTCAGGCATCCGCACTGAGTCCTTTTAAAAAAAAATAATTTCTATGTCTTTATTGTTATCTCTATTGATGAGATAGTGTCATATCCTCATTTGCTTCTTTAAGCATAGTTTCTTTTAACATAATTTTAATAGCTGCTTTGAAGTCTTCATCTTCTAATTGCATCATGTTCCTTTCCTAGATGATTTCTGCTGCCTGTTTTTATCTCCCTGCATATGGGCCAATTTTTCTGTCTTTGATTGGCCCACAATTTTGGTTGACAACTGGACATTCTAGATGGTATATTGTAGCAACTCTGGTTACTGGTATCCTAATTTGGGGCTTTGTTTATTTATTTTCAGTAACTTAGCTGGACTATTATAGTAAAGTTTATTTTCCCTTCAATATGAAGCTTATGATGTCACTCCTTAGAAGACCCAGCCTTGGCATGTACCTAGTCACGCTGGATGAAAATGACTTTTGCAGAGCTCTTTGTTCCTTTCCCTGATCTCTCTGTTAAGCTGTGTGCTGGTTTCACACCCAGCTTTTTGTTTATACTAATTGATGCTGATTGATTTATTATTTTCAAAAGTGTCTTGGTACACACATTATTCTACAGTGTGAGCTGATTAACATAAATATAAAAATGCTTTGCCAGAATAGTTCTAGAAGTAAAACTTTGGGTTTGTTCTGATACCAGGAAGGATTTTTTTTAGATGTCTGTTTCTCTGTTTTGTTTTGTTTTTTAATTTATTTATTTGACAGACAGAGATGACGAGCAGGCAGAGAGGCAGACAGAGAGAGAGGGGGAAGCAGGCTCCCTGCCGAGCATGGAGCCCGATGTGGGGCTCGATCCCAGAACCCTGGGATCATGACCTGAGCTGAAGGCAGAGGCTTTAACCCACCGAGTCATCCAGGCACCCCTCTGTTTTTTTCTGATGTACTATCTGGCCTACCTAAAGTTTGCCTTGTTGCTCTCAGGGATTTACTAAGATACCTCTTAATTACTTCAAAATATGCATTGATTTTTTAGAGCAACTTTAGGTTTGAAATTCCCCACACAATGTTCCAAATTAAGTCTGTTCCTTTGGGGCAAGATTTAAACTCTTTATATGGTCTGCCTTTCTCATTGGGCAAAACTGTGCCACAGAAGTCAAGGGCAGGGACAGTGTCCATTTCTAAAAGAGTGACTTTAAGACATAACTGCAAGCCAAGAGACTATGATATTGTCATAAGTCGTGAATAGAGATTAGTGAAATAAGGTAAATGATCCAGAAGTAGACCCATACATATATAAGCAATTTAATTTTGACAGTTACTAAGATAACTCAATGGAGAAAGATAGTTTTTTTTCCAAAATTAGTATGAAAACAGCTGAATAGTCATATGAAAATAAATAAATCTTGTCCTTGACTTTATATACAAAACTTAATTCTTAATAGATCATAGGCATGAAAATAAAAAATAAACCTATAAAACTTCTATTTGACATCCCAAAGATTTGATGTCTAGGGGCAAGATTTGAAAACATAAAGAATTTTATGGCAGACACAATAAAAACTAAACATGAAAGTGAAAAAATCTGATAAACTGGACATCATCCAAAAAAAGCTTTTGTAACTAATGATGTACTACTATATGCTGGCTAACTGAACAGAATTTAAAAAAAAAAAGAAAATAAATAAATATTGGCTAAACAAATCACGTTCATAAAAAAAAAAAAAAAAAAAAAAAAGACTTGTTCTCAGGCCCCTGGGTGGCTCAGTCGGTTAAGTGTCTGCCTTTAGCTCAGGTCATGATCCCAAGGTCCTGGGATTGAGTCCCACATTGGGTTTCCTGCTTAGTGGGAGAGTCTGCTTCTCCCCATTTCCTCTGCCCTTACCCCCGCTTGTGCTCTCAATCTCTCTCACTCTCCCTTTCAAATAAATAAATAAAGTCCTTTTTAAAAAATAAAATAACCTCTTTTTCTTTGAAAACCATCCTTAAGGATTAAAAAGGTAAGCCATCAACTGAAAGAAAATATTTACAGTCATATATATGACAAAGGAATTTAATCCACAATATATGAAGAACTCAGTTATAAGGAGACAATCTAATAATAAAATATGAATAAACATTTTAACAGACTCCTCTCAAAAGATACATAAGTGAATAAAAACCTGGGAATGATTTTCAAAATCTTTGAAATTCATCTTAAGTTTAAGTACTCCTTCCCCAGTGTGGGCTTGTTTAAACTGGAGGCTGATAGTTTTTATTTTTCCAGCTTACATAGTTTTCGGTCAATACAAATGGTGACTTTTAACACATACAGTTTGGGGAATATAGGGAGAAAAAAGTAAGAGACAGGAGGTTGCCATCACTGTATTCTGTCAAGTGTATGCTTTCCTTCCCTTTCAAGGAAATTGGTGTGGGTTTCAAAAATAGAGAGATTGAGTTTTATTGAAAGCAATAGCCTAGTATCTAAAGGTTGAAAGTTCTGCTAAAGCATCTTGGGTCAGCTGAATAAAAGCTGAGATTTGAAAATTTCTGCACTTCCAAGTATAGCAAGCTAAACGTGAGCATTTCCCACAGAAACAAAATGACCACAAGGATGGTCTGGGAGATGATGCAGAGAGGTTGGATTTGTAATGCTGGAAGTCCAGAGAAGAAGGTGGAATTATCTGCTAACAGCCAGAGGATGCACATCACATCAAAGGCACTTCAGGGAAAGATCACCAGTAATATAGGATCTCTATGCCCTACATTCTCTGTGTATATGAAAATGTCCTCAAGGGGAAAAGTCAGCTTTAAGCATCTGTTCTATCCAGGGACAATCTATATCAGATTTCTTCCAGTCAAATGAGAATGTTTTTGTGAATAGGTGCCAACTCTGACTTTTGTCTGAGAGTTCGTCCCAAGCATGGAGAAAGGGTAGATTATATTAGATAATAACACAGAAATATTAGAATTATTTTTTTATTGCCTAAAAAAATTGCCAGTTTGAGATTAGCGATGGGCAGATATTAAATTTGCTTTTATAAACACATAATAATTAAAACATTAACCAGAGCTAGAAATATGAATACTAATACCATGATTACATCTCAGAGATTATACCTTAATTAAAATAGAAATAAAGCAAAATTGTCAATATTTTGTAGTTTTCTCTGGGAAAATTGGGGGGGGAAATTCCAAAATAGGTGTTCCCAATCTATGCAGCTATGCTTCTTTATATTGGCTTCTTAAACTAAAAATCAAGATTATAGTAATAAATGTCCTATTACATAAATTTTGTGTTTTATTTTCAATCTTGATGTGGAGTGATATTGCTCCCTTTGAAGTATCTCACATAATTTCAACAGAAATCAGAGCGTGAATAATCATAAATACAATAAGCTGTGATCAAATTTAAAATTTCATTTATAAATGAAACAAGATACTTAACAATTTACTTTTCAGTAAGACATTATCATCTAGTTAAAAACAAATATATGGGTCAGAGTGAAAAAGAGTCAGTTTAATTACATCAGAATTCCAGAGATTTAAATACCTCTTTTTGACCCATTCACCTTCTCACTGCTTAGTATTGCCCTTCTACTTGTCAGTTTAGAATTAGCTGTCAAAATTTTCTGGTTACATGTCAGTATTTCTCTCCCTTTTTAAACCATTTTATTTTAAGGGGTACTTTTAGTAGAAAGCCTTAGATAAACCTGTGTTTGTACCCCATGTTCTGTCACTAATTAGACATGTAAAGTTATGCACATATATCATATATCAGAATGAGTCAACATTGCAACAAATAAAGGACTGATGGCACCTTAACTTCTAAATATCAATTTTATCAAGAAATTTTTTAATTTCTTAATGTACTCTCTGAACACTAAGAAAAATGACTTTTTACTTCTATTACAAATTTCACTTTGGATGCCACTAGAGGGACTTGTATTATCAGAAGTGTCTTTCAGAAGCATCAGTAGAAAATGTAAGAGGGAAATGTTTAAAGTGAAAATGCCAGGTAATGATTTTTGGATTTAGAATTTCAACATTTTATGAAAAATAAAAACTATTTTACTCATTGATTCATCTTACTTCTATAGACTTTATTTCAGAATAATTGCTATTTATTATATTATTAAGGGTTATTATACCTTACACTTAATTTTAAGTAATTAAAAATGATGTATTAAGAAAAATCCTTCAATAGTTTGTATTCTGTATGATATATTCTGAAAAGGAGAACTCTTTCAAGTGTTTTAGGGAGTTTTGTCTTATTTTTTCAGTTTGGAGGCACTGTAGTGTCAAAATAAACTCAACATATTTCCATAGTAGGTTAAATGAAGATTAAATCAGTGGTTCTGTTAAGATTATACATAATGCATAGAAGTCTCAGTAATATGCCCATCTCAGGATGGTATCTGAAACAACTGGTTTCAAATTTATTAAGAATATACTACATTGAAGGCACTTTGCCTTGGAAGAAAGGATAACATACTCAAATTAGGATAAGTTGATATTTAATTCACAAAGCTACTTTAAAGAAATTAGTGGGGCTAATATAGAAAACCTCAGGGTGAATAACCCAGGACTGCAATGAGGAAGAGAGGAAACAATTAAGGAAGGATAGATTCCTATGAAGGAGACAATCTAGAGAGGAGCAGTGACCTAAGGTCAAGGAATACAGTCAGACAAAAATGACCCCCCATAGAGGAAAGGAAAAATACCTCTCTTCTTTTCTGACCTTATCTGCTAGGGCTTTCCATTATGTAGCTCATTGACAGAGTAGTCTTCAGGGCAGAGCTCAAGATAGAAGAGGGTGAATCTACAGGGACAAAGGGAGAGTATTCAACAAAGAAATAAAGATTAAATTGCTGTCTATGACAATATGTTGAATTCTAAGTATAAAGGTAAACAATGTTCTATAGGGGTTTACAAAAAAAAAAGTGACTAAATATGTATTTGGAAGATCCAGGAAAACTTGAAGGAAGAAGATGTCCTGGCAAGTGAGACCATTGAATGGTAAAGCATAAATTGTTAAAAATAAACAGAAATGATGCCAAAAGTGTAGTTTGCTTAGCTAGAAAATATTTTGAAGTGTAAAAGCAGTTACTGGGCTTACTACATGTTTTTTGCCAAAAAAAAAAAAAAAAAGTTTGTGTATGTTACATTTTCAGTGTAGTTAAAAAGGTAAAAATTAAAATATTTTTACTATTGTAAGCCTGATTTTTTTCTATAACTTCTTCTTGGTTTATGTTTCTAAGTAGCTGATTAAATAGAGAAGAGACATTAAAACAAGACAGAGGACCCACATGAAAAGCATTTGATCTTCCTTTTACATTTTATTTTGTATTAATTTACTTTATTAGTATAATAGATGTATCTATTTTAAATTGTCAAATGGCACTAAAGTCTAACAACAACAACACCAAAAACAATAAAAACAGTTGCTAACAGTTGCTAAACAAATATTGCTAATAGAACAGATTTTAAAAGTGCTCATCATAAGAAAAAAAATTGTAACTGTGTGTGGTGATGGATGTTAACTAGACTTGTTTAGTGATCATTTCACATACATTCAAATATCAAACCATAATGTTCTATACCTGAAACTAATATAATGTTATATGCCAATTATTTCTCAATTTATTTATTTTTTTTAAAGATTTTATTTATTTATTTGACAGAGAGAGAGATCACAAGTAGGCAGAGAGGCAGGCAGAGAGAGAGGAGGAAGCAGGCTCCCTGCAGAGCAGAGAGCCCGATGCGGGGCTCGATCCCAGGACCCTGAGATCATGACCTGAGCCAAAGGCAGCGGCTTAATCCACTGAGCCACCCAGGCGCCCCTTATTTCTCAATTTAAAAAGAAAAAAACAACTATTGGGCATCTGAGTGGCTCTGTCAGTTAAGTGTCTGCCTTCGTCTTGGGTCAGGATCTCAGTGTTCTGGGATCAAGTTCCACATCGGGCTCTCTGCTCAGCAGGGTGTCTGCTTCTACCTCTGTGCTATCTCTCTCTCTCAAATAAATAAATAAATGTTTTTTAAAAATTTAAAAAGCTATTTTGAAAGTTTAATCAAGACATTTCATAAGTTTATGCCTGTTTTGCCTATGAATTTGAGGAATTTGACATTTAATAGAGAAAATCCAAAATGACACTCTTAAAGAACAGACAAGCAAACAAACCCTTTCTCTCCATTCCCTAGTGTCATGGATAGTCTTTAGGGCGGTCATTTCCACTTGGACCACTATTCATCATACCCTGACAAGAGAATTTTCTGTAAATTTGTATGAAGTTGAAATGTAAACAGCTATTTTATTCGTGGCCCAGGTAAAACTCTCCTAAGGCTTTTTGGATTCCTAAAGAATCTGGTCCTCTCATTACTTCCCCAAGTTCTGTTCTGTTCATATCAAACTACATTCTTAGAACATAGCAGAACACGGGTTTAAGCTCTGGGAGAATACAACTCTCTCATTCTCACACAAAACAAATGAGCAACAAAACAAACAACAATGAACAGTAATTCTGTGGTCATCCTCCCCTATCAAGGCCCATTCCTTTGAGGCACATCCTCTCCACTTTAGAGTCACTCATGATATTTACCTACATATGTTTATGCTATAAAGAAACTCTTTCATTTTCATGCATGCAAATGACATAACAGGAGTCATGTCATACATGCTGCTTTATGTTTTGATAATAGCGTTCTCTTGTTTCTGTGTTTTCTGTATCTCTGAAAACTTTGTCTCTCCTGACATCCTCTATCTACTCCAAGCATAACTGCTCCTGCCATTAATCTAATCATTTCCCCTGACCAAGCTCTAACTCATGCCAAGAACCAAGTGTTTATTCTTTTCTTCTCTTCTTTTGGCTCATGTAACCTTATACACATGTTTATCTATATTATATATACATGGAATATGTTTTGGTCATGTTTTGATTTTAAAAACTAAGATTGTATTATACATTTTAATCTGTGTCTTTCTATTTTCACATAATAATAATTGATGGAATCATTTCAAATCAACTTGAATTGTCATTCTTTGTAATAGCTTCATAAATTACATGTCTGAGTTACAAAATCATTTACTTAACCATTCTATTATTAAGGGACATTTACTTTGCTTGCAATTTTTTATCACTATGAATATACAGATATATCTACAGTATGTAGATATAAAAAATTGCAATTTTTTATCACTATGAATATACAGATATATCTACAGTATGTATCTTTATAGATATATCCTTATGGGCTGCTGGTACATCTGTAAGAGATCATCCCTGGACTGCATTGTCATTAAATTTTGGTAACAAGTCTATTTACAAGCTATTTAAGTTTTTATTGCACATACCTTCAGTATCATTTATCATATAATGCAGTGTTATTTTGGCACAGGTTTTATAATCATATGTTTGTCTTTTAATTTGTTGATGAACTAAACCTACTGATAGAATGCTACAATTTTGAAATATAGAAATACTGTTATAAACTGTGTCAGTCATGATTCTTTCTTGGAAATAGCTTAAGCCAAAAAATGAATTTATTGTAGTATATCAGCAATTCAGTATATCTCCAGTAGGGTTCAGAGCTTTTCAGACTGAAAAATGCACAAACCTCATCAACATATTGCTGACAGGTGCAAGTCCAGTGCAACCAGGCACAAACACAGAGGAAGGAATATGTTCTGATGACACTGGAAAAGGAACCTTACTGCCAGGACTTCAGCCACCTTCAACTCTAGAATTTGTAATCTACTCCCCTCCTCCCACCCCCAAATTGTCCCAAGTCTAAACTCTGCTTGAAATAAGTCATTTTAACATTGCTTTCTAAAAGGAAATCAATGCCAATTATTAAAATTATTCAAACATTATTGCTTTGGAAGGTATTATTATGAGAGGGCTAACAACAGGTTTATAGAAATATACTTGAATTTAAAGGGATTCCCTTAGAAAATAAATTTGAATATGAGCATCTTTTTATAACATTTGTGCTCTCAATGATTTAAATATAAATAAATTTTCTATATGTTTATTCCTGTTTTATTTTCAGTTCATTATAAAACAGTTATAGGAAAATGAAAAGTTTTTCACTGAAAAAGTTACAATAGGACAATAAATCAAGATAAATATTTCACTGTAAGTTTTAAGAAGCATTATATTACATTAATGGATGCTGAGTTGCTAGTGTTATTTCTCTGTTTGATAGAGCATCTCTATGTTTCAGAAGAAACAGCATAACCCATTTGGACAAAGCCCAACTCCATCTGTCCATCAATCATCTATCTATGGGTTTACATATGTTTATTCATTGTTTTAATTGGGTATATTTTTCACATCATTACACTGGCTAATGAAATTTCGAATATCTATTAACCTTGGAAAATATACAAACAGCTGCATTTATTCTTAGATATTAAATAGAAAAAAATGCTAAATATACCATATCTATCATATATGACGCTAAGTTCTTCATACACATGACTTACTTAATCTTTAAAACTCCCCTGAAATAGTAACTATTATTAAATTCATTTTATACATACAGAAATTTATAGTTTTGGGGGTCACAGTAATAAGGAATCATTGAGTAAAGAGAGGGGACCATAAAGTAGGACAGGATAGATTCACTTCCCAGATTATGAGTGTTTCTAAGAAGTACAACACATCTGAATTTATTGCAGGAACAGGTTTTGACAAATACATTCCAATGTATGCATTTTGTCCTTGACAACTATATATTGCTTTATCAATTGTTAGTTCATTCAATTTATTATGCATTATATTTGAATGAAAATTTTCAACATTTTGCACTGAATTACAAATGAATAAATAATGTATTTTAAATTATATAAATAATTATCAAGATCTTCTAAAAAGCAGTATGTTGTGTACAAATGAGTTGAGAGAAATTGACTGATTTTCTTGATACAATGCTGACGTTATTAGTTGAAAAGTAAAAATATCAGTTAATCAATTTCTCCCAACCTATGATCTATTCATGAATTTCACTCCAATTTTCTTTTTCTTCATCCTCTTCTATGCTACAACCCCCTTCTCTTCCTTATTCTTTCTCTTCTTCACAAACTAATTTCATTTTTTGTTGTATCTCATTCCAGCTTAGTGTTCAGTAGTGAGGTGTTATATAATTAATTGTTTTAACATATTCATCTAGGCTTAAAGGAATTGGGTCAAAGGAAAATGATTCAAATTTCAGAGGAAAAAGTAATGCAACAACATCTTTTTCAGAACAATTCTGAATCATATAAACAAGAGAAAATTGGTTTTCTTCTTAAATGTGTCTTATGATAACATAAACTGAGCTAGTGATTTAACTTACAAATTTATTCATAATAATTTCCTTTGTATTAAATTTATTTCTACTAGAGGATCTTTCTAATGTCTTTGACATTTTGGACTAAATCAAGCAATATAGTCAATAAAATTATACAAGTACACAATCGATTCAAATATTGGCAGATAACATTCATGAGGGATTAAAAACATTTTTTGAAGATCAGATGCTTTTGTTTGTACAAAAATATCACAACCAAACTTTATATAGTTTAATTTAAAATTAACGACTGAGTCTAACTCTCATATTATATGTATTGAACATATGTATTTTGATACTCCCCAAAGGATTACCTAAAAGTCACCCATCATGAGAATATTCTATATACAGTGATTATCTTCTAGTTGGTTTTTCATTACTGGAAAAGTATTTATTTCATTGCAAAAATTTACATTTTTATTTTGCCATAGTGAACATTTATAACAAATCAATGAAACAACTTTCTCAATCTATAAAATGACATTTCATTAAGCATAAAGAATTAATAAATAAAACAATTATGATATGTTACATATCCATTGTTTGTAGATAATAGTTTCTAAATACATGACAATTATCAAAACAATTGCAACATTTAGCGTCAACATCACACATTGAACCATTTTGGGGCTATATATGTTGTTTAAATGTATCGTCATGTATAACTAATTATCTATGAAATTATAAGTGGCTGTTGTAAAATTTAATGCTATTTCACATATAAACTTTGACATTTTTTCATGACATAATCAACTATTACATAAAAGCAAAACCTCTTGTTTAATATAGAATAAAGTAATTCTATAAGCTAACTCCACAAACACATATGTAACACTAATGTGTTCCAATGGGATTTTATGATATGTTCAAAAAGAAAATATCTGTATTATATGAGTCCTTCACTATAATTTGAGACTTTTTCTCTCATACTAATTAGTGGTATGTCTAGAATAAATCAATGAATTCTTCTATGCTTTAGTCTGATGATTTGTATAGTGAAGACATTCACTTGACTAACTACCATCTCTTTCTAATAGTGAAATTGTCAGAGTTTATGTATTACATTTCATGATGGAAGACATCAGCAGAAGAATTATCAGCAAGGTGTTTGATGAAATAATCTCCCACTCATTTTACTAAAGCATCATTAAATTTACTTCAGTTTTGAGCAGTTTGATTATGGTTTTGAATTTTGTGGTAAAATATTTATTTATCTATTAATGTAAATCTAACAAATAATACCAATTACAAATTTTACTTGATGTGTTAAGTAAAGATTGTCTTTTCTTTTCCTTAAAATTAAAGTCTTAGATGCATTTAAAGTTATATGCTCTCTATATATTCAATCAAAATATACTTAGACATATAATTAACATGATTAAGATGGCTCTCAGTGTTATAGCATCATTTCAGTGAAGGGTAGAAATTTTACATTTAATTTGCATTTGCTAGTTTACCCATTATTTTCCTTTTATTATGTGAAATTAATCAGAAAATACGCTGAAGTTTTTTTCTCTTTGTTTTTTGAATCATTTATATGACTATATTTTTTTAATGTTTCTGTTAGAAGAATCTTTATTTTTAGTTTTTTTTAAGATTTTATTTATTTTTTTGGCAGGCAGAGATCACAAGTAGGTAGAGAGGCAGGCAGAGAGAGAGGGGGAAACAGGCTCCCCACTGAGCAAAAAGCCCAATGTGGGGCTCGATCCCAGGACCTTGGGATCATGACCTGAGCCGAAGGCAGAGGCTTTAACCCACTGAGTCACCCAGGTGCCCCTATTTTTAGTTTTTTAGAGAAAAAGTTTGAGCATATACTATTCAAATTATATAGATTTTCCCGGGTTAATAAAAAAAAGTTAGTATATTTACTAATAACTTTAGGCTAGTGAATATTATTGTATTAATGCAATGAAGTTATTGATAGATCTGGTAGGCTAAAGAATGGCCCTCTAAACATGTCCACATCCTAATATGGAGATCCTTTAAGTACATGACTTCTATTGTAAAAGAAACTTTGCAAATTTGATTAAGTTAAAGATCTTGAGATGTGGAGATTATTCTGGATTATCTGGGTGTACTCGATGTAATAACAAGAGTAGACAGAAAGATCAAAGACAGAAAAACAAGATATGATGTCTGAACAAGAGCTTAGTATGATGTGGTTTCAAGATGAGGAAAGGGGCCATTGGTCAAGAAATGTAAATTGCCTTTATATGCTAGAAAAGACAAGGAAATAAATTCTTTCCTGAAGGTTCTAAAATGAATATAGCTCTGATAATACCTTGACTTTAAAATTCTGATCTCCAAAACTATAAAGGAAAAAGTCTGTGTGGTTTTAAGTCATTAACTTTATGGTAACTTGTCATTGCAGAATAGAAAACAAATACAATTGTCTCTTAAGTATGTTTCCTTTGTGCCTCTATTTATTCCCTAAATCTTTTGTGACTCTTTTGGATTCAGTGACTCATGAATAACAGTATTGCTATTATCAATGCATGATATTTGGTATTATTAAACAAAATGAAATAAAATTGATTAGTATTTCCCTAATATAATAATACAAACTGCTTTGCTCACATAATACATCATTTAAATCTGAACTTATCAAAGAGATCTAAATCATTTTGTTTAAGAGTTGCATAATATTTCATAATATGAATGTGCCATAGTTTATCTAACCACTCTTCTATAAGTGGATATTTAGAATGTTTCCTTTCATTTTTTAACTACTAAAAATGCTGCAATAAAATCCAGTTATAAAACAAGACATTGATCTGATCTTTCAACATTTCATCACTTTTATAGTTTCTTCTACCGTATTTTATGATTTCTACTTCCTGCCAATTTTGACCTTTTTTAGTTTGTAGGTAAATAACCCATATCTCCTAGATTTTATTTTATTTTTCTTGCTAATGATATGCATTAGTCTTTCATAATTTATGTAAGTTCCTCTTTCATATTGGTGCTGATACTTTCTCCTTTTATACACATACATACATGTGTGCTCATGGTTGTGTATTTTTAATTTGACTCTCTAGTTTTTTTTTTCTTCCAAGTACTTGTCACCATTAAATTCATGTCCCAGGAATCAAGGAAGAGAAAGAAAGAAGACAAAATGGACCTTCCTCCATTCCAGTTCAGTCAGCAACCATTTAACAGCCATTTAGCCATCATACCAAAACCTCCACATGTATATATTGCTTAGCACTTGGTCACAGAGCTCTTCCATTTGCAAGAAATGGCAAAAGATGTCATGTTTTATTGGATCCATCATACCATGAGTAACATTGAATTTCTGTTACCAAGGAGGAGAAGTAAAATGGATATTGGGTAGTTTTGAACAGTTTCTGTTGCATATCCTTTTTCTAGATGTGACAGTTAAAATGCTTTTATTCTTTTCCATTTTTTTATAGCTCCAAGGTCCTGGATTTTGTTGATTTAGTTTTAGGGTTTCCCTCACAATTTGTCTCATTTCTTTAAGAAGCTTTATTTTACAGCACAATTACAATTTCCCAGTCATCATAACATTATCCATTTAGAGTCAATTATGTAAATTGCAAGTCATTACTTACCACTCTTTCCTCAATATGATCCTCATCTCTTATAATATCTTAGTTCTGATTTAATTGTCATTTGGTTGTTGTATTTTCATAATTATTTTCCTCAGAACACATGGGTTGTATATATCCTGAATCCATTTATATCTGAATATGTCATTCCTTTTCACTGACAGGTGAATGGTAAGTTGAGTATAACTGCTTTGGTCTCAGTAGATTGTATTTCATTGACTGCTAGGTTTTAATGTTATAAATCAGTCAGATTTAGTCAGATTCTCTTTCCTTTAAAAGTCACTTGCTCTTCTAGAAGCTTATAAGATTTTATATTTACTGTTGGAATTCAGAATTTTCACTAGGATATATCTAAGTAAATGACCTTTTTAATAAATCCTCCCTGGGACCTAGGGAATCTTCAGGCACAAATCTTTCTTTAAATAAAAGAAAATTTATTGATTTGTCTAAATATTATCTCTCTTCTATCACTTCCTTTTTTTTAATTGCAGGACTCCTTTTAAAGGTGAGAATTCTCTTGTCTATGCCCTCAATAACTCATCTTTTCATTACTGATTTTCATTATGTATACTCTTTCTATATTTTGTATTTCTTTCAGTAGCTCTTCCTGGTCAAGTTAATTTTCAACCATAGTTTTTTGTTGTTGTTGTTTGTTTGTTTGTTTTGTTTTAGCTTAACAATTGAAAATTTTAAATTAAAAATCCATTTCCTCTTGATTTTGTTTCTTTGCAAATTGCTTTGTATTTGATATCCTTGACAGACTCTATTACTTTATGTATCTCATTTGACACTTCCATTAGTTCCACTTCTTATGGGATGGCTCTTCTTTGTTTCCTCCTGTGTGTGTGTGTGTGTGTGTGTGTGTGTGTGTGTGTGTTTTCCCTCAATGGTTTCTTTGCTTGCTTGTGCTTTCAAAGACAGTGACATCAGAGGCGATAATCATCCTTGCTAGCTTACATCAGCCACCACAGGAACTGGAAACAACTCAGCCCACCAGAGCAGTTATTCATGGTCCTCCAAGTTCCTCAAGGTCAAACCAAACCTACTCTCTATTGCTTGAGAGTTAGCTTGACCTCTGATGCATAACATCCATTCACTCTATTTCTGTCAAGAAACCAGAGATGTTTGTTTGTTTTTATAGATAGAAAATCTCTTTCCCTCTTTCCCACTTTTCAGTCCAAGTAATTTGGAAGAAAATGACCCCACATAAATTTCAGGTGGTATTTGATTGAAACAATAGTAGTCAGCACATTCTATTTTGGATAGCTCTGTTATTTATTTATTTATTTATTTATTTTTAGGAGGGGGAAGGGCAAAGGGAGAGAAAGAGAGAGAATCTTTTTTTTTTTTTTTTTTTAAGATTTATTCATTTGGGGCACCTGGGTAGCTCAGTGAGTTAAGCCTCTGCCTTCAGCTCAGGTCATGGTCTCAGGGTCTTGGGATCGAGCCCCATATCGGGCTCTCTGTTGAGCAGGGAGCCTGTTAACCCTTCTTTCTCTGCCTGCCTCTCTGTCTGTTTGTGATCTCTGTCTGTCGAATAAATAAATAAAATCTTTAAAAAAAAAGATTTATTTATTTGACAGAGAGCGATCACAAGCAGGCAGAAAGACAGGCAGAGAGAGAGGGAGAAGCAGACTCCCCACTGAGCAAGAAGCCCAATGAAGGGCTCAATCCCAGGACCCTGAGATCATGACCTGAGCCAAAGATGGAGCCTTAACCCACTGAGTCATCCAGACACCCTGTGATAGAGAATCTTAAGCAGGCTCTACGGAATGCAGAGAGCCCCACAATGGCCTGGATCCCACAACCCTGAGATCATAACTTGAGTAGGCTGCTGAAGGAACTGTGTCACACAGGCCCCCAGGATAGCTCAATTGATTGGCTCAAAGAATTGTCACAGAGTAGAGAACAGTCTGTTTAGACACAAGAAATGAGAAACTTATTTTGCCACTGAGTTTTTATTTGAAAGGAGATATCTAGAATGGCTGGAAGTCCTCTTCACATCATGCATAGCCCCACAAATCAACACAGAGGAGAAGAGATGAAAAATGGGCACAATTTGTGTGCCTGAAAGAGGTTGTCTGAAGCCTGTGTTACATCTGACGTTTTTTATTATGTGGGACAATAAATGCCTCTTTGTTGAGAAAGGTCCTCATTAGCATGTGACCACTGGTTGACCTGTGAGCCAATCCAGACAACACATTCAGAAGCTCCTCTTGACCCCTCCCATGCCCTGGGAATATATATTCTGCCCACCATTTCCACAGTAAGAGCTGTTTTCAAAGGACTCAGTCTTGAGAGAATAAAATATTGTTGAGACCATCTGAATAGTATGTGCACCAAACCTGGTTAAGGCCTCTGGATAAACTTTTAAGATTCTGATGGGCAGGGGCACCTGGGTGGCTCAGTGGGTTAAATCCTTTGCCTTAGGCTCAGGTCATGATCTCAGGGTCCTGGGATTGGGCCCCTCATTGGGCTCTCTGCTCAGCGGGGAGCACACTTCTCTTCCTCTCTCTCTGCCTGCCTCTGCCTACTTGTGATCTCTATCAAATAAATTTAAAAAATATTAAAAAAAAAGATTCTGATGGGCGAGTGTGGAGATCTACTCATCTTGTGGCTGCCAAAGACAGACTTCAAAAGTCAGTTCCCTTGTTCATTAAAACTGTCACCTACTAATAGAATAGTCTGTCCCTTCTTTGGTCTTTGCTTGATGTACATGTACAGGGATCAGGTGGTAAACCAACATTCTTTTGTTAAAGAATTTTAAAGCTAATTCTTGAAATATCATAAACAATGGATTTTCACAAAAAAATTAATTTTCAGAATCAGAACAAATTTGTGTAACTTAAGTCTAGATCAAGAAATACATTTATTTCTCCAAAAGGTTTTCTTAGGCTCCTTACTAAGTTTATCAGTAACATCCAAGAGTAACCACTATAGTCTAACAATGTAGATTAGTAATTATTTATATAAATGGAATGTATATGAATTTTTGGTCTGAATTCTTTGGCTCAGTATTTTGTTTGTGAGCTGCATTATATTGTCATGTATGGTTGTAGTTTGTTTTTTCTTGTTGATATTCTGTATTCCATTGTATGAATACACCACAGTTTATTCTACTTTTCTGCTGATAAGCATTTGGGTAGCTTCTGTTGTAGGCTATTATTTATAGTAATGCTCTGAACATATTGTAACTTGTTTTTCAGTGAACATATGTATGCACTTCTGTTGGGAGCATACCTAAGCATGTAATTACGAGGTCAAAAGATAAGTACATATTCAGCTTTAGTAGATGCTGACAATTTTCTCTAATGGTTGTAACAATCTGTACTTTTAGGAGCAATACATGAGAGTTCTGTTTCTTCCACAGTTTTGCTAACCCTGGTATTTTCATCAAAAACTTTTAAAAAGTTGAGTTTTCTGTCATTTGCAATAATTTTTTTATTATCATAAAAAGCTTTCCTGTTTTATGAGTTTTCCTCCTCTGGCTACTGTTTTATGTTACAGAGGGAGGAATTACTCATTCATGTCAAATTCAAGTCTCCATCTTTCTGAACAAATTCTAGCATTTTATTCCTTTCAATATAAAAACCTGTATTCTGTATTATATACCTTCCTGCCTTTTTCAGGTAACAATAACTATACAGAGTCAATGTTCCCATTTTTGCTTTAGTTTTTTGTAGTCATGTTGTCAACTGATGAAGGAAGATTTCATTAGTCAAACATTGACTCTGTCCTACCTTTGACTGAGGATAAATTTAAACTGTGTATTCATTCCTTTTAAAATAATAAATAAATAGAAAAGAAAATAATTGTGTCATAATTGTCTCTTCTAGAAAACTCTGATGCTAAATATATGTATTTTCAGACTGTGGATGTTAAAAAGAAAATTAAAGACATTATTCTAGTGCACTTTTTATTCTTTGAATTCAAATGACATTATAGGTGCTACAATATTATAACTTGTATAGTCTCATTATTGTTGAATATGTGAATTCACAACAGATTTAAAAATTTTTAAATCTGTTGCCTATAATCGAAGTTAATAGAATTTTCAGTTACTCTGTCCCATTTTGGTACTCAATCATTTGGGGACTCAAATAAATGTTTTTAAAGGATTTCTGAGTAAATGATGAATATGAAGTTGGTAAGGGAAACCTCAGGCTAAGAGTTTTTAGCCTTCATCAACTCTGCTCCAGGCCAGAATAGAGGTTGAAGCCATGGTCAGAAGGAATACCTCCTTGATTGTGGTTGTTGGCTAAGTGTATACTTGAGACCAGCAGATAGAAGTAATTGTTCCTGTAAAGATTTAGATTTCAAGGAATTCAGAGCATGACCACGTTTGTTCCAGGCCTATCACTTCCTGTTCTTGTTTCCAGTTATGATAATAAATTACACATCTTTTATTGTGTTCTAAAATTTACTGATTTAATCTATAGTGTTGATGCCTTCCCAGAGAGATTCTAATAGAATAATCAAATCAATTTTATCAGATATTGTGGCTCCAAGATTTTGAAGTAAAACTCTTATAAGAAAAAAAATAAATAAATTCTGGGATGCCTGAGTAGTTCAGTTCGTTAAGCATCTGCCTTCAGCTTAGGTCATGATCCTGGAGTCCTGAAATCCAGTCCCACATTGGGGTCTCTGTTTGGCAGAGGATCTGCTTCTCCCTCTGCCTGTGCTCCCCCTGCTTGTGCTTTCTCTGTCTCTGTCTCTGTCTCTCTTTCTGAGAGAAAAATAAATAAATAAAATATTTTAAAAAAAGAAATAAGAATTGTGAAAGGGATTCTGAAACAGTTAATCAAATTAAGGGTGGAAAGATGATAACAAATTTCTAAGCAATAGTGATTATAGCTTAGGCAGCTAAGCTTACACCTTCTTCATGACAAATTATGGAACTTTCAGATATAGTATTAT
The DNA here is from genome assembly GCF_922984935.1 of Meles meles. NCBI lineage: Eukaryota > Metazoa > Chordata > Mammalia > Carnivora > Mustelidae > Meles > Meles meles. The sequence continues at coordinate 119,109,540 of NC_060069.1, forward strand.
ATATTCATATTTTTATTGATAATATTTAATTTATAATTTTAAAATTATGAGATTTTTATTATAATACATAAAACATTGCATTTTCAGTAGAGATTATAACTATTTTTTATTTTTACTTTTTAATTTATAGATGTTAATAAGTGATTGAAACTATCCTATTCTCCTTTCTTTCTTGTGGTGTAAGGGAGACTTAATTTCTTAGGTACCTTGCTATTAGGTAGGATCATGTGCTTAATTATGAAATATATAATGAAAATGGAAGTGACTTTTCCTCAATTTTCTTTTTCCTCACTGTAACTAGTGTGTTGGACTTTCATTGATATTCTCAAGCTATGAGATCAAAACAAACTAATTTGCTGAGACAAATTATAAAATTGTAATTATATAATTATAGAAGACAATTGACCTAAAGAGTTGTGTGGCCAGTAAAAACTTGTTGAAAATTCAAGAACATAACTTTTGTTTGCTTTAGCCTGTGATATTTTGAAATCGTTTCAATATACTTTGGCCCTCCTTTTACTAATATGTAAATCAATGGAATATACAAAATCACTAATAACTTTCCAGAAATTCACTTTTTCCTTATTCTGAGAATTTTATGTGTGTAACCCAGTGAAGTCATTTATTGTTAACATATTTCTGTATGGGTGATATAGTAGTCAAGCTAAGAAAATTTTATTAAATTCCTTTGGTGGTTCACTGAATTTTTATAGTTGAAAGTTTTGAATATTTGGATCAATATTTTAACATTTTCTCTTATTTAAAAGGAATATCTTATGCTCATGTTGTGTAGAAATGCAATCAAAAGATTATCAATGTATATGGCATAACACTTTTCTAATTAATTAAAAGCAATGATAGCATAAGACCTATCATTTATTGGATAGGCTATATGCCAGATCCTATTAGTGCTTTACATATACTAGCTTATTTAACCCTACCCTGTGATAGAGATACTATTACCTCTATGATGTACATGGGAAAACTTAAGCCTACATATATTCATATACCAACTGTTATGTAATGAAAGTTTTTGTCCCCCCAAAATTCATTATCTTGAAATCTAATTCCTAACATAAAGGTATTAGAGGTATTAGAGGTAGAGGCTTTGGAAGGTAATCATATCATGAGGGCAGAGCTCTCATGAATATGATCAGTGCCTTTGTAATAATAAGCCAGAGAACTAGCTTGCTTTCTTTCTACCATGTGAGGATACAACTAGAAGTCAGCAGTCTGCAATAGAGAAGAAGATCTTCACCAGAACCTAACTATATTAGTACTCTGTTCTCTCCTTCCAGCTTCTACAACTATGAGAAATAATTTTTTTCTTCTTTGCAAGCCATTCAGTCTATATGTTTTGTTATAGCACCTCAACTGAGATACTTATCCAAGATCAACAATTAAACAGCAAAAGCAGAATTCACATACAGAAAAGATACCAGACACTGAGATTTATAGGTTATGCTGAGTTTCTAAAAATGACTACAAAAAGTTTACTTAATTATTTAAGAAATAAATGAGTTACTTCTTAAAAAACATCATTCAATATGCTTTAGGTGGTAAGATACAGAAAACAAACCTCAGATTTATTGGTTTAGAAAACTTAAAAGTCCAGTTCAACTTCTGACTTCAGATAAGACTAGATCCAGACTTAAGACATGTGACTAAGGTTCAGTCCCTCCTTCTCAGTTTCTTGGCTCTGTTTTCTCTGGGTTCATTCCATTTTCATGCAGGTTTGTCCTGGTTCACAAAGGAATACTTCAGATCATATCCTCTTTCCCATGTAGTGAGAGTCTATTCCAGTGATTTCCTAAAAAGAAGAAAATTTTCTCCACCAGTAAAGATTTTCTTAGTTGCATTAGTAGCATAATTTGCTGACAGGCTAAAGCCACTCAAGATCCTTATTCCCTCCACTTTCTGGAGCCGAGGGTCAGGACAATCTTTCAAACCTAGTGGCAGAGTATGAAAAAGTGAGCTTGTTCATAGAAAATTCGAATGTCAGTGGTGGTAGAGGAGAGAAACATATGTCAAGGAATAACCAACAACTGTCTACAGCAGCAATTTTACTTGTTTTCAAAAATTGTATCCTATTTTCAACACTTAACAAAAGTTAAATTAATGGATAATCACTTTTTAAAATGTTCTTTTAGACTCCTGGCTAGAGTTTCTATTTCAATTTTATATCCATTGTTTATTCAAAATGTCTTTTAAAACATTCAAAATAAATTAATATTTAACAACATAAACAACATAATATTTAACAACAGCATAAAGTACCAAAAAACCCTCAATACTTCAAAATAAACACCCATGTGGACATTTCTAGAATATTTGTCATGTTGGCATTCAAATGCATGGATGGTTTCTATGTAACTTTCTTAAGACGCTTGATTTTCCAAATTATTCATACATAGAAGATAAGCCAGCATTATTATACTAAAAATATACCTAGAAAAGTCTAACAAAAATTAAGATAGAGGTATCAAAATGACTAGGTATGTTCTCTCTCTTCCTAATGGAACAAAAGTTATGAAGATAGTCATAATACAATTAATAGTGTTTAGTATTATTCTTCTTTAAACATAGTGATAGGAGGGGTAGGAGAAGAGGGGAAAATCCTGCACTAACTGAATGCCTATTGTTTTCCAAATCCTGTGATATGTAATGTGATATGCAAATGGATATATATCTTATTATAATAGCACACTAGTTCTATGGAAGTTCGTATGATTATTCCTGTTATAGAGTTGGAAAATTGTATCTCAATGAGTTATACAATCTGCTAAAATGAACAAACTAAAGAGTTATAGATAAACACTTAGAAACAAGTCTATAGAAAACTGAAGTTCTTTTACATTTCATCCAGTCACTTAATCACTCATCCATCTATTTAGTTATTTTTTTGGATGGTTAGTTATTTGGTCAGAATCTAAAACAAGTTAGGAAAAATGACTGCTGTACTCTCATGCTGTTGTAATATATGTTGGTTGAAAATTAATTTTCATGGGAATAGTACTTCTTATAAACAACAACTACATATGCTGTGTTCAAGATTTATAGACACATTTGTTTGGCAAATATTAAAATAAGAACATAACTAGACTCTTGGGAGAAAATATGAAATCATATATGCTAATTTAATGGCTCAGTTTCTGAAGTGATTACTATTCTGTAACAGTCAGCCATTATAACAATATTGCTGCATGACAAGTCATTCCCAAACTCAGGAGATTTGAATAGCAAACACTTAATTTTATACACATTGATCTGTGAGTTGCTTACAACTCATCCGATCTAGTTTTGGACTATCTCAGCTCCAAGCTGTGAGCTGGATTCAAGTCTGTTCCATGTATATCTAATTCCACTGGGACCCAGGATATATATAAGAGAGGTGAATGGAAGCTTTTAATGCTCCTTAAGGCATGGGATCATAAATCTTTGCTCATTAAGGAAAATCTGTTCATTGATTGAAATTAAGCAAAGGCTTCACATGAAATGTGAATGTTGAATGATGATGATTCATCACATGAATGATGATGCTTGTGTTCCTTATATGTACCTCAGATTGTTTGCATTGTTTCTAGTGTGATAACTAGGTTAAAGCTTTGTAAAGTCTAAAGAGTGGAGTGTATCACTGCTGCTGAAAGAAAATGATCATTCAGTGAAAGGGCTGCCATATCTGGCTAGTATACTGGCAATAATTAACATAATGTATTTGGGAATATGCCTTATAGATACTGGACCAGAGAGGAAAGAATATATAGCTGGATAAGAAACAAAGTTTTAAAAATTCTCTGATAACTCTGGCAAGGGAACATGTTGTCTATTTACATGCTGTTAGCTCTTGAAGTTGAACAATTGGAAGCTTAGGTTGGAAAAAAAAAAAGACTTATGGTTAAAGAGGTGGATTTCAGAACTGCCTTGGTAGTGTTCTGAGGAAGGGCTCAAAATGTTCAGAAAATTAAACTTGATAGAATTGATTTATTACATAACACCAAAGACTATACCATTTGATTATATCCCTAGGAAGGCACAGAGAATATGGTCCTGTCTAAAATGATAAAGAATGTGTGAATGGAGGGTAACACTTGCATTGCTGAGGAAATCAGTGGTGTATTTTTTCTGCAGGCCAGGGTTGAGGATAAGAAGTGCTGTTATGAAATGGGGTTCTCCATTGTCACTGTGGGCTATGAGTTTATAGAATAGCAGAGAACACATGTCAGCATTTAATTTAGTGGCAAGGTGAACATAATTGCATGATGGTTAGAAGGTCAGAAGCCTTGACATTAGCTAAGAGTTCCTAAGGACAGGATAGATGAGCAGTCATGAAGAATGTTGCTTAACTTAAGTAACCCAAGCAACCAAGACAAAGAGAAGGTTGATGTTAGATATCAAAATAGAATATCACAATCTTTCAGTTTCCATAACTGAGTCAGTTCTTAGACATGAAGCCTGTTGATTAAAAGAGAAGCCATCACCATTGATGTAGGAGCCTGAAATGACTTAAATTTAAGCATATTCAGTAGTTATTCATCCAATACTTTGCCAAATGGACCTAAATATATTTAAAGGAAATATATTTATAGGAAAATATATATTTAAAGGAAAAACCAGAAATACATAAGGAAGACAGTGTACCAATATCTTTTTAAGGTCTTTGTATACTGGGTATTAGTTGACATTGATAACAAAGAACACAAAATACCATCATAGCCTCTTGTTAAAGTGAGGTCTTAAAAAGTCTAGGTGATTAATGCCAACGTAGCCCCAGTTCATATCATACTGGGCCTTACAAGACACAGATCCGTACTGTGGTCACTTGCTGGGTTCCAGAGTACAAAATCAGGCTGGATATAATTATTTGCTGGCAGGCTACTTGTATTGGTTCTGTGTCTTGTAAGAAAAGTATAGAGCTATTATAAAAGGAAAATCTGAGAAAAAGCATGTGACTCTGTTGCTACTGGACAAGATAGTAAATAAGAAACCATATTGGAACCTAGGTAGAAGCAGAAAAGTATATGACATGCTCAAAATTTAAGGGATGTAGATGCTACTTTCCATTATTTAAAGAAGGTATCCCTCATAAAATTTTAATTCACTATTATGACTCTTGAGAAAACCACAGGGACCATGGTCACTGTTGATGGACTACCGTAAGTTGAACCAAGGTTAGTGTAATCAGTCTCTGTGAGGAGACTTAGCTTCTGGAACTTGATTTGTCCTGTTGATCTGGAAAATGTATTATTTTTGATCCTGGTCAAGAAGTAGGACCTAATGCAGTGTATATCTATGTCAAACACATAGCTTTAAGACTATTGCTAATCTCTTGTTCTTTGGTATAGTAGGCACAATATACATAGAAAAGATCTTGGATATCTTGACATTCTAGAAAATAACATGCAGGTCTACCATTTTATTAATAGTATTTTAATTGGACCTATATAGAGGGCAATTGTAGGTTTGGACAGTTTTTATACTATAAGTATCTAACGACACTTATTTCATATATACTAGCTCTATAACAAGTACATCTACATGATTACTCTCAAACAGCCTTGCTTTCCTAATGAGCCACTATAAAGTCATGAAAAAGTAAAATAGTCAAGGGACCCCTGGGGTGGCACAGTCGGTTAAGTGTCCAACTCTGGGTTTCAGTTCAGGTTAAGATCTCAGGGTCATGAGATCAAGTCTTGCATCACACTCCATGCTCAGGGTGGATTTCTGCTTAAGTTTCTCCCTCTTCCTCTGCCCTTCCCCAATATCTCTCTCCCTCTCAAATAAATAAGTGAATTTAAAAAAAAGTAAAATAGTCAATAATATATAGTAAAAAAGGTGAAGGGGATTACAGATACAAACTTCCAGTTATAAAGTAAATAAGTCACAGAGATGAAGAGTACAGCACAGGGAATATAGTCAATACCTTTAGCATGGTGAGCATTGAGTAATGTTTAGAAAAAGTTAACTGTGGTCATGTTTTATAGAGAGGTCTCTGTTCTGGGATAAGTCAATTCCTATATATATATGTTTAAAACAAATCTGTGCTCTCCTCTCTTCTTACTTAATGACCCACAGATATTTTATTCTATGAGTTAGATTGTCAAGCAATATACATTCTCTAAAAATTTTAACTATGTCCTACTTTCTTCTGCATAATATTACTCACATAGATAATGTGGAATCTTGTTTTAACAAAGTAGAATTTTGGACATCATTTCTAGTAAAGCACCCTTCAAAATAATTATTTATGTTGATCTGAATTCACATTTAACCTGTGAAAACACATGCATTATTATTGTACTTAAGCCACGTGTTATAAATGAATAGTAAATAATGGTATTTGGGGTTGGTTGTAAAATGTATTTTTTGCCCAAATCATGTTTGTGTAAGTTATATTACATTCATAAAAATCAAAATTAACTTTTGAATAAAAATATACTGAATAATACATTGGAAAATGCTATAATTTTAAACATGCTGTACTCTGGTATAACTATCACTTCAGAATTGAGAATAGAAATTTAGTTATACTTCTAAGATTGAAGAGGCAGAACCTTGGGGAACTCTCTCGGGATTTCAGCAAATATTGACCATTAGCAAATTCTCCCAACTTGAAAATTTCATTATGACTATTCAAGACATTTTTATAAAGCTATATAGTTATTAGAGCAGCACTGTGAATAAAAATGTCCCAGGGAATAAAAGTCACTCACTGATATAATTCCTTCTATGTGCCTGTATCAGTCAAATTCCTGGTTGAGAACAATGGAAACCAATTCTGTTTGAACTCAGCAAAAAATGAATTTATTCAAGGGATATCAAATAGCTCAGAAATCACTGGAAAAGTAAGAGATTGAGCTCAGAAAACAACCAGAATCTCAGAACCTAGTTTGCACAAACAGCCAAGGAATAGTGTCTTGGTTGCTTGGCTGGGTGGGCAGTCAATGCTGCCAAACTCTCTTGCCTTAGTCACCATATTGAGTCATTCTTTGACTATCATCTTTGTATTATGTATTATTTCTTCAATACATAAATTCCTGGAGTTTTATCTGAGGATCTAGTCATGTCCTAGCTACCATAAAGTGGAAAGAAAGAGTATATGGACAAATAAATTATAGAGCTCTTGGATTTTTTTCAAAACATCAGCTGAGATTGAGTGCAAGTGACAGAGGCCCCTTGATTACAGGTGTTTAAGAAAAGAGGGTTTTGCCACCCAAATAATTCAGAGTTGACATTATGTTCTGAATGACACCACACTATGCGGGTCTAGAATTGTCTTCTTGATAAATACCATTTGTGTTGATGTCACTCAGCAGCTGTTTATCTTCATAAGGCCTGACATTGTGAATGGATCACTTATCTGGATATTGAAGCAAGATAAATTAATAGTTTATTATATTAAAATATAGACCAATATAATTTTATCAGTGAGCATACGGGATTGACATCATTTACTATTTTATTTTTCTATTTTTGTAAACCCTATTGATTTTTGTCTTAGTAACTAATACTACTACTGGCTGCCAGCTGTTCTCAGATGGCACAGAACTTCGAAAACAATGGATACATTTTCTAAGTTTTCCAGGGGCTCATATTAATCTTATAAGTCAATATAAATCATAAGCAGATATTAATATAATTTTAATAAAATAGTATTGTAGTAATGATTTACATCTAGATTTATAGTAATGAAATTCTTCATAAGGAGAGTGACATAAATAAAAGTTACTGTGATACTTAAACTTGATCTATATAGAGATATAGTCCATATATTCCATATCTAATTAACACAACTCTCTGATACAATGCGCCTAGATCAAACATGCACAACAATAGTTCCATCAGCACAGATGATGCAAAGCTGCTTGTTGGGCCCAAGACTATTACATATGGTTATATTGTTTATTAATAACACAAAGGCATCTAGTTGAGAGAACTAGAGAAGGCTTAGTTGTAGCTCATTGCTTGCAAAGCCATGTCCCTCTGGGGAACATTCATTTTCTCCAAGGTGGGAGGTGTTGAAATTATTCCAGGGTGCTCTATGTACCAGTGGTGGACTGAAAACTTGGGCTCTTTCCCAGGGTGTAAATTAATTTCCCATGTGTTGTGGCTGGACAAATCACTGTGTCACCTTGCATGGTGTTGATGTTTGACAGAAAATCCACTGTAAAAATTTTGTTCTAATTCACTCCTTTGACATTAGCAAAAGAGTTCTTCTGATACTTTCCAAATGAGACATTGATAGAATGATATTGATTTATGTAACTGAAAACATTTGTGTGATCCTAGGAGAAGTATTTTTATTTGACTTATCACCTCTGTTCCAGGACATGAGGAGGACTAATTTTTTTTTTCCCTTTCATGATTTCCTAAAAGGAAAGTAACAATTTTGGAAGTGTCAAAAGAAAGAACTGTGATTTTTTTAGTGGAAAGGACCTTGTTTCACCAGGAATAACTTTATATATCACTGAATATATAGTCTCAATTTTTGTTGGCCTTTGCAGACTGGAAGTATAGTATATTCCTTCTTTCAGCATTGCTGCACAGTCTTCTGAGATCTGTTATCTGGCTGCTACAGTGGAATCAAGAAATGAATGATCCTCTAATTGGTAAGTTGAAACCCAAATCCATAGTCTCAGGTTTGGTGACTCCAATATTTTCTTTGAAAATAGAAAACCTGCCATCCAAAAGACTTTCAAAATGAGTTATATTTCCTCCTCCAAATATTTGCAAGCAAGGAGAGAAGGAGTGGTGAAATCATCTGTCCCTCAACTTTCGTGAAGAGGGAAAATATTGATACTGCACACAATTCTGGGAGATACATCAAGATTATGAGGAAAAAGTACTTAAAAGGTAATTATTCCCTGATTTTTATCTCCTGCTGAGACAGCTGACAAGGTATATTTTGTTGTTTTTGTCACCTGTGAACCATTTTTTTCCTTAATAAGATAAAGAATAGGATGATAGTGCCATGCAATGATGCTGCCTGTGTTGGCGGGGAGGGGTAGTTTTAAGCATTTAGAATATGACTTGTACATCACTCCAACAACAAAAAAAAACTTGTTCTAATAAAAACTTTTTTCTCTTGTGTTGGACTATTGATCATGCTAATAAATGTCTTTTAATTTTAACAGTTACAAGAGGTAAAGAAGTAAATTTGCAATTTCAAATGCCTAACTCAGAGTGAAGTATACATGGGAGGCATTTACAAATAAATGCAAATACATGCATTTGAGTGAACAGCCTTCTAAAAGAGAAGATTGTGGGATAAATATCTCTAGTTGAAAATGAATATCTTAACTCATACTTTTGTCACAGATTTTCAAAATTCTAATGCACTGACTAGGAGAATTCAAAGATTTTGACCTCTTAGAACTTACAATCTAAAATAGACTAAGTAGAAACAATGTAAAAATAAACTATAGAAAAATATTAACTAATTAAAAATTAACCATAGAAAAATATTAACATATTAGCAGAAATATGTTTTCTATTTATATCATATATATACATGTGGTTTTTCACATTGGCTCTTTTTACTGTGTAATATTAGCATACTTAAAGGAAGGTATAATCCCTTGATGTATGCCTACTTATTTCTTTTTAAAAGAATCTAGAAAAATAATTTTCCTCTGTAATTTTTCCTTTATATTTTTTGCCATGCAAGACTGTTTTATGTTTGATTTTCTTTATTTTGAAATTTTTGATAATGAAAGTTATTATTTTTTTTCAATTCTTGGTCTTTATTTAAAAGAAAGCAAGAAGGGTCCTGCTCCTCAAACATCCCCTGAAATAGACATATTTGAAGGTCAGGCTATAAGAGGTCCAGTCAATAGGTAGAAGCTGGAAAAGGGTGGCCCCGGGTAGATTTGAAAAACTTTCAAGGGTGAAAGGAGGCAGAGCACTTTACAAATGACTACTGTACCCAAACCCGTTAATGGGGCCCCAGGGCTACAGAGATCTAGCTGGCAAGGTGAACCTGTGAATGACAAATCCCTGGCCTCTTAAAGAAACATAACATTTTGGGGTTTCTCTATTTCTTGGGAAAACAAAGTGTAGTGATTATAGGTTCAGGAAAAGGAGCTGCCACATGGAGATGTAAATAGGGATTTGGATGCTCTTCCTTGCATGGGGTTGTTGTGAAGAGAAAGGAAGTAGGAGAGCAGGGAGAGTTGTCCAGATCCAGGCTCACTGCTGTGGGTAGGAGCAGCTGTGAGAGTTGTGGCAGAAGGTCCTCAGAAAGAGGTAATATTACCCATCAGGCCAGGGGGATATCAAGCCTTCAACATAATTGGGGTGGGGCCTGGGGGAAGAATGGGTAGGCTCAATTTATTTTTGGTTTCTGCTTCATTAGAACACATCCAGATAACATTCAGGAACATCCCAGTGGGGTCCAGCTGTTCTCAGATGGCACAGAACTTCAAAAACAATGGATACATTTTCTAAGTTCTTCCAGGCAGAGTTCCAGGCCTTGTCCCAATGGGGCCTACTGCTCTCCAACTTCATGATGGTCACCTAGGCCAGCCTGTAATCCAGCTGTGGCACTTCCTTGCCAATGGGCCTGTAAATAATAATTTTCCTGTAGCAGTTGTTCTTCTGGAAGCAGGAACGCAGAAAGATGTCATCAGGGAGATGAAGCATCTCCATGGGGTAGTGGGCCACCATCCTGGGGTGGGTCTCCAGCATGACCTTCAGTTCTAGTAGTACCTCCTTGGTCTTCTCTCTGGAGATGGCCCTGTCCTGGATGGGCTGCTTGAAGCAGCATGATAGGTGAAGGTTTTGTGGCTGAGGTTGCTACTCTCCTTCCAATTAACAGGAGCTAGAAGAAGAAGCAATTGATCCAGCCATCAAAGGCCTGGCAGGAAGGAACTGATCCAGAGCAAGAACTCCAGTAAATAGAATATGATAGTGTAGTCCCCAAACCAGTTGGCTGAAGAGAAGGGGGTCTTTTTAGTGTGGTCCCAGTAGATGACACTGATGTTTTCCCTGTGCAGGAACCAGAGGAAACAGAAGTATTCAGATTTCTTCAGGTGACTGTCCAGGTTGCCAAGAACATCTTTCAGGACTGAAGAAAGGGACATCACTTGCTAGTCAAACTGGGGCACGCACAACAGGGTGATGATGAGACTGACCAAGATGCACCTGCACGACCTGGAACACTTCTGCATTGCTAAACTCGGAGCACTCAAGAATGGTCCCATGGACCGTCAGCAGGGTCAGTGCCTTTATGTGGCTGGATGCCATGTTTGATCCCTGTGTTATGTGTTCTGAAACCAATGATGCCCATTCTATGCAATCACATTTAAAACAGCTCTCAGGTGGATGAGGTCAGGCTGTGCTTGCACAGCTGTGCATGTAGGTCAGCCAGGAGAATCCCCATCTCCACATTTCTTTAAGCAAAGATTGCATTTCTCTTTTCAAAAGTAAATGGTCAAAAGTAAATGGTTAACTCATAAAGAGCTGCTAATAGAAGATTCAGGACATGTCTCTTGACATAACCTGAGATTCTTCACATTCCTCATTTTCTCTGACAAATTGATCCTTACTCTTTATTAGTCTTTTCTTTCTACCTCTCAGGTAATATATTATGTCCAATCTTGAAAACAAATGCCACAAATACGAACTATTACCAAGCATATTACTCTTGTATGCAACTCCAAGGAGTGCAAGGTAATGTATTTAAATGCAGGGTCCTTGATTTTCATGCATCGGCTTTCTTACCTCTTCACATAATTATCAAACACACTTGCAAAAATGAAATTGGTTTAAATGAAAATCAAGGCAATAAGAATGGAGAAAGAAGCAGCAGGATATTGTGGCTTCAGAATTGAAATGGGGTGGAAGGTTTCTGCTCTGTCTCTGTGCTCTGTGAAAATAATTCACTCATCTTAATTGATGAGTGAAATATAAAATAAATAAAATACAATAAATAAAATAAAATAAATAAAAATAATTATTATTTTTGTAGTGTCATTATGCTGTCTCCTCTCCCTTTTATGCAGACTTGAGCCATTGTCATTGCAACTAGCATTGCATTTGATAGGGAAAATAAGGAGGGAGAATCACAAATATTTAGAAACTAATTGAATAAACTGAAAATGGGGACCAGAGAATCCTTTACTTGATCTTCTGTATCCCTTATCCCTGGAATTAAAATTTAGTCATTTAAGATTCTTATTGGAATATGATGAAAAAAAAAAAAGAAATACTACTCATAATCACATTTAATCAATTCCAAAAATTCACTCTGCTCCATTTGTTTCCCATAGAAAATAATGAAATGTTACTTTAAGAAGACCACATATTTTCAGAAGGAATTTTAAAAATTTTAGAAAATTCAGATTCAGTGCCTGAATGTTAAAATTCTGATTTCTACCTTCCAAAGGATGATGAAAAAAAACCAATGAAAGTAACCATGGATGCCACCAGGTTGGACTAATCTATCTATATACACACACATACACACACACACACACACACACACACACATATATGTATGTGTGTGTATATATATATGTATATATATATATACACAGATTGCATATTTATATGCAAATTATATCCTCTTAATCATTGGTGTGGTCATAACTTAGAGAAGTTTATAGCTAAAAGGATTCTTTGTAGGTATGTGAATACATAAAAGAGCTTGTAAGTGTTCATAAGACAGATTTGGAAAAAAGAAATATTTTGAGTTCATTGCTTACCGCTGTAAGGGATAAAACCACCTCAAAAGAACTTTGCAAATGTCCCAAGAGGGTAGGCAAGATTCTATTTTACTAAGTATTTGAAGTTTGATTTAAGGTAGTGTTTCAGTGTGAAGAGTGAGGGGGATTGATTAGGACTGGGTAAGAATCAGGATGTATCAGACTAGAATTGGTAGTAACAACAAAGCAACGCTTTTTGGGCTAAGGATTCCAAGAAGCTTATGATAAAAATTATTGGTGGTATATATTGAAGCACTTATGGGTCTTTCATGAAGTTCCTCTAATAAAGAATAAATATATTTGCCTGGATAAGAGTCTTATAGAATAGTAAAATTATGCTAGTGAATGCAATGGAATAATACAATCATTTAATATAATTTAATATAGAAAATACGCTTTGTGATAGGGTAGATACCTTCAATCCTCAGTGTCCAAGCTATAACTGTTCCCATAATTTCTTTACAAATGTTTCATTATTTTACTAATATGCCTGAATCATTCTTTTTAAAATTTCTATTTATTTACTCATTTAATTATTTGAAGTATAGGTGACATATTATTATACATCAGTGTCAGGAACACCTAAATCATTCTTATGTGGCCTGAATTTTATATAATGCTGCTTGTTCTCTTACTAGAAAAGAAAACAAAATTCTAGAAAACAATTAAGTACATGGATTTGAAAGCTGTCTTTACTGGTGATATTTAGATTTCATTATTATCAGGGTAAATTGATTTCTGAGTAGAGCTATACAACATACCAGTTAGAATTATCCCCCTGGTTCCAACTTTATAAATGTAGAGTGATGAGCTCCACCTAGGGAGAATGTAATATGTTTGAAAATACAAGACCTGTATTAGCCTTGGGAGAAAATTAACTCAAGCCATTACAAAGATGTAGAAAAATTATAGTAAAGCTGGAGTTCAGAAGCAATTTAGAGTGTATTGGTCTCAGTGTCAGAATTGAAGGAAAAAAATCAGTTGACAATCACAATGATCATAGGTCAGACCAGACAGGCAATCAAGATAAGAAAATCTTGAGAAAGGTGAAGACAATAAACTTGTTGTTTGGGCAAGCCATGTGAACTGCAGAGATTGGGGAAGGGGAATTAGAAATTCCTTCTAAGACAATCTCTTTGTGGTCTTTATACACCATTATGAAGACCTTGATCCTAACATCAAGTGAAGTTCTAGTCTTGATATCTCCATTATGCTTCAAGCAAATAACGAGCCAGTTTTATCTCCTTGGACTTTATTTAGTATTTTCTAAATTTCAGTCTTTTTTCTTTTTCTTTCTTTTTTTTAAGATTTTTATTTATTTATTTGACAGACAGAGATCACAAGTAGGCAGAGAGGCAGGCAGAGAGAGAGGGGGAGGCAGGATCCCTGCAGAGCAGAGAGCCTGACTCGGGCTCAATCCCAGGACCGTGGGATCAGGACCAGAGCAGAAGGCAGAGACTTTAACCCACTGAGCCACCCAGGTGCCCCAATTTCAGTCTTTTTTCATGTCATCTTAAAACTTTAACCACATGTTAGTAGTTCCTGTCAGACTGTTTAGTTTTGGCTAAATCAACTTTTTAAAACATAAATATTTTTTAAAGTTTTGTATCATTATTTTTAAAACATTATCACTGACTATAATAGAAGATAACTAGACAGAATAAATTCAAGGCAAACAAGATTTTAAAATTCCAGTCAAATGTTGTTACCCAACAATTGCTTTAATAACAAAGCAGGCTTTCTCTTCCATAAAAAGGAGATTAGTGGGGCAGCGGGGTGGCTCAGTCAGCTCAGATCATGATTCCAGGGCTCTGGGATCAAACCCAGCATCAGTCTTGCACAACGGAGACTCTGCTTCTCCCTCTGTCCCTTCTGCCGTCTCCTAAAGGGCACATGGAAGAAGAATGAGGCACAAACAAGTCAGCTGCAAGAGAATAGGAGTGGAGGAGGGAGGTGGGGGGCTGGGGGAGGGCAGTAGAAAGGACTGTTGCTCCTAACAACTTCTGTCTCATATTTATTAGAGAGTGAGTAACAATCAACAAAGCTGGAGTAGATTACACATTGACCATGAGTCTTGAGATACATAAGAAGAAAGGCAAAATATGTCTGGTTACATAGTACATGACTTAGAGTGAGCAAGCTCAGACTAAAGGATTGTCTGACTAACTGCAGGTGCTCTCCAGGGAAGGGGAGATAACAGAAGAATGAAGCAGGCCGCATTCCATCCTCAGGGAACCAGGTGTTCCCAGCTGCTCACCTTCAAGGATGCATATCGTTCTCCCCCAAGAAGTACTGCCAGTACATGTTTTTCTTAAGACTATATCTAAGCATGCTTGGTAACTAGTATAAGTTCTCATAGGTTATATTTTAAGCAATACGTTGTTCTCACAGAAGGTTAAACCTTCCCCCGCTCATGTTCTCTCTCTCACAAATAAATAAAATTTTTTAGAAAAGGGGATTAGCAAGTATAAATGAAGTATAAAAGGCATAATAACAGTATACTGACATTATCTTTGATTTAATCAGAACATTGATAGATGCTTGGATAACTTTTGTCTACCTGTTTCAGTATTTAATGCATGTCAATATCATGCGCATGTCTCTCATCACAAAAAACTCTTTTGGATAGGGTAACCGTCATTACCAAGCAATAACACAGTAAAATTTTACTCTGTAAAATCTTAACCTCTCTACAAAATGGCCTCTTTGCCTTCATACTTCTATCCCACATGGCTATTAGATATGATAATTTTCCATGGGCTAAAAAATAAGTGATGTCAAATCATAGACAGTAGTTCTGATGTTACCTTTCAAATATGCACCTCTCTGAATATAGCATTGTCAGGCAGAGGGTAAGAAAAATCTGATAATAGACCCCTACTCCTGCTATTACATGAAACAAGAGTCAAGAAATACTTATCGTGCATCTATTATGTTGCAAGTATTAGAAATATAGCAAAGAATAAAACTGAAAAAATGACTACCTTCTATATGACATTGGAAAACTTATATCCACTAAGTAGATAGACTACAAGAAATATGAATCTAATGTAATATTTTATATTACAAAATATGATAAAGGTAAATATAGTCATATAAATATATACATAATAAAATACAAAAAATAAATATAAAAAATGATGCCAACCCTGATATTACACAGTATCATTACCATATACTGAAATTGTGAAGATCAATTATCTACCCCAGACAATTTTGTACTATCTACAATATTCTGAACATTATATTCTTTTAGCCCATATTTAATAATATTATGTGCTAATTGACATGATTTGCAAATAGTTTTTGTCCGTATGAAGCTGAGGGTATTTACCAACCACTACTGGAGTTACCTCTCTAGAAAGACAATAAATGTTTGAGTCTATACCTTAATATACTCAAAAGTAGATTCAGAATCTTCAGCTTTCATCTCCCCACATCTTCTAAGATTCCCTGGAATCTAAACTCGTAAAAGTTGGAACTCTTTTGGGGCGCCTGGGTGGCTCAGTGGGTTAAAGCCTCTGCCCTCGGCTCAGGTCAGGTCATGATCCCGGGATCATGATCCCAGGGTCCTGGGATGGAGCCTCGCATTGGGCTCGCTGCTCAGCAGGGAGCCTGTTTCCCTTCCTCTCTCTCTGCTTGCTTCTCTGCCTACTTGTTATCTGTCTGTTAAATAAATAAATAAAATCTTAAAAAAAAGACTTTCTAATTTATATTTGTATTTTTAATAAACAGAAAATAAAGCTCTTGCCACATTATAGGTCATCAATAATTATCTTTGAATGAAGGATTGAAAGAAGGGTAATGATCTATATTACTTGAGTGAAGTAGAAATTTCACTATGGCTAAGTAGAGTAAACTACAAACTACTGTGTAGGCCTTATTAAACTCCAAATACCCAAGAATTTTAGGAAACTGAATAATTTTCATAACCAAATGTCCACCACAGAGCCTCTGAACTCTGGAGGCATTGTCTCTGGAAATTAAATATTGCACTGCCCAAGGACAGAGTGTTCCAAAGCATTTGGTGATCAGAGCACAATTTTATTTTATATGCTGTATTTTATAACATGCTTTTAATTTGAGGGAAAAAAAAGAAAGGTGAAAAGTATGAATTGTAGGTCTTTAGAAGAGATGTGCTGTGGGAAAATACATGCTCTGGACATCTAACGCTAGCTCAGTCTTGTGATTTAATACCCAAACTCTGGTCAGATGGTTCTCTTACAAACCCTATGATTACATGGCTCAGCATTTTTACTGAAAATTCTTCATTCCACATGAATCATTTGCTTCTAAAATTTTGCCTATTCCCATCTGACTGTGACATTGAGATTTAACTCCTCACTTGATCTTAGCTTCAAAGTGATACTCTGCTGCACTTGCTGATTCTTTCTTCTTATGTCCTATTTGTTTCTCTCCCGATTCCATAACCTAATGCCTGTCTTTGCTAATCTTCAACACTTTCATGTTTTAACAGCCTGTGGGTGCCCTTCACTCACAGTGAGGCAGTGTCTTCTATAAACTTCTAGCTGAAGAGACTACAACACAAGCAGAGGATCAAGCCCCCTGGGCTTTCATAGAGATCTAATTACTTCTTGTGGCTGACCTTTATTAGTAAGTATCAATTAGTGTGGGTTTTCCTTGATTCTAATCTCCTTGATGTTTTGCTGGAGTACAGAAAGATAATTTGAGGTTAACAGTTGGCTTCAGGATGTGTTTGCTTCCTAATCCCATCCTTAGAGACATCCTTTGTAGATTTGATTACTGACATTTACAACAATCTTTGAACTCCGTTAATGTCAGATAAAGGAATTTAACATTAGCTCCTGAGTACTGAGAATATGTTTTTTAGGGTTTTCTTTTTCTATAGATCATAACTGCAAAGTTTTAGTATCTGCCTCAAGACAAAACAAGGTTTCTTGTTTTTATGAAAACAACAACAACAAAAACAACAACAAAAATGAAAGGATCCATGGTTTAGGGAAAAGGTGTCTTTTAGCTTTCCTCCATTAAAACTTGTGTTTTTTGCTAAGGACTTTCTTTCAGGCTTTGTAAATTCTTTACAAATTTTCAGAATATAATAATATTTTATATTTATATATAATTTATATAATAATATATTAGATATATATTTTTATATAATAAAATATTAATAAATTATTTTACATATAAATATGTATGCTTATTTTTTCATTTTTAGTTATTTGTTCTTTTCTTCATGGAAGGAGAATGAACTCGTAGAAGAAGTGCATATAACTGTGGTTGTATATAATGTGAACATAATATTCACACACAATTTGGCAAATCCCTTAGTATTTTATTTTATTTTATTTATTTATTGGACAGACAGAGATCACAAGTAGGCAGAGAGGCAGGCAGAGAGAGAGGAGGAAGCAGGCTCCCTGCTGAGCAGATCCCAGGATCCTGAGATCATGACCTGAGCCGAAGGCAGAGGCTTTAACCCACTGAGCCACCCAGACGCCCCTCCTTTAGTATTTTAGAACAGAGAACCCATGTGGCAAAACATAAGAACTTAGAAAGATAAGAAAGAATTCTGATTTGGAGGAACGAGTGTTACTTCTATAGGACCAAAGTGAAATATGTTATGAGGGAATTAGATATTGTGCCAAGTTCAATAATTATGGATAATGACAATAATAAGGGGCATGAGTTGGCAGACTCATCGACCAACAGATTTGTGGAGAGAAAGTAGAAGCACTGTTTGGCTGATGATTACTGAGGACTAATGAACTCAAATTTCTGGTTGAATGCTGTTTTTTTAAAAGTATTTTTTTTCTATATTGGGCTTTATCACTAATAACATCAGATATACTGGAATTTCTGTAAATGAGAAGATTATATGTGCCTATATGATCGGAGCAACAAGGGCACTGGTCTTGAAGATGTGTTTACATGATAAGCATGCTGTTTTTACTTATATTTTGTTGTTTGGGTACTGGTGTGTGTTTGGGGGTGCTTTTGAGGCTTATGGCAAAGTCAATTCCTTTCTAAGATAGCCTTTTGTTGTTAACTCAGCTGAGCCACCTGACCTGTCAATGAGGGAAGCATTCACTGCCAGCTAAATTTAACCACCAGCCTAAATCAGGATCCTAGCTTTCCAGTTTTGAGATGAACAAATTTCATTCACCACACTTGAGTTAACTAACTCCAGCCCCTTGAAAACATGATTCAAATTTCAGTTGTTACAGTATATTAACTGTGAGTCATCAAATAAAGTACAAACTTCACTCCTCTCTCTTCAGCTTTTAAGTCTTTATGGAAATAGTTGGTGCACATCAGAATCAGCGACCAATCACATCACTTCTTTCAGGGTCTGTCAATGATTGGCCACTGTGTGTGTGTTACTTAGTTCATGCACAGAAAGCAAAACTATAGCCACATGGCTTCTTTGTTTTCCTTGATAAACTCAGATGACAGTTTACAGAGATAGAAAATCAAAAGATAAAAATGCAGTAAAAACACAAAAGGTGGTAACACTGGAAATAGAGTTAGAGTCTTGTATAAACGAAATTCTAGAAAAGCTTGAGGAAGCCTCTAGAAGAATTTAGTGAGGCAAAATCATCAGTGTAAATGAGGGAAATGTTTGAGATGAAAAAGATCAAACTGTCTCAGAGGAACTGACCCTGGCCAAAAACTTCACATTTAAAGGAATTTTGGAGATATTTCATGACATTAAAAGTAGAAAGGAGAAATGCTGGAAGTTCATGAAAACTTAGATGGGGGAAGGCAGTTTTCCAAGGCATAGAAAAGATACTTGCTCCATATCAAAATGAAAAGAAGGTAATTGTGATGTTCAAATTCCTGACATGTTTTTACAGAGAAATAAAAACACATTAATTCTTAAAGTTTTCATTGTTTTACAGTGTACAACATAAATAACAGTTTTACTATTTCTTGAGAAAAATTTTAATGTTTTGACAAGCATTTTTAAAGATCATGGGATTATGCATTTTAGTTTTCCCCATTGTTAGTAAGACAGACCCTTTAGCCTGGTTCAACTTGCATAGTGCTGTATGTACTCTCCTTTTACATATAGCTGATACTTTGTAAAATGTATAAATACTGGCTAATATCCAGTTTAAATTGTATTACAGATTCAAGCTTTTGCTTCCAAATCAAATATTAATACCCAGTGTTAATGAGTTAGAGATTGGCAGATAAATATCTGGAAGAAAACCTATTAGAAATACCCTTATGTACTACAAGTACTGAAACAAATTATTATGTTTTACCTTGGAGAATACATTAAACATAATTATGTTCCTTTTTTCTTTGCCATTTCCCAACACAATTTAGTTAAATAATTTACTTTTACTTATGCAGGATTTGAAAACACTGATGATCGTTCATAAACTAGGGTAAGAAATGCATGCACTTAGTAATATTTTTCCATTTGTACTGTAACACAAGCTCCAGTGGCAAAATATAATTGAGGGATGAATACAAAAGATAGCAACTTTTGTGGCCCTCTGAATCTAGGACTTTTACTCATACCACTATTCTAATCCCATTGCTGCAGCTATTCTCTCCCTTTCTCAAATGGTAGATAATTCTATTTTTTTCTCTGTGTATGATTCTGATATGAATACTAAAACAATCACTGAAAAAATTCCAAATGGAAAAAAAAAATTAAAGAAAAACTCCTTTAAGAACACACGCCTGGATTCTGCTCATTCTTTTTCTAAATTTCGGTTTAAATAGCCAACCAAAACAAAAACAAAAACAAAAAAATAATAAATAAATAAATAAATAAATAGCCAACCAAGCAAGGTTTTTCTGATTCTACCCCTTTCTCTACAGAGGAAAGGGACTGGGACCAGAAACTTAATCCTGTTCACCAGTGCCAAGCACTGCTTTTCTTTCTCCCTAATTCCAAACCTGATTCCTACCATGGAAGTACAAAAACTTCTAGAATTATGGTTATTATTTTATAGGTAACTAAAGCAGCTTCTGCACTGCTTATGTAATTGTTCCTGATCTTTGAGCCCAGTCTTACTAAAAAGCATATGAGCGGTGATAGAAGCCATTCAGGGAGTCTTCATCTTGCTTCTTGGATCATCATAGGCTTTGCCAGGAACTATGTTGAAATTTTAAGATATTTATGAGTTTATAGCAATAAAAGAAAACAACTCCATACATATATTCATTAGAATGTGATCAAGCTCCCTGTTTGTGTAGAACCTTTGATCTTACTCGTACTTAGGTGTACGTGAAATGTCACCTTATGACCTGATCCAGTTCTATCCTGCTCAGATAGGGCTTTCACATAAAATCCAGAACACCTAGTTAAATTTGAATTTCAGATAAGCAACAAAATATTGTAAGGATAAATATGTCTTATGAAACATTAAAGATATACTTCTACTGTGGCTTTGGGTTTGTTTTTACCAAGCCCTAGATTGTTTAAGTAAAACAGACTCAGACTTTCTGTTATCAACTATTGTGACCAGCCTGCTCATTTGAAAACACAAAAGTACAAACTGTGGTGAATTTCAGATGAAATAAATGTACAGGAGCTCTTTCTCTGTAAGTGTATGTATGTGTATAATATATTTTATGTAAGAATTCAATTGTAAATTTTCTTTAAAGCGATGGACATTTCAGGTGATTTCTATATGCACATTCTATTAGAAGGTGTATGAAAAATATTTGTTAGCAAAGGAGATAGGATCAAGGTAATAGCAATGAGGAGGAAGTGGCATTTCTCTGAGTATATCATTTTGTATGGCTTGGAATCTTAGAACCACAGTAATGTATCTTATAATTCTATCTTTCCAAATAAACAAACAAAACCAATCAGGATATGGGGGGAATAAAAACAGAACATGAATACTAAAAAATAAACCTAATTAAATTAAAAAGTAAAAACAAAACCATATTGAAGTAGGTGGGGAAGAAAATAAATATTTACTTTGGAAAACAGTAGCTTGACTGGAAACCTAAATACAAAAAGAACTGAACATAAATGCTGTAATCTAGTTAGTAATTATGTTTCTTACGAATAGATGGATAAGTAGGTAGACAGGAAGACAGATAGATAAAGAAGTATAGATGTGTGCTTATGCATAGATTAGTATACATGCCTTCATTTCCTGGCTATGTCCACTGAAAGGACAGAAGCAATAACATCCCAGTAATGAGCATACCTAGCTCCCAGATTTTGGTTTTAAGCATGACTCTCCAATAAAAGGAACGGCGATTTTTTAAGAACTAGTTGATTCCAGGTCTCAGGCAGAGATACTATAATGTGATCTTAGAATATGTTGGCCAGAAAGTATGGAAAATCTTAGTAAAAATGGATACCTGTTGATAGGAGACAACCACGAGGAGCTCCTCATGATCAAAGCTGGAACAATTTGAACAGTAAACACATTATGATAGAATTTGATTTTAGCCCATAAAAATGAATATCATGAGTGTATTCATAAAATATCAATATATATTTATTTATAATGACGTAAGTAATCAAGTATGTAAGTGATTTGGGTGTTTCAGCCAACCAATTAAGTTTTCCTTGTTTTTGTCCTTTAGAGCTAATCTTTGTTGATTATTTTAGTCACATCTGATGGAATAGTGTAGGTATCTTAGAGATAACACTCTGTATCCAGTGTGGAATATTTGGTTTTTAATATATCCCTGAACTGTGTAGTCATATTTTCTTTAACATGGACCGTTATCATAGGCATACACATACCAATAGGTAATTCCAAAAGCAAATTATCTATTGTCGTTTAATCAATGAGACATGTGGCATTTCTATTTCCAGAAGTGTCCGATATGATTCTATAACAAATAAATATAACTCAAGAAGAGTTGTAGGGTGCCTGGGTGGCTCAGTGGGTTAAGACTCTGCCATCGGCTGAGTCCCGCATTGGGCTCTCAGCTTGGCAGGGAGCCTGCTTCCTCCTCTCTCTCTCTGCCTACTTGTGATCTCTCTCTATCAAGTAAATAAAATCTTTACAAAAAAAAAAGAGTTGTATTTTGTGTGATGCTTGATGCTTGATTTAATATTGCTTCCAAAGGACACTCCATGTAATTCAAGAAGTTGCCACTAGATGGGGAGGAGCTATATGGGCATAAAGGCCTGGTAAACACATTATCTTGAGTTCTCTTTAATGAAACTTAAAATACTATCAAAGCAGTTTTCAACAAAAAATAAAATCAATCCTGTAATAATGAGATTTAGGAAATATTATCATTTAAAGCTAAAATTTAAAAAAACAAGTTCTTAAAATAGCTTGATCTGTATTATAACTGTTACATTCATGTACGTAGGCTGTAAACATCAAAATAGGTAAAAATCATATGCTATGATTTTTTAAAATTATTTTTCAGAGTCAAAAGAAATTTGAGACATTTTTAGGTTTACTCTAGGTATTTTGGGTTTCAACAAATACTTGAAATCTCTGTTGTAACTTGGGGCTCTGTTTTTGGAAAATTCCATGCCCCTTCGGTTATTTGAGAATTATAAGTTTTCATACTTCTGGCCTTGTTATGTTTTTGTTGCATTTTCGATCTTAAATGATTTTGCTGGCTTCACTTCTGAGCTTCTTAAAAGCTTTGTGACAGATTGTGTGTTGTCATCAACACCTTGTCTTCCATTTTTCCATAATAATAGTTATAAATGGGCCACAATATTGACCAAATTAGACAGTTTTTCAGCTTCTCATGCTTTAGGTGTGGACTTTTTACTAAGTTTTGACCAGAAGAAATGAACAGAAGTGCTTTTTATTTATTTATTTATTTATTTATTTATTTTTGTTTATTTTCAGCCTAACAGTGTTCATTGTTTTTGCACCACACCCAGTGCTCCATGCAGTACGTGCCCTCCCTATTACCCACCACCTGGTTCCTCAACCTTCCACCCACCCCACCCCTTCAAAACCCACTGGTTGTTTTTCAGAGTCTATAGTCTTTCATGGTTCATCTCCCCTTCCAGTTTCCCTCAACTTCCTCTCCTCTCCATCTCTCCATGTCCACCGTGTTCTTTGTTATGCTCCGCAAATAAGTGAGAACAGAAGTGCTTTCAGCCATCATCAGGTCTCCTTAAAAGGAATAAGCATGTGCTTCTTAATCCCTTTCTCCCTTCTTCTTGGTTGTCAGGTGATTAAAAAAAAAAAAAAAGAGTAGCTTGTTTGGATCTGGACATGGAGGTCTTACACTGAGGATGACAATGCTGCCCTAATATGTCTGGGTCATTTACTGCTGCACTCTAACATTAGAAATATCACTATAATGGGGCGCCTGCATGGCTCAGTGGGTTAAGCATCCAACTCTTGATTTTAACTCCGATCATGACCTCAGGGTCATGAGACTGAACCCTACATTGGGCTCTGCTTCTCTCTCTCCAAAAAAAAAAAAAAAAAAAAACTATTTAAAATAAAATAACTAATACTATAGCATTAGAAATAAACTATTTAATTGAAGTGACTAGTATATATCATCCATTTAAAGCAGCTTAACTAGTACACTAATATATGTACCAAATATTTAACTATGACTAACTCAGTACTTGAGTAAAATTTCATGTGCATACATTGTGGGAATACATAGGATCTGAGTTACAAAGAGGAAGTTATTTTTCTTTCTATACCATCTTTTCTTATTCTTGCTCATGGTCTGAAAATGATATAATTGATCAATTGATTTAACATTGCCAGTTGTATAGTAATTGCCATTTAAGATAGCTTCTGGGCATTTAACAATTCCCTTTTCTTCCCTTGACAAACATGCATGGTGCCACACATCCATATTAATGTGATCCATCCCCAAGTTACAACAAGATGAGAAGAATGACCCAGCAGAGAACTTCTGCCACAACTTCTGTCAGTATGGTTTCTGGTAATATAAATTTTGAATGAAGATCTGAACGCAGGTTTGAAGCTTGGTTTGTACAATATTTCATTGGGATAGTGAACTAAATGTGTCATCTTTCACCAAGTTTCTTGGTTTCAGTGACTTGTAACCAAATAAAAATTAATATTTTCAAGACTTAATTCTATGCTGCATGGTGCTTCAGGAATCCTAGCTCTTTGCAAAATGTGTGTTTTCTGTAAGATGGTGGTCAACCTCTAAGTACTCTCAGACCCCATCTCCTAAGAGGAAACAAAGGCTGTCCAACAAGTATCCAACTATGTTTACCTTCTGCTGCATTCCTTCATCACCAAGGGGATTACTACTATTGTCATTATTCTTTCTTTGTCCCTCTTTGCTCCCCTTTTAGGGGTCTTTATTCTAGTTATCTCACAAGGTTAAAAAAAAAAATCGGCACTGAGGTTTCATTGAAAAATAGTATGAAAGAATAAATATTTTTAACTTTCAGAATAATAGTTTCATGACATGAAATAGAGGATGTTTTTAATGTTAGGCTATACATCACTATGTGTAAGAGAATACATATGAAGAAACATAAACAAACCCAAATATATTCACCTATGTCAATAAAAAAAGGAAATCAGATATCTGGCATATAAATGGGACTAGTTTAAACATCATTCTTACAACAAAAAGTTGAGGAAACTATTTGGTGACTTTATATGTAATTTTTCTTTCAATTATGGAACCACCCAAGAAATTATCACTTCCTTCAATTATAATGAACACTGCATCATTATAAGATCAGCCTATATGAAAAGGAGTGTGATGCAAAAGGATTCCAAAGCCATAAGCTCTAATGAACTGCATCAGCCATGGATATCTTGTGCTATATTGTGTAGGACTGGGCTTGTTTTTTTTTTTTTTTTTCCCCAGAGTGTCTAATGTTTCATGCACAAAATGTGTTAATTTTTTCATTTAGCTGCTACTTTAATTTTAACTTTTAATAATGTTTATCAATCTTTTATTTTTTGTGGTGTGGGGAGCAAATCAATGAAGTAGCAGCAAATATGTATATTTTTATTCCGTGATTCAATATTTCAATTACATGATTCAATTCCATGTCAATAGTGGTATAGTTGAGCAGAATAGTAACTACATTCGAATTGGTCACTGGACTACTGGGTTCTCAGTATGTATAAATTAATAAAAACAACTATTAGTCTAGTATTGTTATAGTTTATATAAATTATTTCATCTAATCTTTATAATCCTGAAGTAAGTTTTTTAAAGATTTTTTAAAAATTTATTTGTCAGAAAGAAAGAGAAAGAGAGAAAGCATGACAGGCAGAGGAAGAAGCAGGTCCCTGCTGAGCTAGGAGCCAGATACAGGACTCAGTCTCAGGACTCTGGGATTATGACCTGGGCTGAAGGCAGACGCTTAACCAACTAAGCCGCCCAGGCATCCCTAAGCCTGAAGTAATATTATTATAACTATTTAAAAGCAGAGGAAAGGGGCACCTGGGTGGCTCAGTGGGTTAGTCCTCTGCCTTCTGCTTAGGTCTCAGGGTCCTGGGGTCGGGCTGTCTGCTCGGCCTGGAGCCTGCCTCCCCCTCTCTCTGCCTGCCTCTCTGCCTACTTGTGATCTCTCTCTGTCAAATAAATAAATAAAATAATTTTTAAAAAGGCAGAGGAAACTTTAATATAAGAGAAAACTAAAATTTAGAAAGTTTGAGTAACTTAACTAGAGCCACACAATTAGGAAATGTCTGAAAGAGGACTTGAAGTCAAGTTTTTCTTGCTTCATGACTGTTGGCTTATATGAAATAACCCACAGAATGTCAACCAGAGGGGTATGTTTCTCTCTCTTCCATGCCAAGTTCAGAAGAACAATTACTGTCTATTATTTATCCAGGACACATTTAAACATTTTATCTGTTCAATCTATATCTGTTAAATAAAATGTATGTATGTAACTTGAATGCATAGATGAATAAATGAATATATTTGGGCTTAAATCAGAATGGGTCATTCTTTTCAGGTTATGAAACTATTTTTTTTTTAAGATTTTATTTATTTATTTGACAGAGAGAGAGATCACAAGTAGGCAGAGAGGCAGGCAGAGAGAGAGAGGGGGAAGTAGGCTCCCGGCCGAGCAGACAGCCCGATGCGGGGCTTGACCCCAGGACCCTGAGATCATGACCTAAGCAGAAGGTAGAGGACTAACCCACTGAGCTACCCAGGTGCCCCGACATTTTCCACTACAGTAACTATAATAAGATTTGCCAAACTCCCTAATTAAGTTAATATTTACATCTAGATTCTGAGAGTTAACAAGACTGTAGAACTCTCAATTTTTCCTATACAAATTCTATGGTGTGTAAAATTTAAACATGCTGATAATTTTTAAATTTCTTTCAATTACAAAGAACGAAAGACATGTTATAAATTCAATACAAGGATCAATTCAAGATTATTTCATGGAATTGGTACAGATAAAATGCTTGTTCTAATACAATAAAAATACATTTCCAGCTACTATAATAAGATGATGTGAAGTAATGGGGAGAATATTTTATATTTATGGAAGCCACACTTTCTTGCAAAAACTTCAGATGATTTAGATAAGCACCCCAAATTTATGAAGTTGTGCACTTTTTTAATGATTAAAAACATTTCTTAGCTAAAACGGTCTTTTTCAAATTGATCTTACTTGCTGCCAAGATTCTCACTTGCTTGGGATTATATATAAAAAGTAATTATTAAATTGCACCAGATAAATATTACAGGCTTTATATTTTAGCTTCATGAATATTATAAAAATGTCACTATAGTGTCCTTTACTCACATACCTTAATAAATAGTTAGCAGATGCACAGCCACCAGCCCTAGAGAATTTTGCTAGAGGCGATTATGGTATGTTTTGGACACTATCTCTCATGCTGTTGCTCCCCACAGAGGTGCTTTGATTATGACCAAACTCTTATCAGGATGAAAAGGCTCTCTCCGTGGTTTCTGTACTGCTCAGTGTCAATTATGATGGAGATAATTTGCTTTCCCGTTGTATCAAGCATGAAATGGGCATCCTGACCATTCATCTCCCTTTCTCTAGTGACCAGCTCTATTAGGTCAGTCCAGGGCTGTAACAACTTTTGTCTTCCCCTGTGAGTAAAGTGAAACAGCCAGGAATTTTCATGCCAATCATGGTTAGGTTACTACTTACTTCTATTTATGTCTGCACCAAGCAGGGATACAGTTCAATATTTATCCAAATCCAGATTATACTCTTGTCCTGCTATAAAATCTTTTCTCATACATAGCAAATCTTGGAGGAAATATGTAGAATTGAGTAGTGTTTTAACTGAGGATATATGACATCTCTTTAATGTAGACAGGTTTTGTGTATGGGTACTTAAAACCTTCCCCAGAAATCCTAGGGGCATTATAAGTGAGTTGAGATGTAAGATGGCTTTCATATTTTTCCTCTTGGTTTATAAACTCCTGCTCTCATGGAAACTGGCTGGCCCTTCATGAACAGGCTTCGGGGAGAAATGAAAAATTTTAACTGTGTCATAATCTCTTATCTCTGAGGAGAGTATGAGCAAAATTTCAGTTTCTTTTGTGCTTTCAGGAGTTGCTGGGGCCTTTGTGGAAGTGAAGGGTTGGTTGAAGGCATTTATGCATGAAAGGACTGATTTCTCACACTTTCCCACGTATCTTACTCACCCCCCATCTTAAATTCATTTTCCAAGTGATTAGAAATATGTCCTTCTTCTTATTTGATGAATGCCTCTAAGTACTTATTTGATATCTACCAAGGGGGGATCAAGGGTGGAGGAATAGGCTTTTTCTAATAGTTGTACAAACTGTAGAGTATTTTAAAAAATCAACCTCTCTGCCTAGGTTATCACTGTATTTCAAGTATATGCAGTAATACCTGGTTACAATGGGCACTGTATGTTAAAATGATGAATTAATGGAATCAGACTTAAGAGAAGGTATTACATGATTCAAATATTTATTAGTATCTTATTGTGGTAACAATAATAATTTCATTATATTCTAAAGAGACCCATGCCAGGTGGAGCATTGAAAGCCATGAGATCTGCCCCACTATGCAGTTTTGAGCACTAGTTATACATCTTTTCTCTAACTACCTCCTTGCCCCCAATCTTACTTATCAATCTCTCCTCTGTTGGTAAAGGCTTTACTTAGGTCTGTTACCACTCTTCACTCCAGATTAGATGAGTTGCACACTCATATTTCTTGGCCAAGTCTCTCCCACCCCAGTTCTCTCATCTATTTCATCTCATTCTCTAGTTTATTTATTTTTTAGTCATCTATTTAATCTACCTGTCATCTGTTTATAGCTAGAGAGGAAGCATATGATAAAAGTAAAGAGCAGATGTCCTGGAGCCTAATAGCTGCTGGTTCAATTTCTAGCTCTGCCATTTACTATTTTTTTGGAGTTTGGTGACATCTTTGTGCCTCAGTTTTCTTTCGGGCAAAATGGACATAACAATAGTATGTAGTAACTAAATGAATTAATATACACAAGTTCCTTAGAATAGGGTATAAAACTGCAAGTTGATAACGTTAGCTACAACTATTTCCAGTTATTTGATATCATTCTTTGTAAATTGGTTTTCTAATTTAATTTGAGAGATTTGGGAAGAATGGTGGAAACTCTAAATACTGCTCTATCATTTCATAGAGATGATAATAAAAGTCATAGTAATATTAAATATATGTGTTAGAACCTGTTTGAAATTCTATACTTTATATGGTTTGCCATTTATCCTCCAAAATGCTGTATGAGTTCGATACTATTATTTACATTTCACTAAAAAAGCTAATGTTTATATAACCAAGTTCATGTGGTACCTGAAATTAGAGCTCAGATTTGTCTTACTAAAAGTGTATGCACTTAAACATCTTAATATATTCTCAATATACTATATTGTTATGATAAATAATGAATAATAATTTGTTAGGGATATCTTAAAGATCATTTCGCTATTACAAGGTAGAGTGGGAATAACCTGAGTTTTTTAAACATTAAAATTCTATTGTCATATCCCAATTTCATGTACACTGCAGGTCAAGATATATACCATCTTCAAAATATAAAGACACAGATAAATTTTCTATATGAAGTTAAATATGGTTTTTTTTAATTATTTGATACTATAGCTATGATCCAACTCTATTGTTTTAATCAGCATATTACCCATATTTACATGGTCGTCTCTATACCTACTTATCTATCTCTATCTTTTCTCTTTACATAGTTGAGTATTAGTATGGCCCATACATCAATATTTAAAAAAATAACTTCCTCTCCTTTATTTGTTTTTGCAATTTTGCTTTTGTAATCTGCTTGCAAAATATGCATAATCAATAGTATATATACAGAGAAGTTTTTTCCCTAAAGTGTGTGCTACGAATAATATCCAAATAAATCTCAGTAACTTTTCAGATTCACAAAGAACATTACCATGCTGCAGACTTTGAGAATCACTCCAAAAAAACCCCCATATATATATATACATATGTATCTCCCCCTTATTTTCAATACTTCTTAAACTTAAGACTGTTTCAGAGTTTCATGATTGGTAACCTATGGAACCTTAGGGAATTTGGGTTCACATATTTGTTACCGGGGGCATACTGTCATCATGAATTTACTCGGCTATTATTGATTTGTTAAGCCCCTGAAGTTGGTTAAAATTGTAACTTTGAGCTTTAATGATATAATTACAGTCTTAGGGTTTTGTTGTTGTTGTTGTTTTTCCCTTTGGCATATGAAAATATAATAACGATAGAGACATTTGGACCAGGTAAAAACTATCACAGAAGGATCATAGTTCTCAGGGTATAAAACTACATATCATTAAAGCACAGGTGAAAATTATGTTAATGTAACAGCATGAATTATTGATACTTTGTCTACTCTAAAACAGTTACTGTTTCAAATTTATAAACAGAATAGGAGCATTTTAAGGTAAAATCAATGTCTTCTTGAAGCTCAGTTTATGAAAGATATTACATATTAATTAATGAGATTTTAGTTACAACTATCAGGCACCGAATTTCTTTATTTCATTGATAATTTATAAATTCACCAGAAGTTTTTTATAGCAATGTTCTGAGACTACTAAGACTTTTTGTTGAAGACTTTATAGTGATCTCTCTAGGGTTGTTTCTTAGCAAGGAGAATGCATATTTTTCTTAAAACCAACTACCTTTTATGGCCACCTGACCAATAACTAGTGTCAGATCTCAGCATGCTTCAGGATTACAAGTATAAATTTTGACTCAGGGGGATAAGACATAACCTCCAAAATAATTGTAAGTATGATCATACTTAGTTTGGTGGCTTTAAATATAAAAATATCATCTATAAGCATATTATTTTCAAATTTTTATTTTCATCCTGTGCACCTCTCCTCAGATCCAACTGTGTTCTCCACTTGGATGTACATTAAATTCCTCAAACTTAACATGTCTAGAATAGAACTCCTCATTTCATCTACCAAACTTGTTTCTCTGGCAATTTTTCTCATCTCAGCATATGGAAACTTATTTCTTCCAGTTGGCAAGGAGGTGGGAAATCCCACTGTATCCATCTATTTTATACTTCTTCATTAATCTATTAGCATACCCTTACTATATAACCTTCAAAATAAATCCAGAATCACAACACTTAGCATTATTAACATTCTTACAATTTTACAAGTTGGTGTCATTTATTGCCTGAATTGCTGGAGAATTCTGCTCACATTTCTCACTGCTTTTAGCGTTTTTCCCTTTCAGGCTATTCCTCACTATAGGCAGACAAATTCTTTAAAAATTTAAAATGGATTATGTCTTTCTTAGTTTGAAATCATTCATTGTTTTCATCTCACTTAAAGTAAAAGACTAAGACCTTGGTATGGCTATAATACTTAACACAATATGCCCTTTCATCACCATAACCCTTGCTTCCCCAGGGTTGTTAAACTAGCAAAAACAATACAAAATGACAAGGAAAATAGACTCTCAGTTGAATCTGAGTTCAGATAAATAAGAATTTAAATATATATATATGTATGAATATATACATACATGTTCTATGTAGTATTTGGGATATACTAATACTAAAAAGTTTTCATTTAACTAAAATTCAAAATTCACTGGATGGTTTTCACTTATTTGGCAAAACTACTTTTCATGATTCTCCCTGCAAAACACATTTATCTGACTTTACCTTTTAATATTCTCTCCTTTGAGGGCACCTGAGTGTCTCAGTCAGTTAAGCATCTACCTTCAGCTCAAGTTGTGATCTCAAGGTGCGACAACAGGCTCCCTGCCCAGTGGGGAGTTTGCTTCTCCCTCTCGCTCTACCCCTCCTCTCCACTTATGCTCTCTCTGTCTCTCTCTTTTTCTCTCTCAAATAAATAAATAAAATCTTAAAAAAAATTCTCTCCTTTGATCATGTTACTACTTTACTAAAGCCACAATGACTTGATGGAATTATTTATCCATAATCTGTGGATTTTGTGGAATCAAATAATATTGAGCAGGATTCTCAGAAAAATTCAGAAAATTAGGGTTTGGGATAACTTGATTTAGGCTTTAGTGAATTTAGACTTTCTAAATGAAGAAAGATATTTAGCCTCACAAAGCAGTTTTTTCTAACATCGCTAAGAGAGCACTTTCTGCTTAAGGACTGCAATCACCAAATGGCTGCAAGCCCACAACTCAGGTTGAGTAGGTATGGACCAGCTTGTTCCTGCTCCAAACAAGATACATGGAAGCAAGAGCATGAAGATAATATATAGCAGAATTTATGATTTGAGACATGGGAAGAACAATCTACTTCTATTCCAAATATTCTCATTTCTCTTAAATTTTTCAATATTGGTTAAAATGACTGTAGGAGAGATTATCAGAACATTGAAATTTGTTAATAGTAGATGCAGAGACAATAAATCAACATGGGCACTAGCTTTAGTTTGGGTATCATGGGATGAGGATGGAATTGATAACTATTTGGTACCAAATTTTGAAGTAAATGTATTACTCAACCTAATCTAAAACTATGTTGTGTAATAGAGTTTTTCATATTTCAGTGGCATACAAAAGCCCAATTCCTTGCTTTGAAATAAGACCAACTTCAAAAGGCTGAATTATGCATAGAGTATGATATCAAGATAAATCTGAGACTTAAAATCATATCCTGCTTGGTTTCATCCATTTCCTCGTCCTACTTTCTACACTTCCCGAAAAAATTCCTTGATAAATCACTTACCCTGAGCTTTAACTCATAGTCAGTTCTGGAGGACCAGATCCAAGAAGCACCACTTGACTTCTCCCAGAAGGGATGGCACACCACTTTTGATTTGAGCTATATGTCTACTTGCATTTATTGGGCATACATAGCCCCAGTATTTATATTAAATTGAATCTTTTATTGCAGTTGGAAAATGTTTTTATTTTCCAACCTGCTAGGTTATAGATTTTCTGAGATTTCTACATTTTCTCTCAATTCTGTTTGCAAACTGGCCATTTTCCCACAGTGCTTGCTCCTATTTATTTATTTATTTATTTAATCAAATGCAGTAGGAGCTAGCCTTCAACATTCTTCCTGGTAATCCTCTTCCTCAATGGTGCCACAAGACCATTAGGTATATTTCTTGTTTTCCAATTTGTTGCACCTGATAGCTGCTACAAATGTTTGGCCATTATATAACAGAAGTCTCAATTTCTTCAGTTTATAAGTTTTTTATCATTTTATTTTATTTTTTATCATGATAAGTGTACTCTTTAATCCTCATCCCCTATTTCACCCATCCCCCTAGCAACCTCCCCTCTATCCCCTTGTGTCAGGAGACGTATCTAGAAAAATGTTGTTACAGTTTATGCCAGAGAGATTACTGCTTCTACTCTTGTCAAGGATTTTTATGGTTTCAGGTGTCATATTGAGGCCTTTATTCGTTTTTGAATTTATTTTTGTTTATGGTATAATAAAGCAGTCCAGTTGCATTCTTTTGCATGTGGCTGGTCCAGTTTTCCCAGCACCATTTGTTGAGACTTTTTTCAAATTGCATATTCATTCCTCCTTTGTTGAAGATTAGTTGACCATACAATTGTGGCTTTATTTCTGGGTTTTCTGTTCCATTCCATTGATATGTGCCTATGTTTATGCCAGTGCCATACTGTTCTAATTACTACCACTTTGTAATATAACATGAAATCTGGAATAGTGATATCACTAGTTTTGTTCTTCTCCCCCCCCACACTTTTTAAAAAATTATTTTATTTATGAGCTGTTTGGGTGGCTCAGACAGTTAAACATCTGCCTTTTGGCTCAGGTGATGATCTCAGAGTCCTGGGATGGAGTCCTGCAGTGACCTCCCTGCTCAGGAGTGGCTCTGTTTCTACCTCTCCTTCATCCCCTCCCCCAACCCGTGTGTGTGTGTGTGTGTGTGTGTGTGTGTGTGTGTGCTTGCTTGCTCTCTCTCTCTAAAATAAATAAATAAAATCCTTAAAACAAAATATTTTATTTATTTATTTGAGAGAGAACAGTCTTAAGCGTGGGGAGGGACAGAGGGATAGTCCCTAAAGAGGGGCTCAATATCACAACCGTGAGATCATGACTTGAGCAAGAATCAAGAGTCAGACACTTAACAGACTGAGCCACCTAAGTGTCCTCTTTTTTTTTTTTTAAGAGATTTTATAATCTAATTTATAAGCACCATTGGATATAAGAAATAGTACAAATTCACACAGTGAAATGTAAAGAGTTTTCTGAATTACGGACATATAACCAGAGATACAGACACAGACAAATCGTTAACATTGAAGTCAAAAGTAGTACTTATAGCTTATATATTATCTTTAGGCAAATGAGATAATTAAATGTAGAATTTATTCATTTTAATAGCTCATGTATTATGTCAGATTTTTTTTTACTCTTTTTAAATTTTTAAAAAAAAATTTTATTAACATATAATGTATTATTAGTCCCAGGGATACAGGTCTGTGAATCACCAAGTTTCCACACTTCACAGCACTCACCATAGCACCTCCCCAATGTCCATAACTCAACCACCCTCTCCCTACCCCCCTCGCCCGGCAATCCTCAGTTTGTTTTGTTTCATTAAGAGTCTCTTATGGTTTGTCTCCCTCCCGGTCCCATTTTTCATTTATTGTTTCATTTATTTCTTTCCTACCCCCCAAACCACCCCGTGTTGCCTCTCAACTTCCTCATATCAGGGAGATCATATAATAATTGTCTTTCTCTGATTGACTTACTTCACTCAGCACAATACCTCGAGTTCCATCCACGTAGTTGCAAATAGATTTTTCTTGTTATTGAATGACTTGCACAAAGAGAAACATGAAATAATTTAAATAAATTAACTTCGACCACAGATCTTTTTAAGTTAACTAATTTTGGCATATTAGGAGCTGTGGCTATATTGTGGGATAAACCTTCTTAGATTTGCCAATTTTTCAATCCTGACACATAATCTATGGGTATATGTTACTCCAGGGACCAATCAATGTTTTGTTACTTAATTGCGGTGCTAAATTTGACGTTAGATTGCTTTCATGCTGCAGGATCCTGTTCTCTGCTTTTAAGTAAATCTTCTATCATGCCACAGTTCATCAGGAGCAGACAGACTAATGAGATTACTAATTTTTCAATATGAAGGAAATAACCATGTTGTGATATCTAAATAAGATTATTCTAAAAAAATCTGGACTCTACCGCCTTTAAAAAAATTGTTGGATTTCTGACATGACTATTAATCAATAATCAAAATAATAATTATTATTTAGTGACCCATATTCACAACTGCAAGCATCAAATTTCAGATATGTAAAATTGTTACAATGTTTTTAGGAAAAACACCTAATTTTGTTCAATTCTGGGTAAACTTCAAATTTTATACTTATATTTTTTATATTTATATTTATACTATGTCAGTTCTTTAGTTCCTATAACCAGATTATCTTTAAGATTTACTGTTCTAAGATGCCTTTATGTCATTATGTTGCTTAAGAGTTTAATTATTAGCCAGACTTACAAATCCAGCTAACAGGCATTGGAATGTCTCTGTTCTCAACCAGCCCTGGATATATGGCCTAGATGGGTCACTCTTGGTTCTTTTCCTTGTCATAATTGTGAGATCCTTTCAGTCTATAAGCACTTTATTTGTTTCAACTTACATCTATTCATTTCTTCAGAGATCAGAAATATTTGACTGTTCCCTAAAACTCTGTGCCCCAGGGGAGCCTAGGTGGCTGTCTGTTACATGTCTGCCTTCGGCTCAGGTTGTGATTCCAGAATCCTCGGATTGAGCTCTGCATCAAGCAGGGCTTGGCTCTCTATTCCGTGGAGAGTTTGCTTCTCCCTCTCCCACTTCCCCTGCTTATGCTCGCTCTCTCTCTCTTTTGTCAACAAGCAAACAAACAAACAAACCAAAACAAACAAACAAACAAAAAAACCAAAAACCTCTGTGCTCCTAGGATGTTCACTAGGACAGCTTCTCCCAGCTCCTGCTTCAGCCTGTACATGAGCAGCTTTATTTTAGTGGCATTGTGATAGAATAGCAACTAGTGAAATTGCCGCCTCCCAATGGTCCAGACAGGAGAAAGACAGTGGTTCCCTTCAATCACAGCTCCCCAAAGGCTTTAATAAACCTCTAATACTTTGTTTGTCCTCCAAATTCGTTCCCTATCCATTATCAAAATGAGCCTTTACATTCTTCCAGGTGAGAAACACTGGTGTGGTAAGCATTTTTCCAAAACTTCTGCTTTACATCTTGGCCCTGGCTTTTAATAATTCATGGTAAAGTACAATAATTTAGTGCCTTTGTTTTGGTAAAATTATACCATGTCCTTTAGGACTAATCTATTAGCACAATAGATATTACAGCCTGAATGAAAGAGATATCAGTGAAAAGGGGATTGTTAGAGATGAAGTAATAAATACTCCACAAGAAGATCTGGTCTGGAGTGTTTCCTGTTTGCTAGGCATTGTGCTAAGCATTTTGTAATCATTGTCTCACCTAGTCTTTATAGTCATACTCTGCATGTTGTAGGGGTCATTGAGAGGATACGACCTCGGTTTTCCTTGAAGCTGGACCAGGCAATCAGAGGCTCTTCACCTCCTCCTTGTGCTTGGAATGTACATTCTGCCCACTATTCTCACAGGAGAACAGGAGGCTCTTCAAGGATGCAGCTTTGACAGCAATGTCCACAATAGCCAAACTATGGAAAGAACCTAGATTTCCACAAACAGATGAATGCATAAAGAAAATGTGGTATATATACACAATGGAATACTACGCAGCCATCAAAAGAAATGAAATCTTGCCATTTGCGATGACGTGGTTGGAGCTAGAGGGTATTATGCTTAGCGAAATAAGTCAATCAGAGAAAGACAATTATCATATGATCTCCCTGATATGAGGAAGTGGAGATGCAACATGGGGGGTATGGGGAGTAGGAAAAGAATAAATGAAACAAGATGGGATCAGGAGGGAGACAAACCAAAAGAGACTCTTAATGTCACAAAACAAACAGAGGATTGCCGGGAGAAAGGGGGTAGGGAGAGGGTGGTTGGGTTATGGACATTGGGGTAGGTATGTGCCATGGTGAGTGCTGTGAAGTGTGTAAACCTGGCGATTTACAGACCTGTACCCCTGAGGCTAATAATACATTATATGTTAATAAAAAATCTTAATAAAATAAAATAAAGATAAAGAAAAAGGATGCAGCTTTGAGGCTGAGAATATCTGGACTGTAGATGTAACTGAACCTTGTTATGGTCTCTGTATAAACTCATATGATTTTGACAAGTGGAGGCAGAGATCTACTCATCTCGTGGCCACCTACGAAGCCTCATATGTAAATTCACTTGGTTATTAAAACTACCACCTACCAATCTAGAGTGGTCTACATCTTTCTTTAGTATCTCCTTGCCCTCTGTTTAAAAGGGCCAGTTTTGGATTTCATGTGGGGAACTCCCAACAATTGGCAAGCCAGCCAGGAGATCAAAGAAATAGGTTTAGGAAAGAGGTGTTCATTAAGGAAATCTCAAGTTGGCCATCAACCTCTATGTAAGAAAGGGTGGCCTGTATGTTAGATTCTTAAGGATTACTGTGTGAATATGGGGACACCCCCAAAACACCAGCTGGTCTGATGCACTTGTTTAAATAACTGTGCCAGTGCAGTGGGGCAAAGAAGGGACTAAGATCTGATTGATTATGACAAAGCCTAACTGGGGTGCTAACAGGTAGAATTACTGCAAAAGTGGGGAGAGTGAAGAGGAGGATATTGTGTATTGCAGTGATAACAGTGAAAAGGACAAAGAACCTCATGCTGTCTGACCCTGACACAAAGAAAAACAAAAGCACAGTAACAACCCCAGCCAGCAGGACACCACCCATTCAGGGCATGTTCATGATGAGAAAATATATGCCCCATGAACTTATTGATGTAGCTGCCCCTTCAGCAGATATAGCAGATTGAGTACATAGGAAGAGTGGACATCATTGACGCTGGATGGGATGGCATATTGTCAGGGATTTTGGATTGCCCTTGAAAAGCTGTGACTTGCTTAATGTAGTAATAGCATGTCCTGTGTGCTCTAAATAACACCCAAAGCAACTGCCAAAGAAGTCTGGGACCATCCACTGAAGTTCTCAACGAGAAAAGGATTGCAAATTGATTACATTGGCCCCCATCCATCAAGAGAGACTTCTAAGTGTGCCTTGGTTGTGTAGACATTGTGCCTGGCCTGACACAAGGTTTCCCCAGTCTCCACATTAACCAATCTGTCACTAGTAGGGGATTAGAGAAGTTAAATACCATGTTCAGATACCCTCATTGAATAGATAATGCTAGGGGTCACATTTCAAAGGTCATTATATGGAGGACTGGGCAAAAGAACATGACATTGAATGGAAGTTCCATCTGCCCTATAAACTGTAAGCAGCAGGATTGGTAGAAAAGAAGAATAGAATATTAAAGCAGGAGAGTCAATACAAACAGGTAAAACTGCCTTGACCAGGTGGACTAAAGTACTATCTCATTTGAATGATCAACCAGTAGGGCCTGATGCCCCATATGTCAGACTGGGGACCCCTACCAAGACATCCAATCCCATAAAGGTATAGAAGTCATGAGATACAGTCATTATCCTGACTCTGACTATGGATGCATGGCTATGCGGCTAAGAACACCAAGTCCCATCATGCCTGGGAAGTGTGTTATTTACTGGAATTTGGATTAGGTCATCCTGCTGAAATGGGTGATTTACTTTGCACCTCTGAGTGAAGAGGAACTACTCAGTCTGCCCTGGATTCTGTTATCCTTCTGCAAGCTGGACCTTGCTGAAACACTCTACTTGAAATGAACACACACCTTTGAATGAAGAGACATATCATGGTTTGATATATCCTGCCCCCAGTCATCTTGTCTTGTCTGCCAGTGCTGCCTCCTCCAGCCAATATGTGTGGTATGTACAACCAGGGAAAATTCCTAAAGCTGCAATCACATTAACATAAAAGGATCAGGCTACAAGTGTAATCATACAGAAGAGGAGGAGTTTCCCATATAATTTCCTACTAAATGTCTGTCTTTTCAAATATTTGGACTTTTTAGATTTCTGCTGCTCCTATAATACTTACTAATGGGATGAGCAGCTGATGAAAATATCTTTCTATAATGGACCCAATTATACACCTGGAAAAAGAATCAGTGTGAGCAACTGCCCTTGTCTGGCTCATCAGAATTACCACGATGGGTATCACAATTCCAGGGAGGGAACTGAAAAGCACTAAATGTATGTTAAGGAAGAACAAGCTAGGACTAGTACTCTTAATTTATCTGATATTGCCAACACTGATCCAGAAACCTGGCCTGTGGCATATACTCTATTACCAATACTGTTATTCTTTCTCCGTCAATCAAACTATACAGGCAGTTTGTCAAAATGCTGACTGGAAAGATCCTAAAAGTAGCACCATTAGAACCATGGTTGGCTATACCCCGATGTGGGATGGATTCATGTGGCTTATTTTAGGTTATAGACATTTGAGAACCCAGGAAATCCCATACTGAAAACAGAAAAAAAGACTCTAAACAGAACCAATTCAATGGTACCAGGAATATGGGATGGATATTGCTGGAATGGTGTAGTCACTCTGTCACATTAAAGGGTAGCATTTGGTTTGTCACTGACTGGTACCCCTACCCAGGCATTTATTGGGTGGCCCCTAATGGAATCCAGTGTTGTATGGTACAGATCTTTGGGCAAGCCTTCCACCTGAGTGATGTGCCACTGCACCCTGGATTTTTTTCTGGGCACAGGCAAGAATCTGCCCCACAGTAACCACAATCACCAATCTCCCTCTCCTTAAGGCCTGATAAGCATATTCTGCTTTCTACCAATACAATCATTTGGCTGCCTTCTTTGTTCCCTCACTGGCCTGGGGATGTTACTGCATACATAGATGCCCTTATTGCATTCATCCAGGAAGACGTAAATGA
The DNA here is from genome assembly GCF_922984935.1 of Meles meles. Taxonomy (NCBI): domain Eukaryota; kingdom Metazoa; phylum Chordata; class Mammalia; order Carnivora; family Mustelidae; genus Meles; species Meles meles. Next base: position 119,149,625 of record NC_060069.1, read on the forward strand.
CAGCTGGCAAAATCTGTCTTGACTAAACCCTGAAATATCTCTAATGAGAAAAGCTGTGGTCTTGGACATTATTACAGCCTCACAAGGAGGCAATCTGTGCCCTTGTCCCAAGAAAATGTTGTGTTTTCAAACTTGATGAATCTATTAACATACCATCTTTATTAAAACATGTAAGGACACAAGTGAATGCCCTAACTGCTCTGATTCCTAGCATAAAGGACTTAGTAAATCAGCGGTTCATATCATGGGGTTTTTGGTAGAAAATATTGTTAGTTGTATTGGGACTCATCATCTTAATCTGTTTTCTCTTATATGTGCTTATATTGTTGCTATTCCATTAATCTCTGCGGCAGCCAGAGAGCAGCCAAATGAGCCACCTCCACGCTGATAAAACCCTTTGCTGACTGCTCAGGGCACATTGGGGAAGAAGGGGAGCATATAAGACTACATTCACTAGTCATGAAAGCTGCAGTATTGTAGGAGGTTATTGAGAGGATGTGACCTCTGTTTGACCCATGAGCTCCCTCCAGGCAAATAGAGGCACCTACCCTCACCCTCTGTCCTAGGATTCTACCTGCTGACTGTTCCTATAGTGGGAACTTTCAAGGACTCAGGCTTAAGAGAGCAGTGCATTAATGAGATCATCTGCATGGTGTATTTGACTGAACCCAGCTAAGAACTTTAAGATTCTGGCAGGAAGGAGCAGAGATCTATTCACTTTGTAGCTGCCCAAGACAAGTTTCATAAGTATTCATACTGCCACTTACCAGTCTGGAGTGGCTTGCTTTTTTCTTCCCTCTTTGTCCTCTGTGTATGGGAGCCAGTTTCAGATTTTACTCAGGAACCAACAGAGAATTGGATAGTTTTACAGATGACAAAAATTCTCTCAGAAGGGCAAAAAAATCACCTCAAATACTTCCTATCAAATATTCATTAACTGTAATCTATAAGCAACAAAACTAAACAGGTACCTTTTAATTGCATGTTAATTCTTATATTATAGTTTTCTCTTTGAATTGTGTGGGTTATAGTTGGTATCCATGGAAGCAGTTGTCAAGATGGAGTTTCCATTCAAGATGTATATTAGAGATAGAAACTTGTGAGAGCCGGACCCTTGAGTGACTTAGTTGGTTAAGCTGGACTTAACAGAAAAATCACTCTAAACAGAACCAACCCAATTGTACCAGGAACATGGGATGGATATCACCAAGACTATGCAGTCATTCTGTCACATTAAAGGATAGTAACTTAAGCTCCTCTAAAAATATCATTTTGAAAACTTCTCATTCCTACTAGAATGATTCTTTATGAGGGAGAATAAAGTGGCAAGTAAATAGAATTCACTTGATTGAAACATAACATAAAGCAAATTAACTGATATTTCCCTCAAAATCAGTCACAAAATATATTCTAGAAATATATTGGTAATAAGAAATGAATGCAGTAAAGATAAACAGCATTCTCTTAACTTTTATTAATGATATAACCAGGAATGGAGTTCATTATTGGCAAATTAGCAATTTTCAAAAAAAATTCCTATAAATTTTTTGATTTCCTCCAGTGATTTCTTTAATCATGGAATATGGTAGTATTTACGATGTGGTGGCTTCAATTCATCTGTGAGGATTAATTTTAGTATTTCCAAAAACCACCTTTGCTCCATACATTCAGAAACTCAAAATCTTTCTGAAAGAATGCATATTATATGTATATTTTGTGTGTGTGTGTGTGTGTGTGTGTGTGTGTATGTACATTTTATACATAGATACTCAGTATAGTATTTGTTGGTGCTACCTCTTGGAATAGTAAGGTTATAAGATGAATCTAACTACATGAGATTATTTTTTGGGACCTAAACACAGTTCTAAATCATAATCATATGTGTTTTAAGTAAATGAATATTACTTATATTAATAGTAATGGTGACAGAAAAAGAATTTCTGAAATTAGGCATCTTTATGGGCAAGGGTTTTACTCTTTCTTCTTCATGCTTTCTTGCATTAGTCAGAAAGAGAAACTTACCCCTTTTACTTAGAAAGGATTATTAAGAGAAGAAATAAAAAGGACAAAAGGCATAGTCTTAAGTAATTTGAGGGGAACAAAAGCAAATGCCTTTTATCCTTATTCATGTTTTGGACTGTTGGAAGATATGACATTTTGAGTCCCCTACCAATATCTCCCACCCCAGTTCAGTAGGAGTGTCAGCACCAAAATATTGCCTTTGCACTATGGTTCAGCAGGAGAAGAGAATTTCTGGAGTATGGATGAATATGGGAAGATAGCTGAGTAAAATGCTAAAGGGCCTTCCTTTAGTCCTAACATAGCAAGCAGTTAAATGACTGCAGCAGAGGCTGTAAGAAGTTTCCATAGTGAGATCTGATCCAGAGCTGAACTGAACCTCAGTCAGGGGAGGATCAACCTCAGGCCCTGGCCAAGTTTCTCAACGCAACATTAATTTAAGGAGCTTCCAACCTGGACCGCGGGTATCAGCAGAGCACGCTGAGTTCAGGTGTTACCAACATCTTGTTAGGACCCATGCTGACTTGCAAAGAGCTTTATGTTATGTAGCATGTTTCATTTAGTCAGTCCTAAGTTATGGGTACTGTTATTATTTTAATTTGATTGATGAGAAAAGATGGCCTTAGAAAGTTGATTTAACTAAAGGCATCAATTTCATACAGCTAGTAAAAGAAGGCCAAGGTTTAAACTCATGTGAATAATGTAAGTAAACATTAAGTCTTCTTAAATTCAGGTAAATGAGAAGCTTGGAGTGGGCAAGAGGGACTGTGAGAAAAAATAATTTGGCATTATTTTATTTATACTCATAGAGCCGAAGAACCTTTTTTTATATATATTTAATTTAATTTAATTTAATTTAATTTTTTCAGTGTTCCAAGATTCATTATTTATGCACCACAACCAGTGCTCCATGCAATACATGCCCTCCTTAATATCCACCACCAGGCTCACCCATCCCCCACCCCCCCCCTCCAAAACCCTCAGTTTGTTTCTCAGAATCCAGTCTCTCATGGTTCATCTCCCTCTCTGATTTCCCCCGATTCACTTTTCCTTTCCTTCTCCTAATGCTCAGTTTAAGAAAATATAATTTGTATCCTGATTTCATTTTTAAAAAACTTACTGAAATCTATTGTATTAGACCTAAGTAATGTATTCTATTAAACATAATTATAATTTGAGAATTGTGTGTTAAATTTTCAAACACTCTAAGTTAAAAATGAAACTAAAACCTGCTGAAACAGGGGCGCCTGGGTGGCTCAGTGGGTTAAGCCGCTGCCTTCGGCTCAGGCCATGATCTCGGGGTCCTGGGATCGAGTCCCGCATCGGGCTCTCTGCTCAGCAGGGAGCCTGCTTCCCTCTCTCTCTCTCTCTGCCTGCCTCTCTACTTGTGATCTCTCTCTGTCAAATAAATAAAAATAAAAAAAAAAAATTTTTAAAACCTGCTGAAACTTAAGGCATTCAGAGACTCCTAAGTTTTTAAAACAAGACATATACAGATTTCAATATCAGAGTCTATCAGCACTGTATTGAAATAAAATCAACCAAAATATGTTCTTGAGTTTTAGAAAACAAAAAATATATCACTGAAGAAAATTTAACCAACTGAGTTTTGTGTAATATGTCTCATTTGTTTAATTATCACTGTTTCTGCTTCTTAACGCTTCTTGAAAGCAGTGTCATGACCTATTTTCCACAGTATTTTATTTTGAGCACAAAAAGTTGGATTTATTGTTTCTGACAATTGCATAGTAACTATTAGTTTCTTCCTAGCATTACAAATGTGAAATCTAATTTTGCTCCTCAATTAAAAATATATACTCTGAAAAGTGATCTCATCGTTTTTAAACATTTAATCACTTATAGAATGTCTTAAAGATCTTTTCCAAGCAAGATATTAGCTTCCCCTTTATAAATCTCTACATAAAATAAGAAAACAAAAAAGGCAATCACATTTCCTTTTTTTCCTACATTTTTGAAATTGTGTTTTTTGTTGTTGTTGTTATTGTTTTTGTTGTTGTTTGTTTGTTTTTAATTCCAGTAACGTTAACATACAGTGTTATGTTACTTTCAGGTGTACAATATAGTGATTTAACAATTTTATATATCACCCAGTATTCCTCGACATTTTAAATAAGCAATTCAAATGCTCCTTATTTTCACTTTAGACGTGTCATATTGTTAAAGTTTGACTCTCTTCCTGCTTTTTGAATCCCATTTTGAAATTTAGTGACAGATTTATCAAATTTGAGATCACTACTATATCTGGAGTGCCAGCCACATAACCCTCTCTAATTATAGAGATTGGGGGAAAAAAAAAAGAGAGAGAGAGAGAGACAGATAAGTACAGATAAGTAGAGAGTAAGATCCTCAACACATTCCATGTTTATTTAATTTATAAGTAGCCCTACAACTCTTTGATTAAACATTTTAAGAATGAAAGGGGGTTTTTCTTAGAAAATAGCTCTCTGGCTACCACTTTTTATAAAAATTCTAAAAAAAAAATTTTAGATTTTTAAAATTTAATTATTTGACAGACAGACAGAGAAAGAGCATGCAGGGGGAGCAGCAGAGGGAGAGGGAGAAGCAAGCTCCCTGCAGAGCAGGGAGCATGACACAGGATGCAATGCCAGGACCCCAGGATCATGACCTGAGCCAAAGGCAGAGACACTCAATTGACTGAGCCACCCACGCACCCCAAAATTCTAAAAAAATTTTTTAAATTCCCAAAGCAGGAGCAATAGTAGTTTTCTTGATAAATGACAAAGGGAACACTGAAAATGTACTTTTTCTTCCTCTTGGAAGACACATTCAAGTTCCAATCACCAAGGGATAAACTATGTGAATACATCTGTCTAACATTAACTTAAATTGATATATAAACATCATGATTTCAGTTTTGGTTAAATTTTTCTAAAAATTTATTTGCTTACTTTTCTTTTGTAAAGATAAAATGCCCTCATTTTCTCTGGTGAGTATTATACAAATATATCTATTATGTTAAAATTATATATATATATATATATATATATATATATACACATATATATATATAATTTTTAAGTTTAAACTTTATATTCATTTTAATTTATTCCAGTGTGATTGGATCTATAATTATTTCTCAGTTAACCCCAAATCTTTCCTCTCTCACTTTTTTTGAAACCATCTAATTTAAGTGTGAGTTGGGCACGTGTATCTATGCAGAACAGAACTTTTTGTCATTATTTTGGGCCAGATAATTCTTTACTGGAGGTCCTAGAGACCATCTTGTGCATTGTAGGATGTTTAGCAGAATAACTGTTCTCTCCCCACTAGACAACAGTAGCACTCTTTGAACGAGTTGTGATAAGCAGAAATGTCTCCAGACATTGCCAAATGTTCCCTGGGAGGCAAATCTCCCCTAATGGAGAGTCACTGATCAAGGGATAGAGGACAGTAATCATAATTTTCTCATACTCCAGGAGCTCTCCAAAGTCTCCCTTTTAATCCCCTCTGACATACAGTTGACAAGGAGGTCTCAGTGGACCTCTGAGAGATATTGTGATGCTGAAGCATTGAAAGTGCTCACATTACTTTCAAATTCCAAGTGTTCACTACTAGTATATAAGAAAGAAATTGACTTTGGCATATTAATCTTTCATCCACCAATATTGATATCATTATTTCCTAGTACCAGATTTTTTGTTGTTGTTATTGATTCTTTGGGATTTTTTAAAAATAAACAAAGATATAATCTGTGAACAAACACAATTGTATTTCTTCCTTCCCAACCTATATATCTTATATTCTATTGTCTTGTTTTATTTCACCGGCCAGAATTTTCATTAAACTATGTAAAAGTAATACTGAAAGGAGTTATCTTTTGTCTTGTCCTCCTAATATTAGAAAAAGCATCCAGTTTTTCACTACTAAGTATACTGTTAGCATGTAAGATTTTTCTATGAGTCCTTCATCAAGTTGAAGATCCTTCATCAAGTTGAAGATCCTGTTTGCTCAGTCCTCATTATAAGTGGATGTTAGATTTTGTCAAGTGCTTTTTCTGCATATAATCATTTGCTTTTTTTTCTTTAACTTGTTGATACTGTGAATTACTTTAATTAATTTTAAGATGTTGAAATAGCTCTGCAAAATTGGAATAAATTCTATTTGTTCATAGCGCATAACTCTTTCTGTATTATTGGATTCGATTTGCTAATATTTTGTTTAGTATTAGTATTTAGTATTAGTATTAGTATTTAATATTTATTATAAAATATTTCATATTTAGTTCATGAGAGATATAGGTCTGTACATTTTCTTTCTTGTATGTATTATCTTTATCCGGTTTTGGTATTTGGGTAATTGAATTAAGAAATGCTCCTTCTGCTTCTATTTGCTAGAAGAGATTGTAGAGAATTGAACTTAAATATCTAATAGTATTCACCAGTGAATCCATATGGGCCTTTTATTTTTAAAGTGTATTAATTGTAGATTTTATTTCCTTAATATTTCAGGCCTATTCAGATTATCTACTCCTCCTTTTGCGAGTTTTTGCAGTTTGTTTCTTTCAAGAATTGTCAAAGTATCAAATTTGTGAGCGTAGAGTTGTTTATAATATTTCTTTATTATCATTTTAATATCCATGAGTCAGTAGTGATCACTAATCTTTCATTTCTAAGATTCATAATTTGTATCTTCTCTCTTTTTATTTTGGTTAGCCTGGTTAGAGGTTTGTTAATTTTATATGTACTTTCAAAGAATCAGCTTTTGGTTTTGTTGATTTTTTGCTATTATTTCTTGTTTTCAATTTCTTTGATTTCTGTTCTTAATCTACTCTTATGATTTTGTTATTTAAGCTTCAATTGCTGTAGTATTCTAAGGCAGAAGCTAAAATACTGATTTGATATCTTTATTTTTTATTTCTTCTTGAATTTTTATTATAAATTTCCCTCTAAACACTGCTTTCACTGCATCCTATAAGTTATGATAAACTTTTATTTTCAATTAAGAATACCTAAAAATTTTCCCACGAGAGTTCTGTGATTGATAGTGCTGTTTTATTTCATTCCAAATATTTGGGTGAATTCTGGCTATCTTTCTGTTTCTGAAGTCTAATTTAATTTCACTGTCGTCTGAGAACACACTCTGGGATTTCTTTTCTTTCAGATTTTTAAGATGAGTTTTATATCCCCAAATGTGGTTTAGAGTAGTGAATGTTCTTTTTTAAAAATAAAAGATTTATTTATTTGTTTTGTGAGAGAGAGAGCCAAATAAATAAAAAAAGATTTATTTATTTGTATGTGGGGGAAGCTGACTGGCAGAGGGAGAAGGAGAGAGAAAAATCTCAAGCCGACTCCCCACCAGTTTATGGTTCTAGTAACTTCTGATAAGTTGATGTAGCCTGTGCTGCTTTGTATTTTACTGTCTGTACAGATTTTGGATTGGGCTTTATCCTGTGACTTCAATTCCCAGAGGAGTTTAATTAAAGACATTGATTTCTGATTTGTTCAGCTTTTGCTTGGCTGTAAGAAGGGAGTGAGGACTTCCAGGTCTTTACACGTCAGAGCTAAAACCAGAAGTCAATACTATTTGTTTTTGTAAAAAAAAAAAAAAAAAAAAATCAATATTCTCCTGAGGATGTAGTCTGATATTATATTTTCATATTACTCTAAACGGCATTCTTCCTTCAAACAGACTGAAGAACAGAAGTGCAGCTAGCTGGGTCTGTGTAAATCTAATGCTTAGTCTGCAAAAACTTTTAGTCATAGATTGCTCAAAAGCAGTTATGACAAAATGCTTATATAATAAGTCATTCAAAGTTTATATATATTTTCAGAATGAACATATATTTGGTGTATAGTCTTGTAAAAAATCGTAACAATGCCTACATTTAACTGAATCGGTTATTAATCATGTTACATTGTAATTTTTGTTAAACATATCAAAATACCAAATTCATTCATTTTTCTATTTTAAATGAAAATATGTGATTGAGGAAATATATTAAACTGACTTGCAGTAAGTATATTGAGTTATTTGTCAATAGTATAAAATAATTTTGTTATTAATGCTATTATATTAATGCTTCTGTATAATCATACTTACGTCCAATTAGTTAGAATCTTTTGACAAAGTATCTCTTTAGGGCTCAATTTTTTCTTAATTTTTTATTATGAAATCATCCATTTAATTTTATTGGTCTTCACATGGCTATCTTTGAAAATCATTATGCCAATAACATCTTGGCAATGTAGTATATATATATATATTTTTTTTAAGATTTATTTATTTGACAGATAGAGATTACAAGTAGGCAGAGAGGCAGGCAGAGAGAGAGGAGGAAGCAGGCTCCCAGCCAAGCAGAGAGCCCGATGCGGGGCTCAATCCCAGGACCCTGGGATCATGACCCGAGCTGAGGGCAGAGGCTTTAACCCGCTGAGCCACCCAGGCGCCCCAATGTAGTATATTTTTAACATAAGGCGTTAAAAAAGTAGCACTGCTAAACATGTAAAAAAAAAAAACTGAAATTAGTTAAATTTAAAGTGCTTAGAAAGTCATTTGAAATCGTACTTCTTTAAGCTTTGACATTTACATGTCAATGTTACCTGTAATTAGATAACATTTCCAAATGATAAAGTATGTCATTGTTTTATCAGATAAAGAATTTAGTCTGATGTATTTGAATAGTATCCAAGTTACTAGTTATATCCAAGTTATTTAGTTGCATGAAATTAATTAATCATGTGAGGTTGATATATCCATATCGTGTTATTCTGGCCTAGATTGCCCTATGAAGGAGATTGTAAGTTTAAAATTTTATGCTTAAGATTTACAACACATTTGAAGTTCTCCTGCTGCTTTTATGTAAGCCCTCTTGAATAGAATTTCTCTTATTACTGTTGTACAAAAATAAACAATGATATTCATTGCAGTATTGTCTATATTAAGGTATTGAAAGTTTCCTTACAAAGTTAAGATAGATCATAACAGTGAACATAAAATAAGAAAGAATATTTTGCTTATGATATTAATTTGAATGAAATCTAAAAGAAGGGAATGACAGCAGTAACAAAAAAATTAAAAACAAAGCATAAAGTCTTTATTATAATATGAAAGCACTATGGTAAAGGATTCTAGATTGATTAAAGAGAAAAAGCTTTCACAGATTTGTGGTACATCTCTGTTTTGATTAGTTGAAAGCAGATGGAGATAAAGAACAAGAGAGATTTATATCCAACTCATATAAGAGACACATTTATCTTCATCTTGCAGTAACATAACCATGAATATCATATGAAATCAGTAAGCTAGCTCATGGCCATTATACCATAGGCTTAGAAGTATGGTATATGGTCTACAGGTTATACTTGGATTGTCAGTACAAAAGAGGACAAATGAAAGAATGGTCATATAGTCCATCATTATAGGCCATCTTGAAGGCTTAATTATGAAGATCTTCATTTACACACACACACTCATTTATATAAGTATGTATATGGAACTCTATAAACTTACTAGTCATTAAACTCATGTTATTCTTGTTAAGGAAGTTTATTCAACAAATAATTATTAAATATATTTTAAGTCATATTCTGCCTTCATGGTGCTTAGTGGAAACTGGTTAATATTTAAGTAAACACAAAATACACAAGTTTATTTCAATGCTTTAACAGAAATGTAAAGAACAAGGAATTGCAGATTTGAATTTCTTCCAATTTCCTATTCCTTCCTTTTAAAGAAAGGGAGACATGATATACATGAGTTAAAGGCAGGATATTTTGCTTACACCATTTTGGGATGATTTCTTCTTTGTGTGTGAGAAGAGTTTAAATAGTCATGACTTGTTTCAGTTCACAGGATTTCCCAATGTTGAAAGAAATCTTTGTGCAAATTGGCTTCTTATATTCTAAGTTTTAGAGAGGAATTCTTTTTTCTCATTTTCTTTCCCTTTCCTCATATTGGTTTCCTTTCACTCATGTAACTGTCATTTGTGCGAGGAATGTGGGCATGGAGGAAAAGGGCAGGTATTGCCCGGTCATGTCTAATTTTAACAAATGATGTTCCACATATACTCTAGAAAAGAATCCAGTGTCTTTGTGAAAAGAATACCATCAGATAGGCAATGATATGTTGCCACATGGATTTTTTTTTTCCACTTGGAGGATCTGTAGTATGAGACGTGGACTACCGAGTGTTCTCAATATCCTATATACCAAATATTATCTAAATTCCAGATATCTGAAAAACAAAAAATGTAGCAACATATTTTATAGTATTCAGTGTTTTCTTTTTAAAATTTTAGATTATGTTAAATAACTAAATAATAATTTTCTATCTTTTAACTCATTAGAATATATTTTTTTTTATTGACATGGGTAATTTTTGCCTGTTGTAGAAACTATAAAAGGTATCACTAAACAAACCAAAAAATCTAACTTTTATTTCTACTATCCAAAATTAAACCTTGGTTGAATTTTAGCAAACATCTATATCCATTTATGTATCTCTCCATCAGGTTGAATTGGAACATTATCAGATTATAGGGAGGCCCAAATTTCTTCCTTGTCACCTAGCAGTGTCCTGAGATTTTTCTTGGCCTGATCACCCATACTACATGCAAGTTTGCTAAGGAAAACTGTTATTTCTTATTTAATGAAATATTTATCAAGATTCCAGTATATACAGAAACTCTATTAGATGTTGGGGATACTGCATTGATCAAAAAGTCTGTGCTCTTGTGGAATGTGTGTTATACTGGAAGAGGACATACAACCAACCGATAAATATATGATATGGAAATGATTAAGAAGTCAAATGAAAGTAAAACTAGTATTTTATTATCACCTGGGGTTTTGGCATCAAGCAAAAATATGGAACGCAATTAAACTGAACTATTTGAACACTACACTATCTCTAATAGAGTTGGTCCTAAATAAGTAAGTAATAAGTAAGTAAATAAGTAAGTAATAAAACAACAGCAATATTTATCGAGCACTTTCAGTATGCCAGTATTTTAAGCACTTAACATGGGTTTAATTTGCACACTAACTCAGTTAAGAGGGTAAAATGGAGAAGTTAGATTATTTGATTTCCAAGTTCCTGCTTTTTACTATTGAGTTTTAGATCTCTCTAGATAGCGGACTGTGTTTGATAATAATGTTCAGAAGGTCAGACAGTTGTATCAGAAAAAAATTTGTATCAAGCTTAATTAATAGGAATTTAAAGTATACTATTGAAACTTAGATATAATAAAATATAACAGAAAGAGAATAATGTGGTCAGCAAGTTTATCCTAGTAAATGAGACTCCAAAAAAGAAGTCCATGTTACCTTTATATGTCTATGACCATCAGAGTGGGGTCAGTAAACTAAGTAGATTTGGAAATCAAAGATTTGGGCAATCATTAGCAAAGATTGAGCTGTAGTGCACCAATCTCACTTACCCTAAAAATAAACTGTCACAACATACTTTAAGTTAATGGTGGTGGAGAGATGGCATTATGTTAAAGGATCACACACTCACTGGCCAATCTTTTAAAGCATTTGTAGTTCCACACACACAACACATTAAAATCTCTTTATGGGTTGTATAGTATATTTCTTAAATTTCAGATTTAATAGTCCAGATAGTGAAGATTTAACGTTTTTCAGGATGAAGGAAATTAAATTAGATAGTAGTATATATAAGATTTTATCCTTAGAGAGTTTTTATTTCCTTTTGCAAATAGGAGTATTGCTATACTAACTTTGAGCTTCAGCTGGCCAACCTATTTTGATTGAACATGTGTAAATCAGAGTTAACAAGGGACTGGTCAATACAGTCCAATAAATATGTGTTTAGCTATGCCATGTGTCCAAACACAATCCTTCAAAAACAGTTTATATAAATTAAAGTCTCCTTTGATTGGATTTTGGAAGATAATGAACCAATGCATTAAGATTCCCATGTTTCTGATGCAAAAACATTTGGGGACAAATACCAGTAAGGCAAGAGCCATACTGTAATGGGGAGTGATGTGCTGCCAAGTAGAAGGGACTGCAAAAATTCATTCCTCTAATCTTATACCTGGACTATTGTTTGTTGGTAATACATTTTTCTAGGGGGAATGGAACCTGAGACTTCACCCTATTTCTGTGGTTTCCTACTAGGATGAAAGAGAAGGTCCTTGAAGTTGAGGCTAAGGAAACATTATTTCCATGAAATATTAGCTACATTCTTTCCCTTGAGAGAAAAATGCTTAACTAGGTATGTCTGGAGCCACCTAGAAGGGAGAGACTGTATTCTTAGGATCATTCTAGAACTTTTTTTTTTCCTACAGAAAAATAGGTCTCTCTTCTATTTTAGGTGTTTAAGAGTTTAATAATCTTGAAAAATATTTGCAATTTAACAAGTGTATATAAATCATTCATTCTCCATTGCCTAAATCATCCAACACAGATTGAATGAGCCTTGTAGCATGGGTTTTTAAAGGCTGAAATGTCTTTAACTTATTTACATTCTACCTAATACCAAATGGATTTAGTATACCTGCAATAATGTGATTTATAATAAGAATACATATTTGATCTTTATCTCCATTTCTGGCACAGAGCTCCGAAAAACCTTGGAATTTCATTAGTGAAGAGAATGACAAAGATGTTTTTTGTTATGTTAATATGGAGACTTTTAGACTACACCTAAGGATTGGGTTGGTTGTGAGGGGAACCAAAGGTAAGTAGAGTTGGAACTTTTAGTCCCACCCCCCTGATTCCCAGGGAGGAAAGAGGAGCTGGAGTTTGAATTCATGGCTAGGTAACTGAGCCTCCAAGCCTCCATAAAAACGCAAAAGGAGAGGGTTCTGAGAGCTTCCAAACTGGTAAACACAAGGGGATGCTGGGAGAATGGCTCAATAGGAGACAGCATAGAAGCTCTGAGTCCTTTCCCCATACTTTGCCCTATGCATATCTTCCATCTGGCTGCTACTGAGTTATATCCTTCAATAATAAACTGGTAATTTAGTGAGCAAAATGTTTCTCTGAATTCTAGGAGCTGCCCTAGGAAATCAGTTGAACCCAAGAAGGGAGTTTCTGGAATCTCCTGTCTACAGCTGGTAGGTCAGAAACACAGGTGACAACCTTAATTTGTGATTGGTGTCTGAAGTATGTGTGTATGTTGTGGTGTGGGAGGAGGGTGTGACCTTGCAGAACTGAGCCCTTAACACGTGGGATCTAAAGCTATCCTTAGGCAGATAGTGTCAGAATTGAGTTGAATTATGCTGGTGTCAGAGAAGTACTTGGTGTGAGAAAAAAATACCCTGTATACATTAGAATTGGATGCAGCACTCTTCATACCCTAAGTATATTTAGTTCTTGGAATATTTCAGGAAGAGAGAGCACATACACACACATATATACTCACACATAAAGACCAGTATAATTTTAAAAAAATTAAAAAAATAAAAGAAAACATTTTAAAACTTATTTGTGCAATCCCTCTCATTCTTATTTTAAAATTAGGAAAAATAAGTCTTAAAGAGATTAACGTGGAAGTATTACCCATGGCTGGCTTCCTGACCCTGGTCCATTGCTCTCTTTTCTTCAACAGGCATTTATTGCATGTGATTATTTTCCTCGCAATTCCTATGTGAGCCCCGTGTGACTTGAATCTTGGTTTCCCCGCTTCCCTTTTATCCACACTGCTTTGTTTCTTTTATCCACAATTTATTATTACATCCTTAGAAAGAAAAGTCAGGATATTCTAATAGTTCTTGGGCCACTGAGCTCAGACTAAATAGATGTAAGGAAAAAGAAAACTATTTCTGTAATCATCTCTAGAGAGTAGAGATGATGGTAAACTCTGTATGTATGACAGCTACACTTCTACTTCACCTTTCCTATTTCTTGCTACTATAAACCCCTGTATGGATGGATATGTTAGTAAATCTTCCTCTTCTAAGTAAGGATACGTAAGGATATGTTAATGCAAGAGCCTGCTTTTACACAAAGTGACCTTATTTATTTAAAAAAGTCTATTTTATAAATGGAAGAATCCCAAAGATTTCTGTTATTTTCAACTTCATTTATTTACTCATAATGCTAAAATTCATTATATTACACTGACTTACCATAAATCATTAGTTATTACCTTTCTTATTATTTCCTTAATTGTGCTTTTTCATGTCTGCCTCATTTATTCACATGACTGTACCAATATTCAATGTTAGTTCTCAAAACTAATAGCTCTGTGTTTCACTGCAATAGCTTTTTCACTCCATGGTGATTTTAAACAATGCTACTCTCTATAGCTTGGCTTATCCAAATGAGATATGCTGCTATGATGGAGGTAGTCAATTATCTTTCCAGAAATTTAAACACATTCCTCACAGATTATGTAAAAAGTCTCCTGAATCTATTATGAGGACCTAAGCATTTCTTATACTTAGGCAACTTCAGAATGAATGATTTAGTCTTGTTTGAGATCTTTCTGTGTGACAGTAAAGCAGTTATGTCTATAATTTGAATACATTTAAAGCAACCTAAGGCCTGTGGCTATGTAAGCTTTATGTCATTACTATATAATGCAAACACTGAGGTAAATTTTTGCAGAGACATTCAAGCTGAGAAAAGACTTAATAATCATCTGGTTGAATGGCTTGTGATTATTTCCGGACTTAGACCCTTATTAAGAAAGTAGATATCCAATTTCTTTATGACCTCCTGTCACCTATGAACACCACGCTATTGAATGTACTTTAGGGATTACCCAATGCAAGAATACTCTTTATTTATCTTAGAGGGAACCATTCAGCTGTTTTTTGAACAAGGTTCAGTAACAGAGACTCTGTTTCTCAGTGTGTCTCTTTTATTATTCTAGTTGGTGAAACTTCTTCATACCTTCTCTTATTTCTGTATAAGCTCAAGTTAAACTTGAGCTAAAGAAATAATGGTAACATTCAGATGTTTGAAAGAGATAAAATGCTTCATTTTGTTAAAAATGTTAGCTAAGGGTAAGCTGTTGTTTTTACTTTCAGTGCAAGCTGAAATACAACATTTTACATAAATATCTTGGTGTCTATAAAGGTCAATTATTTTGTAATTTCATTAATTTTTAAAATATTTGGATGTTAATCGATGTCTACATCCAGTTAGAAGTAAGCTTTAAAACAAAATTCAAAGGTTACAAGGGGGCTAATAGAAACACTTTCCATTATACAATAGGTTTGAGAAGCACACATGCTCTTGGTGAGGTACGTTATGCTCACTAATTCATAAGGGTAGTTAACATATAAAAAAACTGCATTTTTTTTTTAAAGATTTATTTATTTGACAGAGAGAGATCACGAGTAAGCAGAGAGGCAGGCAGAGAGAGAGGAGGAAGCAGGCTCCCCGCCGAGCAGAGAGCCCGATGTGGGGCTCGATCCCAGGACCCTGAGATCATGACCTGAGCTGAAGGCAGAGGCTTAACCCACTGAGCCACCCAGGTGCCCCAAAAAACTGCATTTTTTATATGACTAGATACGCTATGGATTTTCCTTCAACTTGCTATTTGCATAACAAGGGTAGTTAACATATAACTACCCTTATTATTAGTTTTGAGAATTCTGGAACCTGAAACCTAACTAAATTGGTTTAACCCAAGTTTCCTAAATGCAGATGGCCACAGACATTTTTAAAGTTAAGAATATCTGTTAGCAGCTGGAGGGACACTCATTTCAGTTTGAGAAATGCTTCTTTAAGCCTCAGTGCTTCCCTGGTTACTTGGACTGCCCACTGTTGGCACCAGTACCTTGACTCCAGGTTTTAGTCCTAATTGACTAGTTCAGATCTCTTCCAAACACTGTGAAAAAGATTCCTTAAATTGGAAATTTGTAAAGATATTTAAAAATTAGGTGAGAATGATTTGTTCTGCACAGTAGATGGAGAACAACATATAGAAATTTTCTATTTAGTTAATGTAATATTGAGAAATGTGCCAAGGATGTTATCAAATTAAAAAAGAGCCTCATTTTTAAAAATTTTTTCAGTGTTGCAAGATTCATTGTTTATGCACCACACCCAGTACTCCATGCGATACATGCCCTTGATAATACCCACTACCAGACTCACCCAACCCTCTACTCCTTTCCCTCCAAAACCCTCAGTTTGTTTCTTAGAGTCCACAGTCTCTCATGGTTTGTCTCCCCCTCCAATTTCCCCCATCTCACTTCTCCTCTCCATCTCCCAATGTCCTCTGTGTTATTCCTTATGCTCCACAAGTAAGTGAAACCATATGATACTTGACTCTCTCTGCTTGACTTATTTCACTCAGCATTATCTCCTCCAGAAAAAGGTGCTTCATTAAGGAATTGATGAAATCCATATCCAAACTAAAAGAATTACTTCTGTTTCATCCAGCCTATTTTCCTTCCCTCCCTCCCTCCCTCCCTCCCTTCCTTCTTTCCTTCCTTCCTTCCTTCCTTCCTTCTTTTCTCTATACTGTGTAGACTAATGCATAGGCAAGTGTCCAACACAGGTCTTTCCTGTTACTTTTGATTTCCTTAATGCATCCAGGTAGATAAAAATATTCCTTATTTTTATAACTGTGATTGTGTGTATTCTATTTATCAGATAGTCTTTATCTGTTTACTTTTGTGAATTCCTCCATTCCTTTGTTCTCATTGAATTATAAACTAACTCCTTTACGATTTTGAGCTACTCAATTATAGAATTTTTGTTTTCCATATAATTTATTATAATTTAATGGGAAACATTACATTTTGTAATGTACATACATTACATTTTTGACAATTATGCCTCCTCACAATTTTTTATTCTTTTAATTTACATAAAATGTATGGTAAAAACATTTAAAATGTGAGTATAGCTTATTTATAATTCAGGAAAATGTGTGCCCATTATTCGTTTTAATAATACAATTTTCAAATATGTTTTAGCCCTTCTGAAGACATTTACTTCTCTCCCACCCAGGCATAGCTAAAACTACAGATTTGTTTATAATTCACATACAACTCTTTGTGATTTTTTATATATGTATGGATCCCTATGGATTCTGCAAAACTGCATTTTTTTATATGACTAGATACGCTATGGATTTTCCTTCAACTTGCTATTTGCATAATATCGTGTTTCTGAGGTTTATTCATGTTTATACATGTAGCTGTGGTTCATTCACTTTTGCCACTATATGGTATTAAATTGTAGGTATATGCCAAAATGCATTTAACTCTATTCCTCTCGATGAATAGTAAGTTTTAGTAAGCTTTTTACTTTGTTCTTTTTTTTTTTGTTCAGTAGTTTGTATAATATACCTATTCTATTACAAATGGCCCTCCTCTAATACTTTTGTGTATATCTCCTTCTGTACATGTGTGAGAATTCACTTGTTTATAGAATGAAATTGTGGGATTGTAAGGTATGTATTCAAATTTACAACATATGTTCAAACTGTCAATATTATTGTTAAATTATTCCCTAGGTGATCATATTTTATAGTCCAAATCAAAAATCTGTATTTTCCTGAGAAAGATAGGGTTCATAGTGGCCCTCTGATTCCACTTTTTCCTTACTTGGATGTACAAGAAAATGAATGGCCTTGACCAGACCACCTTGTAAAATGTCAGTGACTTTGGCCAGAAGTCTTTAAGAAATAGTTTAACTGTATATATTAGACTATACATATAGAATATATAGAATATATATTAGAATATAGAGAGAATATGTTAGAATATATAGAATATATAGCAAGATGTATTTAATCTGCATTTTTATTATCGATAAAATATACATTTATGAATTTATGGATTATGGATGGCCAAATTACTTATCTATGTATCAAGAGAGAGTAAAGCAGAGACACCTCCAAACATAATGAATTTCCTTGAGAATGTTTTTCACATATCTTATTTAAAACTGACCTGTTAATCCAAAACCAAAATACAGTATGATACAGGAGAAAGGGAACACTTCTTCAAGTTGTATCTGAGAGTTTCAGGTTCCTTCAAAAAGAAGTCTTGTCTGTGTTGAGTTCTTAGTAAAGTTAGGTATTGCTTTGACTATTTAGTCTTTGCTATTAACAAAAAACTGAATCTGCTGTTTATTATATTTCTGCTATCTTCTGCTTATAGTGGCTTACACTTTTCAGTGTATTATGGAATTTTTAATTGTGAAATCAAAATTGGCTAATATTTATGTGTATGTGTAAGAAATCTAGAAAATCTGATTATCTTATATGTTTCAACTAAATTAAATTCAAATTTAATGCATAATTTTTTATAAAAACAGAACCAAAAATAGAATACAGGCCTAGATGGATTCTGTTATGGACTGGATATTTGTGTCCTCCCAAAATTTATTTGTTGAAATCTTAACTCCTAAAATGATGGTATTAGGAGGTGGAGCTTTTAGAAGGTGATTAGTTCACAAAAGTGGCCACCTCATAAATGGGATTGAAGTCCTTATAAAACAGATCTCAGAGAGTTATGTCAACCCTTGTGCCATGTGAGGACACAGTGAGAAGAAACAGTCTACGAACCAGGAGGTGGGCTCTTTCCAGACACCAAAATCTCTTAGCACTTCAGTCTTGGACTTTCTAACATCCAGATCTGTGATAAATGGGATGTTCATAGTTTGAGCCACTTAGTCTATGGCATTTTTGTTATAGCAGCCTGAACAGAAAAGAAAGGGAGGAACAGAAAAAAAGTGTGTGTTTTTTTTTGAAAAAAATGTTTTGAAAATAATGTTGAAATATTCCCAAAAGTGGTGAAAATTTTAAACTCACAAACCTAAGAAGCTCAATGTACCTAAGTACAAGAAAAAGTAATTTAACTACACAAGGCACATCAGGATCAAATTGTTTAAAACCACTGATAAGGGGCACCTGAGTGGATCAGTGGGTTAAAGCCTCTGCCTTCAGCTCAGGTCATGATCCCAGGGTCCTGGGATCGAGCCCCTCATCGGGCTCTCTGCTCAGCAGGGAGATTGCTTCCCTTCCTCTCTCTCTGCCTGCCTCTCTGCCTACTTGTGATCTCCTACTTGTGATCTCTGTCTGTCAAATAAATAAAATCTTTCTAATAAATAAATAAATTTAAAAAATTAAAAATAAATAAAATAAAATAAAGTAAAATAATATACAACCACTGATAAGTGTGCCTGGGTGACTCAGTCAGTTAAGCATCAACCTTTGGCTCAGGTCATGATTCCATAGTCCTGGCACAGAGTCCCACAGAGAGCTCCTTGCTCAGCGGAAAGTCTGCTTCTCCCTCTGTACCTCCCCCTGCTTGTGCTCTCTCTTTCAAATAAATAAATAAAGTCTTAAAAAATAAAATAAAAACACTGATAAAGAAAAATCATAAAGCAGCTAGAGAATAAGGGCATGTTATATAAAGATAAAGATGGCAACAGATTTATCATCAAAAACAATGCAAGTCAGAAGACAGTTATTTCAAGTACTGAAAAACAAAACAAAACTATCAGCCACAAATTCTAAACAGCAAAAATATCTTTCAAAAACAAAGGTAAAATAAAGACTTTTTCAGACATACAAAACCTGAAAGAATCATCACTGGCAGATGTACTCTACAAGAAATCTTACTTATTTGACAGAGGGAGAGAGATCACAAGTAGGTAGAGAGGCAGGCAGAGATAGAGGGGGAAAGCAGGCTCCCCGCTGAGCAGAGAGCCTAGTGTGGGGCTCGATCCTAGGACCCTGAGATCATGCCCTGAGCTGAAGGCCCAGGCTTAACCCACTGAGCCATCCAGGTGCCCCTGTCTCTCTAATTATTTTTCTAGTATTGTCATATAATTGGAATCAAACAATATGTAGCCTTTCAGCTGGCATCTTTCTCCTAGTGATATGAATTTAAGATTTATTAATGATGTTGCACAGATTGTTAGCTAATTCCTTTTTATTGCTAAATAGTAGTCCACTGTATGGATACACCAAATTTGTTAATCAATTAACCTATTGAAGGACATCATGGTGGCTTACAGATTTAGGTTATTATGAATAAAGCTGTGTTCTCATGAAGGTTTTAGTGTGGATTAATTTTCAAATCAGTTAGGCAGTTACCTACGAGTGAAATTTGTAAGGTTTTACAGGCGAAATACACATGATACCAGGCGAGATAGGCAAGACAAGGTTTATTAAAAGTGCCCTTGGGTGAAGTTCTGTGACTCAGGAGAGGAGAGTCGGGGAAGTCGCACCTGGGAAGGGATTGAGTGAGCTTTTATTGGGCCAAGGCAGGGCAAGGTCTCATAACCATATTTGGTAAGGTTAGTGGTTGGGGGTTGGAAAGTCCCAAAGTGGCTGGTTTCTGTTTCTCACATAGGTTTCCATTTATTCAAGGTGACGTGTCCTTGACAGAGGTCCTTCTGGTGGGAAAGTCCTGGGTAGGGGAAGATGGTGGCCTGGTGGCCATTTTATTGTTCCTTCTGCATTCCCAGGGACGCCGACCTAACAAAATTGTTGGCTCACATGATAAGTTTATATATAGGTTTATAAGCAGTGCCAAACTATCTCCTAAAGTGTCTTGTTGTTTCGAATTCTTACTAGCAATTAGTTTTGTCAACTTTGCCTTTCAGCTATCATAATAGATACGTAGTATTATGCCATTGTTGTTTTAATTTAAATTTCCCTAGTGAGATATAATGTTGAGCATCTTTTCATACGTTCATTAACTACCTGTACAGTTGTTTGTTTGTTTTTTTGTACAGTTTTTTGAATGAGGTATGTATTCAGATTTTTTGCCCAATTTTTAGCTAGGTTGTTTGCTTATTGCTGATTGAAATAGTTCCTTGTATATTCTGGATAGAATTACTTTCCTTCAGGTATGGGATTTTCAAATATTTCTCCCAGTCTATGGCTTCTTTTGATTCTCTTAACAGTGTTTTCATGGAACAAACATTTATAATTTTAATAAAGTCCAATTTACAACTTTTTTTTTCCATAGGTTATGCTTTTTATATTTGTCTAAAAGCCCATAACCAAGCAGAAGGCTACATCAATTTTCTCCTATATTCTCCTTGAAATTTTATAGTTTTGCATTTTACACTTAGGTAAATAATCCACTATAATTTAACTTTTGTGTAAGATATGAGGTTCATATTTTTCCATAGGAGTCTTCTATTTTTCCCAATACCAATTATTAAAAAGACTATTATTTTCCTGTATGCATTTTATACTTTAATCAATTTCTTAAAAGGAAGTTGAGAGGCGCCTGGGTGGCTCAGTGGGTTAAAGCCTCTGCCTTCAGCTCAGGTCATGATCCCAGAGTCCTGGGATGGAGCCCCACATCAGGCTCTCTGCTCCGCAGGGAGCTGGCTTCCTCCTCTGTCTCTGCCTGCCTCTCTGCCTACTTGTGATCTCTGTCTGTCAAATAAATAAATAAAAACATTTTTTTAAAAAGTTGAAACCATAAACAGAAATTAATTAATTTAAAATTTAAAAGTTTTATTTAATAAAGTACATAAGAACATTATGGAAAAAGTTAATAAGTAGAAAACAGAAAGATATATATATATATATTTCTGTTTATATATATGTATATATATTTCTATTTATATATACATATGTATATATATAGTTTAAAACTGACAAGGGATTAATATCTGCAATCTAAATGGAATGCTTACAAGTTAGACTATAGACTATCACCCATCTTTTGAATTAGCATGTAATTATTTCACTTAGACATTTAACAAATATATTCAATTGTCAATAAATATCCTAACATACATAAACTTTTCCTAGATTTTTTATGCTCTCCCCCTATTCATCTTATTTGATACTCTTACCACACTTTAGAAATGGAAGAATCTGTGCTGTATCCCTATATCATGAAAAAACGTATTAAAAAGGTTCTTCTGGCCCTTTTTGACCATTTTCCAATCAGTTTTATTTCTCCTTTGTTTAAAAATCCCTCCCATTGGAAACAAAATTGTCCCATTATGCTACTATTTTTCTACCTTCTTATAGCTACTAATTTCCAAATCACTTCTTTGATTCATTGAGGGCTTGTCACCTGGTTCTCCCCCTCAATCCCTGCTTGCTCTAAAGTAATGTCAACAACAGAGATTATGTATGACCAAGAACCAAAAATGTGGCAGCCAAATTTCTGACTAACAGCTGCTTCCTTGTATCACCACATACATTCATTTTCTTTCTCCTGTGAAATCTCTTCTCCATATTTCTTTAAACTTGTCTCCCCACACTCTCATGTTTTAGTTCATCATTTCAAACTCTTTCACTGAATACATTCAGGCACAGCATTTTCAATCTTTGTCTCTAGCCTCTATCCTCTTTAATTTATCTACTACTACCCTGGTGGGGTAATCTTTTAAAATTAATTACTTTTTCACTACAGTGCTTTAAAAATTCTATTGCTTCCCATTGCCTGAAAAAATGAGGCCTGAACACCTTGGGATGGCCATTCAAAGGCTTTTCTGATTTGGCCCTCACATAACAGTGAGCTCATCTTCTGTATATGTTCTCCTTACACACAGAAATTCAGCCCGGCAGGGTTTTTGTGTCTGGGCATGTGTGAGCAGCTTTCCAGTGCTTATTTGTGCTGTAATAATATGTTTTTTTTTCTGTATAAAACATAACTGCAAACTTCAGTTCTGAAATAAATAACTTGGCAATTTTATTCCACATTTGTTAAAATAGAAAACTGTTTCTTAGTTGGCTTATTTTGAAGAGACGATTAGATCTATGATACCAAGGATAAGGGATGAAAGTGAAATGTGTGATGTAATAACATTTATTACTGAGATCACCAACTGGGCCTGTGGCTAAAGGGAATGCTAATTATAGTCATGGGAAAATAAAATTAAAAAAAAACAACTGCTAAGTTAGTATAATATATAGATACATTAAATTTTACTTTTATTTTCAGACAGTTTAATCTCATGTCTTAAAAACTCTACACTCAAATGACAGTGATTTTAGAAGAACAACCAAGCTTCTAGAGATCTTCATTAGCAGTAATAGTATTAAAATATATATGATGTATTTTAAGTGTAATTGTTATTTTTAAAAGATTTATTTAATTTTCTAAATATTTATTTAATTTTTTAATTATGTTCAGTTAACATAACATATAGTACATCATTAGTTTTTGATGTAGTATTCAACAATTCATTAGTTGCATATAACATCCAGTGCTTATCACAATAAGTACCCTCCTTAATGTTCTTTACCTGGTTACCTCATTTATTTATTTTAGAAGAGGCAGAGGGAGAAACAGTCTCAAGCAGACTCCTTGCTGAGTACAGTGCTCTACAAGGGGTTCTGTTTCATGACCCTGAGATCATGACTTGAACCAAAATCAAGAGTTAAAACTTAACCAACTGAGCTACCTAGGCTCCCCTAAATGTGTTTGTAATTTTTATACCATTTTGCTCTATTGCTTTTCCTAGTAAGGCAACAAAAATTTCTTTCTATTTTCAAATTTTAAGTAATAAAGCAACACTTACATCATGTAAGCTGTTTTACTTGATTAATGACAATGACTAAATAGATTATAGTCAGGCTACAAATCTATCAGTAAGTAAAATCGATAAGAACCATGAGGTTGGTGATTTATGGTTCTAACTAATTTATAATGGTACACAGGTGACTAGATGCTGTTGTAAAGTATTATAGTTACTTGTTATAAAATGAATATATTACAATTAGTTATTGATTTAGTCAAACTTTCATATATTATTTCCTTTTGTTACAAATGAGACCTGAATGATCTTTGTCTCTTCCTCAAACCCATATATTATATTCTTACTCTTCAACATATTGTTCCCTAGACACATTTTAGGATAAATGGGGAGCAAAGAATTTTTCAGAATAAAATGCTTAATAAAATTTGCAACTCATCATCACTATCAAAAATATCTTATTTCCTAAGGCAAATATAGTATTGATACAAATAAAAAGCACCTCATGAAATGTTAGATATTAGACACTTGTTATAATAATTATTTTTATGATCATCATCATGCTTCCATAAACAAAATTGTCTAATTCAGTGAGAACTGGCAGAAGAGTTCAAGATGTTGCACCTTCAAATGTAAATGAAAAACAAAAGAGACCCATAATGAGTTAAACCATTACATTGATAAACATCCTTGAAGTTTTACTGAACTCAGAGGTAGTTCTTTTTTTGTGAAACAAAGATGTAGATTTATATATATTATTTCAAATTTATTATTGTTGAATGTCTTGAGAGGAAGACTTTCCTACTTGTAGTAGAAAAAAAAAACAATGCTGGTAGTTTTTTCCTGATACATAAGATTTCTCTAATGATACTTCTTACTCTGGGTAGACTAAAAAAAAAAAAAAAACAAAGATTTTATTTATTTATTTGACAGAAAGAGAGAGAGCACAAGCAGGGGTGATGGCAGGCAGAGATAGAGGGAGAAGCAGGCTCCCCACTGAGCAGGGACCCTCCCCCCCAACCTCCCAGGTTCAAGGACACTGGAATCATGATCTGAGCCAAAGGCAGATGCTTAATCGACTGAAGAATCCAGATGCCTCTGGGTAGAGCATTTTTATTCAGGCTTTATATAGCTATCTTTTAGTTATCCAAGATTTTGCAAAGTGTATCTATGTCAAATACATGTAGTTCATTTGAGCATATTATAGGCATCTGATCAATTCATCAAAAAGTGATAAAGTTTCTGTTTTTACTATTGCTTTCAATCTTTTGTTTCCTTTTTCCTTTCAGTATTCTTATAAATATTTAGATTTATTTTTAAATGTTTACAACTTAAAAAAATATTGCAACATACATACTTTAATCTTAGATTTATCAACTTTAGTAAATGAATTATTCCAGTTCCCTGAGGAATAATTTAACAGAATTTACCAAGGAGTATATATTTCCAAGGAATAAAGTAAAACTTCCACAATAATGAGTAAGGGACAGGCAGGGCTAGAGAGGGAGAAATAGGTAGGGGACTAAGGGAGCAGGCTCACAGAAATCCCCAAAATTTGGAGGTGTAAGGAAACCAGAGATAAGGAGAGGAATCAGACCATCCTGTCCTAGTGTCCGAGGTCAGGGCCTTTTATAACAACAAGTTGTTACATGAATTACCATACCAAAAAAAGGAAGTAAGCTATTAAAGATGTTATCATTAATCTTTACTCAGTGGTGCTATCCTAGAGATGTTAAAAGGATTTAAGTTCCCTGGTAAGCCTTCAATAAAAGACCAAACCTAAAAGTCCTTAGTGGCAAACCTGTTGGGACCCCCTCTCACTCCTATAAGCTTTTTCTATATCCTTGCTTTATAACTCTATCACTTTACTAGCTCTCCTTTGTCTGTGAGATTCATTCTTGAAGTATCTCATTCTCCCACTTCAGTAACTTGGAACTCCATTACTTCAGACATTAAGTCACCTAGAACTAAGCATTGAGAATATGAGGTAATTTGAAGGTAGAGACTATAGCAAATCTAGTATATCAAAATAGTTCAAGGTAGGTAGTTATTTAGGAGGTCATCTGATAAAGGCCCTTGCCTCTAAATAAGCCTGCATTTTAAGAACACAAGGTCATATTTGTAAAGTGTCTTTATTCCTAGGTTTCCTGCCAAATCCTCAATTAGGATCATGATGCTCCTGAATGTAGTAACATTTATGTCCTAGGATTACTCAGCTTACTTTCTGTCTGGAGGCCATAATGAGAACAACCTGTCAGTTGGAGCAAGGCTTAATTCCCACCATGAGAACAGTGGGAGAAATACTTCATAAGACTGTCCCAGAATTACCACTGTAAATAGTTCAGCCACTGCATTCCATGACTTTCCTTCATCGTTTTCTTTTTTTTTTTTTTTAAGATTTTTTTATTTATTTGACAGAGATCATAAGTAGGCAGAGAGAGAGAGGAGGAAGCAGGCTCCCTGCTGATCAGAGAGCCCGATGCAGGGCTCGATCCCAGGACCCCAGGATCATGCCCTGAGCCAAAGGCAGAGGCCTTAATCCACTGAGCCACCCAGGCGCCCCCTTCATCGTTTTCTTACTCAAACTTTGAGTGTCTCTGCCAACCCTGACCAAACGTCCCTGGGAAAGGGAGCTATTGTTGATGGCTTTGTGGTTCTGTTGACTATATTCTATCTGTACAAAGCACTAAGACATATTTCCTTATGGCGTTAGATTAGATGGGGTTGCCTCCCTTAGGGCGTACTGTACTCAGGTGACAATTAGTGACTATTCATAAAAATTGCATATAGTCTTAAGCATTGGCTCATTTAATATTTAAAAAGTTAATTTAAACATTTTTCTGCTGGGGCGCCCGGGTAGCTCTGTGGGTTAAAGCCTCTGCCTTCGGCTCAGGTCATGGTCTCAGGGTCCTGGCATCCAGCCCCGCATCAGGCTCTCTGCTCCGCGGGGAGCCTGCTTCCTCCTCTCTCTCTCTCTGCCTGCCTCTTCGCCTACCTGCAATCTCTGTCTGTCAAATAAATAAATTTAAAAAAAAATTTAAAACAACAACAAAAAAAACAAACATTTTTCTGCTAATGTTAACTATGTAAACTAATTTGCATTCCATGTATTTATCCAGAAAAATTACAGGAGAAATAGGCCATATTGTGTGATGTCTCTTACAACTCGATCGGATGTTCAGTCCATCTTTCCATTGGTAAAAATAAGTATGGGTGGGAGCGCGCTCACATCCTCGCCACCGCGAATGCCCGCAGTCCGCTTGGGGCAGCCCATTTTGCTCTGACTGGCGGTCGGTGCGCGACATGTGATGACGTGAAGAGGCCCGGCGAGGCCCAGCATGCCCTAGCCTTCCGGAGCTGCGGACTCTAAAATGGCAGAACAACTTTCTCCGGCCAAGATGGCAGACCAGGTGTGCACCTTCCTCTTCAAAAAGCCTGGTGGGCGTAAAGGGGGTGCGGGCCGCAGGAAGCGCCCGGTCTACGACCCGGAGCCCGGGGACAGCAACAGCAGCAGCAGTGACGAAGGCAGCACTGTGGTTCGCCCAGAGAAGAAGCGAGCTATCCGCAATCCGATGATACAGAAGACTCGTGGCAGAGGTAAACAGAAGGCGGCTTACGGCAACTTGAGTAGCGAGGAGGAAAAGGAGAAGGAGGAACAGGAGAAGGAGCCCGAGAGTCTTGGCATGGTGTACAAGTCCACCCGCTCGGCAAAACCCGTGGGACCAGAGGATATGGGGGCGACTGCTGTCTACCAGCTAGACACAGAGAAGGAGCGTGATGCACAAGCCATCTTTGAGCGCAGTCAGAAGATCCAGGAGGAGCTGAGGGGCAAGGAAGATGACAAGATCTATCGGGGAATCAATAATTACCAGAAATTCATGAAAACCAAGGATACGTCTATGGGCAATGCTTCCTCCGGGATGGTGAGGAAGGGCCCCATCCGAGCTCCCGAGCATCTACGTGCCACCGTGCGCTGGGATTACCAGCCCGACATTTGTAAAGACTACAAGGAGACTGGCTTTTGCGGCTTCGGAGACAGCTGCAAGTTCCTCCATGACCGTTCAGATTACAAGCATGGGTGGCAGATCGAACGTGAGCTTGATGAGGGTCGCTATGGTGTCTATGAGGATGAAAACTATGAAGTGGGAAGCGGTGATGAGGAAATACCATTCAAGTGTTTCATCTGTTGCCAGACCTTCCGGAATCCAGTGGTCACCAAGTGCAGGCATTATTTCTGCGAGAGCTGTGCACTGCAGCATTTCCGCACCACCCCTCGCTGCTATGTCTGTGACCAGCAGACCAATGGCGTCTTCAATCCAGCAAAAGAATTGATCGCTAAATTGGAGAAGCATCGAGCTGCAGAAGAGGGTGGTGCTTCCGATTTCCCAGAAGACCCCGATAAATGTCCAATCCCCATCACTTAGTTTCCCTATTAGTCTCACACCTCAAAATAAATCTTTTGTTGTTTGGGAAAAAAAAAAAAAAAAAAGTATGAGCAAGCCCCACTTCATTGGGCCTGGAAAGAATTCTACAAATCACATGGCAGTGTGATTTGATTGAGTTCAAATGGATGGAAAAGTGCAAATATCTTGAAATAAGAACACTGAACATTTGTGAAAAAAAAAAAAAAGTATATAAATCCTTGAGTTTTTGGCGGAAACTTTTTGTTAAGGACATTAGTTGAAATTTTTCATGTTTCCCATATGAGTTCCAGTTCTGACATATTAGCAGGACATGTAAGGGGAAGTCAGCTCCAAAGGCTTTAGATACTTTTCTTACTCTCACTGATAAATGAGGTAAAAGTTCCACTTGCTTCTGGCCCCATCCCGTACCTGCTTCTGATTTTCTTTAGTCTTCATTCTAGGATCTGGAGAAATCTACTTACAGTCATGGTACAGAAGATACTGGAAAAGAAGACAGAAAAATGTAGAATATTCATGATATTATTGAGACTACATAAATGGAATGCTTGGAAGAGCCTATGTTCAAATTCCTTTTTGTGTAAAGAAAAATTCTACCCGCCACAACCTTGTTTAAATCCCTTTTACTTTTATTCACAAACATTGCTATCTGGTATATGTGATGTGGGGAAAAAAAGCCAGAAAGAAATGTAGATAAAATTAAATATCCTCATAACCTGCAGCCCATTGGCAAAAACATTCCTCCAGGGCCAACCATCTTAATGTCAATGCCTTGTGGGGCACCTGGGTGGCTCAGTTGGTAAAGCTGCTGCTGTGGCTTGGATCCTGAACAGAGGGTCCTGGGATCCAGCCCCCCATCAGGCCCCTTGCTCAGCAGGAATTCTGCTTCTCACCCTTGCCTGCTGCTCCCCCTGCTTGTGCTTCTCTCTCTCTCTCTCTGTCAAATAAATAAGTAAAATCTTTAAAAAAATGTTAATGCCTTGCTAGAGGGCAAAACAACCTTAGCTGGACAATAGGGAGGTCTCCAGGATCCTGTGAGTCTTCTTTAGCATATGAATGTCCTTTTGGAACTTCCCTTATCTTCACTTCCTCCAACCCCAAAATATATAATCCCCTGCTCCTCACACTCCTGGGGCAACAGGCAGCAGTGGCAACAGCTCTTCCAGCCCACCGGTCCTGTCCCATGCTTTACTGAAACCACCTCTTTGCGCCAAAGATATATCAAGAATTCCTCTTGGCTGTTGGCTCTGGACCTTATCAACGTTCCAAAACCATATCACACTATTTGTGTGATGTCAAAGAATGTCAAATTAAATGTCAAAATTAAAACTATGTATCTATCAACATCAAAACCAACTCTGTAAGTCTTGGGTTATTTTGCCAAAACAGAATCATGATTCCCAGCAATTTCTAAGAAACTGTAACTTAGTTTGTGTCTATGAATCAGTGTCTCTGCCACTATTTCACCTCTATCACAAATCTTCATACATATATTAAACATAGGTCATAGGAAGTTACTTCTATAGATAATATAAGTTAATTTCAAAGTATTATCAATATAAATTATGTTTATTCAGAATAGTGTTTATTTTTTACTAGTTTTATATGCAAAAACATAGAGCTTCTCTTCTAAAGAAATTGATTAACATGAATATAAGAACAGTTTTTTAGAAACCTCTGGCATGTTTTATAATTGCATTGATAGTATTAAAATTCTCAATCCACAAATGCTTGATTTAGAGCTTATTGATCTAGTGCTTATTCAACTATCACTAATACATTTTCTTTGCCTATAGTGGTGTGCAAATTGTGTCTTTTTAAAAAAAGAATAATAGTTTTTACAACACAGAAAAGGCCTTCTTCATTTTTGCCAGTTGTCTCGATTAGGCTGGGCTCTGTAGAGTGAAGCAATTCTTAAGGGAGAATTGGAATAATCTAGTTGCTTAGTTTTAGTTCCCAAAATATGTTTACTTATAAAAACATTTTATATTTTCTTGTGACTATTATTTTCAAAAGTCTTTCACATGAATATTAAATTATTGAGTCTAAAACCATTTTTTGTTTGTTTAAAACATAAGGAGACTGGAGACTCAGAGATGCTGAGTAATTGGTAAAGCTCATCTGGTTAATAAAGGGCAGTTTCAAACTTGAATTCAGAACTTTGACTTCTATCTATCCCTGTGATCTTTTGAAGACAAAAAAAGTTTTGCGAAGAAATTACACAGTTTTCAAGTCTTTGACTTTTAGAATTTTTGCTATGATGTATCTGTTTGTGGGTCTTTTTGTGCTTATGCTATCTCAAGTATGTTGAGCTTCCTAGATGTGTGGATAATCATTTTCACTAAATTTGGGGATGTCTCAGCCATAATTTCTTTGAGTTTTTTCCCCCCTCCCTGCTCTCTTCTTTCCTTCTGCTGGTCCTATTGATGTGTTTTGGTGTGGGGTTTGGGAGCAAATGGTCAAGAAAGATTTCTTGAGATGTTTTCTGTGCAAAACATGTGGTTTTATTAAAACATAGGACAGGAACTGTGGGCAGAAAGAACTACATAATAAGGGTGAAAAGTGATGATTATATAAGGTTTTCTATCCTGTGACAGGGAGGGTGACTTTAGGGTCTCAAGAAATTGAGTTATAGGCTTCTGGAGATTTGGATATTGTTAAGATTCCTTTTTCTTGTAAATCTTTAGACAGGTGCAAGCTGATGGGGATTCCTGTCCTGTGAGCTCTATCAGTTGAAATTTGTTTTTCCTTTTCCTTTGTTCTTGGGCAGCCAGGAGTGCCTGAGGAATGTTACACATATTCCCCCTGGGCCGGGGCTTTTTGGTGGATGTTAGTCAATGCTTTTCCCCCAGCTTGCCTTTTGCTCCCTCATTACCATTCTATGAATGTTGATGTTTTTAATGGTGTCCCATGTTTCTCTTTTCCTTGGCTTGCATAATTTCTATTAATCTATCTTAAAGTGCATCTGTTCTTTCTTCGGCCAGTTTAAATTTACTCTTTAAACCCTTAATGAATTTTTATTTCATTTCTTGTAAGTTTTCAACTGCATAATTTGCATTTGTTCTTTTTTTATAATTATTATCTCTTTTTATTGGTATTCTTGATTTGATGCCACATTATCAGCATACCTTTGTATATTTAATCGATTATGGTTTTGTGTTATTTATTTATTGATTTATTTATTTATAGTTCTGTGAACATATTTGTAATATTTTTCTGATAATTCCGATATCTGGTCTGTCTCATATGCTGTTTCTGTTGGCTGCTGCTTTTTTTCTCTTTTTCTTTTAGTGTGTGTGTTTTACTTTGTATGTCTTGTGAATTTTGGAGGAAATTCGACATTTTAGATAATATAGCAACTTTGGGTACTCGTCCCCCTCCCCCATGGGATTATTATTTTTATTGACTTGATTATTTGTTCAGTGACTGGATTATTTTAGTGAACTCTATTGTACCCTCTCCTCCCTGAAACCCCTACCACATATAGTGTTCAGACCTTCAAGTTTTTCCTCATGGAATTGCACATTTGGGCATGCCAACAGTCAGCTTGGGATGAAGGTGGCATTAATAGGATTTTCTTCTTTCCCTGACCACACCAGGCCTTAAACCCCACCAATTGCCATCTGATTGCTATACTGTTTTAAACATGCCTTAGGGCATAAATTGCTCTACATACTAATTCAACCAAACTAGGATTTCTTGAAGGAATAGTTTCTGAGGTCAATGTTTGATTTTGCTCTGACCCCAGGAAGCTTCCTCTTATCTGTTTTATTCCCTGATACATATTCTAAAAACTGTTCCACCTAGCGCTTAGCTTGTATTGTGAATCTCTCTGCAACTGTCTTTCACCATAACCTCCCTTGGTACTAAGAACATTTCTAGACTTGAACTTTTTCACTCTTTATTGTAAATGAAGTCAGTTCCTTGGGAAGAGATTAAAAACTTGCTCTGTTTTTACCTCCAGGGGAAGTCTCTGCAACAGATACTAAGGATGGGAATAATGGCAAGTTTCTCTCCTAAGTAACACCCCTGCTCTACAAGCCAAGAGATATAGCTGTGGGAAGCAGGACCCTGAGTTCTCTCACTTGCTTCTCTTGACATGAAACAACTATCAGGAGTCAGGGTAATGATGATTACCCTGTATTCTTACCATCATCCATACAAAGTAGAACCTATGTTCCATAAGTGTCCCACTTCTCAGCTGCACTCCCCTAGGATTTAGCTTTAGGAACAGATAGCTGGAAGCAGGATGAGAAATGCTGATGTCTTATTCCTCCCAGTAAGAAAGTCCTCCATTTGGGTGCCAGGGATAGAGGGAGCCCTTTGATTTTGACTGCAACGATCTAGAATGGTATCTCTTCCACCTCACTGTTGGGAGGTTCGGTGAGAGGGGCAGCTCTTGATTCAAATACCACAGAGTTATGCCTTTCTTTTCACACACTGTCTTACATGTTCATGAATGGGGGGTGGAGGGAGTCCAAGATGACAGAGGAGTAGGAGACCTTAGTTTTCTCTGGTCCCAGGAATTTAGCTAGATAGCTATGAAATCACTCTGAACACCTGTGAACTCAACTGAAGATCTAAGAAAAGAATAGATGCAACTCTACAAATACAAAAGTGACCACTTTCTGTGAGGTAGGAGGTGCAGAGAAGTGATTCCAAGGTGGTATATAGGAAGATAAACTGTGGGGGTGGGGAGGAAGGGAGCCTCCTTAAGCTGGTTACCAGCAAGTGACAGGGCAGTGGAGCACAGAATTGGAACTTTGAAAAGTCTGCTGTTGTGAGGGACATCACTCAGATGCCTAAGAGGGGGGTGGAGCCCCAGCTGGGAAAGTAAGTTCTCAGGATCCTCAGTGTCACAGAAAGACCAGGGGTGCCTGAGTGCAGCAGAGCTCCCGGGCATAAGAGTGGGGAAGCTGGCTGCAAACTGTGAGACCAGGAGTGTGTTCTCAGCTTGAGGTTGCCATAAACCTTGAACCATGGTATGTTTGGGCGATTCCTCTCTGAAAAAGGGCCTAACAAGTGGCAGAACTGGTGAGATCCCCCTTCCTCCTCTGGAAGGAGTGGCATGGGAACACGCCACAGGAATCTGAGGAATCTGCAGGATTTGGAGAAGTGAAGGAGGGTTGTATGCCTGAGATAGAAACCCTCCATCACAGGCTGGGTGAGCAGAGTGTGGACTGAGACCAGGGAGATGGGAGTGATTGACTGCTTTTCCCTGAGGGCACACTGAGGAGGTGGGGCCTGAGCTTTCAGCTTTGTGGCTGGAGATTCAGAGGCCGCCCATTTTCATAGGCATCCTCTAAAGCAGAACAGAAAGCCCTCAGGAAACAGAAGCTACATAGAGCAAACCTGAGCAGATTACTTAGCCTGGCCCTCTGGTAAGGATGGTACAATTGTGCCTGGGGCAAAGACACTTGAGAATCAAGGAAACAGGCCCCTTCCCAAGAAGATCAGCAAGAACCCCACCCAAGACCAAGTTTACTAAACAATGAAAACTGCAAAACTCCAATCCTAGGGAAATATAGTACATAGAATTCATGTTTTTTTTCCCCCCATGATTATTTAGTCTTTCAATTTTAATTTATTTTTTTATTTTATCTCTTTCCTTTTCCAGTTTTTTATTTTATCAACTCTTTTAATTTTAAAATTTTTGTTTTTACAGTTACATTCTTTCCCTTCATTGTATATAATTTTATTTTTGTATGTCTATCTATATATATCTATACTTCTGAAACCAATAATACATTGTTAATTAATTGAATTTAAATTTTAAAAAATGGGAAAAGAAAGATACTGATGAACCAATATTTCTTCACTTGTTGATCACCCTTAGAAGGACTGTCAGAGACTTTAAGTGTTTGCATTTTTTTTTTTAAACTTTTGTCAGTTTCACTGATAACTGGGTAAACAGTACGTCTTCATACTGTCATGTCATAAATTGATCCACTCTACAATTATTTTGATGTTTATTTGTAGATAGGGCTAAAATGAAGTGAGAATTGATGTGAAATGTTGGGGTTTGGTAACAAATGGCCAAGAAAGAGTTCTTGAGATATCTCTGGTGCAAAAAAAACAAAAAAGGATGGTTTTGTTAAAGCATGGGGACAGGACCCATGGCCAGAAAGAACAGCCCTGAGATTGTGAGGAGTGATAGACTGTATACTTCCAAGTTGGGAGAGAATTAAGGAAGCTTTAAGTCCCTAAGGAATTTGGAAGCATTGTTTCCAGGACTTTGAGGGGTTATTTTGCTATTATTTAGTAAAACCTTAGTCATGAGACCTTTCAGGTATATGTCAGTGGGCCATGTGCTTGGAGGATGATTGCTAACATACATCTTGGGGGTGAGGGGTATAGACAAAGGAAGTTTCCAAAGGTATTTTTATATGTAAAAGAAGACTTAGACATGATCCTAGAGGTCCTGCTAATGTCAACTACAGTTTTCTTTTCTCTCTAGCAAAATATAAACATTGAAGCAGTTGAGTTCTTGGAGGAAGCTTACCCTCTCTATCTTGAGTACTTGTCAGTGGGCTGCAAAGGAAAGTTAATTTTTTTCTGTATTTCTTTTGCCTTTTTCTCCACATCAAGAATTACTAATTTCATTAGAAGCCAAAAAAAAAAAGACACATTGTAAGAGAGTTTTGCATATACTTCTGGTGTGAATGATGTAATTTGTTAACTTAGATATGCTTCTATAATTTCAGTGCAACTGAAGATATGTGAAAATATAAATAGAGTTTAATGGGATGCCTATGTGACTCAGCAGGTTAAAGCCTCTGCCTTTGGCTCAGGTCATGATCCCAGGGTCCTGGGACTGAGCCCCACATTGGGCTCTCTGCTGAGCAGGGAGCCTGCTTCCCTTCCTCTTTCTCTGCTTGCCTCTGCCTACTTGTGATCTCTGTCTGTCAAATAAATAAATAAAATCTTAAAAAAATATATATATAAATAGAGTTTGAATCTCTAATTATAAATATAAATATGCAAATTTCAAATAATTTGTGGGAATCTAAATATCCTGTAATTTCTTTGGCTGGATGATGACTAAGGTAAGACAAACCAGTTTAAATAAAAGAGATTATTCTAAATGATAATAGATATAAAAATCAAGTGTTTTATGTATAAATTTGGTAGTTTTCTTTTTTCTAAACATTTGCCAGTTTTTTATCTTTAACTATGATAAGTAGGATACTAAAGCAATCACCAGAATAATTATTTTAAAGTGAGATTAAGGTTTGGGAAACATAAATGTTTGTATAATATCAAATCTATTTTGTTAAATGCCCAAAGGGGCCTTCTCTTTTGCATAAAAAGCAATAAACCTAGAGTAAATTCTTATAAGTTATTCCAGAGAACAAGTGTCAGATATTTTTGCAGGTTTCTAGTTGCAAATTTAGTTTTATAAATCAGTAGCTCAGCCATACTTTAAACTGCTAACATAAACACATCCCAAGTGATTCCACCACATGAGTGAAGTGTAGAAATAATTTTTCT
Source organism: Meles meles (assembly GCF_922984935.1). NCBI lineage: Eukaryota > Metazoa > Chordata > Mammalia > Carnivora > Mustelidae > Meles > Meles meles. The sequence goes on from NC_060069.1 coordinate 119,184,936, forward strand.
ATTAGTTTGCTTTTTCTAGTTAACTTCTTATTTGAAAGCCAACTGAAAATATTGCATAAAAAGTTAATTATAAAAATAAATAACGAGTGTACAGGTGCCATGTAGTTTACTAACTATCCAACATTCTAACTATCTTCTAAAGGTACCCAACATGTTGCTTTCTTGCTCAGATAATGGGAAAAATAAATAACAATTTAGACAAAAGTACATTTAGTCTGCTTGTAGGAACACAACACTTTGAAACTACATAGAATTTAAACAGATATTTCCCTCCTTCGGTTCTACTCCTTGTCATTATAGAGCCAAAGATAAATCAGCATGAACCAAAAACTTGTGACATCTAATAAAGGACTGTATTTCCAATTTCTCTAATATTAAAGTTCCACTTTTAAAAATCAGAATCAACAGACACATTAAAACATTATTCCATTTTAAATCCAGTATAAATACTTTATCAGTCGTACCTTTTATTTTTCCCCCCATGGGTCAAATATGATGCTTTCTTTCCTTTTTTTTTTTTTAATTTAATTTATTTTTTTCAGTGTTCCAAAATTCATTGTTTATGCACCACACCCAGTGCTCCATGCAATATATGCCCTCGATAATACCCACCACCAGGCCTGGTCCAGGCTCACCCAACCCCCTCACCCCCCTCCCCTCCAAACCCTCAGTTTGTTTCTCAGAGTTCACAGTCTCTCATGGTTTGTCTCTTAAGACTACATTAAATTGGGGTGCCTGGGTGGCTCAGTGGGTTAAAGCCTCTGCCTTTGGCTCAGGTCATGATCCCAGGGTCCTGGGATCAAGCCCCACATTGGGCTCTCGGCTTGGCAGGGAGCCTGCTTCCCTTCCTTTCTCTCTGCCTGCCTCTCTGCCTACTTGGGATCTTTGTTTGTCAAATAAATAAACAAAAAAAATTAAAAAAAAAAAGACTACATTAAATTAGTAGTTTTGTTTATTTGATATAATCAACTCCCATAGTTATAAATTTTAAGAAAAAAAAGTATAATGTGATGACTGGGTGGCTCAGTTAAGTATCTGCCCTGGGCTCAGGTCATGATCCTAGGGTTCTAGGATCAAGCCCTACATAGGGATCCCTGCTCAATTGATATCCTGCTTCTCCTTCAACAATGCCTTCCCTCTCCATTTCTGTCTAAAACGTTATGCCCTCATCACTGCAATTTCTCTCTCCTTTTTGGATTTTTTTTTCAGTACCTGATACGTTATATATTTTATTTAGTTATCCTAGTTCCTCATGTATGATGTCCATTTTAGCCTTGGCTGGAGCTTCAGCATGAAAAACAAAGAGCATGATACAGTAAGGGCTTAAAACATATTTTCTGAGTGAATTAGTGAAAGTGAAAGAATGAGTGTTAGAATCACATGCAAAAACCAGAAATGGCAAATGTGGAAGAGAATGTATTTCCCTCTATGATAGAACTTTAAAACTATTTCAGATTGTGGCAAGAAATTTATTATCAGGCTGCATTAAAAAAAAATTCCAATAATGTTTTACATAAAAATACTACCTTATATAAACATGTGTCATTTTCCAAAATGTAACTGATTATCTATATATTGAGCAGAAAAGAGGAAAAGAAAAGTGGAATAGATAGAACTAAATAGAGCGGTAAGGAGAGAAACATTAAAAATATTAAAATACATCAAAATCTTAAAGAGAAAAAAAATATTAGGTTTGAGACTAAGAACCAAATGCATAGGTTTTGAGATAAGAGAAATGGGACAGTATTTCATCTGTGCAGGAACTAAAAAAAAAAAAAAAAAAATCCTTGTCTATGCTTCTTTAATTTAAAAATAAAAAGTAAAGTAGAGCTGATTACATTTTATTTTAGCATTAAGTCCTGGCTTTATATAACACCAAAAGTTTGTCAAAACTGTTTTATATTGTTGAGAATAAAAGTGATAATTTTAATTATTTTACCTACAAAATAAGAAAATGTTATTTTTTAAACAAAGACTAAGCTTTAAGAACATGCTTTATTTCAGCAACATTCATAGCATTAATGTGCAAAACTCAGTCCTCAGCTCATTTTCCAGTGGGTATTACCTGCATTATAGAAATTCTTTAACAGAAGAAGAATTTTTCACTGTGTAGTTTTCAATTATGTTAATTCATAGGAATGTCAGAACTATAATTTTATATAACAATCTTTGAGCAAAACTAAATTCAAATTCACATATTCTTTACACAGATGTTTTAAATAATAAAAATCAAGTGTTCCTCCCTACTCAGTCATCTTTCCGTTCAACACAGTACTAAACACAACTGTTAATTTACGTTTATGATGAAATTTAAGAATCTTCACTAGGGATTCAGTGCTTTTAGCAAGCACCTCTGATGTGCAAAAACCAGGGATAGGAACCAGGAATATAAACAAAAACATGTTTCAGTCCTTGACTGCTAAGAGCTCAATCATTATTAAAAGAAGAAATATGTAGACATATAAAGAGCAATATAGCCTGGTACCTATAAACCTGTGGTTAAGCTCTTACAAGATCTGAGAAAGTATAAAAGTAATTCCTATTTAGTAGCAGGGAGAAAGGGAAGGTTCTAGACAAAGAATTGTTTAAAACAATTGGGTAAGAAAGGATAAAAGTGGGTGTGCCTGGGTGGCTCAGTCAGTTAAGCATCTGCCTTCTGATGAGGTTATGATTTCGGGGGAGGGAGCCTTGAGTTGGGGTCCCTGCTCAGTGAGGAGTCTGCTTCTCCCTATGCCCCTTCCCCCAGCTTGTGCTCTTTTGTCCTTTCAAATAAATAAGCAAAATCTTAAAAAAAGAAAACAAAAGGGTAAAAATGGAGACGGGTACAAGTACAGTGTGGCCGAATCCCAGGTATGGCAAGAGTTGTGGATGGAAAAGTTACTCTGAAGATATATCAGAACAAATTTTGAAAGGCTGAGCTCCCTGTGTCTGGTGCTCAGAGGAGCTGAACTCAAGAGAGTTGAACTGTCAGGTGTCTGAGTAGCTGGTTAAAGGATTAAAGCTAGAAGCATAAAGTGAAAGAATTAAGCTTTTAGTCACTTATTTTGATGATATAAGCAAGAAGCTACAACTAGAGAAAGTGTGGAATTCCCTCTGTTCCATTTCCTCCCATGGAATGGTACACAGGTCAAGGGTCAGGTAGATCAGTGCCCACATGGGTGAGGTTCATCTCACTGTCAACGGAGACCCAACAAAAGACTCCTAAACACAGGGGAAGGGTGAGACGGAAGGGTTTGAAGTGGAAAAGTATTGGGTATTAGGTCAGAGTAGAGGAAAATATCTGCAAGTTTTCTCTCTACTCTTCCCCATGAGGGGAAGCCTGAAAAGGCTGTTGGCTCAAGGCCTTACCAAAAGAGATCTAGGACAAAGACACTTGGCTAGGAAGGCAGCACTGCAAAGAGTGTGAACAGTCATGGAAGGGTAGGGTAGAGGCTGAATCTTTGACTATAACTTCTTCTGGGATAGCAGTGCTTTTACTGTGCTCCAAATTTGGCATGTGGTTGTGGTGTGGTTGGGTTAAGGGGAAGTAGCTTTCTTCTGTGATGCCTGCCAGGTAAAGCCTTTGTAATTGCTTAAATTTGGGCCTGAAAAATCACATAGAGGTTTGTAACCAGGTGCTGGGTTCCTCACTGTCATAAGCGCATGTATATATTATGACATAAAGAGTAGGAAAGTAGGAACAATTTTGAAGCCTGAGATTTGCCTGATACGATAAAAGTTGCTGGAAAACAATCCTGATGGCAATTTGAGAATGGACTGTTTGGGGAGTGCCATAGACAAGAAGTATGTTTAGGAGACCATCTTAATAGTTTAAGCCCATTTTTAAACAGTAGGAAAACCCTTTGTCTAACCAAGAAGAGCCCCTTAGAACAATTTTTTTTTTTAAAGATTTATTTATTTGACAGATAGAGATTACAAGTAGGCAGAGAGAGAGAGAGGAGGAAGCAGGTTCTCAGCCAAGCAGAGAGCCCAATGCAGGGCTCGATCCCAGTACCCTGGGATCATGACCTGAGCTGAAGGCAGAGGCTTTAACCCGCTGAGCCACCCAGGCAGCCCCCCTTAGAACAATTTTGAAGGCACTTCACAGTCACTAAATCCAGACCTGAAGATTGTGAGACACCATTATTTCAACTCCTTTGTATTAAATAATAGGAAAATTGGAATTGCAGTACTGGATTTGCTTCCTTGCACACATTGATACTTGTTTCTGCCTCTTTTTCATTAACTAATGGTTGAGAAGTGGGAATTGGGGTCCAGAGTTCTCCCATTGGGGCCCAGAGTTTTCACATATTTATTAAGGATTCCAATTTTTTTTTTTTTCATTTCAGACCTTCTTTCAATATTGGATATGGAGATAGTAGAATCAGTGCAGTTTTTGTATAATATTAGGGTTCTGAGATCAATCATATTGCTGGATTTCTAGACACTTGTTTTTGCAGTTGATATGACTAAAACGATCAGGTTTAGGATATTGTGTTTATTTTAAAAAGCTGCAAAGTTACAGATGTTAAAACATAAGTTATTATGAATCAGTGGGTTTAATCATGAGTTGATATATTTATACACATATTTGTATTTGAAGAAATATTAGTGACTAGTAATAGTCTAAAATATATATTGTTTTTAGAGTTGCTATGGTAACTTGTTTTCTTAGAAAATCCAATAGATGTGTGGAAACCTGTAGTGATTGTTTATCAGCTACTGGAGAAAGCACTGCATTTTATTTTTTTAAAGGTCTTTTTATTCATTGACTTCACTGTAAATTGTCATACATTTTCTCAGTATGAAGCATTTTCAATTAGCATTAATTAAAAGGAAAATGCAAAACATTAAAAATTAGTGTCCATAAAAGTAATTTTAGAATATTGTATTTTCCCCAGTTATCTGTAAAATATTTATTGTTAAAATATTTTTGCAAGAATAAGTTCAAAATAAGAGAAATGCTATATATAATTCTTGTTTTTCATAAAGACGCAAAGATATTCTCTAATTGCAATTATTGTTTGGGTTATACTATGGACTAGCCAAAATGAAGTATAGAGTTTGGGTTACATAACTTAGTTTTTGCTATTTAAAAAAGTACCCCAAATTTTATGGCTTAAAACAGGCATCATTATTAACTCATGATTCTTAGGTTTGGGAATTAAGGTTTGGGTCTGAGTTAAGCTGGGGCATTCTTCTATTGACCTTGCCTAGGTCACTCAAGCAGCTGTAATTAGCTATTGGGTTCCTAAGAGCTTGTTTAGTCTTAGGTGAACTCACTAACGTGACTTATGGATGTCTTGAATATTTCACAAGGTGATTGCATTTCACACGCTACAAGAGAGGCAGGGCCAATGAAGAAACATTCCTTGTTTCTCCTTGTGTCACATTTGATCTAGTCCAGTTTACCAAAGCAAGTCACACAGCCAATCTCAGAATCAGTGTGAGTAAATGCCCAATGGCGTACAGCAAGAGGAAGAATTATGATGGCCATCTTGTGAGCAAAATGTCTCATATCACTCTCTGGATGCACTAATTACTATCTCTTTCATGTGGAAATATACTTACCCTCCTTTAAAAATTGAATCTTATGAATTCATTATCTAAATCAAGCCCAGATGCAGATGAAAGTTCTTGAAAGTAGTTCCTCAATGATCTTTTCTGGTGTAACTACACTTCGTGTGGTGGCTAGTTTCAAATACAAGACAGGGCAATCTCCAATGTATAAGAACTTTCATATTTCTGTTTATGTTACTGCTAAAGTCTCACATGACTGAACTTGAGTCAGTATAGATGACTTTTCAAAAATGAGGATGAGGGACTAAGTTATGATGACAGTTATGCAAATAATTTGCCATGGTGAAGTAGAAGGAAGTAGGGAAAATCAACTGAAGGAAATCATGATCTTGGGAGACTGTATTATAAGGAGTTGTATGTATCATGTTAATGCATTTAAGACATTTCTGTAGGTTTATAGAAGTGGTTTTAAAAAAGAAAGAAGTAAAATATTTTCCAGGAGGAATTTGTGTGTGGAAGAACACCCTTTTTTTGGTATTATAAGCAAGATTTACCTTTTCTTAATATTCTTTCTTTTCTTTGTTGCTGATTTCTGTGTCATTGCATAGCATTATTGACACGTGTGTGTTCCACATTTTAGGACTCATGAATATTTCCCCAAACAGCTTTATCTGGAGGGCCCACCTGATTATAGTCCCAACACAGACCTTGAGTTTCCTTATTAACATTCTGACACAGGCAGCAAAATCAGTGTAGCATTTGCCTAAGTAAAATGGAAAAACAAAAACAAAAACAAAACAAAACAACTTTGAAATGGGAGAAAACATTTGCAGACCATCTATCAGATAAGGTATTAATATCTAAAATATATAAGGAACTCATAACTCAATTATAAAAAACCCACAAATAATCCCATTTAAAAAGGGGGGGAGAATTAGGACATAAAATTATAGCAAGTTTTGAAAAATTATTCAGGGAGGCTAGACTTCAAAATGTACAGTAAGAGTCTACATGTTAGGACTTTAGTAGTGAAGGAAATTTTTCCAATTCCTCATCTGATTTCTCTATTAAAAAATTCTAAAACTATATATGTATTCAATTTATCTTAGTAATACTATTTAGCAATATGCAAAATTATTAATTCAAAATGGACCCATTTATTTACACTACAGTTGTTAAGTTTAGTTGGAGGGTTTACTTGTTCATAAAAACAAAAACAAAACCAGGAATGCCTGGGTAGCTCAGCAGATTAAGCTTCTGCCTTCAGCATAAGTCATAATCCCAGGGTCTGGGTATCACAGTCCACATTGGGCTCCTTGCTCAGCAGGGAGCCTGCTTCTCCCCTCTGCCTGCCACTCCCCTTGCTTGTGTTCTCTCTCTCTCTCTGACAAATAAATAAACAAATTAAAAAATCTTAAAAACAAACAAACTAAAGTAATTATATGGTATATGATTTTGTATGGATTTGGTAATCAGCTTCAGAATAGTCATTGATCAGTTGGATCAATCTTTGGTTTTGATATCTCAAACTATTTAGAAATTAGCATAATTAGTCAAACAATTCAGCAATAAGTCAAGCCTGGACTGGGTTATATTTTAATATTATTATGGGTAACATGTATCAGCCTTATGACTCATGGTTTAGCTACCTTTTCTAAAGGCTTCCTTGGCATCTGCTTATATTATATATCTTTAGGTAATTAAATTAAACTTGAATTTAACTTTTTTGTGGTCTTGCAGAACATTAAATTTACAATTGTTGCACCGCCATTGTGCATTTAGGCAGTAGCTAAAATTCTACAGAAAAATGATTTCACAAATATAAAATCTTAACATAACCAGAAACAGTATCTGAATGCCATTTACTCTTGGCTCACCAGTTTTTGGAGTTACTTCTATTTACCTGTTTCTGATGATATATTTAGGCATAAAATGTAGTATTAATATCATAAATTATATTAATCTTAAATTTTACATACCCAAACAAACCTAACAATTATTATATTCCTGTAATTGTTCTAAGCACTTCAGAAATGTTAATCCTGGTAATTATTGTAAGCTACCAATGAGATCAGTTTTAGTATCCTGTTTTCTGATGAGGAAGCTCAGGCAAAGAGAATTCAATACTCTGCTTAATTCTTAAACCACTGTAAGTGGTAGAGCTTGGATTGCAGTTTAGCTAGGCTGACTGTCTATAATCTGCTCTTAGAACCTGCCACATCACTCTTGTCTTTTATGCTGTGATAGAAAATTCAACTATTAAAATCATTGGGAGAAAAATCATACACTCTGAGGAAATACCAGTTATACTATTTTGCTTTTCAAAAGGTATATTTTTCAACTTTTTAAATTTTAAAACATTATGTAAGTTTATTTCACTGCCTCTTTAGGGTTAACTGCATTATCTACTAGCTACTGTAGAGGTCACTCTAAAAATTTAATATAATTGAGAAATACACACATTTCATAAACTAATTGTATCTTTTGGGTGATAAGCCAAATATTTTTATGTTTTCAGAATATTTTATTTTCCTTTTTTTTTTTTTTTTTTTTTTTAAGATTGTATCTATTTGACAGCAAGAGAGGGAACACAAGCAGGGAGAGTAGAAGAGGGAGAAGCAGGCTTCCCACTGAGCAGAGAGCCTGATGTGGGGGCTCCATCCCAGGATCCCAGGATCATGACCCAAGCCAAAGGCAGATGCTTAACAACTGAGCCGCCCAGGCACCCAAAGAATATTTTATTTTCTATTTTCTATTCTTTCCTTTCTTAATTTTATTTTTATGTATCCATAAGGCACAACATGTTAAGCTAAGTTTTAAACAAATGTTTCAAATGCCATTCTAATATAAATGCAATAAAAGATAACCTGCAGACACCAGATAATGCATGTTAAAAAAAACTTTTCAAAACATCTAGCAATTGCCATGTGAAATGCTCAAATATAAGTTGGACAGTAGTGGGGAAAATTAATTTCATTTTAAAAATCATAGCCCAAGGACAGGACTTAAACTGTTTGGGTCTTCCTGGGATCAGAAAGGTGAAGTCGAGACCACAGATAAGAAGTACATTCTAGAACCTAATTTTTACTATAAACCCATAGGTGTCTGTAAGATTATTTATATAGTTAGAGGAAAAGACAGCAATAAACACTTGGGAAGCAACAGCAGAGAAATATATATTGGAATATTTTTTACTTTATCCCAGTGAGTATAGGAAGGGTACAGAAAGTCAGCATGTTGTATGTGTAACAACAGTCATACCACACCTGGATAAACAATCTATTTATCCTCTTGTGCTCTCTAAGGGTGAGATACTAAATGAAGAAAAATAGCAGAATAGAAGCATCAATGTATTTAAGTCCCTGGGGGACAGAGTCTGCTATAGAAAATGTTGTTGGAAAAGGGAAACATCTCATTGATCAAGGAGAAACACTGCTAAGCTTTATATAGTAGTCTACTGGGTGAGGGGGAAGGAAGATAAAAATAAAAGAGAGGATAGAAACCAACAAGTATATTTTTGTCAACTGTGGGCATCCCCAGAGAAGAAACAAAATAAACTTACTCTTGTAATCAATATATTGTGACCACTAAAAATATAAGATTAATCGGCTGCAGACTGAGTAGCACATTCAAATATGTTATTAAAGATCAGGGCTGGCAGCATTATTTGAGAGATCCAGTGCAAAATGAAAACACAGGGTCATTTGCTAAAAAAGAAGGAAAAAATTTCATTAAAGATACAATTTGAAACTTCACAATTTCTTCCATAGCCTTTCTCTTGACCTATCTTGGTGCTTTTACTTAATTTCTAAGTTAAAAAAAATCATTAGCATAAATTTTACCACTGATATTTAGAGTGTGCAAGTCCAGTTGTCTAGTTTTAAATGCAAATTTTAGAACATTGAATTCATATGCAGAATTCCTGAAATTACACAATTTATGTATTATACCTTGTACATGCTTATGTATTTCATTTTTTTTTCATTTCATTTTACCACAATAGTGAAAAGGCTGCACTAAACTGTTTTCATTTTACTTCGTGATATATGCAGATTTTACTTAAAATCCCTACCTGCAGCTTACTGGCAAGTAAGGAAGAACTGAAAAGAAAAGGAACTACGGGTTGCCCTATCTTTCCTTTTCCTTCTGTGTGATCATTGTCGGTGTAAGAGGTTGGCTAAAACAGAGAAATAACTATACAAGTAAGAAAGGATTCCTTTGTCCTTTGTATTCCTTAACATGCCTTTGCTCTTCTGTATTTGAAGCAAATTCTGGTTCAGATGAAAAGTGTGGCCTTTCTGGGTTATAGACAAAACAATCACTCTGAATCTCACTGAAGTCCCATGTGACATGATTTCAGTGGAATTCTGTGGGGACCACAATGTACAGGAATAGGGAGACAACAGTGGACATGCATATTACAAGTAACTTCTCAGCTTATGTGCATTGTCTATTTTTCCGTTGGAATTTACTTCAAAACTCAAGTTTAAAGATGAAATTATTAAGAATTTCAAGATAGTGGAGTGCCTGTGTGGCTCAGTTAGTTAAGTGCCTTTGGCTTGCATCATGATCTCAGGGGCCTGGGAACAAACCTCATGTCAGGTTCCCTGACCAGTGAGGAGTCTGCTTCTTCCTCTGCCCCTCCCCCTGCTCATGGTCTACCTCTCTCTCAAATAAATACATAAAATCTTAAAAAAAAAAAAAAAGAATTTCAAGATAGTGACAGCATAGCATTAAACCAAACATGGAATCTTCATCATGGAGGTCTGTGCTACCGCCCAGTTGCATGTCCCTGAAACTAGTTGTGTTGAAGATAGTATTACCTTTACATAAGTGTATGAGATTGGATTAAATTAATTTTAGAGTATTTAATTCTAACATACATTCTTTAGAAAAGTAATTAAAATATTAAGGAAAGACTCAGTTGCAGTATCTACCCAAATCAAAATAAATGCAAATATAAATTGCAAATCAGATAAAAATTTTTCTCGAAGTTAGAGCTGAGGAAGGTGGCACAGATGGGTCATCAGCCATCCTAGATAATAAAAAGGAAAAAAAACCCAGCAGCTTTAGGTCAGGCAAAAGGAAATGGAACATGCAGTCTAAGGCACAGAGGAAAAAGAGCCATCACTGGAACTGGGATGGACAATCTGAAATAAGGCAGGGCACAGCTGAAGCAAGTCTAGTTTATCATCACTGGGAGCAAAATGTGGAGAGAAAGTAATTTCTGATGAATCCATTTGTTAAAAACAGATCCAGTGGCAAAAGTGCGATGTCAAGACAAAACTAAAGCACTGAGAGAGAAAGCCTAGTGGAAAAGAATTGAGGTACATTAGACTTGTATCTGGAGAATGATTGGTATACTGGGCAGAGCTACCCGATTGTCAACAGGGTGGGAAATTGGTATAAATTGTAAGGCAGGGGAAGGAATGAGGTGATAAAAGGAGTGCCGAGTGCTGCAACTGGGAGCTTAATTAGGGACTGGAGCTCACTGAATGAAGCACAGACTGGATATGGCTGGAGCCAGACCTACAGGGCAGTGTGAGGGCAGTTGTGATAGCTACTTAGGAACCTGGGAGTCAAAGCTAACTTACCAACTTTTAGATTTAGAGAGTGTACTTAAATTAAAGAGCATAGGGTTGGTATGTATGAGGGTTCCTTTTGTATTTGGCTTAAACAGAATTGTCTTAAGACTGGATATTGGTGTATCCACAGGGGCGTGTTACATGTAGACATTGCCAAGAGGCTAGAGGAAGACAGAGATGATGAAAAAAGAATGGAATCATTACTGAATAGTGTAGTCAAATTCTTCTGGCATTAAATTTTCCAGATAAATGCTTTATGTTTCTGTGATCTTTTAGGAGTAGACCTTTAGAACTTGATTTAAGTATACTAGATATTCAACTGAACAAATGAAAAAAAATAGAATGTTAAAAAATGTTTGAAATATGTAGAAGCTTTACAATGAAGTTTTACAATCTATTTTTAAAATTTTACTTGGTAACCATTAAGTAAAAATAAGCAGGGGACTTTGGTAAAGGAAGCTATTTTAATATACATAGACACATACATTTTCTAGCCATCTGATTAGCTTTTATAAGATACCTAATTATATTTAGAGAAAATTTTACAGTACAGGAGGAGATCCTTACATTTTTAAAGGCCTGGTCACTCAAATAAATACACTTGCATATTGTCATAAATATTTCCTATTTAATTTTCATCAGATGAAGCAACTGGAATATGTAAATTGGCTAATATGTAAACCCTGTTGCAATATCTTCAACTAACATAATGTATGAAGTTAAACATTCATTTATGTCTTATTTTGTATGAGTACTGAAATTTACTAGTAGGAAATTGAAGATAAGTTACATAATTATCAAAAACCGGAAACAGGATTAAATCTGCTGATTCTAAAACCTAATAACTGTTCATAATATAATACTTTATTTTACGATAACATATAGGGATTTTCAGGTTAGATTTATGCAATTTTTTAAATGGATGTAAGGTATGCACACAGTGATACACGATTCTATAAGGAAGTTGACCCATCTGTCTTGCCTATGCTAGATTGTATGTTGTAGCTATATTGAAGCAGGGTTCTGTGTTTAGCATTAAAGATCCCTAGTTTCTTGGGGCTTCTGGGTGGCTCAGTAGATCATGATCTTGGGATCCTGATCAAGCCTCACATCAGGCATTCTGCTCAGCGGGAGGCCCACTTCTCCCTCTCTCTCTCTGCCTGCCTCTCTGCCCACTTGTGATCTCTGTCAAATAAATAAATAAAAATCTTAAAAAAAAAAATCCCTAGTGTCCTAACCTCTGCCATATTAGCTTAAAAGGTTTTCATTCAAATGGCTCCACACTGGTAGTCTGTTGATTAAGATGAAGAGACAACTAACTTTTTTAAGATTTAATTTATTTATTTGAGAGAGAGAGAGAGAGAAAGAGCACACAAGCGAGGAAGAGAGGCAGTTGGGTCGGTGCAGAGGGAGAGGGAGAAGCAGGCTTCCTGCTCAGCAGGGAGCCCATCCCAAGATCCTGAGATCATAACCTGGGTAGAAAGCAGAGGCTTAACTGACTGAGCCACACAGGAGCCCTGAGAAGACAACAATTTTTATGCAATTAATAGTGTTATGGAACTTTTTTGGAAAGTTTGTTTAGGACAGGTGCTGAGACATCTTCTTGATTCACCTGATTCAAATTCACACATGCTATTTTCAAGCATTTGTGTTATTCATTTGAGGGAAAAGGCAGATCATTCTAATTGTTTAGATTAGAGAAAGGCAATATTTTGGTGGGGTGAACTCTATACCATATAATCAAAGAGAACAGTTTGGAAGAAGCATGTTCTTGACATATTTCTCTAGGGGAACACATTCTGTTGGAGGTACTGCTGCTCAAATTCATGTTTTCAAAACACGTTCCCATTTAAAACATTTTCCAATATGTAGCCGTAGCTAGAGAAATATCCCTATACCCAAAAACTTTACCCATATTTAAAGAATTGGCACTTTAATTCAGTATCTTTACAACTTCATTTTTCGAATAATAGGTTAAATCCCTCAGAGATAACCAAGGGGAAATTTGCAATTTTCCTGAAAGTTATATAAAACTAACTAGAAAGAAATCACGGTTTTATAATTCTAAAATAAGAATATGTGTGGTAAGAAGTAATCTACTTGACAAATTCTATATACTGTTCTATATATGTATTTTAAATTACTAATTAATTGATTTCCTAGATTATTTTGAGAGATTTAGAAAATCCATAACACATTTGAGAAAAGATTCATTGGATAATTTTAAGATATTTTAATTAAGGGCATATGCAATGACAAATGTTATGATTACAGAGATTATGTATAAGAAAAATTCTATTTCCAAAACAGTTCTATGGGAAAAGAAATGATAGGCATGAAATTAAAAAATTATGTTGTGAGTTGATGAACATTATGATGAAAATATTTGCCCTTAGGGTATATTGTAAGTATTAAGGTATTTGATCTAATTCTTGAAAACTATCCACTCATTCTTACTCTCTAGGGGAATCAGTATGAATCTTAAAAACATGAGCAATTTTGAACTAGGAATTTACAAGTACATTTCCCAGAATATATCTACAATTATAAAGTCCTTGAGGCACTTCTACATTCCTCAAGCTTGTTCTGAAAATAATTAACATTTTCATAGACCATTGAATCAGATTAGTTATGCATTTTAATGCACAGTAAACGCTTGTTAGCACAGAATAGTAAATTGGAATTACTTTGGTTAACTGAAAGCTATAGTATAATCTATACATATATCATGAATTTTCAAAGAATTCAAGTGCAGTGAAATATATTTGACATAGAAATCTATGTTAATATAATCTGCCATTTTTGACTGCTATTTTGCTTCTCTGATGATATAATGTGTATGGCATTTGGCAGAAGACTAATATACACTAGAGCATACATTTATTTTAAAAAGAAAACCATGATAGTTTATTATTTACATTTTTTAACTCAAAAATGTCCATTGCATTGCAAAGTTACGTTTTGCAATTTTGTTTAGTGCATTGAAGAAGTTGAACTTTTCATATTCTACTCTTTTTTTTTTCTAAGATTTTATTTATTTATTTGAGACAGAGAGGATAAGAGAGAAAGCATGGTGGGTCAGAAGGAGAATCAGACTCCCTGCTGAGCTTGATCCCAGGACCCTAGGATCATGATTTGAGCCAAAGGTAAACTGAACTACCAAGACACCCCTTTTATATTCTTTTTTGTGTGTACTCCTCAAACCTCATAAAAACTCCAAGAATCTAACTCTCAGCCATATCTTCACTTCCTATGTTAAATGTGTATATATGTATGTATATTTATATATGTATATGTGTATGTATTTTTGCTCATCTTTACTCCTTTTCTACATCTAACATTTCTCCCACCATGTCAGATCTAAAAATTTTGCATTATCCAACAACTTGCTTTATCAATTTTATCCTTCCTTCTCATGTAACCTTTCTCCTCTATATTTGTTCATTTTCATGGTCTATAAATGCTTTCAAGCTGCCCTTATTCTAACAATAAAGACAAATCAACTATTATATAAATTTCTATGGTTGACATGCTTAGAGATTAATATCCATTTAGTACATTCTGGCTTTACTGAATTCTAATAGCCAGAGAAGATATAGTTGTCTTTCATTTTTTCTTTTCTTTTCTTTTTTTTTTTTTTAAGATTTTTGTTTATTTATTTGACAGAGAGAGAGAGAGAGAGAGAGCACAAGCAGGGGTAGTGGTAGGCAGAGGGAGAGGGAGAAGCAGTCTCCGTGCCAAGCAAGGAGCCCAATACCCGCCTCTATCCTAGGACAACTAGGGTCATGAGCTGAGCTGAAGGCAGATGCTTGACTGACAGAGTCACCAATATGCTTCCACAGTTATCTTTTCAATACACATATTTAAAATGTTTTATTGTGGTATGGGTCCATTCTGAGCCATTCTTCTATGGGTAGGTGATTCTTTTTATCATGTTCATTATAAACTTTTTGCTCTCCTGTAGGACATTGCATACATCATATTGTACATAGTTCCTTTTAGTTTTAGAAGACTGCAGATATATATTTATTGAATAAATTTCCTATTTCAATTTTTTGATTATTTAAACACCCATGAGTTATTGAAGCACAGATAATTTTTATAAAACGGATCCACTAACAGTGTGCTTTGCTAACTACAAGGAAAGGAAAAAAAATAGGTTAATCTAATTAAGTTGATTACTATAAAAGTAAAAATTGACCTAGGACCAGTTATATTTTGGCATAGTTAATTAAATTATGTTGTCTTGGTTGATTTGTTCCTGCCAAAATTTACAAATCTTTATTTGCATTTTTTTAAGGAGAAAAATACATTGTTCAATTTTATTTCATTTAGACTTTTTAAAAAAATAAATGATGTATCTCTATTCTGGAGAAGTACAATTCATACAAAGTTAATTTACTGTCCAAAATTACTTCAAAATCTATCAGTTTGAAATATCAGTTTTATTTAGCATTTCAAACTTGAAGAGTTAGAGAACATTAAAAAGCACATTCTCAATGATTAGTAAAAACGATTTTATGTGGTTTCTAATTGTATGGTTACTTTTTTCAAGAAGTTTTCAATTCACTCTCTGTTGCATTTGATATTGCTTCTAGATTAGCACTAAACAAAGAACGAGTCTAAGATAATAGAATGGTTCTTAAGGTATTAAGAATCCAATATGAATTTGTGAAGAGTGTTCCCATTGAGTTAAAGAATTCTATAATTTCAGCAGGACTAGAATTAGGCAGACATAGCATTATATTTTTGGAATGTGAACAGAGTATAAATTGTTATCTCTTCAATGAATTCATTATAGTGGCAGCTTTAGATATGGTACCAATGGAGTATGCTCTTTGACTTCAGAGGTACCAATTTCTATGTGATTACAGAATTCAATTTAGCTATGCAAAATTCATGATTGAAAACCAATTTTATTGTGGATAAAGTGATCACACAACTTGCTTTCTTTGGAAAGTGCAAGTTATTCCACGATATTTCTGGTATAATTATTAATAACTTCCCTCTTTAATCTCAGGATGTCCTGATTTGAATAAATTATATACTTAATATTGGATGATACATCATATAGTTATTCTAATTATAAAAAACAAAATTTAGAAAGTTATAAATTCTACTTTATATATGATTCATGAGTTACTAAAAGTTAATGAAGGGTATACTTAATTTTTATAGATTAAATTAAGAAAATCATTTTAAAATAAGAATTGCTAATACTTCTTTTGGACCTTTTTTTCTCATGATACTGTGCCACATGTGTAATTTTATCTGCCTAATACCTTTATTAATGTAGATACTATGAATATCCCCATCTTATGATTGACACAACTGAAGTTGTGAGAGTTTACGTTATATTCTTCTGCCTATGCAGTTGGTAAATGGTGGAGCAGGGATGTGAATCTGTTCTGTCGGCATTAGAAGTAGACCACTTAACCAAGTATATAGTGGCTTCTCTGAGACCCTAACTGAATATGATTGTTAGTTTTAGATAGTATTTAATAATACTGTGAAAAATTTGGCCATTAATGGCATTGACTTTGAAAATTTCTTGTTTTTTCTTATTAAAAAATCTATTTTTTAAAACATATCCAACTTTTACACTAAAGTGATTTCTTTAAAATCCCATTTTGAATATCAGTGCTTTTTTTGTCATTGTTGTTAACCTGAGAGTCCTATATTCTGTCATTATTTCCTCAACATTTACTTTCCTTCATTCTCTCTTTTCTTTTCTTCTGATAATTTTATTAGTTAGCCATACGCCTATTTTCTAGAGTCTTCCCCCATCTATTTTTCATCTCTTTATATCTCCACATTTCTTACTGGTTAGTTATTATTTTATAATTCTCTTTTTACTATGTATTTTTTAGTATGTAACCTATACATTTCATTTAACATATTTTGTTTTCTGCAGTAATGTTCAATTATTTTATGTATTCTATTCTTTTTTGATCTGTTTGAAAGTGGCATTGGCACAGATTTCTGAATTTGCATCTTGCCTTGTATTTCCAAACAATAATAAATTAAATGCAATGTGTTTAGCTTGATAAGTCTAGTAAGTCATTGAAATGATTGTCAGTTCAAGGGATGCTTCAGTCTGGGAACATAGGCTCTGACCATAATAGTTAAGATAAGTAAATGAAGCACAATGAAAGAGAGAGTTTAGCAGAGCATTTGCAACTTGATGTCAAGCAGAGGAAAGGAAACTGCTAAAAATTGCCCAGAGTTAGAAAGTTAAGAGAGGATGAAAAGAGAAGAGGAGTAGAGGAGAGAGGTATTGAAAGAGACAGGGACAGAGAGGGAATTTGTATTACAGAAGTAAAGGAATAATAATAGGAATAAGGGGTAAGGTAAGGAGATGAAGGTGTGTTTGGAGACATGAAGTGGGCTGAGGACCAAGGGAAGTTTTGTTTTGTTTTGTTTTTGATGTTTGCTTATCTGCTTTTAAAAATATATATATAAAGAAGACTTTATCTATCTTTGAGATTTTGGGATTGCTGTCATGGAAGCCACTTTGTAGATTGTTTCTCATGGAGGTTCCCCCCACATCATTCATTCATTATGAATATATATTGGATGCCTATGCATCAAATATTGTTCTAAATGATTGGGAAACAAAGAGAAGTGTCTGGCTCAATGAACTTACATTCTAGATGGGAAGGCAAATGGTAAGCAGGTATAGCAAAAATATATAATGTATTATCCTTTAACAAAATACTATTGATATATAATACAATCACACTTCATAAAACACTGTTTATCACCAAACTCTTGGAAGGGAATAGAAGTGGAAAAGAACTCCCAAAGAATATAAAGTCCTGGTAAGATACTTAAACTCCAGAGGTGGCATGAATGGACCTAAACACTGGGATAGTCAAATCGCTTTAATAGCAGATCAAATCAGGTCAATACTTAATTGAAGTATTTGAACTTTGGAGCTTTCATATGGGAAGTTGAATAGAAATTCAACAAGCAAAAAAAAAAAAAAAAAAAAAGTAAAGCCACTGTCCTAAAGGAAATTTAGAAAGGGCAATTCAGAAAATCCTACCCTGCCCATGGACCCATGAGTCTGAGAGATACATAACTTTGAAGGCTTCTGCTGTCAATACTCAGGTCTGTTATCATCTATGGCAGACCCTTGGGAGAGAACCATTTTCTAGATCTGAGTTTTGGAGTAGGCACATCCCTGAAGCAGGGTTGTTTTAGAGACAGAACTTACATTTGGGTAGTTTACAGTAGTGTAGCCATATTGATTATTCAAATATTGAATATTAACTCCAAGCTATCTGGCCCCTCTCATAGAAGTGTCCTTTTATCCAGCAATGACCGAATTAATGCCAGGCACCTCTAATCTCTCTCTAGAGCTTGTCTCCCTTTTGTGTGGTCAGTATCTCTACTGGTTTTAAAATATTTATATTACCTCCTGAATTCAATTTCCTTGAAAACCTGTGGAGGTAATTCTAGCACTCTTCTAAGCTATCTTAATTTAGAGGGTTGGAAGTTGTAGTCTGTGAATGATGGAATAAATGCACTTTGTTCAATTTTGAGTCTGTTTTTTTTGGGCACAGAACAGCATTATTTTGAGTTTGTAAGTGATGGCAAAGTTGGTGTAATAAACTCAGTTTTTAATCTTTGAATGAAATAAATTGCTTATTGCTCATTTTCTTTGATTTTAATGTTGATTTAATATTGATGCTTCACTTTTATGATTAGTCACATTAAATGTCAATTAAATTAGAAAAGAAGAAAGCATAGTTACTGTATTTAGTCTCATTTTTACTCTGTCACACTGGAATGTTATAATTTGAATTAGAGCAAAGTGTATTAAGTACATAGAGTTTAACTTTTATTGGATCACTAGTTGTACATTGAGATTGATTTATGCTGGATTCTGATTAAAAAGTTATCAATAACAGCAAGCAAAATGTGTGCTTAAATTATGTTTGCACTTGAATTATTATAAAATATCTGTTAAGTTGAAAGAGAATCATTGAAACTGTATATTAAGAATGGTTCTTATATAAATGTAAATACCCATTTAAAAAATAGATATAAATATCCATTTAATTGAAACCAACGACAAAAACAATAATTCCTTGAAAGTAGGTTTATTTCAAGGCAAAAACACCTAACAATTACTTGTTCTAAATGATAGGACATCCACAAATAACAAGCAAAATTAATAATGAAAAAATAATAGTGAAAAAATACATATTTCTTAGAGGAAGGAAAAATATATATACTAGTACCTCTGCAGATAGTCTTTAATAAAAGCTGACCTTCTTAGGAGATAAATATACCTATTCTTGCTTTTGATTTATTTTATAGTTGGTTCATAATATCATTCCCAGGTCTCATATTTTCGATTATGTTCATAATGCTGACCTTAAGTGAATAATATGTTTTAACCACAAGAGAGGGTGAGAAAGTTATGATATTCTGAACTGACAATATATTAGATTTTCTTTCAAAATTTCAAGCATGGAAAGATGTCAGAAGAGCAAACACTAGAGAGATCTTGCAATAAAAAAAAATCACTAGAAAACTAATAAAATTTACTCAAGAACTATTCTTTAGGGCTCGTTTATTCAAATTCCATAGAAAAAGAAGTGATGACTTGACTATAATAGTAGTTGTTTGACTATAATAGTAACCTTTGTTCAGTGTAGATACATCATAGAATACACCAGTGGATTTTATCTATTTTCCAGTATGGGCTACTAAAAATTGAAGTATGCACTGGACGGGAGATGAAAAGAATGATCACTCTTCTAAAATTTGTTATATCCAGGGAAATGCTGCTAAAT
The DNA here is from genome assembly GCF_922984935.1 of Meles meles. Classification (NCBI taxonomy): domain Eukaryota; kingdom Metazoa; phylum Chordata; class Mammalia; order Carnivora; family Mustelidae; genus Meles; species Meles meles. Next base: position 119,204,827 of record NC_060069.1, read on the forward strand.
TTTAACAAATCATCCTAAATTAGAATATGATAAAAATCATAGCTGTTGAAGATGCTGCCTGTGTTTCTGTTATGAAGTAATTTTATTATGGATTCCTGGCATTTTGCTCTTGTAGTAAATACATTACATTTACATTAGAATAACTTTCAGAGTTATAGATTTAGAATTTTGTCTTTCCATTTTTGCCTCCCACTGCCCCCTAATGAAGATATGGTCTCTATAACTTCAGGTATGTCTTTTTTTTTCTTTTGAAACTGTTTTCAGTAAGCAATCACTTTACTTTATTCCTAATCTTTTTGAACTGTGTCATGCGCCTACTGAAACCTGGAGATATTAAATGACTTCCATACTTGTATTAATAAGTTTGATCCTTGTTTTTCCTTTTCATAACTGAAAGACTAGTTGTATATTTATCTCATTTTTCTTTTCTCTTGCCAACTTTATACTGATCAGGTATGCAATATTGTAGAATATAGAAGCATTCTCACATATTTTATAATTACTTTTATACCAATTCAGAAGTAAATGATACTGTTTTCTATGTTGGGCTATTTTTTGCATAAGAGCTAATGATTTAGGACAAATGTATATCTGTGATTTTTAAAACATATTTTAAGGAAAATAAGCCCTTATTACTGTAAAATAAAATAAGCAACACAACAACAAAAGTCACAAATAAATCATGCTGACTTCAAAAACTCTGTGACCGATGTATAATTGATTATATCTGCACTATTTAAAATGTAATAGCTACCTATATGGGAAGATTTATTTTAGTAGTAATGCAAATTAACATGATTAAAAATGAAATTTCTCAGTCATATTAGACATCTTTCAAATATTTAATAGTCACATCTGACTTCTGGCTACCATATTGGATAGGGCAGTCTGAGGACATTTCCATCATCTCAGAAAGTTCTATTGGAAAACACTGCTCTAAATCATTGTTGTATGAACTTTGGAGGAAGTATCAAGTTTGGAGTAGATAACTTTTTAAAAGAATGACACTATTAATACATAAAAATTATAGTTTATTATGCTTTTTGTTTTTTACAAATTTGGTCTCGAATACACTTTCTTTGTTCTATTTATTTATTTATTTTAAAGATTTTATTTATTTATTTGACAGACAGAAATCACAAGTAGGCAGAGAGGCAGGCAGAGAGAGGCGGGGAAACAGGCTCCCCACTGAGCAGAGAGCCCAACATGGGGCTTGATCCCAGGACCCTGAGATCATGACCTGAGCCCAAGGCAAAGGCTTAACCCACTGAGCCACCCAGATGCTCCAGTTTATTATGCTTTTAATATACTTTTAATTTTAGAATAGTTTCAGATTTATAGAAAAGTTGCAAAGACAGTACAGAGAGCTGCCATATACCCCACACTCAATTGCTGGTATTTTAACATCTTGCCTTAGTTTGGTACATTTGTCTCAATCAATGAACCAATATTTATATATTATTATTTAATAATAATTGAAGAACCAAAATTCATCATTTTCTCAGATTTCCTTAGTTTTACCTGATGTTCTTTTTCTGTTTGAGGATCCCACCCAGAATCCTATATTACATTTAGTCTTTTTTTTTTTTTTTTAAGATTTTACTTATTTACATAACAGAGAGAAAGACATCACAAGCTGCAGGAGACAGGCAGAGAGAGAGGGGAAGCAGACTCCCCACTGAGCAGAGAGTCTGATGAGGGGCTTGATCCCAGGACCCTGAGATCATGACCTGAGCTGAAGGTAGAGGCTTAACCCACTGAGCCACCCAGGCACCCCTACATTTAGTCTGAATGTATCTTTAGATTACTCCTGATTGTAACTGTTTCTCAAACTTTCCTGGTTTTTGATGACCTTGACAATTTTGAGGTGTAGCAGTCAGGTATTTTGTAGAATGTCTCTCAACTAACATTTTTCTGATGTTTTTCTCATGAATAGAGTAGAACTACAGGTTTTTCAAAGGAAGACCACAGTCATAAAATGCTATTTTCATCATATCATATTAAGGTTGCATTCTATTAAATTACCTAATATTATAAATGTTAATTATGATTGCCTGGCTAAGGTGGTGTGTGTCAAGTTTCTCTGGAGTACAAGTATGCTTTCTCCCCTTTATCATACTTGTACTATTGGAAAGGAATTTACTAAGGATAGTCTACATAAGGAGTGAGGAGTTATGCTCTACCTCCTTGAGAATAGAGTATTTATATAATTAATTTATAATCCTTTTTTGTCTAGACTATCAAAATGAGTTAACATTTTCTTATTGAAAGCAAAAACATCAATGTTGATTTTTATTGGCTATGTGCTTCCTGAGAAGAATTTAAGTATAAGGCTCTGGACATTTATAAGGGATACATATGATTTAATGACTATCAAACACATTGAATATGGAAATACTTGAAGAAATCTTTTCCATTTTTCTTGGATCAAATTTCTACTGAGACTCATTTATTTATTAAATTATTTAAGAAATATTTATCAAGTCCCTAAAATGAACCAGAACCTCATCTGGATTTTGGAAATATTTTATTTTGTTTTATTTTTTTAAATATTTTATTTATTTATTTGACAGAGAGAGAGGTCACAAGTAGGCAGAGAGGCAGGCAGAGAGAGAGGGAGAAACAGGCTCCCCACTGAGCAGAGAGCCCGATGCAGGGCTCGATCCCAGGACCCTGAGATCATGACCTGAGCCGAAGGCAGAGGCTTAAACCACTGAGCCACCCAGGCGCCCCTGGAAATATTTTATTTTTAAAAAAGGCAATGGTGACCACTCTCACAGAACCTACATCATAGTGGGGGGAGGGGTATGATAAAAAATAATCCAGTATAATACAATTCATCAGAAGTTGTTAAATTAATGGAAAACATAAGAGAGGCTTGGGGTTACTATTTTAAACAGTTTGTACTAAAGTAACATTTGTGCAGAGAATGTACGAAAGTGAAGGAGGAAGCCAGAGAATATTTGGAGAAAGCATTTCAAGTAGAGCAATCAGCAAGTACAATGACCTAGCATGTTCTCTCATTAAGTTAGGTGAAAGTATGGCTACAGCAGTATAAAACAAGCAAAGAAAATGAGCCTAAAGAGGTAGTGGGAAGGTGGTTCCTTTAGACAATTGTTGAATTTTGGGTTAAGTCTGACAGAGTTGGGAAACCACTGAATGGTACTGAGCACAGAAGAGATATAACTGGCTTACATTTTAAGTGTGGGGTGCTAATTAACTGTAGAGGTGACAGAAGCGTTAGTTAGGAGGCTATTTCAACTACATAGGCTAGAATTTGATCTAGGGTGATAGCTTTGACCACAGTGACTTTCGTTGGTACAAAAGACCTAGTTTATTTCTGTTTTTTTCTGGTGAATTATTCCTAGTTTCTCAGTCCTGAAAGAGTATTATTTGAAATAGTAACTTCATGGTGACCTTATATAGAATAGTGTGATAGTGTTGGAAATGATAAGAACTGGTCCTGATCTGAATATTTGGAAAATGATACTAAAAGGGTAGGTTAATGGCTTGGTAAATGCTATGAGAGAAAGAAAAGATCAAAAATTACTTCTGGAGTTTTGCCCTGAGCAACTGAAAGTATAAACTTGCCATTTATTATGATGCGACAGCCATATGAAGAGTAGGATGGGGTAAGAATTTCATCTCTGGTGAATTTAAGATGTCCATAAAGGTGCTAGATAATCAGTTGTACATACTCGTTAAGTTCAAGAGTGAAGGGTCTAGTTGGAGATGAACAATTGTCAGCATTGTGTTGTGGAGAAGAGGAAAATACCCCTGGAATTGATTTAATAGAGACGTGAAGGAGAGTAATTGGGAACTAGAATAAATAGTGCTTCCAGGGAATTTCACTTTCAGGGCTTTACCTCATGGAGGTTTTTTTTTTGTTTTGTTTTTTTTTAAAGATTTTATTTATCAGTTTTACAGAAAGAGATAACAAGTACGCAGAGAGAGAGAGAGGGAAGCAGGCTCCCCGCCAAGCAGAGAGCCTGATGCGGGGCTCAATCCCAGGACCCTGAGATCATGACCTGAGCTGAAGGCAGAGGCTTTAACCCACTGATCCACTCAGGCGCCCCTATCTCATGGAGTTTTAATGAGTATTAAATGTTCTCTGAAGACTGCCACAGTATTAGAAGGTCATCTATGTAGATATGTGATATCACTAAATATTTTGATTGAAGTAAGCAGTGTAACATGTAATTTGAAACTGGAATTTGGGAGAGGAGGGTAGAAGAATTAGTTGGACACTGTAATGATGTTTATACATCATTGACCAATGTATAAACATTGATGTTTATACATCAATGACTGTTCTTTAAAGATAATTTAACTTGAGAGGGTCTCTGTAGTTCATAAGATAGAGCCAGTTCTTAGTTAAAAACAAGGAGAGTGAAGATAATATCAAATAAGTTGAAAATGGAATTGATTCTGGTTATGAAGGACTATTGAGTTACAGGAGACAGAGTGACAAGAGTAAGAAGTTTGGGAGAGGTGAAATTGGGAGTCAGAGCTGTGTGGAGCAAGTCCCACTGGGGGCCAATGACTGGATTAATTTGCCTAAAGGGGAAAGTTCTCATGACCCCCAAATGAGAGGTGGATATGAAGCTGTAATAGTTGTTGTTGGTTGGGACAGGAAAGAGGAGAAGTTCACCAGGTAAAAGTAGATCTCTCTTATGCTTGTCTTCACTTCTGCTGCTGTAGGACTGGAACCAAGCAATGGCAGTCTTATTCAAAATAAATGAAATCCAGCACTCTGACTTCCCTCTTGCTTATGAGGATATGGAAGCCAGAGGAGGTACAGTGCATTAGAACTGGTTTCTTCTTCATGTAGGAGCACATAGAGTTGTGAAGTTGATTCTTTACCGATGCCAATAAAGGAGCAAGGCAAGTCACATACACAAGAAGCCACGGGAGCACATGTTTGCTATATAGAGCATATCAGCATTCAGTAAGCCAACTGCCTTGTCAAATGTCTCCAAATTTGTTATGTGGAAAATTGTATTTCCCAGACCTTGTGGGAAATGAGGATATTATGATGATAGAGGTGTCTTATTCTCACAAGAAAATCAGAAGAGTGGAAGGAAATCCATATTTCCCAGAGTGCTATACATGGCAGGTAGTATTTGTCAGGTTTTGGATATATATACCAAGAGAGAAGATGAAGGAGGGTTTTGATTAGTAGCAATGTGGCAATTAATGAACTGTACTGGTATGAGAGAGAAATAGCAGTTTTAGTAGTTGCTATAAGTTGGAAATACTGGAAAGAAAGAGAAAAAAAAAAGACTTTTAAGAACATTTGGTATGTAATGAGCCTTATATACTCTACATTTCAATGAAAACCATAGTAAAAATTTATATTATTCAAAACTTTAAGACTTTGCTTTTTAATGATGGGGCACCCAGCTCTATCTGAATGATACTGAGAAATACATATATGTATCTACTTCAAGGGAGAAATTCCTCTTTCTCTTTTTCATCTCTTCATAGAACCTATGTGCCTATCAGAGTTAGCACACAGAAGAATTCCATTAATATTTTTAAATGAAAAGATAAATGGTTAAATGGTTTCCTCCTGTCATCTAGCTTCCACTTCAAATACATGCTTTCTAAACAGAAATCACTATTTATAATAGAACTTTAGGGTTTTCATCAAACTTAAAATAGAACACTATACATTCACAAAAAAAATAGAACACTCGGGCGCCTGGGAGGCTCAGTGGGTTAAAGCCTCTGCCTTCAGCTCAGGTCATGATCCCAGAATCCTGGGATCAAGACCCACATCAGGCTCTCCGCTCAGCAGGGAGCCTTTTTCCTCCTCTCTCTCTGCCTGCTCTCTGCCTACTTGTGATCTCTGTTTGTCAAAAAATTAAATGAAATCTTTAAAAAAAAAAAAAGTAGAACACTCAGATAAAATTTAGGATTATATAATAGTGCCAAAATTTCACTGAGAAGAGAGGAATACTTTAGAATTTTCAAGTGAATTAACAATGATTCTATCTCACACTCTTACATTTTGCTTATACAAAAATAATTTATCATCAATTAGTAATAAAATATTCAATTCAAAGACATCTTGGCAATAACATTAGCATGAATTAGAGAAAGCCAGCTTCTAAAATCTTTATGGCATTTATGGCATCTGTGGATTGAGGATATTATTGATGAAGTTGAGTTATCATAGCACAATGTAATTGTGGTATTTTTGCAGGATGCTTGATAATCCAGATATGCTGTGTCAAGGATAAAGCTGTAATAGGCGCCTTCTTGCTCACCGTAAACCAGAGGCTTAAAAATCTTTGCATAATAATTTGATTTGAAATACTATGCAGTTATTCTTTTGAAGAGACACACTAATTATCAATGCACTGTATGTGTGTGTGTGTGTGTGTGTGTGTGTGTGTGTGTATTAATCTTTTGGAAACAACATAAAACCAGAACATCATTAAATATTTCACTTTTTATGATATTTATTAGACATTCTCAATTAAAGTGTATACGCAGTGATTCAAAATTGTTGACAAAAATCCCTTTGAAGCATTAATTTCCAGGCAGTGCATTCAATAGGTAGTATCTATATGTGAACACTAATAAAGAAGTGTAAATTACACTTACGTCTCTTAATTGGTGCGAGGAAGAGAAGTAGAAGCTAAAAATATCTAAATATCTTAATAAGATTTTAAAGCAGAACTTTTACAAAATTTTAGAGTCCTAGGAATCAGTCTAGACCTCTTTAAAAGTTAAATTAAAAGTAAAAAGGAATTTACATTGCGCTGGCTAATACGCGAATAATAAAGAGAGTATTCTCTGCTAGATGTATATGTTTGGCTACTGTTTATCACTGGAGATGCGTGAGCTTATTAATTTCTTGCTTTCTTACTGCTTTCACTACATTTTTCTAAGTGAATATTTAGCTTTGGAGTAAAGAATTCCTTGCCAGAGACTAATGTAAGTGAAACTACAGATTCACATTTAAGAAATTAATTATTAGATATATTTTTAAAACTTTTGAATAATGAGACCCTCCATGCTAGATATAATAATTCTTGCAATGATAAACCTTAACCTAGACATTTCAGAAGCTTGTGCCATTTCTTCAAAAAGAAAATAATTAAAGCAATAAATATCAGAGTCATGGAGACGACTACATATAATTTATGCTTCCTTTTTTTGTGTTTATTTGTATTTTTCAGATTTTTAAAACTTTTCATGAGTTATTTTAATAGTAAAAGAAGACTTAGTTTGCAAATAAATACTTGTTATTCAAGAAAGAAAACACATGTTCCTTTTGAAGTCCAACTAAAATTTTGGGGTTACTTTTCCACTTCATGACATTAGTGTTGCCAATTTTTTTTTTTTTTAACAGTGCATAACAAAATCTATTTAATTTCTTTTTTTCTTCTCCTAGAATTCTTTTCCAGATAAAAATGGGTAGTTTTGGCTACTGATCTTGGAAATAACGCATGCTTTGAAGGAGCCTACAGGGCCTGATCTGGGCTCTGTTGCTATGGTGATTTTACAACCAGCTTATGTACTGTTGTATTCTCCAGCAAGTGTTTTGTTGTATAGTCTTAGAAAAACCCTAAACATATTATCACTTACATGTGAAAGGGAATTAACTTGGGTTCAAAGTTGCAGTGTTTATGATTCCCTACAACACCTAGGGTAATGGAATGTGCTTGGCAAGTAGTATTAATTCTAATTTTTCTAAGCGTTTATTTTTTTTATTTAAGGGAACGAATATATTACCTTTTACATATGTATAACACAGGGAGGGAAAGATCTTGAGCGTTTGAGGGAAACTTGGAAAATATTCAGTAAAATTTCTTTTTATAAGTGAGGAAATAGATGCAAATAATTACAGATATTTAACAGTCATAGACACTTAAGTGAATAGTTTGAACTCAAATATATTAATTACAATTATCTGAGTTACAGCAAAGATAACAATTCAGACCCACTTAAACATAAATAAACAATATATTAGGAGGATACTAGAGAGTCAGAAATAAAGGATGCATTGAAAAATGAAGGCAGCATGGAAGGCCTTTCTGGAGTGCTGAGAATTAACCTGACATATTTCTAAAAAAAAAAAAAAAATCATAATTTCCTTTTCTTCCTCAATAATTTTAGGATCAAAATTCAAGTTCTGCTAAGGTAATAGCAGTAACAGAAGGTAAAGATTCATTTTAGGAGACATTATCTTTATGGTTTTTTTTCTATATATTAATATAGTGTATTAGTCTATTTACGGAAGTCTTTTTTTCTTTTTTCTTTTCTAAAAATAACGTTATTTGTAAAGATCTTGAATATATTTAATTGGATTTATGTCTATATGCCATATGGGTTCCTGTTTCTGTGAACTGAGTTTTGAAAACCTTCATTTAAAAATTAGTTTTCCGGGCACCTGGGTGGCTCAGTCATTAAGCGTTTGCCTTTGGCTCGGGTCATGGTCCCAGGGTCCTGGGATCGAGCCCCACATCGGGCTCCCTGCTCGGTGGGAAGCCTGCTTCTCCCTTTCCCACTTACGCTGCTTGTGTTCCCTCTCTCGCTGTGTCTCTCTCTGTCAAATAAATAAATAAAATCTAAAAAAAAAAAAAAAATTAGTTTTCCAAAGCATAAAAACTATTGATTTTTATGTTGATTTTATATATTTTACCTTTGCTTATTCAACTTACTATTTTGTCTGTGAATTCTATTGAGTTTTCCATATGGAAAATCATTACAGAAAATTAGGACTACATTTAAAAGCAACAAAATTGAAATTAAAACCACATCATTTTTATTTCTTGTTAATTCCTGTATACTTCATTCCTTTTTCTACTTTTATTGGCCTGGATAGGATTTCTAGTAAATACACTACTGAATATAGAATCCATGAAAGTGGGTAACTGTTTTTTTTTTTTTTCCAGATACTATGTTTACATTTTCTTTATCACATTGATATTTGTTGCAGATTTTTGATAGTTTTTATTAAGTTAAAATTTTATCTTATAATTCTGTTGTACTAAAGTATTTGTCATGAATAATTTTTCCTCTATCATTTTGTCTGTCATTTTGTCTAATTTTTTCCTGCTAGCTACTGCTAGCAGTTTTTCCCTGATTTTCTTTTTCCTATAATCAATTCATTAACCAAAACTCATAAAAAGATGTGCTGTACATTCCTAAGAATATTCTCACTTGATAATGGGGTGTATGTGTATGGAAATAAACATTTATGCATCTGTATGACTGGTTTTCTATTATTTCTTTTTTTTTTTTTTTTTTGCATTTTTGTTCATAAAGAGAATTGCCCGGCAATCATCTTTCATTGCTATATTACTCAGGGTTGTCCAGAGAAACAGAACTAATAAAGGAGATTCATTGTAAGGAATTGGTTCACATGATTATGGAGGCTGACAAGTCCTGAGATCTATAAGGTGCATCAGCAAGCTGGAGTCTCAGGAAAGCCAATGCTGGTGTGCAGCCCAGGCTGGAGGCTCAGGGTGAGCTGATATTTCAGCCTGAGTTTGAAGGCAGGAAAAAGCTGACGTCTCGGTTCAAAGGCAGTCAGGAGGAATTCTCCCTTACTTGGGGGAGGGTTAGCTTTTTTGGTCTATTTAGTCCTTCAGATGATTGGTGAAGGCTACCCACATTAGGAAGGGCAGTCTGCTTTAGTCAGTTTATTTATTTAAGTATTAATCTCATTCCAAAACACACTCCCAGACACCCCTGGGATAATATTTGATAAAATGTCTGGGCACTCTGGTATAACCAAATTGATACATAAAATTATCCATCACAAATGCCTTTTCTGTTACTACTATTGAATTAAACTACATACATAAAAATGCCTGTAATCTCCTTGACTTTTAAAACAGTAAATCAATATTTTGAATAAGTTAGGGCTTATCAATTTTTTAAACTTTCAACATTACATCTAATATATTATGCAGTCATGGTATTATCTTTATGAATAGATTACTTATGTGTTTCATTTTCCATATATATATATATATATATTTTTTTTTTTACATATTCTTTCATGACTAAGAATCATTTAGTTTTGTTGATAGGGTTGAAGTACATTTCTAGGCTCAAGATGCAGCCACTCTTGCCCAGCATGCTGGCCACATCAGCAAACCAACACTTAGTTAACTTTCTTGTCCCTATAAATGCTCTGCTTTACCAGAATACAGTACATTCATCCAGCCAGTCCCCAAACACAAGCCAACTGGATTTTTTCACCACCCCAAAGAGGATTGACTCTGCAGCCCAGCCAATTAGATATTTTCTGTCTTTTTCTTATTTCTTATTCTTTATCCTGTAAAGCTTCCTGCCTTCTGCCCCATTTTGCAGTTCTCTGAAAGGAGACTGTCCACTTAATGAATGTTAAATAAGGTTTGTTTGTAACACCTAAATTATCTTCTTTAATTATTTTTTGATGGTTTTTGGTGATGAGGAAGGGGATCTGAAGCTGGCCTCTAACAGCCTTTAGGACATCTAGATACAAGAGTGTGGTGCTCACTGACTTTTAAGTTTGATTTTCCTGTCACATTACTGAGGGCTGTGGATAAGTCCCTCTCAGATTTGAGCTATGCTCCTTTGTGTGCAGCTCTCCAATACAAACAAACTTTATTATATATGTATTGTGTATTTATGTATGTATGTATTATACATATGTATACCATTCTTAGAAAGATTCCTAGAAAATAATTCCTAGATTTTGCAACCCTAAAAATGTTCTGTAGTTTAATCACTCCCAGAAAGGTTCTGGGATCCTACAAAGGTCTTGCAGGCAATTATATTGGGGTTTGTGCTGAGTGGCAGCCATTAGGGGACTCAAAAAGGAAAATTGATGTCTGCAATGGGTGACAATTGTTAGGTGACTTACAAACCCTTCAGGTAAGTCTACATCATAAATCACTGGGGAGCTTGGGGAAATAAGACAAGAAATGATAATATTTTGACCATCGTAATCAAAATTTAACTAGGTATATGTCAGACATTAAAAGCTCTCAGGACATCTGCCACTATCAAGACATCTTCTTATGATAGGAATAATAGATCTATTTCTAATGTGTACCTTGGACACCAATTCTGCAAGATTGGTGGGTACCTGTGAACACTCACAAGCTATTAGAGAGCTCTCCACCTACCTCTAAGATTCCCGTGCTAGGATAAGTTGATCATGGAACAGGTTAGATTGACATTAAGTCACCCCCAAACTCAAGAAAACTTCCATGAAAACAGGTTTCACATGTACTGCAAAACACCACAAAACCCCGAGCCAGTGACACATAAGCTTAGCTAATGAAATGGGATTTTCAGGTTTCAAAGAATAAAGTGCTCTTCTTTCTAGCACAGCTGCTTATTTGATGCCTAAGGACTGTGGTCCTGAAAACTGTAGATATTTACAAAAATGGAAAATCTTACTAAGTCAACCTAGAATTACAGTGGCTATTATGGGGAACTTTCCAATTAGATAGGATGGTTTATTTAAGAAGTGCACTTGAAAGCAAGGTTTCCCAAATCAATAAACAGAGTAAGATACTTATTTGAAATGGCACGCAGAAACATCCAAGAGGCATTAATATTCCAAAACACCTTCATTAAAAAATTCATTGTAAAAGGCTAACAAAAAATTGAAGACAAAGGAGCCACCTAAACAAAAGACAGTAAAAGTGATGTGACTCACACGACTCCCCTCTATCCTACTTCACTTGAGTACTCATTTTACTCATCTGTCTGAATTGTCTTTCCAATCTGAAGAGACTGTAAAACTGTTAACAAAAGTCCACCAAGTTCATGGTCTTACAGCTGCAAAAGCTCCAAGACCTGAAACCTAAAACATTTGAGCCTCTCCTGTTACACACTTGTAGGAGTCCATAATCAAAACACCAGCCCAGAAATTGGTGTCTCATTTGCGGTCAACTAGGACAGTAGAAAAATGAATACATATTGCCCTTTTCATATATATAATACAGAGGAGAAAAAAAAATTCTGAATGTTTGTGGGAAACTTGGAAGTATTCAGCAATATATTCTTGTAGGTGAGGAAATTGAGCCAAAGACACTTATATTAATAGTTTGAACTCAAACAAATGTATTAATTAAATCTCTGAGTCACAGCAATGATAACAATTCAGACCCCCTTAAACATAAATAAACAATATATTAGAAGGCTACTAGAGAGTCACAGAAATAAAGGATGCATTGAAAAATGAAGGCAGCATGAAAGAACTTTTCTGGAGTGCTGAGAATTAACCTGACATATTTCTAAAAAAAAAAAAAAAAATCATTGTTTTTCCCTCAATAATTTTAGGATCAAAATTCAAATCTACAAAGATAATAGAGGAATGGAAGTTAAATATTCATTTTGCAGTTATGTTATTATTTTTATGATATTGAATCTTTCTGTGTGATTTTCCTTGAAGGTTTTATCAAATCTTTCTACACCAACTCAGATGCTCTCATATCTTACCCTCAAAGGTTGTCCCCATACAGATCCTTCTAGGGTTGCCAGGATTCTGAGAGATTCATTGGTAAATTGCAACTAGTTACTTTTTAACAGCCAGGGGGAAACTAAAAATTAATGGAAATTCTTGTAAATTCTGAGCTGTATTCTCTACCTCTTTTCCTTTTTTCTTTTTTTTTTTTAAGATTTTATTTATTTATTTGACAGAGACAGAGATCACAAGCAGGCAGAGAGGCAGGCAGAGAGAGAGGGGGAAGCAGGCTCCCCGCTGAGCAGAGAGCCTGATGCAGAACTCGATTCCAGGACCCCGAGATCATGACCTGAGCCGAAGGCAGAGACTTAACCCAATGAGCCACCCAGGTGCCCTTTTGTTTTCTTTTTAAAAGACTTTATTTATTGGAGAGAGAGATAGAGAAGGAGCACAAAGAAAGGGAGGGACAGAGGGAGAGGGAGAAGCAGTCTCCCTACAGAGCAGGGAGCTGGACTCAGGTCTTGATCCCAGGACCCTGGGATAATGACCTGAGCCAAAGACAGATACTTATCCCACTGAGTCACCTAGGCGTCCCTATATTCTCTACTTTAAACCCATTTGCTCAGGTGCCTGAAGATGAAATCTTGGGAAAGCTAGCAGAAGCCAGGGAAAGGTGAGATTTTCTACCAGAGTTAGTTCTCCCAGATCTCTGAAGTGCCAGGTCAAGAAAGGAAGATAAAATTTCATATCCCTTCCTCTCCAAATCTAGACTCTTATAAATTTGTTTTGGGGATTGATCCTTTCTCTCTCAGGATCCTTTCTCTCTCACTTATTTTTCTCATTTAATGTACTGAAACGTGGCCTGGCTTCCTACCTGTCTGGATCATACACATCATCCATTCTTGTGTACACAGACAGGTCCACTCTCAGGTTGGGGGTCCCCAAAATATGGCTGGACAGAAGTGTGGGCTGCAGTTCATCTGTAGCTAGGGTCCTACCAACTGTTGCCAGCTCTCAGGGGGATTGTCTAAATCCTTTTTTCTTTTGACTATTTTTGGTCCAATTGGAAGGTGAATAAAGTTGAATGAAGCTTCATAGGAAAAAAAAATTGGCCTTCTCCTCTAAGCTAAAATGAAATTATGTACCCAAAGGGAAGGAAAAACATTCAAAAGACAAACAGCTCTAAATCTAGAACATAGTGGGCACCTGCATGGCTCAGTGTGTTAAGCCTCTGCCTTTGGCTCAGGGCATGGTCTCAGGGTCCTGGGATTGAGCTCCACATCAGGCTCTCTGCTCAGCAGGAAGCTTACTTCCCTCTCTCTCTCTACCTGCCTCTCTGCCTGCTTATGATCTCTCTCTCTGTCAAATAAATGAATACAATCTTAAAAAAAAATCTAGAACATAGGAATCTTTTGATTTCTATCTCAGTTAAAGATCCTTGATTTAGAGAAACAAATTGAAGAATGTAGTCAGATAGGTGGGTCAGCAACCTTGATATCACTCAGGTTGGAACCCAATTCTTGGAGGAATTAAAAACAACTGTCCTATAAACTGAGGACAGCTTGTATAACTCGTCTTACAAATTGAATCCTCACAAGAATAGAAAAAGCTCACTTAACCTTTTTACCAGTCACAAAACCTCCTTTTATAGACATATATACTGTCATATTTATTTGTATTATGAATAGTGACAATATTAAATACATTTCACTTTTATTATAAAAATTTACTCAATTCAACACTCATATATATATATGGTGTGACTAAGATTTGCATGTCGTATCTATTCTTTCAAAAATCAAACTTTACACAATCATGCTCCAACTGGCTAGAAAGATAAGGTTCCTATCTATCCAGATTCATAAAAAGGCTTGATAAATAGTTGCTGGAGATATTCTGAACTGGATGGAAACTTTGAATTGAAAATTATAGTAGAAGTTTCAGAGGTTCCTGGGGTGCCTCGGTGGCTCAGTTGGTTAAGTGTCTCTTGATTTTGGCTCAGGTCATGAGCTCAGGGTCATGAAATTGAGCCCCTCATTGGGCTCCATGATCAGTGTCGAGCTTGCCTAAGATTCTCTCTCTTCCTCTCTCTCTGCACTGCTTCCCCCATGCTTGTGCTCTCTCTCTAAATAAATCTTTAAAAAAAAGAAACTTCAGAGATTCCTTCTATGCTTCAGAAATGATGATTCAGATGTGTATAAATTACTATTTTTCATCTTACAAAGATGAGCTAAATTCCAGGTTAAAATCTGTAATATCCATCTATCAATCAAGCCACTCACAGAATTTAAGTTTTCAAAAATATTTTGGAACTATTCAATATATAGACAAAATTACAAGTTAAGTTTGCCTGTTGCTTGAAATGTCATTGAGCTCCTGATACTACCATGGGTAATGTATTATTCTTAGATATGAAACATGTTATGATTTTAATATACTGCATGGTTTGTTATACTCACTGAAAACATGAAGTGGCATGTTGTTAACTTTATACTTGAGAGGAAAACATCTAGTGCCTATGGGAGTAGATTTCTAGTTGAACAGATGGCTGTTACAGGTGAGCACTAAATAATGAAAAAGTATTTTCCATGTTATTGAAGGGCGTTTGGCTACAATATGTGATTAAACTCCTTCCAGGAAGCAGCAAACACTTAGAAGTATGTATCTTTTAAAGTTTGTAGAAGGAGATTTATACATGAAAAAAGTACTAATCTCATCACTCATTCATTCAGTTGGTTTTTGGCAAAATTCTGTAGTCAATTATCATAGCTTAAATGAAGTACTCATCTCTCAGCAACCATTATATTACAAATTAAATTTTAGTACAATTCAATTTGTGTAAGTGCCATTGCAGACCGAAGTCTTATTGGCTAAAGGATGATTGTCATCTTAATTATTTTTTCCCTTTGGTGATTTGAATCAGCCTCTTTTTATGACTTTATAGACAAGAGAAAGATCAAAGAATGATTCATTTTTTTGCATTTTTGAGTACTTCACTTTTAATAAATTTGATCTCAGATGTAATCTTACACCGATGTCTGGATAGTTACAAATCTACAAAACTGGATAGTTACAAATATGTAACGATCATTGAACTCTTCTATGGTGAATCTGATTTACAAATAAATTTATAATTTACAATTAATTTACATCTTAATTTGAGGAAGACTTATAAATATATGCTGTATTGAACAAGGACCATACGGATACATTTAAGT
Organism: Meles meles; assembly: GCF_922984935.1. Classification (NCBI taxonomy): domain Eukaryota; kingdom Metazoa; phylum Chordata; class Mammalia; order Carnivora; family Mustelidae; genus Meles; species Meles meles. The sequence goes on from NC_060069.1 coordinate 119,220,469, forward strand.
CACTTGTCCTTACTCTTTTATGGTCAAATTCTGAATTATGACCATATTGAAATTATAATATGTAACTAGAACAGATGTGTAAGACTTAGCTGGAAATGAAATGTCCATAAAAGTAATCTCAGTTGTCAAGTGACTATTCACTTACTGGAGAAGCAGTAGACTTAAACCCAAGTTGAAATATTGGATAAGCATCTTAAGTACATGTTCTGAAAGCGTGCATATAAAATCAGGTGATTTACTACGAAAGGATATATTCTTTCACAAGTAGTGTTCATTACTGACCTGAGAATGAAAGAATTTGTGAAAAAATGTAGACACAAATTGTAATCTCTTATGTTGAGTTTTTTCTTCCTAAAAAAAAAAGACTTTTAAAACTTGATCAAACAGGAAATAAAACTTAAACATCTTTGGAAAGTTCTCTTTATTAAACATTCAGTCCTGTGCTCTTTTAAAAACTTGACTAAACACAACTGATACTGACTTTAATATCTAAGAATTTTCTCAATTGTCATATTTTCAATTAAATTATGTTAGGACAAAATAACTGAAATTAAAAAAAAACTATCCAATTAATTTTACTTGAACAATCCAAGCAATTATTTAGTGGACAAGTCTGCTGAAAGTCATACACTTATTTAACTTTTTAAGGTATGTAAGGAATTTGGAAGGACAGGAAAACCATTTTCTGGGTACTTTTCCTGAGTATTAGATAGTTTGCGTATTATTTATCTTCCAAATGCGATATCAAGAAAATAAATGTCCTATCTAATAGCCAGTGTTCAAACTCAGGAGTCTGGTTCCAGAGCCTTTAACCATTTTAAAAATCCATATTTTGTAAAAGACAGACAGACTAAGCAATTTCTGTCATGAAAGCTATATGGAATGAATTGAAGTTTCTAGGGAAAAAAAAAAGAAAACTAAAACTGTTCAATAATGTCAAATGCGCATTTATTATAAGGAAGAAATAGAGAAGAAAAACTCTACATTCTGTTTGGAATATGTGTTATCATATTAGCAGATGAAAAGAGAAAGTACATTTAGTTAATAATTAGTTTGCTTTCTTAATCTCACAAAACAAACTGGGGGTTGCTGGGGGGAGGTGGGATTGGGAGAGGGGGAGCGGGCTAGATTTTTTTTTTTTAAGATTTTATTTATTTATTTGACAGAGAGAGATCACAAGTAGGCAGAGAGGCAAGCAGAGAGAGTGAGAGGGAAGCAGGCTCCCTGCCGAGCAGAGAGCCCTATGCGGGACCTGATCCCAGGACCCTGAGATCATGACCCGAGCCGAAGGCAGTGGCCTAAACCACTGAGCCACCCAGGCGCCCCTGCTTTTAGATTTTATGAGAAAACTATGATTATTAATTACTTATGCTTACGTGAGGAAAAAATAAAATAATCCTGCTTGCATTCCCCAATCTTTCTATCCAATTTTTACTCAGTCCTATAGGTAATCAATTTGATTAATTTCTTTTTGTCATTTTTTTATTAGTGAACATATAGGCATATTTTATTACTTCTTCCTTTTTTTCTTACGTGAAAAGCTAGCCCATTATGCATATGATTTTATATTTTGCTTCTCAATTTAACAATATATCCATCTTGGACATCACTCCTTATTTGTATGTACACACTTTTTTAAAAGTGTGTACTACTCTATTGTGTGGATTCTCTAGTTTATTTAACCATTTTTCTGGGTATGGGCATTTTGATTATTTTCAAAATTTTGAAATTGTAAATAATGCTGCAATGAATAACCTTGTATATATGCATTTTTATCTTGTTAGAGGTGTGTATAGAGTAAAGCCTTAGAAATGAGAGTTCTGGATCAAAAAATAAGTATCTATGTAATTATATTAGTTTATTAAAAATTTCTTTCCAGCGGGCTCTAGTATTACTTTCCCACCTGCAACACATGAGAGTGCCAGGTTTCTCAGAGCCTTGTCAAAAGAACAGGATGCCATTCTTATTAATTATCACCAACTTGATAAATGAGAAAGAATAAATATCTTCACACGTGATTAGAACTATTTTTATACATTTATCTATTCATTTAAAATTGTATTTATTTATTTGACAGAGAGAGAGTGAGCATAAGCAGGGGGAGCAGCAGGCAGAGGGAGAGAAAGAAACAGCCCCCCCCCCCCCCACAGAGCGGTAAGTGGGATGTTGAGGAGCTTGATCCCAGGACTCCAGGATCATGATTTGAACTGAACACAGATGCTTAACTGACTGAACCACCCAGAAGCCCCTATTTTTATTCCTTTAATGTAAATTGTTTTTTGTATCTATCTCCAAATTTACTATTGGGTATTTGATCCAGCATTCCAACTTTTCGGAGTTCTTTACATATTAGAAATATTAACACTTCATCTATAGTATGTATTGCAAGCTTGCAATATATACTTTCAAGTTTGTCAATTTTTGTTTTTGTTTTTGTTTACTTTGTTTATGGTGGGTTTTCTTGTTTTGTTTTGTTGTATTAAAATTTACTGCCATTTCCAGATCTCTAACTTTTGAATTATGTTAAAAAGTCTTGCCTTATGCTGAAATTAAAGATGAATTCATATATGTTTTCTACTAGTACTTGTAGGCTTCATTTTTTTTTTATGTTTAAATTGACAATCCATTTGGAATTAAGTTCTTGAGTATGGTGGTGAAGTATGGATCTAATTTTATCTTTTTCCAAATGGCTAACCAATTGTCCCTGTACTATTTATTAAAATGTCCTTCTTTGCCTTATTAATTCAAAATACCACTTTTATCATATGATATCTAATACATTTATATATATACTTGGAACTATTGCTGGACTTTATTCTATTCCCACAGTCTGCTTGTCTGTTTATGTGTCAGTGCCATATAGTTTTTGTTAATAGAGCATGCAGCATATTTTGTGTATTGATCCAGTTTGTTGCATGTATCAATACTTTTGTCTTTTCCTATTCCTGATAATATTCTGCTGTATGAATACGTAATAGTTGTTTTGCCATGTTCACTAGTGTAGCCATTTTCCTTTTGATGGACAGCTAGAATGTTTCTAGTAATTTGTTATTTGGAATAAAGCTGTGAGGAACATTCTTTTTAAAATCTTTTGGGTTTATGTGTTTCACATTCGTTGAGTAAATGCCTAGGACTGGAATTTCTGTAATATAACAAATTTTTTGTGAGTTTGATTGTTTTGCTTTACTTAGGGTTTTGAAAGAAAAAAAATTAAAAGGAAGCTGCCAGACTTGTTCTAAACGTGGTTTTCCATTTTACAATTCTACCAATGATATATGAGAGTTCTGATTTTTCCACATCCTTGCCAATGTTTAGTAATGTTACTCTGCTTTTATTTTTTGCCTGTCTGGTAGGTATGGAGTGAGATCTCATTGTGGGTTTATTTTTTATTTCTCTCATAATAAATGCTGTAGAGCATTTTTCAGATATTTAATGACCAGGTGTATGTCCTATCTTCTGTGGTATTTACTACAATAATTTTTGTCTTTTTAAAAAAATATTGAGGTATTTAGACCTCTTTATATATCCTAGATATCAGCTTTTTGTCAGCTATGTATTGTGAATATTTTTTTTAGTCTTTGGATTATCTTTCATTTTCTTAGTTATCTTTCACTGTTACCACTTTGAGTTCTCTCTCATAGAACTTTGCCTATTCTCAATAGCTAAGGCATTCTCATACACTTTTTTTTTTTAAGATTTTATTTATTCAACAGAGAGAGAGACAGAATACAAGCAGGGGGTGCAGGACACAGAAGGAGAAGGAGAAACAGGCTCCTTGCTGAGCACAGATCTCTATAAGGGGCTTGATTCCAGGATCCTAAGATCATTACTTGAACTGAAGGCAGATGCTTAACTGACTGAGCCCCCTAGGTGACCTTCTCATACACTTTCTTTCTTTCTTTTTTTTTTTAATTTTTGAATAGTTTTTTTTTTTTAAGATTTTATTTATTTGACAGACAGAGATCACAAGTAGGCGGAGAAGCAGGTAGAGAGAGAGAGAGGAGGAAGCAGGCTCCCTGCCTAGCAGAGAGCCCGATGTGGGGCTCGATCCCAGGACCCTGGGATCATGGCCTGAGCCGAAGGCAGAGGCTTTAACCCACTGAGCCACCCAGGCACCCCCACTTTCTTCTAAAACTTTTACAGATTTGGAATGCCTGGGTGGCTCAGTTAGTTAGACATTCAGCTCTTGATTTTGGCTCAGGTCATGATCTCAGGGTTGTCAGATTGAGCCCTGTGTCAGACTCCACACTAAGCATGGTTAAGGTTGTCTCTCTTCTTCTCTCCCTCTGTCCCTTCCCTCCAACTTCTCCTCTATCTTTCTAAAAACAAATAAATAAATAAATAAATAAAAGAAAAGAGAAAGGACTTTATAGACTTAACTTTCATATTTATGACTCAGTTCATATTGTTGCTTATGGACTTAGCTATGAGTCAGGTTCATTGTTATTTTACATATATATTGTATCTTTCCAGAACTACTGGTTGTAAACTCTTCTTCTTCTTCTTTTTTTAAAATACTATAAAGTTTGGCATCTTTGCTAAAAGAACTCAAATACCCGGGGAGATGTTAGTCAAAGAGTACAAGTTCCAGCTATAAAATAAGTGAGTTTTAGGGAACTAATATACAGCAGGTCATTATAGCTAATAATACTAAGTTATGTACTTAGAAGTAGGTAAGAGGGTAGATCTTAAGTGTTCTTATCACACACACACACACACACACACACACAAGAAATGGTAATTATGTGACAAAATGGAGTTGTTAGCTGACCCTGTGGCAACAATCATTTTGCAGTATGTGCATATCAAACCAATAGACTGTATGCCTTAAAACTTACATAATGTTATATGCCAATTATATCTCAATAAAGCTGAAAAAAAAAACCCAAATAATTATAAAAATGTTGATACAGTTCTGGTCTCTCTATTCTTTTCTAGTGACCTGTTTGTTAATTTTTTTTTTTTTAAGATTTATTTATTTGACAGATAGAGATTACAAGTAGGCAGAGAGGCAGGCAGAGAGAGAGAGAGGAGGAATCAGGCTCCCAGCCAAGCAGAGAGCCCGATGCGGGGCTCGATCCCAGGACCCTGGGATCATGACCTGAGCTGAAGGCAGAGGCTTTAACCCGCTGAGCCACCCAGGCGCCCCTGTTTGTTAATTTTTATGCTGGTGCCACCTTGTGTTGATTACTTAAGCTTTGCAAGTCTTAAAATGAAGTAGTATATGTCCCTTCACATCATTCTTTTTTAAAAGGATTTTAAAAAATATTCCTTTTTATGCTTGCAAATTTGGGGATCAGTTTGTCAAATTCTTGGGGAAAAATCTATTGAGATGTTTGGAATACTGTTACCTCTATAGATAAGTTTGGAATTTTTATCTTAAGTATATTGTATCTACTGGTCTTTGAACATGACATATCTCTCCATTTGTTTGTCGTCATTAATTTCTCTTAAGAATGCTTTGTATTTTTCAGTTTAGAGATATCAAGTATGTTTGGTTGAATTTATTGCTAAGTATTTTATATTTTGGGGGGGTACTACCTGTAAATGGAAATTTAAGTCATCTATTTTCCAATTTTTAGATACTGAAAGTATGCACAAAGTTTTTATTTTTGCATGAATTGTGTACCTCATGACAAAGTATAATTCACTTATTAGTTTTAGTAGCAGTTTGTTACTTTTCAAGATTTACCTCATAAAAAATTTCTGTCTGTAGAAGGGAAAGCTATGTATTCTTTCTTTCTTCCTTTTTTTTTTCTTAGATTGCCTTTACTTTTTTTCTTGCTTAATTGCAATGCCTAAGGACTCCAGTACAATGTTGAATAAAAATGATGAGAACAGACACCCTTGCTTTGTTCTTAATTATGGGAAGATAATTATTCAACATTTAACTTTTAGTTGTGATGTTGTCTGTAAGTTTTACATGCATGGTTCTTTATCAAAAGAAGGAAGCTTTTATCTGTTCCTAAGAGTCTGTATTTTTCTCATACATAGGTAATGCATTTTGACAAATTCTTTTTCTTAATTTACTTCAATGTCCATATGACTTTTCCCCTTTACTCTCTTTATGGTATGCCTCATGAGCACAGATTTTTTAAATGTTAAAACAGATTTGACTTTATGGTTTGTTATTCTTTTTATATTTTGCTGGATTTTTTTGGTTATTATTTTGTTAAGTAGTTTTGCATCAACATTAATAAGGGATATCAGTCTGCCATTAAAAAATAATATCCTAACATTTTGATATTAGGTCATATTGATCTCATGTAATAAGTTTGGGGGTGTTTCCTCATCTTCAATTTTCTGAGGTCTGTACGATTAGTGAAATTTATTTAAGACATGCTGGTTAGAATTCATCAGTGAAATCATGTGGACCTGGAGTTTTCTTTACATGATCATGTTTGATAGCAAGTACATTTTCTTAAATAGTAACTGGGCTACTCTGATTTTCTATTTCCTCATGTGTCAATGTTTATATATTGCATTGGGAAAAATTTTTCCATTTCATTTAATGTCAAAATGTTTTTGGGATAAAGTTTTTCATTATATTTACCTATCAGCTTTTTAATGTCTAGGAGATGTAATGATAGCCCTGATTTCATTCTGGGTATTACTAATTTTAGCTGTTGCTCTTATTCTTTTGATCATTAGAGTTAGATGATTATTAATTTGTTTATATATTTAAAAAAGAAAATTTGGCTTTGTTATTGCTATTTGGATACACTTTTTTCTTCATTATTAATCACCTTAAGGATAAACTTAAAATATTTGATTTTAGACCTTTCTTTTCTAATATAATAATTTTTAAAGCTATAGATTTTTGAATACCTCAACAATACATTTGACTCCCAGTCATAGTACTTTAAAGAAGAGATTGCTTTACAGCAACACTATTAACGTTTTGAACAGTATGGTAAGGATGTATGATGGAATGTTTAGCAGCATTTCTGATGTATCCTTAGTAAATGTCAGTAGTTACCCAGCTAGTGGTGACAATAGAAAGTGTTGCCAAACACTGCCGAATGTCCCCTGAGATGCAAAATAACCTCTAGTTGAGCATCACCTCTTTAAGTATTCTTCATGCATGCGGAGATTCCCATCAATTTTTATGGCATTACATTTAGTGTGAACTGACTACCAACAACCCCCTGACATTTGCACAAAGACCCCACAGCAGATAATATCTTAGTTTCAGGTTCTTCCTAATGCAAACTTGAGACAAAGATTTGAGTGCAAGTAGTTTATTTGCAAGATGTTCATAGAAATACTGAAACTGGAATGGTAGACTGAGAAAAAAGAAGGGGAAAACATATTGGTTAGATTAATGAGCAGATTCTGATTATGGACAATTTTGATGTATTCTTATTGGAGATATCTGGGAGGTTTCAAAATATAAGTGTTGTCCAACCTGAGGGCACAAGAGTGGATTTATTTAGCCATCAACTTTCATCATTTTTTTTTTTTCCTGAGGAATTAATATCCTGGCATTTTAGCTCAGTCAGCTCCATGCAGAAACTAAGGACTCAAGTCCAGAGACTTAGAACAGAAATCAGTGAGTAGGAATTAGAAGAAATGTATGTGATATTATGAGAAACTTTAACAGGAAGACTAAATGTAATGAAGGGAATCAGAAAAGGTTTCAACGTGGAAGAAGCATTTGAGCTAAGATATGCAGGATAAAGTCATGGATAATTAGTTGAGATTTTGAGAATTGAAGTGCATTCCAGGCAGAAGAATAAGCATATACAGAATTCCTGGTTTATGCCTGGAACAATCAAGAAATCAAATGAAGATTAATCATGGTGATGTACAAAATGTAGATAAGATATATTGAAAGATGAACTGGCAGTGATGGACAAAGATCAGATGCTGCAAGACTTTACGAAGGATGTTAAAGATTTTAGTTTATATCATAAGGAAGGGAGTGAGGATTGAGGAGGATTACAATACCTAAATTTAGGTATTTAAAAGGCTTCATTACGGATTAAGAGTGAATAGAAATATCTAACTGGGTTGTCATTACTGTGAACCAGGTAAAGGACAGTGAGGGGCATATATAAATGAGAGGCATATATCAGTGAAGTGGGACTAAAGATAAATAAAAAATAAGTTTAGAGATATTTAAGAGGAAAATTAACTTATTTTAAGGGAATAAAGTTTTCAGGAAAAATGTCTTTGTTTTCGTCTTGCAAAACTGATTGTATGGCAGTGTGAATTGAGATAAGGAGCCCTAGAAGAAGTAATGCTGTGTGCGTGTGTGTCTGTGTATTTTTGTGTATGTTTATGTGTATACATACATACACAGGGAGCAACTGATAATTATATATTTGTATTTTAGAAGCATATCAGTGAAGGTCCATTGAGAAGAAAGAAATAATATCTTATTTTAATTCTGTGACTGTAATATGAAAAAATGAAAGAATGTTAACTAGATATTGAAGAATCAAGAGAAAAGACCAAAAGCAAACAAACAAACAAACAAAGAACAAAAGTCCTGAGATACCATGGAGTTAGTAACTGCAAAAAGCAGCTTTCCCTCCTGGGGGTTGTGAAACTATTGGAAAAGTGAAATTATTAAAAATTAAAAGCATGGGGGAGGACACCATGAAGCCAGATCTCAGACTTATAGATCTCAGACGTGTTTGGCTGGTCCCAGTGTTCTGAAGTTAGGGAAGGAGCAATGTGAGGACAGGACCATGTAGAAGATGCTAGCTGTGGTACTGTTGCCTCTGAGGGTTCACAGGGAGACCATTTCTGGGATTGTTGCAAAGACAACAAACTGGGATCAGCGGCTGCTGCCGGTTTCAATTTTCACTATCAGAATAAAAAATAGCTGATACTATTAGAAACAGGAAGGAAAGAACCTGAACTTGTTTCCTTCTCTAGTCTTCCAGTCCTCTCCAGCATCTTTGATTCATGGGGACTAATAGAAAGTCGTCTCTCCTTTAACTGACTCTATTTCTTTGTACTATTACCATTGCCAGATATTATAGTATATATTTTTTAAGTTTGTTTACTTTCTTTTCAGTGCAATGTAAGACTCATAAGAATGCAGTTTTTCTTTGTTTCATTTACTATTCTTTCCCTACTCCCTCAAGAAGTGAAATCCCCCAGTAGGTGTTTGATAAATATTTTTATGTTAAGGAATAAACGGGTCCCTATATCTCTTTTTGACGCCAGTTCTTCATTCTGGGATCCTGTCCATTGCTTTGACAGAGTCTCTGCCTGTGGAACTTCTACATGTTGCTCACTTTTGGTTTCATATATGATCTTTTCCATCAGGGAAGATAAAATTGTATTTCATAATCTAATCTCACCTTTAGATACTTATTATTTGCTATTAGATCTATCTTACTATTTTACTGATATGGCTATGTAAGGATGACTGAATAGTGATTTTTTTATGTGTATGTGTGTGTGTGTGTGTATGAACTAAATTGAATAATATTCTTTAATTAAAGTGTCTTAAAGTGGTTAAGATCATGGACTGGGATAGAAGCAATTCTTACAGATTTTTTAAATAAACTAAAAGCTTTGGTGATTTAGGCTTTTATGTTTTATATTGTTATAATAATATCATAAAATTTTTTTTTTTTTTTTTTTTTAATTTATTTTTTTTCAGCGTAACAGTATTCATTCTTTTTGCACAACACCCAGTGCTCCATGCAAAACGTGCCCTCCCCATCACCCACCACCTGTTCCCCCAACCTCCCACCCCTGACCCTTCAAAACCCTCAGGTTGTTTTTCAGAGTCCATAGTCTCTTATGGTTCGCCTCCCCTCCCCAATGTCCATAGCCCCCTCCCCCTCTCCCAATCCCACCTCCCCCCAGCAACCCCCAGTTTGTTTTGTGAGATTAAGAGTCATTTATGGTTTGTCTCCCTCCCAATCCCATCTTGTTTCATGTATTCTTCTCCTATCCCCCTACCCCCCCCATGTTGCTTCTCCATGTCCTCATATCAGAGAGATCATATGATAGTTGTCTTTCTCCGATTGACTTATTTCACTAAGCATGATATGCTCTAGTTCCATCCACGTCGTCGCAAATGGCAAGATTTCATTTCTTTTGATGGCTGCATAGTATTCCATTGTGTATATCATAAAATTTTAAATATGTTTAGAGAGAGACAATGTATGAACCTGCTTCCTGCCAAAAAGACAATATATAACATCCTACAACATAATTTTATTGTATCTAGTATTAGACATTTTCCCTTGAAATATAATCTTTACTCTGAATAATAAACCAAGTACTCCCCCTGAAATACTCAAAATATACTTCTCTACTAATCATAAGATGTTTTGACAGTTCCATGTTTTATGAGCTGAACTAAGGCCACAGTGCACCAGGATCTATAAAGGAAAACATTCTCTGTGGGGGTCCATATATTTCACATAATGGTGGCATAATTTATTCTTTTCCATTGTGAAAAGATATCCTGGCACAACTACTAACCAATGTATAAAACACTGAAACAGGCAAGTTGACATTTTTACTAGAGTTCTATGATCCCATAATTTTTTTCCTTGGCAGTACTTCCACTCGAGATCTTTAAAAGGTCTACTTTTTTTCTTAAATAGTCGCTTCCCCTTAACCTATTACTAATACTGGAGCAAAAATAATGCATAGATAATTTTGACCTTTTCCTGAAAGGTCTGATGGGACTTGGCAAACTGTCCTAGAGCTAATAATATTACAGCATTTCTTTGTTACATTTCTTTATTTCTATTTCTAAAACATCTATAATTTTGAAGGGCCAGAAGAAACTATTGGATCTAAGTAGAAAAATTCCCTTCATTTTTCTTTTCCTTCTGGAAACCAAGTCTATCATTCTAGCAAATTATATCATTACAAAGTATTATCAATGAGAAATATTCTAAATTGGAATATACCACCAATACAATCAATTATCTTATTATAATTATTTAGATTATATACTTTAGAATATTTAAGAAACTGTTTAAAAAGTGTTTTTCTTTTGCTGCTGGCTTCAAAGTTTCTCCTTGAGAAGTGGTATAGTTTAGAGAATTCTTTTTAGCTCAGAATGTACCAGGTGCAAGGTATTGTCAATAACATTTCCTGCTTTTAAGCAGATAAATATGTAGTGAGGCTAAGAATAAAACAAGCCAAACAGTGTAATATTAGGTAGAATAAAGCATGATAAACTGAACAGATTCAGAATAATTTAACATTCCATTTGGTTTATAGAGAACAACAGGGCATTGAACGGCCAAACTGATGGCTGACTGCAATGATATAGGCTGCATGAAGAGGGAGCACTAAGACGGGAACCATGGAGCACAGAGAGAAGTAATACTACAGTAAGATACAACAGGTTGGTAAAGCCAGATTATGATAATAAGGTGTAAAGGGGAAAAAGTGAATTCAACTAATTGGATCTAGGAAATTAGACATAATGGAAAGTTAATAATTAATGGCTCATAAACCAGTCTGACTGGAAAAACAGTGGTGCTAGTAGCAGTCAGGAGGATGGAGAAAGATGTGTCCAACAGGAAGTGGGGGATTGTCTGGGGTTTGAGAGAGGTCAGGAACTGATTTGTTAATTCCCATAAAGTTTATGTCTAAATTCATGAGAATTTTTAGGATGGGCATTTAAAGAGAAGGTAATATTTTTTTTAGTAAACTGGTTTTCAGTTTTTCTTTCTTCCCAAACTAGATGTGTTCTCTGTTCATTTCCTACATCACTTTGTACCACATCTACTGCACTTACCGTTCTTTGTTTTGTTTCATAATTCTTTGTGAATTTAACTCACCATTCTATTTGTCTGAGGTTCCTTGGGGGAAGAAACATTTATTTAACTTTCTGTTTCCTTCAGTGCCTTTAGTAATGCTTTCCACATAAAAAGAAGCAACAAACATTTACAGAACAAAATAGAATAGGATCCAACAACAGCATTCCAACCTGGAAATTCAAAGACAAGCTGCCTAAATCTGACTCATCTTAAGTTCACCAATAAAAACTTTAAAATTCCAATACTTTTATTTTAATTGTACTGACTGTGAATTAAAAGTAGGACCACTTAAAAAATTGAACAAAAGTAGAAATATGAGAAAGCATAAAGTAAAGGATAACTTTAGTTTCTCCATTCCTCACTGGCATATTTTCATTAATTTCATATTGTGAGATTCCTCACAAGTCTGCTTGTGCTTATTAGACTACTTGTGGTTCATAGTCCAGGCATCAGAATTTTTCTTCTGTGGGCCATTCCGTGTCTGTTGGATAGGAATGTCTCCCTTCCTTCTGTAGATCTGGCTGCTCCTGTAGAGCTGTTACTCCAGTGGTACTCAACTTTGTACTTTAACATCTGCCACTGGCTCCCAGAGTCACCTGCTAACCTAGTACCCACTGCACTCTGGGAAACACTGCTGACATCCCAGTACCTGATGCTGAAAGTAGACATTAACCTGCATCAATGTGACAGATTGGCATGAGGCCAGGTTTCATCAAATTGTTTGATTGATTGATTGATTGATTGAATGAATGATTGATTTTCTAGGCTCCTGGGAGCACTTCACTACCCAGCTTCTCCTGAAGTTAGTTGAGAAACTGCAATTGAATTATGAGTAGAGGTGATAAAAGGCACTTCTGGGCCAAGACAGTTAAGAGCTAGTTAGTATGCCTTCTTTCAGGCTTCTTCTCTTCCCAAACATTTTGACCCAGGAGATCATATAATTCAAATATTCTAGTTGTAAATTGAACAAAGACTTCCCAATTCACATCAGACTGATTTCTGTGTTTATCTATTACATAGCATGGCCTACTTATCTTGAAAGGTATATGGGGAAGCATTCTTTTTCTTTTCATTGTATTATTAGATCTCAAAAAAGTTCTGAGTATACACAAAGGTCTTAAAGAGTTTAGTATATAATCTTTTTCAACTTTTTGTTATTGTTCTCTCCCTGCCATTGCACTGAATGATAATTCCATTGAGGGCTAAGTCAAATAATAAATCTGGAGGATAGTTACTGTATCAGATACAGAATTTCTCTTTAACTCAGAAGACTTGCTATTAGGTCAGGTTTGTTTGTCTGCCTATTCCTACCCTAAGAACTCTGTATAAATGGAATCTCCTTTAACGATAATCAAACATGTCCAGAAGAGCCTGGATCTTAAGTGTAAACAAAGCCTGAGTTACAATTCATTATCCTAGTGTAATAAAGATGAAGTGATTTACAGACATGAACACTGGCAAATGAAAAGTTTGAATAAGTGCATAATAGCTAGATTTGGAAGGTCTCGTTAGTACCTATGAAATTAGAAATTACATGTTAGGGGCGCCTGAGTGGCTCAGTCCTTAAGCATCTGCCTTTGGCAAGTCATGATCCCAGGGTCCTGGGATTGAGCCCCGCATTGGGCTTCCTGCTCCACAGGAAGACTGCTTCTCCCTTTCCCACTCCCCCTGCTTGTGCTCCCTCTCTCGCTATGTTTCTCTCTGTCAAATAAATAACTAAAATCTTCAAAAAAAGAAAAAAAGAAGAAAAAAGGGAAAGATATTATATGTTAAAGTATTCACGATTTCTTGGTTAGGAAAACTTTTAATCATTCTTTGAAAAACACAATAGATGAAAAATATTGCAAATAAAGAGTAACATACATTTTAGAATTATATGGATTATTTTACTAGTAGTTTTTATAGGATATGTTAGCATTTAAGCTTGAGTTAAATTTATGTTCTCAGATTTGAATCCTATAAATTCCCATATCAATTCTAAGAATAGAAAAATACATTGAATTTAATATTTCAAATTTTTATGTTAATGCACCACATTTCTCCTTGTTAATAATCATTTGAATATACTATTAATCAGAGAAGTTCCAGTAATTTTCCTGATTAGGATAGTTTTCAGATAGTCAAAGTATTTTCTTTTCCCTTTGATTAAGAGGATTATGGGTTTCATCTTAAAGCCCATCCTTAGAAGATTTTTTGGGAGTAAAATGTCTATTTTTTTTCTTCCTCTTTTTTCCTTCAGTTACTTTAGAGAATGGAGCTATCCTGATATCCCATCTCTAGCTTCTACTCTCCCATCTTTCTCCCACTGTGTCTTTTGTCTTCTTTCATAATAATATTCATATTATACATTTTGTTCTTTGAGACAGGGACCATGTCATTTTATTTTTATATCACTCATGTATATAAAAATGTCTGACAAATAAGACCCTTATAATTATTTTTTTAAGAATGAGTGGGTGAGTTATCACATTCATGAATGAAGTCTATTATTTGAAAACAGAGCATAAAGAATCTAGGGATAGATCAAATTCTTCTAACCAGTACTCACAGAACCATTCCATTACAGCACTGGGTAAATTTGGATAAGCCTGGGGAAGACACATTAAAACTTTTATACATTCCAGTGAAATTTGAACGGTCTTTAGACACAAGTCACTTTAACAAGCTCGTTCCCATGGTCACAACACAGAATTCATTTCCTGAAATCTTTTCATCTCGGAAATCAATACTGCTTTTTTGGAAGAAAGTTTTGCTACCCTATCACTTTCTCAATATTAATAGCTATCTTTTCAGTTCCACCAAGATCTCCAATTCCTTTTCTATGTGTTATTTCATTTCAAACTTCTTTTTCTTTTCTATCCAGCCCAGATCCCATCATCTATGACATCAATTAATCTCTTGGCTATTATACTCCATTCTGTTGCCTTTTCTACCCATTTGTTCAGCTGTTTAGGGTTTGTAGAACAGACTGCAAACCTCCAAGGTAGTAACTCAAAGTTACTTTTAGGTAATATAATATAACTAATAACAAAGCTTAGGCACAGAATATAAAATAAAAATAAATAAAAAAATTAATGAAACAAAAATAAATTTTAGTTCTCCAGTTTCAAGGGGACTACCAACTCCATCATCTAGTGACTTAGTTTCTCAGTAACTTTCATGCTTTCAAGATTTTTACCTCATCATTTCCTCTTTACTTCCATTATGTAATCTTTCTTCCTGTAATCTTCCTTCTTGATTAGGTCATTAAGCAAATGTTCTCTCTACTTCCAACCACCAACTTTTTCCATATTCCCCATTGCTCTATTTATAGGAGAAATGTCCCTTCCCTTTAGTTGAAACAAATACATCCACCTTCGTTTTGGATGTCACTTTTTCCTGCATTTCATCACATAGTTCTACAACATTCTCTCCATGAGAGAAATTCAGCCTTTTTATTATTTAACAATTAAATACTAAAACTAAACTTGAAAATTAGAATGTGTGAATTTAAAAGCTAGACATGTCATTTATAGAGACAGAATTATTTTAAGAAACAGCCACATGGGGAGTACTTAATTTGCATGACTTACTACTAAAGCCCGACCTTGAAACTGCACCTACAGAACAAATGAAACGGGCTTCTGTCTGTTAGCACATTAACTGGTTTCAGTATTGTCACTTGATCAAAAAGATATACTTTGATTTTTGCTAAATATTCTGGGAAGGAAATTCTTTTGATTTTCCAACTGAACTTAAAACGAGAAAGGAAGTAGGATGTCATGCTCTGATATCTTTCTTGAAAGGAAAACTGGCTGAATATGGAGACTTATGGGAGGAGACAGGAGATGAGAAAGTGAGATAGAAAACCTTTTCTTAGTGGCATAAGATATAATTTGAACACCCTTTAAACCCTGCCTTTAGTCATCCTTAACCTTTTGTTTGAGTCATTTTTAACCTTTTGTTTGAGTCATTTTGTATCAATCATTGGGAACTGAAAAAGAATTCAGTGATATACTACTTAGTGTGTAATAAACACTCATTTTACTTTAAATTAATTACTGATTACTTTGGTTGATTCTAATTATGAAACATTACTACGTAATTTTAATGACTTATTTTATAATACTTTTATAGTAGCTCATGTAAGTTTGACCATATTACAACATTTAAAAAATGTTGTAATTTTACAAATATTTATTTTACTAGATAAAATTTCATACTCATTTATTAAGTCTCTAAAATCTAGAAAAATAATGTAAGTTAAACTAAGCAAAACAATAAAATAAACAAAATGAATTCTGATTAGCATCACAATGGATTTCTACACCAATTTGTTGGGAATTTATGTTTCTGCCCTTTAAATATTATACAGAATGATTTTTATATACTTATTTTACCCTTCTTTATGTCTCTCAATGGATTTTTATATCTCTCCTTATAGGTTTTCATATTTCTCACTTATTTTGTTACTTCCTTTTTCATATTACTGCATTGTAAATTAAATAAATTAAATAAATTAAATTATTGGATTTAGGAAAACTGGAATTGGTAGGAGGATATAAGAAAATTTTTGAGAGTCAGTGGATGGGTGCAGTGTGTTCACATGTTGAAACCTCACTGTAAGAAGACTCAAGAATAGTTTCAGTTTGAACCATAGAGGAGAGCATTCAACTAAAATAGACTGTTACGAGTTCCCTCCTCATATCAATGATCTCATATGGAGCAAAACTACTCATTACTCAAAGAAATGAAACAGGAATCCATGTGACTGACTCTACATGAGGCAGGTTTGGGATGGGTGAGGTGTTTTATTGCTTTTTCATTGGAAAAAGGATGAGGTCAAATGAGAATAGGTATAAATAGTAGTTTATTGGAATCATACCAATTTTGTGAGCTTTAAAATTTAGGGGTAGAGCAGAACTCTTCTTTTTCTCATTGATATTTTTTATGTTTCTGTAAATAAATTATGTTCCTAAAACTTTATGTATACTTTTTTTGCATTCTGTTGCTGCCATATGATAGGAAAGAAATTTTAGAGATGGTAGAGATAGGACTAGAGATGAGAGCGTCTTATACATTTTCAATTTGTTTAAACATATTTCACGTATGACTTCTTTAAGGAGTCAGTGTTCCCACAGCCCTATAGGTGAAAGAAATTTCAAAAATCCCAAAAACATAAGTGTGAAATATGATATATTTCTAAGGAATGTGATCAATATAAATTTTGTACATGTTAGCTTAACTCTCATCCCTATGTATGTTGTTGGCTGCTTTTATCCTAATTTCATAAATATTAAAGAGAATAAACTTAAAGTTAACATAAGAAGGATGCCCATTCTTTAAAGCAACTCAAATTTACATTGATTAAATATTAATAATTCATGAAGCAATGATATTTTGAATAAAATGAAAATAAAAAAGATTACACCATTTGTGTTGATTTAAACTTGGAATGTTGATACTGATTTTTAAAAATGCATTCACCTATTGACAGAAATATTAAATCTAGGTAATTACAGAGAAGTTATTTTGTTTTTTCTTATTGAAGTGGAGCTGAGGAATAATTTCTTATGGGATAAAGACTTAAAAGCTGCTAATCATTAAAATGATGTTAAAATATTTTTTCCAGTAGTTTATAAAAGGAAATGAAAAATAATGCTATAATATCTTGAGGCGACACAAGGATGTAGTATACCAATTTGAATAATCTTTTGGCTTGCTGTTGAAATAACCTTTAGCACAGTGATATTTAATATGATAAATATTGTAACATGAAAATTTTATATGTGAATAGGTTAAAAAGGTTTTTTAATTTTTTTTTACTTTGTTATCATTTTCCATGGCTTTTGCTCTCAGAAAATTCCTTTTTCTTGAATTTTGAGTATAAGAAATATCTTGTTGCAAATGGGAAACTAAGTTTCTACTCTCACATAAAATAACCAATTTTCCTTCAAATTCCCAATATTTCAGCTTTTATTTTCTCTGAATGAATGAGCACCAGGCATTTTTCTTGGCAAATTTGTAAGAACATAAAAGAGAGACTACATGGGGAAATGAACATTTCATCACGAAATCTAACCTTTAGAATTTCAATGTAATATAGAAACATGTTATAGAGATAATTTGTTGATTTCAAGCTAGTATATATAAGAGATTCTAGTGAATAGAGAACATGAAGCTAAAGTCATAATGTCCTTATATTTTTCCTTTCTTGAGCTTTATTCATAAATGTAACTGTCTAAAATAAGTTGAATTTTTATTTTATGTGATATTAATATAACTACTCTCACTTTTCTAAAATTAATGTCTTTATGATACCTTTTTCTAGTCTTTCATATCTTTTAAACAGTCACATTTGAGGGTAGTTTTAAATTTATAGGAAAATTAAGAAGATAATATAGAGTTCTTGAATTTTCTACATCTAGTTTTTCCTGTTATTAAAATTTTGTATTAATATGGTATATTTGTTACAATTAGTGAAACAATTTTGATATACTATCCTTAATTACTACTTTATACTATATACTATACTTAATTAACTACTTTATTCAGGTTCTTTTAGTTTATACCTGACTCTCCCGTTTCTGCTCTAGGATCCCATTTAGGATACTACATTATGTGTAGTTTTCACAAATTATTTAGAATTCTTTTGCATGAGAGATTTGTCTTTTCTATTCCGTTTTTAATATATTCAATCATTTATGTATATCAGTTCAATATGGACTTATGGACATTTATTTTATACTTTAGAGTCTAGCTTAACATTTCTTTATTTTGTTGCTCGAATGTTGCGACTTTGGCCATTGGGAAATATTCCTTTCTGCTCCTGTGTCTTTTTCATACCTTGTAAAGGTCGGTTTTGTTTGTTTTTTGATCTGACTAGCAAGATGTTCCAGTCTCATCATGTATGCTTCCTGCTCATGTCCTAGAGTCAGCTACTTCTCCAAGAAGCCTGGTTTCCTTTCCTGAGGAATGGTATGAAAGACAAAGTTACTGGTATTATGTATATGCTTTGCTACTGAGGTGTCCTTGCTTCCAGGCCAGTTCAGCTGACAGAAGATACATGTATGTATATTAACGTGTATATACACATACCTGTAAATATTTCTTTTTGTAACCATCTGCATCCATATTAAGCTGAATATGAGTTCATACTGATGGTCACAACTATAGTCTATTACCATGTGAATGGCTCTAGCTTTTTTTGTTTATCCATATATTTCCACTTCAACAGTAAGAACCTAACTTCCTCCATTGACCATACATTTGCTTGTTTGTTCAATTTCAGGATATACCTATGGCAGTATAAGAATTGTTTTCCATGGGTAAAACTCTATCAACTAGAATATAGTTGATAGAATATAGAATATAGTGCTTTTTTTTTAAATTTTTTATTTCTTTGACAGAGAGAAATCACAACTAGGCAGAGAGGCAGGCAGAGAGAGAGGAGGAAGCAGGCTCCCTGCCAAGCAGAGAGCCCGATGTGGGGCTCGATCCCAGGACCCTGGGACCATGACCCGAGCTGAAGGCAGAGGCTTAACCCACTGAGCCACCCAGGCGCCCCGAATATAGTGCTTTTTTACAGTTTCTTTTACCCACTTATTTCCAAAGTTACTTGGGTCACCACATCTCCCTGTGTACATGCTCTGACCTCTTCAGTGAAGTTGTTTCATACATATGAAATATACTTGGCTTGCTGGGTTACATTCTTTATTTGATCCTGGCAACCTTCAACTTCCTAAATAATTGCATTCATTTAGTTTCTTACTATGCGCTGTAAAGTTCTTTGGGTTTGGCAAATGCATAATGTCATGCATTCCTCATTGTTGTATCATATAGGATAGTTTTACGTCAGAAGTCCCCTCTATTTGCCCTATTCAACTCTCTACTTCTCCCAAATCTCTGGCAACCACTGATTTTTTTTAACTCTATAATTTTACCTTTTCTCAGAAATTAACATAATTGGAGTCATATAGTCTGTTATATTTTCTGGCTGGCTCTTTTCAGTTAGCAATATGCATTTAAGATGCATCTATATTTTTCATGGCTTGATAGTTCATTTATTTTTATTATTGAATAAAATTCCATTACATGGATGTATAATAATTTATTTGTCTACTCATCTATTGAAGAATAACTTGGCTGCTTCCAGCCTTTGGCAACTATGAATAATATTTCTATAACCATTCACATCTAGGTTTGTGTGGGAAGACATTTCAGCTCAATTGAAAAAGACATTTCACAAATATCTGGGAGAATTATTGCTGGATCATTTGGTATGACTATGTTTGGTTTTGTAAGAAACTGTGAAATTGTCTTCAATTGTCTAAATTGGCTGTACCATTTTGTATTTCTGTCAACAATGGCTGAGAGCTCCTGTTGCTCCAAATCCTCAAAAATATTTGGTATTGAAAAGTTGTGGTTGGATATTAGCCTTTCTTAAAAGTATGTAGTGGTGTCACATTATCTTGTTAACTTCTTACTGACAAATAATATTGAATGAAATTTAATGTATCTGTTTGCCATGTTTGCCACATATTCTTTTTGAGACATCTGTTCATATATTTTGTCCATTAAAAATTGGATTTTTTTTCTTATTGTTGAGTTTTAAGAGTTCATTTCATATTTTGGATATAAGTCCAGTATGGGAGATGTGCTTTACAAATATTTTTTCCCAGTTAGTGCCTTGTTTTTCTATTCAATGTTTTGCAAAACAAAGGTTTTTACTTTCATTCAGTAAAGTCAGATTTATCAATTTTTAAAAATAGATATTTCATCCTTTTGATGTTGCATCTAAATACTAATCACCAAAACCAAAATCATTTCCTTTTCTTTTGTTGTCTTCTAGATGAATATATTTTGCATCCTTCCTTCCTTGTGTATAGATACTGTGCATATTTTATCCACTTTCTGTTTAAGAATTTCATTTTTTGATCTCTTATAAATTAAAGTTTTTTAAAAAAAATCAAAATCCAGTTTTCATTGCTGAGATATAAGAATATAACTGACATTTTTTACCACTCTTGCATACTGCAATCTTGCTATAATCACTTATTATTTTTAAGAGTTTTGTCATTAATTCTTTTGGATTTTCTACATAGCAGATCATGTCACCTAAGAACAAAAACAATTGTATTACATCCTTCCAAATTTGTATACTTTTATGTCGGTTTTTTTCTTGAGTTATTATGGTAGTTAGGATTTCAGTATGATGATGACTAAGAGTGATCAGAAGGGAAACACTTGCCTTTTTCTAGATCTTAAGGAGAATGTGATAAATTACTCACTACTAAATATCACGTTAGCTCTAGATTTATTGAAGATATCATTTATCAAGTTGATGAGATTCTCCTATATTCCTAGTTTTCTGAGTTTTATCATGAATAGACATTATGGTCTTAAGTGATTTTTTCCCCCTGCATCAATACATACCTATGTGATTTTTATTCGTTAGTCTGTTTAGGGAGATTACATTAATTAACTTTTGAATGTTGAACCAGTCTTGCATATGTTGAATAAAGTTTGCTTTTTGTGCGACATTTCTATATAAATTTCACTTTTTGTCATATATAAAAATATTTTGTTGAATGTAATTTGCTAATATTTTAGCAAAATTTGTTGTGGAGTTTTCCACCTGTATTCACAAGAGATATTGATTGGACTTATTTTTCTTTTCTTGCAAAGTCTGTATCTGATTTGGCATTAGGATAATGTTACTTTTATAAATTAGCTGGAAATTTTTTCTCTCCTTCCCTTTTCTGGAACAGACTGTAGAAAATTTGTGTCATTACTTTTTTAAATATTTGGGAGAATTCATCAGTGAAAACTTCTGGGCCTGATGTTTACTTTATCAGAAAGGCATTAATATCGGTTCACTTTTTTAAATAAACTTAGGCATGTATAATTCAAACGTCATCCAAAAATTCATTCTAATTCATTTGTGTACTTTGTTCATTTCCATTTATTTATTTTTCATGCACACATAACAAAAATGCACATATACATGTATTGCATGAACAAACAAACAAAAAATCTTACATCCTATACATACAAAGAAGCCCACATATAAGAATCCATCTGCCCCAGGTACCTCAGATATGTTCATCCCATTTCATTGCAAACACCATTTCAAATATACATCAAATAGTTGTACTCAGGACTGTCAGGTCAAAATTTTCTGAAACTAGGTTTCAATGTTATTTCAACTTTTGCTTTAGTTCTCTATAATTATTCTTACTTTATAAATTTTGATGCTTATATTTTGCAATGCCAGAATTTCCTTTTAGTTCTTTCTCTCTACATATTTCTTATAACTTTATTGATATTCTCCATTTAATGAGACATTCTCATCACATTTTCTTTTAATTCATTTAACATGGTTCTATTTACCTCTCAGAACATATTTATAGTTTTCAGGTCTTTTCCTGCTAGTCCAATATCTGACTTCCTCTAAAAGGCAGTTTTTATTTTCTGCTTCTTTTTCTATGAATAGGCCATATTTTTCTTTCTTTTTGTACATCTCATGAGTTTTCTTTTAAAACTGGACATTTTAAATAATATATTGTAACAATATATAGATACAGTCTCCTCCGAGGGGCCTGTTAACTGGTTTATTTTTAATGACTTGACTGGACTACTTCAATAAAGTAATGTCCACTTTAAAATTTAGCCTCTGACGTCACTCTTTAGAATGCATAGTATGAGGCATACACACAGTTTTCTTGAATTTTAGGATAAGTGTGGGTTTGGCCAGGTTTTCTTTGTCACTTTCCCTGATCTCTCTGGTTTACCTTCCTCTACTGATATCATATCTAGCTGTTAGTTTCCACTAACAGATACGTGATTGATCTATGTTTTCAATAATGCCCTGGGCATTAATTGATCCTAGGGGATTCTGATCACCCATTCAAATGTTCAAATGTTCAAATGTTTGTGTGTGTGGGTTTTCCATATACAGGGTGTCCTGTAATTAACTCAGTTCTGACACCATCTCCCAGGAGATAGCATCAGATCCTATAGATTAAAGCCTCAGTCATACTGTGAGGCAGGAAGTAGACAAGAACAGTGGAAGGAATGTCCTAACGCAGAGTCCCAAGTCCTTGAAGGGGAATGATGGAGACAAGAGCTGGAGGCAAGAATGACGATAAATATGTTACACAGTATAAGCGCAGAAGCATACCATCCTGCCTTGTGGTTTCCAAAACCTTGGAGCTGACAGAGCAAAGAGCCACAGGTGAAGAGCATGTGCTCTCTTCTTCCACCACTGCTCCTGGGTAACACCTAGATTCATTATAATGCATTTGCATTGCAGGTACAACCTCACCTGATGGAAAAAGACTACCATGATTATTCCAGTACAAACCTGGTAGGGTCAAAAACTCTTCCTCTAGGCTCTGGAAAGAATTTCCAAATGTTTGCAACAGTCTCCATTAAAGACCACACCACCGTATATCACAGCTCCTCCCAGTCCAGAGACACTCAATAACATTCAACCCCAAAACAACCCAGAGGCTTGTTCTACCTTACAGAATTTGCTTATTCTTGTATCTTAAGAGTATACTTTTGCTTTAATAAACTGCTTTGTGCTTGTTACTTTCCTCTGGCTTTCCAGGACAGATCACCATGTAAATCTCAGATAATCCAAGGATTGAGACCTTCATTGAAACAATGCAGACTGTCTCACCTGTAACAATACCGAGTGCCTGCCAACAACCCCCTGCCTCCCCCCAAACAGTTTAGACTCCAGTCATAAGTTCAGGTTATCACCTGTGCTTCTGATCTACCTACTATAGAACAGAGGTTTCTATTAATTTGCTAGAGTGGTTCACAGAACTCAAGAGAAACATTTTACTTGTTAGATCACAGGTTTATTATAAAATGTATAACTCTGGGGCACCTGGGTGGCTCAGTGGGTTAAAGCTCTGCCTTCGGCTCAGGTCAGGATCCCAGAGTCCTGGGATAGAGCCCCGCATCAGGCTCTGTGCTCAGCGGAGAGCCTGCTTCCTCCTCTCTCTCTGCCTGCCTCTCTGCCTACTTGTGATCTCTGTCTGTCAAATAAATAAATAAAATAAAATCTTTAAAAAAATAAAATAAAATGTATAACTCAGGAATAGCTAGATGGACAAGATCCATAGGACAAGGTATGGGAAAAGGGCTGAGCTTCTGTGCTCTCTTTGGGCAGCCCACTTTCTTTGAATCTCCATGTGTTCACCAACCTATAAACTCTTTCAACCCTGTCCTTTTGGGTATTTATGGAGAGTTTATTACAAAGTTATGGTTGAATAAATCATTGGCCATTGGTGATTGAACTCAATCCCCAACCTCTTTCCTCACCCTGTAGGTCCTGGTGTGGAAATGAAATTCCAACCTTCTAATTGCTCCATTAGCAACCAGCCCCCATCCTTAGGAGCTCTCCAAAAGTATCCTCATTAACATAAGAGAGCTCCTTTTTCATTCTCACAATTTAGGAAATTAGGGGTTTTAAAAGCTTTGTGTCAGAAAAGAGAAAAAGACCAAATATATATTTATGATAAATCACAATATCATACTCTACAGTCTGATCTAATTAAAGTTAGATCCTTTTTCAGGCTTTCTTTGTATCCCAAGAAGACTCTTAGCTTCATTTCCCTGGTTGGTCAATTAAACTTTTATTTGTTCTACCAATTTTCTTATTGCTAAAATATCTTGGAACTACCAGCCTCTCTAATTTCTCACCTCTATGATTTCCAGTGTTTTCAACAATGCCCTTAGGCCATGAATTCTCCAAGCTCTGAATTAGTTTAGAACTCTTGGAACTGTGGAACTCTCTGTTCTTAAATTCTGCCTTTCCCCACTTGCAGAATCTTTGTGTTATAATTCTACTAGTTGATAACCAGAATCTATATGTCAGGTGTGCGGTCTTGCCACCTGGTCTTGGCTTGCCCCCTTTGGCAAGGAATCTCCATCTCACAGGGAGCTCAAGTAGAGGTGACTGGGCCCCAGTGCCCTCATCCTGCCATGCACTAGGGTAGAGCTTCTGTCCTTTGAATGGAAATCTGCATGGGGAAAGGAACTCCTGTCCTTTTAGCTGTGGATGGCTGTTATGCAGGTCCTAAAATGTAGTGAGAGATGCTGGTGGCCTTATTCTTCAAGGTAAAACCATAGTGCTTTACTGAAGCTTGAGAAAATAGTCTGCTTAGCTTTACCTACCTGGAGTAAAGCTTCTCTCACACTAAGATTTCAAAGGTGTGCGTGTTGGGGGCAGTGAGGAGCATATATGGATAGCATTGCATTTGTTATTTTTTCAAATCTTTTATATATTTTTCATGCTTAATTACACTGGTTGGAACCTGCAAATAACATTTTGTAGACTTCATGAAAGTCACAACATTTCTTTGGCTACAAGCTTAGGAGAAAGGCATTCATTCACTCTGTCATAGTCAAGTATATTGTTACCTGTAGGTTTTTCTATATGCGTTTTATCAGGTTGAGAAATTTCCTTTTCTTCCTAATATACTGACAAACTTTAACTTAAATTTAGCATGTATTATTTAAATGTTTTTTTCTATCCATTAATAGTATCACATGGGTTTTCTTCTTTATTCTATTAATTTGACGGATTATATTTTTTTGATATTTTAACATCAAATCAACTTTCTATTCCTGGAGAAATTACCACTTGTTGAAACATATTATTCCTCTTATATGTTGGATGTTATATGAAATGTTTAATTAACAGTTTTTACATCTATATTCATAAGGAATATTCAACAGCTCTTTTCTTTTTCTTCGTGAATTTTTTTTGCTTGTGCTGCACCTTCAGAATATATATTTTCATATTTTTAGCCTCTAACATAAATTTACTCAATTTTGACATATCAGAAGTTTAATATATCATTAATTATAGTAAATCCAAATCTTAGTGGGAGAAAATAATAAAAGTTCATTTCCTGTGCATGCATAGTTCATTTTATAAGTTTTCCTGTCTTCACACACAGGGGTAGCTAAGTGATCCTGGATCTTTTCATCTAATAATTCCTCAAAGCTTTCTGAGAAATTTGATATGAGAGCCTACTTCAAAATATGTAAGTAAAACTTTTGGAACTTAAAGGTAAAGATTTAATTCTATGGGTTGGTCAAGGTGAAAAGTTGTATTGATTAACAAAGGACAAAAAATGAAGTTGGCATCAGAATTTTGACAGCAACATATAAAGTTGGACAAAAATGGAGAGGAATTTTCAAGAAACTCAAGGACACTAAAAGATAAGCATGAACTGAATAACCATCCAAGATGACCTTATTTAACAAAAGTTATCGAAAAGATCAGTTTTATATATATATATATATGTATATATATATAGGCAAGAACACAAGAATTACTGTAATCTCTTTTAAGAGGAATTTTGTAGAAGGTGAGTTTTCTTCAATTCAAAAATAAATGGAGAAGAATACCTGTGGTAAGATTCTCAGTTTTCATCGTGGTACTTAGATTGTAAAGACTACATCTCTTAGCATGATGCCTCGACATGGCTCTGTTCAAGTCAGTGGACTTTAAACAGAGGTAATGTGGGCCAATTCTGTAAGGTGTCTATAGAGTTGTGCCATTGTCTTTCTTTTTCTTCTTCCTTTTTGTCTAGAATGTTGATGTAATAGCTAGAGCTAGAAGAACTTTTTTGAATTAGGTGGACAAAGAGGACATGCACTATGGAGAATCAAGTCAAAGGAGCCTAGATACCTGACCGGACAGAATATTACATATAGACTCTAAAGTATGTACATAAATACATTAAATATATTTCTAAATTTTAAAAGACACTGTTATTTTGGTTTCTGAGATTAGAAGTTTAATATAATCTTAATCAAAACAGAACCAGTCCATGCATTCCTTGCAAGCCTTTTATATCATATTCAAGGTAGTTCTCAGTGTAAGCAAAAACTTGCTTGTGATGAAAGAAGGAGCCATTTCCTAGGTCAGGGAACAATGGAAGTGTATCAGAACCATTGCTGAATTCATATCATTATTTTGGGTATGTCTAAAGGCTCTATTCACTGAAAAAGCCATAGGTTTGCTTAGGTTCCTGCAATTGACAGTGGGCATAGATCATGGTCAGAAAGGAAGTATTTACTGTTAAATAATAATAGTAGCAATGTCTTTTTTATTGGAAGTTTTAACATTCCATTTTTAGGGGGATGTGGGGATGGGTGAGCCTGGTGGTGGGTATTAAGAAGGGCGCATATTGCATAGAGTACTGGGTGTTGTGCATAAACAATGTATCTTGGAACACGGCATCAAGAACTAATGATGTATTTTATGGTGACTAATATAATACAATATAACACACACACACACGAAATAATAATATACAGTAATGGGAAAAAATTCCATTAAAAATAAAATAAATATTGGGGACGGGGGTACCTGGGTGGCTCAGTTGTTTAAGCAACTGCCTTCATCTCAGCTTGTGATTCTGGAGTCCTGGGATTGAGTCCCACATCAGGCTCTCTACTCAGCAGGGAGTCTGCTTCTCCCATTGACCTCTATCTTCTCATGCTTTCTCTCTCTCATTCTCTCTCACTCTCAAATAAAGAAATAAAATCTTTGGAAAAAAAAGAATAAAAAAACATAAATCTCATGGAGTTCTATACCTGTGTATATGATTGCAATGCAAAAACTAAGGAGCAGAGGAGAATTCTTTTGGTTTCAATTTTTGAAAGCCTTTTAAATATAAATGTAGGATCATAAAATGAAATATCAATATGATGTTTCAGGAAATAAGTTTTAGAAATTCAACTTTAAAGTAGTTATTCTTCGGGCGCCTGAGTGGCTCAGTGGGTTAAGCCTCTGCCTTCGGCTCAGGTCATGATCTCAGGGTCCTGGGATCAAGCCCTGCATCAGGCTCTCAGTTCAGCGAGGAGCCTGCTACCTCCCCCTACCCTCTCTGCCTGCCTCTCTGCCTACTTGTGATCTCTCTCTCTCTGTCAAATAAATAAATAAAATCTTAAAAAAAAAATAAAGTAGTTATTCTTTAAATAGCAAATTTCATATTCATGGTAACAAATTTTTGTTCATTGTTTTATGGTTTAAATCAGTTTGTTTTCTGAGTTGGTTTTTGCAATATTCATTTAAATTTCCTTTTGTTTTGTTTTGTTAACATATAATGTATTATTAGCGCCAGGGTATAGGTCTGTGAATCGCCAGGTTTACACACTTCACAACACTCACCAGAGCGCATACCTTCCCCAATGTCCATAACCCAACCACCCTCTTCCTATCCCCCTCCCCCTGGCAACCCTCAGTTTGTTTTGTGACATTAAGAGTCACTTATGGTTTGTCTCCCTCCCGATTGCATCTTGTTTCATTTATTCTTTTCCTACCCCCCAAACCCCTCACATTGTCTCTCAACTTCCTCATATCAGGGAGATCATAAGATAATTGTCTTTCTCTAATTAACTTATTTTGCCAAGCACAATACCCTCTAGTTCCATCCACGTCATCGCAAATGGCAAGATTTCATTTCTTTTGATGGCTGTGTATTCCATTGTGTATATATATATATACCACATCTTCTTTATTCATTCATCTGTTGATGGACATCTAAGTTTTTTCCATAGTTTGGCTATTATGGACATTGCTGCTATAAACATTTGGATGCACATGCCCCTTCGGATCACTACATTTGTATCTTTAGGGTAAATACCCAGTAGTGCAATTGCTGGGTTATAAGGTAGCTCTATTTTCAACTTTTTGAGGAACCTCCATGCTGTTTCCAGAGTGGTTGCACCAGCTTGCATTCCCACCAACAGTGTAGAAGGGTTCCCCTTTCTCTGCATCCTCACCAGCATCTGTCATTTCCTGACTTGTTAATTTTAGCTATTCTGACTGGCGTGAGGTGGTATCTCATTGTGGTTTTGATTTGTATTTCCCTGATGCTGAGGGATGCTAAGCACTTTTTCATGTGTCTGTTGGCCATCTGGATGTCTTCTTTGCAGAAATGTCTGTTCACGTCTTCTCCCCAATTCTTGATTGGATTTTTTGTTCTTTGGGTGTTGAGTTTCTTTATAGATTTTGGATACTAGTCCTTTATCTGATATGTCATTTGCAAATATCTTCTCCCATTCTTTCAGTTGTCTTTTGCTTTTGTTAACTGTTTCCTTTGCTGTGCAAAAACTTTTGATCTTGATGAAGTCCCCATAGTTCATTTTTGCCGTGGCTTCCCTGGCTTTTGGCGATGTTCCTAAGAAAAAGTTGCTGAGGCTGAGGTCGAAGAGGTTGCTGCCTGTGTTGTCCTCAAGGATTTTGATGGATTCCTTTCTCACATTGAGGTCCTTCATCCATTTTGAGTCTATTTTCATATGTGGTATAAGGAAAGGGTCCAATTTGATTTTTCTGCATGTGGCTGTCCAATTTTCCCAACACCATTTGTTTAAGAGACTCTTTTTTCCATTGGACATTATTTCCTTCTTTGCCGAATACTAGTTTAACATAGAGTTGAGGGACTATTTCTGGGCTCTCTATTCTGTTCCATTGATCTATGTGTCTGTTTTTGTGTCAGTACCATACTGTCTTGATGATGACAGCTTTGTAATAGAGCTTGAAGTCTGGAATTGTGATGCCACCAACTTTGGTTTTCTTTTTCAATATTCCTCTGGCTATTCGAGGCCTTTTACTTTTCCATATAATTTTTAGGATTATTTCTTCCATTTCTTTGAAAAAAGTGGATGGGATTAAACGTGTAGATTACTTTAGGTAGCACAGACATTTTCACAACATTTGTTTTTCTAGTCCATGTGCATGGAACATTTTTCCATTTCTTTGTGTCTTCCTCAATTTCTTTCATGAGTACTTTATAGTTATTTATTATAATATAATATTATAATATATATTTAATTATATAATTATAATGTAATATTATTTATAGTTATTTGAGTATAGATTCTTTGCCTCTTTGGTTAGGTTCATTCCTAGTTATCTTATGGTTTTGGGTGCAATTGTACATGGGATTGACTCTTTAATTTCTCTTTCTTCTGTCCTGTTGTTGGTGTAAAGAAATGCAACTGATTTCTGTGCATTGATTTTATATCCTGACACTTTACTGAAATCTTGTACAAGTTCTAGCAGATTTGGAATGGAGTCTTTTGGGTTTTCCACATATAGTATCAAATCATCTGCAAAGTGTGATAGTTTTCTTCTTTGCTGATTTGGATGCCTTTAATTTCTTTTTGTTGTCTGATTGCTGAGGATAGGACTTCTAGTACTATGTTGAATAGCAGTGGTGATAATGGACATCCCTGCTGTGTTCCTGACCTTAGCGGAAAAACTCTCAGTTTTTCTCCATTGAGAATGATATTTGTGGTGGGTTTTTCATAAATGGCTTTGATGATATTGAGGTTTGTACCCTCTATCCCTACACTTTGAAGAATTTTGATCAGGAAAGGATGCTGTACTTTGTCAAATGCTTCTTCAGCATCTATTGAGAGTATCATATGGTTCTTGTTCTTCCTTTTATTAATGTATTGTATCACATTGATTGATTTAGGGATGTTGAACCAAACTTGCAGCCCTGGAATAAATCCCACTTGGTCGTGGTGAATAATCCTTTTAATGTATTGTTGTGCAATATTTGTTTTAATTTTTGTGTGCTGTTTCTCCAACTTTGTTATTAAAATATAGTAAAATTACCAATAAAAATTTCAGTGAAAAAACACTGGGTTTGGATAAATTGACATTTTTTTCTAATCAAGGCTGTAAAGGTCTACTTTATGCCAAACTGAGGTTCTACATAAAGTTGTCCAGGGAAGACAGCTCCTTTTTTCAGAGATCTTAGTTTGAAAAAGCATACATGGCAAAACTCTAAAACAGAGGTCTTAAACTTCATCTTATGTGATAGGCACATGGATTTTGAAGAGCTCCCAACAGAGAGTAACATTTTATTCAGATTTCTTTTTCTATTTTGTATTATTCTGGAAATATATTTTATCAAAGGTGAAAATATTATTTTAAACCAACAAGGTAGCATGATTTGCTCTTATATGATCATTATGCCTGTAATATTATAATGTTTGGAATATTTCTCAATTGGTAACCTCTTGAAAATCATGCTTTGAAATTATAATAGTAGACTTTGGTTTGTTCATAAATTGAATTATATCAAATAAAATAAAATTTTATAAGGACTAGATGCTCTGGCAAATTTTCATAACAGAATGTGATGGAACACAAAAATTCCAGTTCTTTTGGCAAGGTTCTGATTTATGAACAATTAAAATGAAGAGTTGATGATGACAATAGATAAAATGTTTTTATTTTGTTTTGTTTTTTGGCATGGGAAAACTGATTTGGAATGGTTAGGATTTTAACCTAATTTAGAAACTTAAAGTCTTTGCCATTGAGACCAGAAATAAAGTTTTACCTGTTAGTGAAACAAAACTGTAAAAAAAAGAAAAATAGACAGATAAAAAAATAACCTTAATATTCTCTGAAGGGAGGGAGAACTTAAATGTTGAACAATAGATATGATTTTACTTCTTTGTTATTGAAAGAAGCTTCATATACAACTATGTTACAGTACTTTCTAAATTGGTGTTAGCAAAAAAAAAATCACAGAAAATTTTTCATTAAAATCTTCTATTTTGTCCTACTCCTTTCCTCTTTCCAAATGTTCAAATTCATACTGACTTTTTAAGAACCTTTGTTATGAAATGGGAGCTAAAAGTACTATTATTTCATAAAACCTAAACATTAGGCACTTTAATGAAAAAAAAAAAAAAGTTTGCCTTGTTATGGTTTCCTGCTATTGTGCATGTTTGAGCTCTATGAAAAGGAGTGCCAGATCCTTAAGTGTCATTTAAAAATAAAATAGAACATATTTTCTTCTTTGAAACAGAATTTGACCCTGGAAAATGACACTGCTCATTGATCCATGTTCAAAATGAATAATTAAATTACACATTGATGGGAAGATTGTAAAACTTTTCATTTTCCTTCTGCTTTTATAATAGCTAGAGTACATACTCAGCTGATCATACAGTTCATCTCCTTTGATTTTTAAATATGTAACCAAGTACACTATAGAGTACCAATGTTATTGTGTTTTCCAAAATCCATGTGTTAATCTCTAAAGTAGAAGGCTTCACTTGAAAATGGAAATCTCTTTCACACACTAAGATGAATCTTTCTCAAAGACCATGCTCATAAAAGAACTAATTTTGTGATATACACAAAGTGTATTTATAGCAAGACCATACATTTTAAAATAAAAGAAATGTGCTAAAATATTTAGAGAAAAGAAACTATTCTAATTTCCTGCCATATTAGCATTTGTAGATGGCTTTCTTTAATCTTCTAGGGTTTGGAATGTGAAACAGAACAGATAGTGCTGTTTTATACACATTATATTATTAAGAAAAGAAACAAATTACATAAGAATTATTTCTTTTTTTTTTTTAAAGATTTTATTTATTTATTTGGCAGAGAGAGATCACAAGTTGGTAGAGAGGCAGGCAGAGAGAGAGAGAGAGGGAAGCAGGCTCCCTGCTGAGCAGAGAGCCCGATGCGGGACTCGATCCCAGGACCCTGAGATCATGACCTGAGCCGAAGGCAGCGGCTTAACCCACTGAGCCACCCAGGCGCCCACATAAGAATTATTTCTAAAAGTTTATTTTATTCTACTTTGAATGATTTGATTTTCTAAAACCATTAAAGATAAAGAGAAAATAAAGCCAGGGACCATAAGTGTTTATTCTTTGTGCTTTTAAGTAGTTAAATTGTGTATGACAATATACCTTTCAAAATCAGTATTTACTGATGACATATTTGGGAGAAGACCATTTTGTTCTAGAAATCACACAAGATTAAAAAAAAAAAGAAATCACACAAGATTAACAAGGCAACACATAAAATTTTGAATAATTATCACTAATTATTTATTATTATTATTACTAATTACTAATTAATAAATGAACTATTATTACTAAAATTATTCCTAAAATTTATAGGGGGCTTACAAAATGTTTTTTCCCCTTTACATGCATTGCAATTTGGTTGTCTTAAAACATATAAGATATCCTTATGTTATTCTGCTACAGGAGAAAAAGGACTTATTTATTGACATAATACCATTGTTAATGTGTTAACATATGACTTACTGTATCATTATTATGAAGAATAAGCCACTATATAAATAAGGCAATTAGGAAAGAAATAATATTGAATATGTAAATTAAAAGTGAATGTTAAATGAAAAAGATGTACAAAAAATGAAAAAAAATAATTGTTAAATAAATAATCACTGCTATGTTCTTCATTTTTATTCTAAAAATGTTCTTTAACTAGAAAACATTGATTTTATACTAGGAAGCCCTAGTATAGCACTAAGGCTATTAACATCTTGGGCAAAGTATGTTGTATGAACAAAGTATGACTGTTAGAATTGAAGAGAGCATAAACAGATCTTCCCTGATCACTATTGTAAAAATAATTGACAGCTGTTTCCTTAGCCACCACTGATAAAAATGATGATGGGGGGCCGGGGCGCCTGGTGGCTCAGTGGGTTAGTGACTCAGGTCATGATCCAAGGTCTTGGGATTGAGCCCTGCATCGAGCCCCGCCTCCGGCTCTCTGCTCAGCAGGGAGCCTGCTTCCTCCTCTCTCTCTGCCTACCTCTCTGCCTACTTGTGATCTCTATCAAACAAATAAATAAAATCTTTAAAAAAATGATGATGGGAGAATCTAATGATGCTAATGTAGAAATATTGCTGATGAAGTGAAAATTCGGAGAAACTTCAAGAATACAAATTTTTGGGATTGGTGGTAGGTATTAAGGAGGGCATGTATTGCATGGAGCACTGGGTGAGGTGCATAAACAACGAATTTGGAACACACACACACATACATACACACATAAATTAAATTAAATTAAAAAAAAATTGAGCTTTAGAGCGCCTGGGTGGCTCTGTGGGTTAAAGCCTCTGCCTTCAGCTCAGGTCATGATCCCAAGGTCCTGGGATCAAGCCCCACATCGGGCTTTCTGCTCAGCGGGGAGCCTGCTTCCTCCTCTCTCTCCCTGCCTGCCTCTCTGACTAGTTGCAATCTCTGTCTATCAAATAAATAAATAAAATCTTTAAAAAAAATTGAGCTTTTTGGAGCAGAAAGAATCAAGCTTCCATGAAGCATATAGGGAATATATGAGCAGGAATGGTCTTGGTATATAATCAGTGGTTCCTGAAATTTAGTTTCAGAAATCTGTCAATAAAGCCAAAGGCAACAGAGGGAAACATATGAAATCAAATGGCCATTGGAAAAATTCACTGTGAAAATTAGGCAGACCTCAGATCTTTGCCCGACCAGTCCTTCTCTGAGTAGGAATGTGCTTTGGGAAAATAACTGAGTCAGTGAGGACAAAAGCTTAAAACTTTTAAAAGTCTAAGCAAATTTTATTATGCAATAGTCTTGTTTATGTTGAGGTATAATGAAGTTTCTGTAGGACACTGAAAGCAGTCATGGCAACTTATTCATTGCACACAATTATTACAGTGTGCAATCTTATACAAGTATACAAATATTTTTGTATAAGATATTTCTTATCTTATACAAATCTTATACAAATATCCCATTTCCAGCAATTACTGCCTTTGGTAAGAGCTCTAGCAGCATAGGGGAGTTTATTGGTAGTTGAGATGTCTACCAACCTCAAAGGGGAGAGTTAAGTTCCCACTTCTATGTTATAACAGAAGAAATCAGTGCTGGACCTTGGGCAGGAACACCCACGATGATTTTACCTTACTAGGGAATGACAATAGCAGCATTTAAGGGAAATTTCTCTAGATAGTCAATATTCTGGATGCTTCCAGCTTTGTGACTATACCAGGAATGCAGAACGTTACTCTGAACGACCTGCTTATGGTAGTAGTTATGAACTTACAAATTTTAAAAAAATGACTGTTCTAAATCATGGATCAAAAAATGAGATGGATTAAATGACATTTGTCATTTGTATAAACACCCGAATGATTTTTTCCAAATAAAAAGGAGAGAGGGACCTGAATTTTCTTCAATTTGAGCACATAAATGACTTAATTATATTCTTTGGATCATTTGGTGAAGGTGGAGATTGAGATTTTTTATTGTACGTTAAGTCTTTAAATCAGGACATCATAGGATGAGAGTAAGAAATTAAATACCAGTAAATGTTAAGGATTCAAAGCCATATCTCTTTTTTCTAACGTTTTTATATTCTCATGATTTCATACTCTCTTTGAAATGAAAGAACAGAAAGAAAAATGACTTGTTCAATTGATAATAGCTCGAATTTCAGAAAACTTTAATCCTTTAGATAGAGTACTAGAAAAGGGTGTGGTAGAGACATTGAAAGTCACTGGTGCTTGGCAGATGATCGTGATGACAAAATAGTAACAATAAGTGTTTCAACCTTTCAAAATGTGTTTATGATGACGTGAAAGCCTAGCACTAGTGCCACCTAGGAAAAAAAGGTCTATTCGAGGTTTGTTTTAAAAGGTCTGTTTGAAGTGGACAGACTGTGAGTGCTTTCTGGAAATGTTCTGTTATACACTGGTTATAGTGCAAACTACATAGGAAATCTAGATTGTATCAGTTATATTATAAATCTTGTGTTTCATAATTATCATTTATTTAATTTTTATAACACTTTGTACAGAACATCTGTTCCTTGTTTCTGTTTGCTTGTTTTTTTCTTGTTGCTTTAGGTGCCTTACCATCATACATTTTTCATGTTTTTAAATGTTTCTGTAGAAGCTTACATTTATATGACAAAACTATGTGAAACTGTGCGGCTTCAGTTTTTTTCTTCCCTAATTTTCCTTTCTCTTGTCCTCAAACTTTGTGGTTCTTGTTATGTTGCAGCTATTGCTGTATCCAGACCTTTCTTGCATACAGGTCACTTACTCACTACTGATTAAGTCCCAGTTCCTCTAGTGATGTGGATTTCCCTCACTGTAATTTTTTACTTAATTGTAGAACAGGCTGAATAGATTAGTTGTATTGAGTGAATATATGATAACTGATAGGCTGTGCTTCTTTCATATTCTATCTATTTGCACCTTAAGAATTCCACTTGACCAATGCGGGGGAGGGGGGCTTGAGAGATTTTACCAATTCAAATTCCAATATATCTCAATAACTATTTATATACAACACTTTAATTATGGCATTGGACATAAACGTCATGCTGAAAATGACAAAGGAGATCTCAGGTGTTAACTTTCTCAGGAGCAGTCATTCTCTTAGTTATAGCAGTCATTCTGTTGGTCTTTGCCTGACCTGATGTGGGTTCATCCACTGTACTCAGTCCATTTTCAAAGGAGTGTCCAATTGGATTCTATAGTACTTTATCAACCAAATGAATTCAGAATTAATTAGCTAAATATGTCATATACAAAATTTATATCTACTATTAAATATTTATGTGGTTCATGAAGGTTTGTGCTGACTACTTCTGGGTTATTTGGAGTAGTTTATTCATGCGGTCTAGGAGGAGAGATATAATAGGACATTTGTAATGAGACTTTCTATTCAGCTAAAACTGGGAAGGGCATGGCCAAACATCAAAGATCTGAGAGTATATCTCAACTATTACATGTAATTTTTTTCTATGTTCTAAATATTTTATATGACATGATTGGCCATGTTGTAATTACTTGGCAGTTATATTCACGAAGAATTTTGAGAACTATTTAAAGTAAAACAAAACAAAACAAAAACCAAAAACTTAAAAGAAAGAAATTTACAGTGCTTCTGTCACTATCTTCACCTCTCTTAAAATAAAAATCTATCACAACGGTGTGACTTTTCGCTGCCAGAGAGATGATAATGGTAGATCATCTACAATAATGGCCACCAATAATACCTCCTATCCTTGTACTAGTATGTCACTTCTCCTGTGAATAAGTGGTGCCACTCTTCCCACAGAAATTTCACTTCCTGCGAACATAAGCTGGTCCTTGGGTTTTATTTTGGCCAATAAAATGTAGTGGAAGTTATCCTATGTGACTTTTCTACCTAGGTCTTAGGAGGTCTTATAGATTTCATCCTCTTGGGATCTGGGCACTATGAATAGAAGCTTGGGTTAGATTAATGAATAATGGGAGGTCAAGGAGAGAGACAGAGAGGAGAGAGAGAGAAAAAAAAAATGAACCAGGGGCACCTGGGTGGCTCAATGTGTTAAAGCCTCTGCCTTCGGCTCAGGTCATGGTCTCAGGGTCCTGGGATCGAGCCCCACACTGGGCTCTCTGCTCAGCAGGGACCCTGCTTCCTCCTCTCTCTCTGTCTGCCTCTCTGCCTACTTGTGATCTCTGCCTGTCAAATAAATAAAATCTTAAAACAAAAAAAAATGAAGCAGCCAGATTCTAGATATTCTAGCCACTCCAAACTAGACCACACCTAAGAATGAAGCGCTTTTGGATATTCCAGCCCCAGGCATTTTTCAGGTGACTTCATAAGAGTGACTTCAGCAAATATAACATGGAAAAATACTGTGCAGCTGAGCCCAAGTCATCCTACAGAATCATTAGTAAAAATAGATTTTGATTGTTTCAAACTAATAAATTTTAAGGTCTCTTATCACATACTAATTGAACGATTACCAGTACAATAATTCTCTCTCTCTTTCTCTCTTTTTTTTTTCCTTTTTTACTGAGGATGCCAAATTCTGGTGTAATAGCAGCTGTCAAACTTTTTTTCAGTCCTTTTTCTTTTTTCTTTTTCTCCCCAGGGAATGCTTCCTTTAGCAATTTCTCCAAATCTTGAAGTATGGCACAGGTCGCTGTTATGTCCCCTCACTTAGGATGAAATGCTGTGTTTTACCACTCTCTCCCTGCATAATTTCTTCTTAGTTGATATTAAACTATTAGTTTTCCTTTATTTATTTTCATATATTTCTGGACACCTGAATGCAGGCATTGTGATTGGTTTTATAAATCAAAAAGATGACTTATTCATGAATTTAGGAATATTACAGCTTAGTGGAAAATACATACCAACAAAACTATGCTAAAACAAATATAATGACAATGATAATAATAAAGAAGTTTGTATGACATAGTTTGTACTAAGTTCCAGACACTTTTATAAGATATTTACATGTATTTCACACATTTCACAAGTTATAGAGATTATATAATGTGACCAAGGTCAGTCAATTTAGTGTAGTATGAGACAAGAGAAAATAATCTTCCTGGGAATCAGAAGACTCATATTTAGAAGTGATAGCTAAACTGGACCTTAAAGTATTTAATATTAACTTGGAAAAAAACACCAGGAAGAAAAATGTTATGTGATTCTGAAAATGTATGCCTCACTCTGGGAACTGAAAATCAGCAAGAAGGTAATTTGAAATCAGGGATAAAGGTTTTTGAATTTCACAATAATGACTCTAATATTATGTGAAAGAATTACTAGAAAAATATAAGAGAGAAATATATTAATAATGGTGACATTAAAATTGTTCTTAGAAAAAAATCAATGCAAGATTGAATTAAGGCAGGAGCAGTGGAACTGGAGAGAGGAGGTTGGTTTTAGAGATAATTATGAGGTTACCAATTGGATGGAATCAGAAAGTGAGAGGAATGAGAAATACATACAGGACAAAGGAGCAAAACAACACAGTTGGAATACAGACAGAGAAACAATGCCTAATATATAATTTTGTAGTAAGTTATAATGAACTTGAGTTCTAAAAAAAAAAAAAAAGATCTTTCTGTAAAGGAAAAACAATGTTCGTTACCTAAGTTATTGTTACCAGCATGGTTCACAGCAGCTAATTTATTTATTAAGTTAATACTTGTAGTATGCATAATCAAATGAATGTAGAGTGTGCTATGGTTTATTTGGGGCTTTGGAGATTAGATTTCATTGATTGTGAAATTATTTTAAACAATATATAAATGAGTAAATTTTTCATTTGGAGGGGTAACTGACTTGACTGTGATGATTTGAAATGTGGCTTTGATATACCCTCAGTATTATTATGAACTTAAAAATGACAAACTTTTTGACTTTGGCAAATATTATTTGAAAACAAAATAAGTTTCAGAAGGTAGCTAGTTAACACAGAATAATAAAAAAAAAATGCTTAAAATGTTTACCCAAGCTCTGCCTAAGGAAGCAGAACACCCAGAAAATTAGTTTCACATTCTTAGTTAAAATGGAGATATAAAGATACATAATCTATTCATTTTTATTGACTGTTAGCTCACTATTTTTTTAAATGTTTATTTATTCATGAAAGATAGAAAGAAAGAAAGGCAGAGGGAGAGGGAGAAACAGGCTCCCTGGAGAATAGGGCCTGATGTGGGACTCAATTCCAAGACTCCACGATAATGGCCTGAACCCAAGGCAGACGCTTAACTGACTGAGCCCTCCAGGCACCCCTGTTAGCTCAATAATTGATTTTGCCTATCATCAATGTATGCTTTTCAATAGTTTTGGCATAATATTTAGATTTTTAATGGTAAATTAGAATTTTGTTTAATTATTGAACTTTTGTGTGATTTTGTTGCTTTATCTCTTGAGCTAGTATCTAATGATTCAAATCAATTATTTAATAAAATTGAATTTATGGACTGGGTACCAAATGAAAATTAATTTACAGAATTTTAGCCAACCTTCTTTGAAGCCAGGATAGAATAGGCTCTTTTCCTTCCTGTAGTAGAAAATCTCTTCCAAATACAAATACTTAACAGGTAAATAAGCCTCATGTGAGGCTTATCAAAGGAGAAGAAAGTGATATATGCTGTATTTTACTGAGCACCTCCTATACACCAGATACTCTACTCACTATGAGAACATAAAGCAAATGATGCTATTCCTTCTAACAGTGCAGACCAATGACATTTACAGGTTTAATAACAATCTGTTCAAGGTTACTCAAGCAACCAGAGGGGAAGGCAAGTTTTTAAAACAGGCTTAAAAGTGCAAAACCAATATTCTTTCCAATGCATTTAGGAGTTTTCCAGACAATATTATGGCTAAACAGTCACTTCCACCAATAAGACACTAGACAGGTTTTAAGTTGGGCAAAAAAAGGAAGAACCCAGAAAGACAGCTATAAACCCATAAAGAACTTTTTCTAAGAGGTAGAAAATATACTCCATTTTAAGACTGAGAGTGTGGCCTAGAATAAAAACATTGTATTGCTTTATACAAATAATTCAAAATAAGATAAACAGGCAGTCTATGACCAACTGGCCTTTCTGTATCATGAAAAATTACTAGATTGAGCTCAAAAAAGACTGTTTTTCCCAGTAACTCATATATTACCTATAGACTTTGGCAATTATTAATAAAAACACAAACATATTTAGAAATAGCATTTAAATATATTAGCTAAGAGTAGTCAAAATAATAAATCTTGACTTAAAATAATTTTTCCACAAGACCATGAATGATTTTTAACTCCATTGAAATTCTTATCTAATTATTAAAAGGAGCTGTACATAGGAAAAACACTTGTGAAAGTCACAGCTGAGAAGAGCCCTCTTGAAATACTTAAATTTAATGAGAAGACTATAGAACACATACTATCCCATTCATCTTCCCACAACACCAAAAGGACTCTAGAATTATTATAGTGGGTTATAGATGCTTAGTGGAGTTCTAAGAGTGAATCTTTTTTTTTTTTCCCCTTTTTATTAATTTTTTCAGCGTAACAGTATTCATTCTTTTTGCACAACACCCAGTGCTCCATGCAAAACGTGCCCTCCCCATCACCCACCACCTGTTCCCCCAACCTCCCACCCCTGGCCCTTCAAAACCCTCAGGTTGTTTTTCAGAGTCCATAGTCTCTTATGGTTCGCCTCCCCTCCCCAATGAAGGATTTGAGAATGGAAAAAGTAAATTTGGAAAGGAGTATAAACTAATGCTTCTAAAACTTACATATAAATCACCTGGGAATCTTGTCAAAATATAGATCCTGATTTAGTTGGTCTGGGGTGGAGTTCAAAAATTCTGCACTTCTAACAATTTTGCAGATAATGTTAGTGATGTTGGTTCAAGGACCAGTCTTTGAATAGCAAAGGTATAGAGCACTCATTTAAGGAAGGTTCATGTAAAAGGGTTAGAGAGAGATGGTGGGTCAGTGAAGGATAAGTTCTAGAGACGGATTTTTTTTTTTTTTTAAGCTGGGAAAAATAACACCATGTTGACACACCTGTGAAAAATGTGATTGTGTAATAGAGATGACAGAATTCTGAGAATGTTGTGTTTCATTGTGGAAGAGGGAATGAAAAGGCAAAGAGAATATATTGGCTTTAGTTACCAATGAACAGTTCAATTTGAGTGACAGAATTCAGAAAAATGGATACAAGTATGAGAAGCTGCTAGAGATATGGAAGTGGAAACACATTTTCTTATTGCTTTGATTTTTCTAGGCATAAAGAAGTTTAGATTCAGGATAGAGAATAGATGACTGATGTTTGAAAAGAATGTTTAAAGTAATGAGAAATGGTCTAAGATATGAAGAAGGTGGATGGATTAGACAAATGTAATTCAATTGCCAAGCAGCACTGAGGACTCACTTGAGATTTATGTCATGGTTTTTAACCATGTGTCAAGATGGTTGTGTTTTATCCAGCTATTTTCAGCTGTGTGGGTATAGGTTAAGAACCACAGGAGAATGAATTAAATCAGGATGGAATTTTCTCCTATGATTATAAAGAAATAACAAATTTAATGGACAAAAAATATAATGCTTATAAAAGTTTTTTTTTTTTTAATGGATTGTAAGCTAGAAAAGAAAAAAAGATATAAAGGGAGGTAAAAATAGTGAAAAGTTGAGAGGATTAACAAACCTTAGTGGCAGGGTGAAAGTTGTATTGGAATTAGGGTACCAGAAAGAGTGAGCTGGACAGATAGATGATAATGGTTAGAAGTTGAGACAGTTGAAATTGAGTTTGTAGATACGTTGAATTTAGTGGTAATCATGAATTACAGTGTATAATTGTAGGAGAGAATGGCTACTTAAAGCCAGAGGAAAAATACAATGGGATGAGAGAGCTCAAGTACTAATGATCAAAATGTTGGAAGAATCATTTATGTAGATACTTCTATCACTAGTGATGAGACAAATTGAAGCAAAATTAGTGAGGGAAGGGAATGTGACTAGACTCCTACAGATTAATAGAGATGTGGATAGACAAGGTCTTATATGAATATGAGTACTCAAACTTGATTCTTCCTAGAAAAAGAATAATTTTATCTCAAGAATGGGGACCTTTCCTTAATCTTTTAAGCTAGATGATAGGACATCTAGGGCAGTGTGAGCTTAGTGCATGGTCTTTCTTGATCCGTTTTGTTTAGATCAAGAAGATGAGAAGATACAGTCTTGTTTACATGTTGCAACCTTTATCAGGACAAGGTGGAAATTAATAGATTGATCACATTTATTTAAGTGTAATAAAAATACATGAGCTAACACTTACAAAACACTTTTTATACTCCAGGTAATATTTCAAGTGCTTTATATGGACTAACTGGAAGCACAAGAAATTAAAGAAATAGGCTAAAGTAACACATCTATTAACTCAAGGAGCCAACACTGAAACTGATAAAGTTTTGTCAATTAATACATGCTTATAATACTTAGGAAATACTGTCTTGAATTTTGGAAACTGCTTTACAGGGAAAAATATATATAGTGATATACATTTTTATATATTTGATGTTATTTTATGTGTGTGTATATATCCATATACAAAAATGTATACATATATGTTACTAAACTGTTCTTAGAAATAGGTTAATTTGCAGTAAGATTAATTATTAATGAGATTAATTTCCCCTTATGGCCATACTATAAGTATTCAAAGTTTTTAATTTGATATAATACACATAAACTATTCTAATTTGGGAGGTAGAAGAATGATCCTTGGCAGTTCTTAAATCTAAACTCTTATTTTATAAAAGGGACTGAACTTTCTTTATTAGTTCTTACCAGAGAATAGTACAGAGCCTGGAACATAGTAAGCACTAAAGTATTGATCATTGAGTAAAATATACACTGTTCCTCCCAAAAAAGACAAACACTTCAGATACCCAGACTCAGCCATTCCAATGCTCAACAAGACATTCCAAGAGCTTGATTTTTTTCTTTTTTTATTTTAAATGTCATATATACAAATAGAACTTGGCTGCAGCAGCATGTGAAAGTGAATTGGATAAGAAAACAAGAAATCTGGGTTTGGTAATAAGACATGACTGCTTCTTGATTGAATAGATGTAAATCATTGAACCTGTGTCGACATGTGTTTGTAAGTGCAATTCTTTTTTTTTTTTTTTTAAAGATTTTATTTATTTATTTGACAGAGAGAGATCACAAGTAGGCAGAGAGGCAGGCAGAGAGAGAGAGAGAAGGAAGCAGGCTCCCTGCTGAGCAGAGAGCCCGATGCGGGACTCGATCCCAGGACCCTGAGATCATGACCTGAGCCGAAGACAGTGGCTTAACCCACTGAGCCACCCAGGTGCCCCTGTAAGTGCAATTCTTAATTAACAATTCAAAATTGTTGAGTCAGATAAAAACAATAATGATAACTAACATATTGACAGCTTTAAAAGCAATTACCCATGTTGTTAACTCATTTAATCCTCAGTATAAGAAAATTGAAGGCACAAAATATAACTAATTTGCCCAAGGTCCAATTGCTTGTAACAAAAGTAGTATTAATGAGAGCACAGTCTAGCTCCAGAGACTAATCTCTCACAAATGGAATATTTTTGACTTTGGTATGTAAAATGACTTTAAATTTTATATCTCTCAAATTCCCATATTTGTATAAACTTTAGGTATAGTAAAATGAAACGTTCACTAAGCCAGAAATCCACCATCTTCATACAAAATAACTACTCACAATTAAATTTAAACTTAATTGATTAAATAGCTTTTGAGTCACAAAAACAGAATATTCACACAATGT
Organism: Meles meles; assembly: GCF_922984935.1. Lineage (NCBI taxonomy): Eukaryota > Metazoa > Chordata > Mammalia > Carnivora > Mustelidae > Meles > Meles meles. The sequence goes on from NC_060069.1 coordinate 119,264,124, forward strand.
GGATTATAAAATGATGAAAAATATGGACTTAATTGGAATGGAGAATCTTCACAAGCCTTGACAGATTTTAAGATTTTCACTGTTTTCTTAGAAGGAAATGAAAATTTTTATTAATATCTTGCAGATAACTTTAAGTAACAGTCATAGAGGTCAAGGGTATATTTGGCTACGAAGTTAGATTATCAAAGGGTTAAAAAATTCTTAATGGATAATTATTGCAATTCTTTAAGAGAGACATAGGAAGAGTTGAAGGAAATATAGAGTTTTCATTCAGCCAATCAGAGTTTGATCCAACTCAGTTGGATGCACCAGTGAACCAACAAATATTTTAAGTAAAATATTTGTGTTATAACCAAAAATCTTGAATGAGATCTCTTTAACCAGCTGTTAGCCTGCCTATTAAAATAACTTTAGCACAATTCCCATAAAATATTTAAACAAGAACTCCTTTCTCATGGAAATTCTGAGTTACCAGTGAAATGCTTATCTAATAACTTGTGAACATTTAGAGTACTCTCTTTACATGCTCACGTGTCTATTCATGAGCACAAGGGATGATTTTTATTTTGCTATCATTGAATCATTCATCATCACATTTTAGACAATAGTTTTTTGGGGAAAAGTTTCTTACATCTTCAGAAAACTCCTGACCTAAAACATTTGAAACCTAGTGATTCCCATTGGTCAGGAGTGAGCTGACCCATGACCTTGGAGCTCTTTGGGAGCTGTCCCGATATGGGGATGTGCGATAGAATTTGAAGTACAGATTCTAGGAACTTCATTTACAGTAATAGTAGTCATTTACATTCTATCTAGAACTTCGAAATATGTGACGTGTATAAATATACTTAGAAAGGCTTAATGTGAATATTTCTTAAATTATTTGACCAATTTAATTCTATTTCAAACATAATGACAATAATATCTTTTACATTATATTACAATATTGAATTTTATATGGAAGGAGAAATACCTGATATGTAATAATTTGGTGAAAAAGTTGAATAATGAGGGGAACTTACCAGATATATATTGCAGTAAATCTACCAACATTTAAAACATAACAATATTGCACTATGAAAAGAAAAATACATTAAAATATAGAAAATATGAGGATTTAATATATGACCAAGTTTGTATTTCAACTGAGCAGAGAAAAGTGAGTTAACATAACAAATGGGGCCATAGTAATTTATTTACCAGGAAGAAAAAAATTCATGTCTACAACAAACCACAGATAAAATGAAATTTCAGATAGTTTCAGCTGTTAAATTTAATCGAGTAAGTACAGAATAAACATCTTAAAAATTTAGTAGTAATAGGTGATTTTAGCTAATATATTAATTCTGGGAGATAAAGTTGAAGAAATTAAAATTATTTAGTAATATACAATATAAAATAATTCAGAAACATGATAAATTAGAGAATTTTCAGATAACACAGCAAATAAAGGATAACACCTACACTTTATAATAAAAGCTTACAGATTAATTAGGAAAAGATAATAATGGGAGAGTGGGCAAGTATATAAATAAGCACTTCAATAAAGAGATTATCCATATTCACAAATGGGTGAATATGCTCAAATTTACCAGTAATTAAGGAATTGCACATTAAGACATGAGATATTATTTTTCACTCATCAGATTAGTCCAAGCATAAATAAATGCATCAATGGATGCATGAAGGAATAAATAAAATTTAAAATAGTTTATGTTGAGTGGAATGACAAAATGAATAAACTCAGATTATTATTAGGAATGCAAGTTTTAGAGTCATTTTGGAAAACAGCTTCTTAATATATATTGTTATAAATACACATATTTTAAAAAATTTTTAATTTATTTTTTAATAAACATATAATGTATTTTTATCCCCAGGGGTACAGGTCTGTGAATCGCCAGATTTACACACTTCACAGCACTCACCATAGCACATACCCTCCCCAATGTCCATATCCCCACCACCCTTTCCCGACCCCCCTTCCCCCAGCAACCCTCAGTTTGTTTTGTGAGATTAAGAGTCACTTATGGTTTGTCTCCCTCCTGATCCTATCTTGTTTCAATAAAAACACATATTTGACCCAACAAACATACTCATGAAATCTGCTTCATAGGTAAAAACAGCAAAACATAAGAATATGTACAAAACAATGATTATTACAGTATTATTGAAAGAAGAAAAATCTGGAAACACAGTGAATATTCAATCATTAACAGATGCTGGAATAAATACTGGTTTATCCACTTAGTGAAATATTATGTGACCTGTAATGCTGTCTTTATGCCAAGAGGAAAAAAAATCCCATTTTTATAAAGTAAAAAGTGACAAAAATAAACACAAGTGTATGTATACATTACTATTAGATTATAAGTAGAGTGGCTTCAGATTGGAATATTTACACACACACATGCAAATATACATATGCACATACATTAAAATATATGAAAGGTTTATTTTATTTATCATTTTTTAAAAAGTTTTTATTTATTTATTTGACAGAGATCACAAGTAGGCAGAGAGGCAGGCAGAGAGAGAGAGGGGGAAGGCAGGCTCCCTGCTGAGCAGAGAGCCTGATGTGGGGCTTGATCCCAGGACCCTGGGACCATGACCTGAGTGGAAGGCAGAGGTTTTAACCTTCTGAACAAACCAGGCGCCCCAAAATTTTTATTTTAAAAATGTTAGTTGTGAATATCTTAATAGGGTACTATTTCAGGAAATGTTAACTTTCATTCTTTAACTTTTTGTAATAGTTGAGTTCACTTAACATAAAGAAATAGACATGAACAGACACGCCTCCAAAAAAGACATACAAATGGCTAACCGACACATGAAAAACTGTTCATCATCATTAGCCATCAGCGAAATTCAAATCAAAACCGCATTGAGCACTTTTTCATGTGTCTGTTGGCCATCTGGATGTCTTCTTTGCAGAAATGTCTGTTCATGTCCTCTGCCCATTTCTTGATTGGATTGTTTGTTCTTTGGGTGTTGAGTTTGCTAAGTTCCTTATAGATTTTGGATACTAGCCCTTTATCTGATATGTCGTTTGCAAATATCTTCTCCCATTCTGTCAGCTGTCTTTTGGTTTTGTTAACTGTTTCCTTTGCTGTGCAAAAGCTTTTGATCTTGATGAAATCCCAATAGTTCATTTTCGCCCTTGCTTCCCTTGCCTTTGCCGTTGTTCCTAGGAAGATGTTGCTGCGGCTGAGGTCGAAGAGGTTGCTGCCTGCATTCTCCTCAAGGATTTTGATGGATTCCTTTCTCACATTGAGGTCCTTCATCCATTTGGAGTCTATTTTCGTGTGTGGTGTAAGGAAGTGGTCCAATTTCATTTTTCTGCATGTGGCTGTCCAATTTTCCCAGCACCATTTATTGAAGAGGCTGTCTTTTTTCCATTGGACATTCTTTCCTGCTTTGTCAAAGATGAGTTGACCATAGAGTTGAGGGTCGATTTCTGGGCTCTCTATTCTGTTCCACTGGTCTATGTGTCTGTTTTTGTGCCAGTACCATGCTGTCTTGATGATGACAGCTTTGTAATAGAGCTTGAAGTCCGGAATTGTGATGCCACCAACTTTGACTTTGTTCAACAGACACATGAAAAAGTGCTCCACGTCACTCGGCATCAGGGAAATACAAATCAAAACCACAATGAGATATCACCTCACACCAGTCAGAATGGCTAAAATTAACAAGTCAGGAAATGACAGATGCTGGCGAGAATGTGGAGAAAGGGGAACCCTCCTCCACTGTTGGTGGGAATGCAAGCTGGTGCAACCACTCTGGAAAACAGCATGGAGGTTCCTCAAAATGTTGAAAATAGAACTACCCTATGACCCAGCAATTGCACTACTGGGTATTTACCCTAAAGATACAAACATAGTGATCCGAAGGGGCACGTGTACCCGAATGTTTATAGCAGCAATGTCTACAATAGCCAGACTATGGAAAGAACCTAGATGTCCATCAACAGATGAATGGATACAGAAGATGTGGTATATATACACAATGGAATACTATGCAGCCATCAAAAGAAATGAAATCTTGCCATTTGCGACGACGTGGATGGAACTAGAGCATATCATGCTTAGTGAAATAAGTCAATCGGAGAAAGACAACTATCATATGATCTCTCTGATATGAGGACATGGAGAAGCAACATGGGGGGGTAGGAGATAGGAGAAGAATACATGAAACAAGATGGGATTGGGAGGGAGACAAACCATAAATGACTCTTAATCTCACAAAACAAACTGGGGGTTGCTGGGGGGAGGTGGAATTGGGAGAGGGGGAGGGGGCTATGGACATTGGGGAGGGGAGGCGAACCATAAGAGACTATGGACTCTGAAAAACAACCTGAGGGTTTTGAAGGGTCAGGGGTGGGAGGTTGGGGGAACAGGTGGTGGGTGATGGGGAGGGCACGTTTTGCATGGAGCACTGGGTGTTGTGCAAAAAGAATGAATACTGTTACGCTGAAAAAAAATAAATAAAAAAAAAAAAAAAAAAAAAAAAAACCCGCATTGAGATACCACCTTACACCAGTTAGAATGGCCAAAACCAACAAGACAGTAAACAGTAAGTGTTGGAGAGGATGTGGAGAAAGGGGAGCCCTCTTAGACTATTGGTGGGAATGCAAGTTGGTGCAGCCAATTTGGAAAACAGTGTGGAGATTCCTTAAGAAATTAAAAATAGGGGCGCCTGGGTGTCTCAGTGGGTTAAAGCCTCTGCCTTCCGCTCAGGTCATGATCCCAGGGTCCTGGGATCGAGCCCTGCATCAGGCTCTCTGCTCAGCCGGGAGCCTGCTTCCTCCTCTCTCTCTGCCTGCTTCTCTGCCTGCTTGTGATCTCTGTCTGTCAAATAAATAAATAAAATCTAAAAAAAAAAAAAAAGAAAGAAATTAAAAATAGAGCTTCCCTATGACCCTGCAATTGCACTACAGAGTATTTACCCCAAAGATACAGGTGTAGTGGAAAGAAAGGCCACCCATACCCCAATGTTCATAGCAGCAATGGCCATAATCACCAAACTATGAAAAGAACCAAGATGTCCTTCAATGGCAAATGGATAAAGAAAATATGGTCCATATATTCTATGGAGTATTATGCCTTCATCAGAAAGGATGAATATTCAACTTTTCTATCAACATGGTCAGGACTGGAGGAGATTATGCTAAGTAAAATAAGTTAAGCAGAGAGAGTCAATTATCATATGGCTTCACTTACTTGTGGAGCATAAGGAATAGCACAGAAGACATTGGGAAATGGAGAAGAAAAGTGAGTTGGGGAAGATCAAAGGGGGAGACAAACTATGAGAGACTGTGGACTCTGAGAAATAAACTGAGGGTTTTGTGGGGGTTAGGGGGTTTGGTGAGCCTGGTGGTGGGTAATAGGGAGGGCACGTATTGCATGGAGCTCTGGGTGTTGTGCAAAAACAATGAATACTGTTACGCTGAAAAACTAAATAAAATGGAAAAAACAAAAAACAAAAAACAAAACAAAACAAAAACCTTAAAAAAATTGAAATAGGAAGATGTTGCTACGGCTGAGGTCGAAGAGGTTGCTGCCTGCATTCTCCTCAAGGATTTTGATGGATTCCTTTCTCACATTGAGGTCCTTCATCCATTTGGAGTCTATTTTCGTGTGTGGTGTAAGGAAGTGGTCCAATTTCATTTTTCTGCATGTGGCTGTCCAATTTTCCCAGCACCATTTATTGAAGAGGCTGTCTTTTTTCCATTGGACATTCTTTCCTGCTTTGTCGAAGATTAGTTGACCATAGAGTTGAGGGTCGATTTCTGGGCTCTCTATTCTGTTCCACTGATCTATGTGTCTGTTTTTGTGCCAGTACCATGCTGTCTTGATGATGACAGCTTTGTAATAGAGCTTGAAGTCCGGAATTGTAATGCCACCAACTTTGGCTTTGTTCTTCAATATTCCTTTGGCTATTCGAGGTCTTTTCTGGTTCCATATAAATTTTAGGATTATTTGTTCCATTTCTTTGAAAAAAATGGATGGTATTTTGATAGGGATTGCATTAAATGTGTAGATTGCTTTAGGTAGCATAGACATTTTCACAATATTTATTCTTCCAATCCAGGAGCATGGAACATTTTTCCATTTTTTTGTGTCTTCCTCAATTTCTTTCATGAGTACTTTATAATTTTCTGTGTATAGATTCTTAGTCTCTTTGGTTAGGTTTATTCCTAGGTATCTTATAGTTTTGGGTACAATTGTAAATGGGATTGACTCCTTAATTTCTCTTTCTTCCGTCTTGTTGTTGGTGTACAGAAATGCAACTGATTTCTGTGCATTGATTTTATATCCTGACACTTTACTGAATTCCTGAACAAGTTCTAGCAGTTTTGGAGTGGAGTCTTTTGGGTTTTCCACATATAGTATCATATCATCTGCGAAGAGTGATAGTTTGACTTCTTCTTTACCAATTTGGATGCCTTTAATTTCTTTTTGTTGTCTGATTGCTGAGCCTAGGACTTCTAGTACTATGTTGAATAGCAGTGGTGATAATGGACATCCCTGCCGTGTTCCTGACCTTAACGGAACGGCAAAGGCAAGGGAAGCAAGGGCAAAAATGAACTGTTGGGATTTCATCAAGATCAAAAGCTTTTGCACAGCAGAGGAAACAGTTAACAAAACCAAAAGACAGCTGACAGAATGGGAGAAGATATTTGCAAACAACATATCAGATAAAGGGCTAGTATCCAAAATCTATAAGGAACTTAGCAAACTCAACACCCAAAGAACAAACAATCCAATCAAGAAATGGGCAGAGGACATGAACAGACATTTCTGCAAAGAAGACATCCAGATGGCCAACAGACACATGAAAAAGTGCTCCACGTCACTCGGCATCAGGGAAATACAAATCAAAACCACAATGAGATATCACCTCACACCAGTCAGAATGGCTAAAATGAACAAGTCAGGAAATGACAGATGCTGGAGAGGATGTGGAGAAAGGGGAACCCTCCTCCACTGTTGGTGGGAATGCAAGCTGGTGCAACCACTCTGGAAAACAGCATGGAGGTTCCTCAAAATGTTGAAAATAGAACTACCCTATGACCCAGCAATTGCACTACTGGGTATTTACCCTAAAGATACAAACATAGTGATCCGAAGGGGCATGTGTACCCGAATGTTTATAGCAGCAATGTCTACAATAGCCAGACTATGGAAAGAACCTAGATGTCCATCAACAGATGAATGGATAAAGAAGAGGTGGTATATATACACAATGGAATACTATGCAGCCATCAAAAGAAATGAAATCTTGCCATTTGCGACGACGTGGATGGAACTAGAGCGTATCATGCTTAGTGAAATAAGTCAATCGGAGAAAGACAACTATCATATGATCTCCCTGATATGAGGACATGGAGAAGCAACATGGGGGGGTAGGAGATAGGAGAAGAATAAATGAAACAAGATGGGATTGGGAGGGAGACAAACCATAAATGACTCTTAATCTCACAAAACAAACTGGGGGTTGCTGCGGGGAGGTGGGATTGGGGGAGAGGGAGCGGGCTATGGACATTGGGGAGGGGAAGCGAACCATAAGAGACTATGGACTCTGAAAAACAACCTGAGGGTTTTGAAGGGTCAGGGGTGGGAGGTTGGGGCAACCTGAGGGTTTTGAAGGGTCAGGGGTGGGAGGTTGGGGGAACAGGTGGTGGGTAATGGGGAGGGCACGTTTTGCATGGAGCACTGGGTGTTGTGCAAAAAGAATGAATACTGTTACGCTGAAAAAATAAATAAAATGAGAAAAAAAAAAAAAAGAAATATTTGCATAGATCACAGTGAAAAAAAAAAGAAAAATTGAAATAGCTTCTTTCACTGTTTTTTTTTTCAACATCTTAAAATAGGAAGTCTGGGGTAGAGGGAATCAAAATTAGAGAAGGGACAGATTTTTTATTTGGCTGAATTTTAATATAACAATTTCTTATACAAAGGAAAACTATATATGAATATATTTTGCTAATTTTTAATGATCACATATAACTGATATACATTTTAATGTCCTTTTTAAAGTATATGCATTTCTTTGTCTCAGAATGCTGAAAGGAAATGATAAAACGCTAACCTCCAAGACTTTTAAAAACCATATCAGTATTTAAAAATGACCTGAGACTACCTTGAAAGATTCAAAAACACTTTCATGTATTTGGTTGAATAGGGAATTACAAATGTCTAATCCAATTTGTTTATAAGAATCACCAAATTTACTGGAATAAACTGATCTAAGATTATTTAATTTTTTTTATTTGTATGTGTTTCCTAGACATGTTTTGTTGCTTATTCTTAACGGAAAAAAAACCATAAAAACTCAAATACTTTTACTATATTTTAGGTAAAAATGCACACATTTTAGATATTTTTATTATTTATTATTTTTTATTATTACAAAGTTTATATCTTATAAATGTTTACTTGGAAAATAATCTTGGCTATTTTAGTTTGAATATAAAAGTTAAATAGTAGTCTAAAATATCAATTAACACTAAATATAATATGTTTAGTTAAAGGTTAATAAAGAGGAATAATGTCCCAATTAATCTGACCATTTAGTTTGCCTTGGACCATTACCTTAAAAGATTTATTGACAAATACATCATTGTCAATGGAATAAAATATATTCATTGACTTGAATATCATAAATCTGAAATTTTATTTAAGAGTAAAATTTGGCTAATTGTGCTTTATTTTTATGAAACTGATGGTCCCATAATAAAATAAATATTGGACACTTACTATAAATAGAGCACAATACAAAATATTAAAAAAAAAAAAACAGTGTCCAAACTACATTCTTTGACTTCTGTTGTCAATAGGGACTCAAAAAGTATAAACCTATTGTATGGAAAAAATCAGCAAATATTTAAAATTTGTAATCTTGAACTTTGGGGGTTAATATAATACACTGTTACAAGCAGATCTGTGACATATATGAAGAAGAATTCTATCTTTTAAAATCAATCTTTCATAAGAAAAACGCTTTAAATATATTGATATAGCTTTTATTTGAAGGAGAAATTTTAATGCTTGAATTTGAATTTAAAAGTCAACAGCTAGTTTAACAGTTTATTATTAGTCTAAAACTGAGGGTCAGAAGAAAAATTTTCAAATGTCAAGTTCTATAATCAATCAAAGAGGTGTATGTACCTGATGAAGTCTTTTATTGTAAAAAGTGATTGCTGGGGGTTGGTCTACAAAGTTTGTTCTAGATTTTTAAATTACAGACAAATTGTCTGTGAAATAATGATTGCCTGAAACTTCTTTAAATGCATACAAAACCTAGTTTATAGCTGAATTGTGGAAATTTGCATAAGTTTTTGTTTTCTTATAATTATTTCAGTACACTCCCAAACAAATTTTTCTTTTCTTTTTCCTATTTTTGGGAGGAGGGTGGTGTGGGTAAGCATAGAAGCTTGGCTTTCTGTCCTTGGTTCTGAAGTTTAGAAATAGAGGTTTGCCAATAAATCTTTCTTAAATTTACTTCTTTTGCTTGGACTCACATAAATAGTTTTAAGTAACTATTAAAACAGGCAACATTTAACTAAATGTACCCAATAAAAGGCAGCATGCTAAACAAACAAATATTATTTAATTCCCACAATAATTCTTTGAGCTATTGTATATCAAGTGAAGATTCTGTGCAGCTAAAATTTACATAAAACCAAAAGTAATAGTAGCTTACAGCAGAGAGATGCTTATTTCTTTAGTAACTGAAGAATTTATATGATGGTTTTCTTCCATAAAGTCCTCATAGACTCAGGATCCTTCCAACTGACAGTCCCATGGTGAGGGGGTGGGATGGTAGGGGAGTGTGGTTGAGGTTGGGAAGGAAGGGTAGCAGATAGAGAGGAGGAAGAAGAAATCAAAAAGAGGTAAACTTGATATACCCAGAAATATATGACAGCTTTCATTTGTTAGAACACAACCACATACATAAATGTAAAGGAAAGAAAAAACAAGAAATATTTTTGTTTTGGAAGATCATATACTCTGAAAAATTTTCTCTATGGATAAAAATATATAGTTAGACAACATATACATTAAAGGGACATAATCAAGAGGTGAAAAATTTTAAATTCCCAAAGTTGATATAATTAATAAATGGTCAAGTGCATTCAAATACAGAAAGTTTAACTGCAGATACAGTTTTTTCTTTAAAAATACTTTTTAAACTTAGAAATTCTGATGACTTTACATTTGGGTGATTTTTATACTATGTGTTATGGTTACCAAGATTATAATGGGAATGGATGATAAAAAGTGAAACACATAAAACCTCTCCAAGAGTAATACCTTAATCCTACCAACCAGACATGACAGTTGCTACTGATTTGGGGTACATTACCTTTTAATCCACTTGTCATTCTGTGTGTTTTTCATAGCATATCAGGAACAAAGAGAAATGAAAGCTTTAGAACATCAAGTCATAGTTATAAATTGCACTGCATAATTAATTTCTGGCATATATCCATATTATGTATACAGATCTTGCAACATATTCCATTTGTATTGCTTAAATAGATAATCAATAAAGAAATGTAAACTATAAAAACAGTGGATATTAAATGATAGATGAAATGGAGAAGGCAATTATTGCATTGAAATAAATAATGCTGAGTTATAAAGACTACATTTATTTTGAGAATCCAAATATTTCATTATTTTCTCTAAGTATAGTAAAGATGATTTGACATATATTTCAATTCAGAATATTTTTGCTAATACCAAGGAAAATGTGATTACATGCATTACTCACAAAACCTGAATAAATGTGCTTTGCAGCTTCTTGACAATAAGTGATTAGATAAATTCAAGGTAGTTGTGTTAATATCTACTTGTTCCAAGAGAAGGTATTGGAAAGAAGTCTGTGGATAGTAAACAAGAAAATTAGTTTATTATGTAACAACACTCAAAGCATACAATTTAAACAAATAGTTTTTGTTCTTTATAGTGATGATGATGTGATATTTACAGTTTCCACTTTAAAATTTGATAATTGAATTATAGTCCTTAGTAATTTAGAGTACATATTTGATGTGACTAATGTCTATGACTATCTGGATTTTCAGTAATCTTTTGTGTACAGTAATCTTTAATGACATATTTAAGATATTTTTGTTAATATGTCTGATATTTTATTTCCAGTAGTCTAGTTTGATCCTCTTTTTGAACACAAGGTAATGAAAATTGTATTGTCCCATTCAATTTGATATTAATTTTAAGGAATCCAAGTGTGCTTCTCTCAAGCACATAGAATGTGAAAATTTTAAGCTTTCCTGCAACATGGTGGGAATATGTGACTATTTCTGGCAAATGGGCTATAAAAAAATTAGTAGGTGTCATTTCTATAGTAGAATATAGAATACTAGTTGGGAGGGTCCCATCTTCTCTTTTCCTGAGTTGTAGAAAATGGCAATCATGTTGTTGAACCTAAGTCAACCTGGATTTATGGGTAGCTATTTAAAACATTGTCCCTAACCATTGTCTAACTCTCTTGTGTTGGATATTTAGTAAAGATGAAAGAACAAAAAAATAAGCTTTGTTGATTTAAGACATTGATATTTTGGTTGTTAATTTTTCTGGCACTGAAACTAACATAGTTTGATTAGTACAGCTTGAAACAATTGAAGCTTTAAGTTTTATTTTTTTTTTAATTTAGTCTCTTAAATCATAGAAAAAAAGAGTTTTTAATCATTGAAAAAAATGTTTTCAAACTATTTTTGAAAAGAGTCTCTTAATCATAGGAAAAAAAAAACCAGAACAGTTTCTGGTGTAGATCCAGTAATTTTCTTATTATTGGTTTATAAAAATGTAATTAAAATGAGTTATAAATAAGATAAATGAGTAAGTAAAATATAAATCTTATTGTTCTACACACAGCTACTAATTTACTTATCATAGTATTTTAGCATAATGTTTAAATAACTAGCATGGAATCAGAGAGATCATACATACACCTGCTGATTCACCAAAAAGTTTGCAAATTTAGTTACAATTATATTCAACATTCATATCTAAAATTAAAATTCTTTTAACAATAGCAATGTCATGCTGTTGTTCCTTATTCAAACTTTCTGGTTAACCAATTTTTACAGCCACTTGAAAACCACAAATCAAAGAGAAAACCAAATTTCTCATTTGCTGCATAATTTTAAGGGACAAAGTTCTAACTTTCAATTCAAAACCAAAAATTTGATTTTAAAGTACTAAAATTGAAAATAATTTAAGAAACTATGTTTTGTGTATGTGTTTTTGCTTTGAAGGCTAGATATAGAATTAAAAAGGAGTAGCAGAGATTAATTCCTTCCTCATTATTTCAGGCAGTACAGTTATCTTTCATGACATATTTAAGATATTTTTATTAAGAATTCTATTTTGGGGGTGCCTGGGTGGCTCAGTGGGTTAAAGCCTCTGCCTTCAGCTCAGGTCATGGTCCCGGGGTCCTGGGATCGAGCCCCGCATCGGGCTCTCTGCTTGGCGGGGAGCCTGCTTCCTCCTCTCTCTCTGCCTGCCTCTCTGCCTAGTTGTGATTTCTCTCTGTCAAAGAAATAAAAAATTAAAAAAAAAAAAAGAATTCTACTTTGTCTCAGGTATTCTAGTTTGATCCTCTTTCTGAACACAAGGGAATGAGAAATACATTGTCCCATTCAATTTGATATTAACGTCAAAGAATCCAAGTTTAAGAGGGGTATATTTAAAACTAAAGCAGTGGTAAGCTCCATTATTAAACCCTTCAGGTTTCTCAGATAGGCTTCTGTAAGAAGTAAACCCTCATGGCCTTAAGCATTCATTAAATATAAGAAATTAACTGCTTTCCTATGCATCTATAATGGTACATGTTATGTTCTATTCTTTAAAAAAATGATAAAATAGCCAAATAATTTTCTGTATTGGTGGAGTTGTGAGAGCCTTCAAGAATCACTCCACATTTATTCTCCATGTCCTCATATCAGGGAGATCATATGATAGTTGTCTTTCTCCGATTGACTTATTTCACTAAGCATGATACGCTCTAGTTCCATCCACGTCGTCGCAAATGGCAAGATTTCATTTCTTTTGATGGCTGCATAGTATTCCATTGTGTATATATACCACCTCTTCTTTATCCATTCATCTGTTGATGGACATCTAGGTTCTTTCCATAGTCTGGCTATTGTAGACATTGCTGCTATAAACATTCGGGTGCTCGTGCCCCTTCGGATCACTATGTTTGTATCTTTAGGGTAAATACCCAGTAGTGCAATTGCTGGGTCATAGGGTAGTTCTATTTTCAACATTTTGAGGAACCTCCATGCTGTTTTCCAGAGTGGTTGCACCAGCTTGCATTCCCACCAACAGTGGAGGAGGGTTCCCCTTTCTCCACATCCTCTCCAGCATCTGTCATTTCCTGACTTGTTCATTTTAGCCATTCTGACTGGTGTGAGGTGATATCTCATTGTGGTTTTGATTTGTATTTCCCTGATGCCGAGTGACGTGGAGCACTTTTTCATGTGTCTGTTGGCCATCTGGATGTCTTCTTTGCAGAAATGTCTGTTCATGTCCTCTGCCCATTTCTTGATTGGATTGTTTGTTCTTTGGGTGTTGAGTTTGCTAAGTTCCTTATAGATTTTGGATACTAGCCCTTTATCTGATATGTCGTTTGCAAATATCTTCTCCCATTCTGTCAGTTGTCTTTTGGTTTTGTTAACTGTTTCCTTTGCTGTGCAAAAGCTTTTGATCTTGATGAAATCCCAGTAGTTCATTTTTGCCCTTGCTTCCCTTGCCTTTGCCATTGTTCCTAGGAAGATGTTGCTACGGCTGATGTTGAAGAGGTTGCTGCCTGCATTCTCCTCAAGGATTTGGATGGATTCCTTTCTCACATTGAGGTCCTTCATCCATTTGGAGTCTATTTTCGTGTGTGGTGTAAGGAAGTGGTCCAATTTCATTTTTCTGCATGTGGCTGTCCAATTTTCCCAGCACCGTTTATTGAAGAGGCTGTCTTTTTTCCATTGGACATTCTTTCCTGCTTTGTCGAAGATGAGTTTACCATAGAGTTGAGGGTCGATTTCTGGGCTCTCTATTCTGTTCCACTATCTATGTGTCTGTTTTTGTGCCAGTACCATGCTGTCTTGATGATGACAGCTTTGTAATAGAGCTTGAAGTCCGGAATTGTGATGCCACCAACTTTGGCTTTCTTTTTCAATATTCCTTTGGCTATTCGAGGTCTTTTCTGGTTCCATATAAATTTTAGGATTATTTGTTCCATTTCTTTGAAAAAAAATGGATGGTATTTTGAATAAATGAAACAAGATGGGATTGGGAGGGAGACAAACCATAAATGACTGGGGGTCACAAAACAAACTGGGGGTTGCTTGGGGGAGGTGGGATTGGGAGAGGGGGAGCGGGCTATGGACATTGGGGAGGGGAGGCGAACCATAAGAGACTATGGACTCTGAAAAACAACCTGAGGGTTTTGAAGGGTCAGGGGTGGGAGGTTGGGGCAACCTGAGTGTTTTGAAGGGTCAGGGGTGGGAGGTTGGGGGAACAGGTGTTGGGTAATGGGGAGGGCACGTTTTGCATGGAGCACTGGGTGTTGTGCAAAAAGAATGAATACTGTTACGCTGAAAAAATTAATAAAAGGGGGAAAAAAAAAAAAAAGGCATCCACCCTTGTGTGGTAAAAAAAAAAAAAAAAAAAAAAGGAAAAAAAAAAAAAGAATCACTCCACATTACCTACTGATAAAATCCTATCCTTCTTCTTAACTGGCACATAAAAACCTGCTTGACCTGGCCTTGGACACGTCGCTCAGATTTGTCACCAGCCCCTTCACTCTAACCAACAAGGAATTGCTTATAGTTTTCCCCAACAAAGTGATGCTTCTCACTTATACTATTGAAATGTTTGTTTTTGTCAGTTCCATTTAACAGTTTAACATATATTCATCTCTTCCATATAAACATCAGTGATCTCCTTCCTCAAGAGGAGGCTAGCTTATTGCCTGTTCTTCTTGTCCGGAAAACACCAGTCAGCTTCCCCATCCTTTTTATTGTCTTATGTTTTCCAGGGGCTGGAGGATCTGTGTATGGCAGTGGGCTTCCACCTGCACTTCATACCTGTCTATCATGGTGAGGATCTTAGTCATTTGGGAAGCTACATTGTGCCAAAGTTTAGCACCATGCAAGGGTTGTCACCATCCCATCCCATTAGCTACAACAGTGTAGCCCTTGTTGACATCTTACCAAGTGACACAAAGCTCATTCTGAAGACTGTCTTCTAATGCCACCTCTCATTCCAACTCTTATTTTGTGAGCTTTTTGCCCTTCAACCAAAGTAAAAAGGGTGGTGAAACAGACAAATGAAGCTTATCCATTTGGGAAGCAGTCTTAGGAAGCACAAGTGAGTAGGGAAAGTGAGACAATGAAGTAAGGAAAAGAATGTGTCAATCATTTTGCCAGTGTGGGAAACTGGGCTGCAATAACAATGGGGACACCCTGAGACTCTCTAGGGGATGCATACCACAATGGTCCCATCAGAACACAGGACTAGCAATACCAGCCCCTATGGGTTGAAGGCTTCTGCTGGTGTTGGTGTCTTAATTCCCCATTTTCACTTGAGTGTTAAGTGGAGTAAGCTCCCAAAGTGCTGGAAAGTCTTGAGGCAAAGTATGTAAGATGAAGCTATCAGCCTGCTGGATACTCTGGACCATAGCTATAGCTGAATTTAGATGGGTTGAGCTGATAAAAGCATGGAATTTATAGTGTTTGCTATATTGTCTCATGACTTCTTTGCATAATGTCACATTTTTATAACTATCTGTATTTATATTTTTCATGCTAGACAGAGAAATTTGAGAGAAAATTATGCATGACAGCCCCTGGCAAATGTTGTTCAGTGTGATAACTGTCAACAAGTTCTACTGATGCGATTTCCCAACTGGTTCTTGAATTTGCCTTGCAAACTCTCCCTGGAACTTTATACATTTCCTTTTTTTTTTTTCTTTCTTTCCTACCTGAGTACTAGAATACCCTTATAACTGATTTTCCTATTGTTTGTCTGAAAGTCAGAGTTCTGCTTTTCTCAGAGACAATACTCTTTTCCTAGACTGAGGATGTCATAACCCACACATGCCCTTCCATGTACCTGTCAAGAGTCTCTGCATTGGTGTGTTCACCAGTGTATATGACATGGTCATAGCTGCATCCAGGAAAACAATGTGGTTAAATTTAAATTTCATTTTCTGCTGCAATATAAATATAATTTTAAAATAAATAAATAAATAAAATTTAAAAAATAAAAATATATTTTTTATATAATAAAACAAGAAAAATATGAAAAGTACAACTCTTATATGAACAATTTTTATTTTACCTTCCAATCCACATTTGAATGTATATAAAATATAAATAAATTTTTTAAAGCTAAAAAGAATAGACATTTCACGAGAATAAGTTGACTCAGTTTCCATACATTTAAAAGTGTATTCTGAGGTGCCTGGGTGCCTCAGTGGGTTAAAGCCTCTGCCTTCGGCTCAGGTCGTGATCCCAGGGTCCTGGAATCGAGCCCTGCATCGGGCTTTCTGCTCAGCGGGGAGCCTGCTTCCCCCCTCTCTCTCTGCCTGTGTCTCTGCCTACTTGTGATCTCTGTCTGTCAAATAAATAAATTAAAAAAATTAAAATAAAAGTGTGTTCTGAATGCATACTTTTCTTACAATGTATAATATCATATATGAAAAAAAATCACTCTATGCTGATATGCAACCTGAGAAGGTCATGGATTTTTTTAAAGTTGAAGAGGCTAGGGTACATGACTGACTAAAAATCAATTCAGAAGCATGTGAGAGGATTTAGAGTCATGGATGAACAATGGCTTAACCTTGTCAATAAAAGTTGTTCACAGAAACCCACAAAGCCATATTTGCCACATTTCTACCAGAAGTGGCACAGAATTTAGAGAGCTGGGATTGTATCTTTTGGAAGTCAAGCTCCCTAGTACAGTTAGTAGATTCTTTTTGAATTTTTCTCACTCTGCTGTGTAATAAAAAAGATATCCTTCAAAGAGAAAACCTATAATGGTCCCTTGTCAGGAAGGTCATGAAGAGGATTTTTGCTTTAGAATACATAACCTCCAGCCTCCCTTGCTATCCTAAGTTTCATGAATTAATGTTATTTTAATTCTTGGCCATAGTTCATGTCTCTATCATGATTTATTTTCAATTTACCTCCATGTTTGCTAGAGAACTTGCTCTAGGTTACCTTCAATAAAAAAAAAATCAGTTGATAAAAAGTGAGGTTAATGTTATGATGAGATTTTTTAACACTAAACACTAAACCCACCAAGAGAAGAGAATATTACTGAAACTAGCCAGAGATGTAACCATGTAACAGGAAATCTGCAAGATGGGTAATCCACAGCCAGGTGATTAAAGCATTACTAGACTGGACCTTGGAATTTGAGTACAAAGATAGTAGAACTTAGTTTGTGTTAATGCTTTAGTGTGATTTTAAGATTTTTGCCAGCAACATGTATATGAGGTATCAGAAACTGATGTTATCAGGGTGGTTTGCTAATGAGATAGAGTAAAGGAACGGCAAAACTCATTGGAGATGGTTAGGTCTGTCAAATCCAAAGTTCTATCAACATTGGTAGGGACATTTCAATAATAACAGGAAATGTCTTCACAGCTGGAGGTACTTAAAGTGATACTGGATTTTGTGTAAGTAGTCTTGGTTCATTCACTTTTTTTTTTTCTTTAAGACTTACTTATTTATTTTAGCAGGGGGCCAGGCAGAAGGAGAGGCAGGGAATCTCAAGCAGACTCCATGCTGATTGTGGAGCCTGATGTGGGTTTTGATTCCATGACCCTGATATCATGACCTGAGCTGACACCAAGAGCCGGACATGTGACTGAGCCACCCACATTACCTGGTTTAGTCACTTTTTTAAACACCTTACTTTAAGCAACTGATATTACTTCCTCATTTGCATAGTGAGGTTATAAATACCAGTTTTCTCAGGCCATTATGAAGTTTTCAGTAACAAAATGTGAAAATATTTAGTATGTGGTAGGAAACTTAGTAAGCCTTAGGGAAGCTGAAACTGTTCACTAAAATTAAGAAAAATATTGCTTTATCAAAAAGAACTTTTGAATCCTTCTTGACATGTTTGCTGTCATGCAAGCATTAGGACATCTTGACTCTTCAGAAAGAAATGATTTTTATTTATATGAAATTTGCTCGGCAACAACTTTAACTAATCTATGACTCTTGTGATATCATTAGTGTTTGCATATCTTCTCCCTAACTTTAACCTTCTCTTAAGGTTTGCACCCCATCTGATCCTGTTTCATTATTTCTTCAAGGTACATACTGCATTTAATCATCTAAGAATTCATCCATAAACCTGGTCATGGTCAGTCTACACTGATGATCACATATGTGGCAACTAAAAAATGGAGATGGAGAAATGGGGTTTGATACAAGGATAAAATGAGATTCTGAATTTATGTGAAGCATAGACTTAGATTTTGGTAAGGAGAGAATTTAAATACATGCTTTGCACACATTATTTGATTTAACAAAAAACAAAAAAAGCAAAACGAAAACTTCCAGCATTTTTGTAATAGACAGGGATCATTAGATACATCAAAATATCCTATATATTTTTAAAAGATTTTATTTATTTATTTGATTGAGAGAGATCACAAGTAGGCAGAGAGGCAGGCAGAAGTGAGAGAGAGAGAGGGAAGCAGGCTCCCTGCTGAGAAGAGAGCCCTATGTGAGGCTAGATCCCAGGACCCTGAGATCATGACCTGAGCCAAAGGCAGTGGATTAACCCACTGAGCCAGCCAGGTGCCCCAAAATATATTATATTATTATAAATGCATCTTTCAGAAGTTGGATTGAAAACTATTGACATTGAGGCTAGTAGGTATTGATAGCTTGTCTTATTTTCTTGCTTTATTAATTTTTTCTTTTTCTACTTTTTGCAGCCAATAAATTGTGCCTGTCAGTGCCACTTAATGGAACAAGTAATACTAATCAGGTTGAGGCTTGTGGGATTTCTTGACCTGAAAGTAGCCATTCCCCAAGCTAACTTATACATTTTGATTGTAAGTTCAGGGAAACAGTACCATTTATTTATTTATTTATTTGTTTGTTTGTTTATTTTAACAATTGGGGTAATTTTATTTTTTTTAATTTAATTTTATTTTTTCAGTGCTCCAAGTTTCATTGTTTATGCATCACACTCAGTGCTTCATGTAATACGTGTCATCCTTAATACCCACCACCTGGCTCACCCATCCCCCCAACTGCCTCCCCTCCAAAACCCTCGGGTTGTTTCTCAGAGTCCACAGTCTCTCATGCTTTATTTCTCCCTCCGATTTACCCCAATTCACTTTTCCTTTCCTTCTCCTAAATGTCCTCCATGTTAGTCCTTATGCTCCACAAGTAAGTGAAACCATATGATAATTTACTTTCTCTGCTTGACTTATTTCACTCAGCATAATCTCTTCCAGTCCCGTCCATGTTGCTACAAAAGTTGGGTATTCATCCTTTCTGATGGAGGCATAATACTCCATCGTGTATATGGACCACATCTTCCTTATCCATTCATCCGTTAAAGAGCATCTTGGTTCTTTCCACAGTTTGGCGACTGTGGCCATTGCTGCAATAAACATTGGAGTACAGATGGCTCTTCTTTTCACTACATCTGTATCCTTGGGGTAAATACCCAGCAGTGCAATGCAGGGTCATAGGGAAGCTCTATTCTTAATTTCTTGAGGAATCTCCACACTGTTCTCCAAAGTGGCTGCACTAACTTGCATTCCCACCAACAGTGGGAATCTCCACATCCTCTCCAACACACATTGTTTCCTGTCTTGCTAATTTTGGCCATTCTAACTGGTGTCATGTGGTATCTCAATGTAGTTTTAATTTGAATCTCCCTGATGGCTAGTGATGATGAACATTTTTTCATGTGTCTGATAGCCATTTGTATGTCTCCGTTGGAGAAGTGTCTGTTCATATCTTCTGCCCATTTTTTGATATGATTATCTGTTTTTTGTGTGTTAAGTTTGAGGATGACTTAACAGATGTTAAGTCATTAGTATTGAACAGAATAATAGCTTATTAACACTACAGGGTGGAAGGTAATGATGTTGCGAGAACTGTCAGGAATATTATTCTCTGTGATAGCTAGACTGGCAAGATCACCTCCAAGATTCCCATTCTGATATAGGCACATTATATTATTGATTCCTTCCTCTGAGTGTGGTGACATGTTTATAGAGTCTCAGAGTCACATTATATGATCCCTTCCCCTTGAGTGTGGTGAGAACATGTGATGTGATGAGACATGTTTATAGAGTCTTTATAGGAGAAGAGAAAGAACATGGTGACAAAATGAAGAGGTAATGCCTGAAAATTTCCAAAACTGATAGACAATAAGCCATATGTTAAAGTAGACTCCAAAGTAGAATTTTAAACAATGTCTATATAGTAATACAACAGAGTAAAATTACAGAAAAGCAAAGACAAAAGAAATTTTAACATGCCCCCAGAGAAAAACAACCACCACCACCACAACAACATACCTTTTAAAGGAACAACAATAGAACTTAAGTCTACTTTCTCAACAACAATGATAAAAGCTAGAAGACAAATTATATTTTCAATGTGCTGAAATAAAATGTCAATCTAGGAGTTTAAAGCTAGAAAAAAATATTTCAGAATGAAAATAAAAGAAGGCATTTACAGAACTTGACATAATTTACCATAGTAGAACTGAGCTAAAGAAAACACCAAACATTGCTCTTTAAACAGTGAGAATATAGAAACTAGGAGATACAGGCAGAAATTCAGGCTAAAGATATTGGTGAATCCAAATAAATACTGCATCTATCAAAACAGTGATAATGATAAAGTGTTGATAAGTTTAAATACACAATTAAAATGCATAAGAACAATGCACAGAAACTGGGAAAGGCAAAGAGTTAAAGTGCCTGAAGTTTCTTGCTTTGTCTGGAGTAAAGCACAAAAATTGTGGTTAACTTAAACCAGAATCAGTCAAGATTCAAATTTTTATCTCTGTAATAATCATTAAGATAATAAGCTTATAAAATAAAAATAATATAATATAAAAATATAAAGATATAAATATAAATATATAAAATACAAAATAATATGAATAATATAAATATAAAAATATAAATAAAATAAGCTTATAGATCTATGTTTTCTGTTTATCATATTCTAGAAAGATGACCTTTCTTTGCCCTGTTCTTCATTCCTGGGAGGCTGACATTACATGGGCATTCTTGCCCTTTGACCCCTGTTAGTTTTGGCTATCAGGCACTGGCATGAAGTATGAGGTTAAGAGAATAATACATCCCACAATTCAGTCTTTATCGCAGTTATTACATCCTACTAAGGCTACACACATCCTACTAAGATTACACAGTTAGCTGTATTCTGTGACTCCAGACTCCATTAATTCCTTTTCCTTTTTTGCCTGTTAGCCTCCTGGAAGTCAGGGGGCCCCAAAGAAAAGAGATGTGCCCTAAGGGACAATGAACCAGTGCTCCACTGCTCTAGAAACTGACTGCAGGTACAGGAGTCCCAGCTGAGAGCATTGGAGCCTAAGCCAAATTGCTACCCCACAGAATGATCAGCTAATAAACCTTTGATCTTTAAAGCCAGTCACTTTTAGGTAGGTTTGTGCACAATGGGCAGTGAGGGGGAGGGCATGTGATGTTATTTTGTGGGCTGGTAGGCAGGATCTGGCAATTTAAACCAGAGGAAGACTGAATGGAAGGAAGCAGGCATGGACAGTGGATGTGGTCTTGCTGGGAGTCGAAGACAGTAGTGAACCCATGTGTAATCATGATCAGTCAACGGTGATAACCTGTTGACTTGACTTGCTGACCTGGATCAATGAGTCTCTTTGTGGTTGAATCTGATGAAGGCTGAACAGTTGTTTCAGGGGCTGTCTACTGTCAGTTTATGGACATGATGCTCCCTGGCTCCATCGGCTTGAAGAAAACGAAATTCCAGGTTAAGCTAGAACACAAATACATTCAGAACTTCAAAATGCTAAAAGCAGATTTTAAGAGAAGGGGTGTTGATTAAATAATTCCTGTGGACAAATCAGTAAAAGGGAAGTTTCAGGACAATTTTGAATTTGTTCTGTTGTTCAAGAAGTTTTCTGATGCAAACTGTGATGGAAAAGACTATGACCCTGTAGCTGCCAGACAAGGTCAAGAAATGTCAGTTGCTCCCTCTCTTGTTGCTCTGGCTCTGAACAAATCAGAAAAAAACTCTTGGCTCTAGCAGTGCAGCTTCAGAGAGGCTCATTACAATACATAGATCCACTGCAACTGCTAAGGCTGGCCTTGGGGTGGGGGGTTGGTGAGAAAGAATCTCTGTGTGGGCTTCAGGGATGATGAAGGGGCTGAATTGATGCAGCAGGTCAATGTATTGAAACTTACTGTTGAAGACTTGGAGAAAGAGATTTCCACTTTGGAAAGCTAAGCAACATCGAATTGATTTGCCAGGAGAAGAAGGGCAAAAACAACTCTGTATTGGAGAGGACTGTGGACATTATGGACGCCAAAGCCCGAGATTTTGTGATACCTGATGAAGGGGGCCCACAGGAGGAGCAAGAAGAGGGTCAACAGTGTGGACCAGCAGAGCAACATGTGAATTCTTCACTCCAAATCATATACTTAGGTATAAAACTCCCTTATATTATTCTTGGAGGACTCATAGGTTTCTTTTCATAAGCAAAAAAAAGTACCTCTTCTTAAAGTGCACTTTGCAGAAGTTTTACTCCTTTTCCAATGAGTTTGAGTTTGGTGTTTTGTAGCAGAGCAGTATTAGGAGCAAGCTGGTTTACCCAGGGAACAAAGAGGCTGACCATGGGGCTCATGGGTGGGAGATCTCCTGTAACACTGATTGCTGGAGAAAGTGTTTTTTTTTTTTTTTTCATTTTATTTATTTTTTCAGTGTAACAGTATTCATTGAGAAAGTGTTTTTATGCACTGAGGTGGAGAGCTCACTACAGAGAGATAAAGACTGATTTGAATTTGAACTAATGTGAAATCTTGGCAGAGAATGTTTTAATCAGTAAATGCCTTAAGAATATTTGAGTGCTTCCTTATTTCAAAATATAAAATGTAACTTGACAGGACATTTTATGTATTTGACATTGTGTCTGAGAAGGAAAGGACAGCTCTCTGGAACTTTGGAATCTGCTGTTTACAGGCCTTCCAGGGCTGCTTGAATCCTCAAAGGCTTAGATCTTGGTCCAAAAGGAAAGTTTAAAAAGTTGCTCTGTAGGGGTGCGTGGCTGCCCCAGGTGGTAGAATATGTGACTCTTGATCTTGGGGTTGTGAGTTTGAGCCTCATGTTGGCTGTAGAGATTACTTAAAAATAAATTAAAAATCTTAAAAAGAAATTGCTCTGTAACTATTTGATGTCCTTTCTCAATCCTATCCCTGCTTCAAGAAATAAGAGGCATTGTTGCCTGGATGAATAGAGGGTATGTTTTAAGCCCTGAGATTGAGTTGATGTGCTTGAATTTCACGAAACATTTCTCTATTTTTCCAGTTAGTCCTGAAATTTCTGCATTTTATCTTTTGCAAAATGAGGCTTTCCAGTTTTGAAATCTAAAAACTACTTTTGGAGATTTGTGCACATCTCTGGGATTTGAATGGGGGTTGTGTCCCATTTTACTGTCTTTTAAGTGTACATCGAACATGTTTCTCTTCTCTGCTCCCCTTGCCAATTGGAGACTCCTCTTTGGCTTCTTAAAGTTTGCTGCTTAGAGTATAAATTCAACAGGCAGGTGGTCACTCTGCAAGATCTTTCTGGATCTCTAGCAAACATAGTGACCAGTGAAGGCCATAGCTACTTTGGGATCTTCAAGGCTGGGTGCTCTCAGTACCTCCTGTCCACAGCTTTCCCCTGTCATTGGTTTATTTTGCCAGTTCACTAATCTCTTTGGAAGTAAAATTTATTAGCATGTTACCAAGTGTTAATTTTATTTTCCGGAAAAGTACCATGTCTGAATTAATTATTAATATTTAAAATATTTCATTCCTCAACTCATCCTATTTTGCTTCACCTCTGACCTATCCAGTTTCTTTGTTTGGCAAAATTCTGCAAAATATGTTACCCACCACTGAGATTGTTTAGCCCCTTATGTATTTGTATTTTTTTGTGCCTGGTGGTAGTTTGTCCTACAATGTGTGTAGGAAGCAGATATGTTATGATGAAATTGTTGTGTAGTGTATGCTCTGTGTGGAATTTAGAGGAATACCAAGATTCAGTGATTGACAATGCCAAAAAATGCAAGGAACTAGCCATTATTCAAAGGCAGTGGTGTTATTTCTCTTTTGTGACCTTTTAGACCTTTGTTGTCCTAAAATAACATTTTATTGGGAACCCATTTTCCACCTGATCTTTATTGACAGAGTTCTTTTTTTTCACTTTAAACAGTTTCCAAGTAAAATTCTGTATTTCAAAAGAAAATAATAAACACTCACTTTTAGAGTAGTCTATTATGAAACTAAAGCTTATTAATAGAGTACATAAAAATACTTCTTAAAAATCCATTGAGAATCCTTATGACAATAGCAAAGTAAAGAAAATCTAATAGATTTTAGGAAACCAAAAGTCATTTCCAAATTGAAACTATTTTTCTGAGTAGATTGTAGATTAAGTTTATTATATAAGATTAAGGCTGTTCCTCCCTGAACAATTGAAAGTCTCTATAATCTATTTTTTTTAAATCTTTAAAATGAAGAAGTTGAAGAAGAAGGACCATCATCTGTAGTATTCCATGGCAGTTTTATTGTTGCAGATTCAACATAGATGCTGATTTTTCTGATGGATTTCTAAGTCACAGTCCATAAGCAAGAATGCACTTGGAAAAGGTAGAGTGTTTCTGGGCCCCAGCTCTCTCTCTAGAATATAACTGAAGTGTTGCACTAAAATTTATGATAAGAATAATTTTGTATGACTTCTGTACTTCTGCTAATAAAATAATAATACCTAACTTAAAAATTTGTACTTTTTTTTTTCATTTCCAGATAATTAGAAGTCTGTGGCCTTAAGATATACTAAGAGCAAGGGCAAAAAATATAGGAAAAGAGAAACTAGGAAGATAACAAATACCTCTTGGAGTTTATAGAAATCTTTGTTGTGCTAAGTTAGTCTTGTGGACAAAGTGTATTCCATTGATTACTTGTATTAGAATCACCAGAGTGTTGTTAGAAATGTAGATAACTAGAGTCATTCTTTATTTTCAGCTTCTCTGAGTTTTCACTTGCCATAGTGTTTCCGAACCTTTAGTGCACCTTTGAATCACTGTATTCTTGAGATTCTAAAGCCAAAATACAGACATAGTAGGTATAATAATGTGACTTTAAGTTTATATTTTTAGGAAGCATTATAGGTGGTCAAAAAAAAATTCTATGAGGAATATTACTTCAAAGAGCTTTTTATTAGTTTCATTAATTAATGAATCTTTGTTATTAAACTCAGTACAGTGCTTCATTATAGAAGGTGCTTAATTGATATTTGTCATTGAACTAATGACTCATTTAGATCTACTATTCTTTTTCAGAATGGACAAGAAAATATTTTAAATTCTTTTTTTTTAAGATTTTATTTATTTTATTTGACAGAGGTCACAAGTAGGCAGAGAGGCAAGCAGAGAGAGAGAGAGCAGGAAGCAGGCTCCTTGCCGAGCAAAAAGCCCGATGCTGGGCTCGATCCCAGGATGCTGGGATCATGACCTGAGCCAAAGGCAGAGGCTTTAACCCACTGAGCCATCCATGTGCCTGAATATTTTAATTCTTGACATGGAATTTTATAATAGATATATCAATTATATGTATGTATATATGTATTTCATAAACTTGTTGAAGAAAAATGTTTTCAATGACACTTGTTAAAGATAGTAAGGCAGATTTTATTCAGGATCATTGTTCAAAGGAGAGGAATCTATGTGATGATATATTACAGTAGGGGAAAAGATTGGGCTCAATGCCAAATACAGCATAAGCAGGTGGGTATTTATAGCTAAGGAAGTGTACAGGGTGATCAGTGAATGGAAAATTAGGAAATATCAGTGATAAGAGGTGTTCTGGCTAAGCTGAACTAACAGGATTCTTGTTGAGGACGGGCCAGAGTGATCGGACATCACCTGGGAGATGTGGAGGATGAAGAACCTGTTCAGGTAGCCAATGCCATCAGATGTGGAAAATTAGGGGTTCTGATTGCGCTGATTTAGCAGCGTTCTTCCTAAAACTAGTTTTTACAAGGAAATGAATAGATGTGCCTCAGAGAAGGTTCAGGAGCCTTACTAAAGTTTGGTAAAGCAAAGAATCTCTGTCATACTCCATATATATGGACACATTAAATTTAATTTCTTCTGGTTGTCATATTAAATGACCTAATGATTCAGGTGAAGTGAACTAAAAGATTATATATCAGTCTTACTGAATGATAAATATTGCTAAAAATTTACAAATTTCCAACAGATTCAAAACAATAATTGATTTTAGGAGGACAACTAAATTGTATTTATAGCGCTAGAAGGAATATTTATCTCTCATTCTTTCTACATCAAATTGCAATATCCCTATTTAATCTATTTAATATATACTTAGTGGGTCATGTATTCCTTGCTGACAAGAATAAATAGAGAGAGCTCCATTAGATATAATCACTTTCTGGGGAAATTTAAAATGTTAAATAAATTTGTAAATTGATATAATTTTTTGTTTACAAATTGTTAGACTTTCAACCTCATGATTAAAAAAATGTGGTACAACCTTGCTTTTGTTAAGTGTGATATCCTTATTTTACCAGGAAAAGATTCTTTTAATAATGCTTTCTTCTTGGCCTCAGATTTTTATGCTACTTAAGATCAAAAAAATACCATGGGGATCAACTGGTTATTTACAAAATTGTGTAATAGGTCATCTCTTGAATAAATACCATCAAAGATGTTGGTATAATCTCAGCTAACATTGCAAATCATATTTAATATGTAATTAAAAAATCTAAACCTTGAAGAAAAGGAGGTTCTATGGAAGTTAATAATGAATTATATCGGGTGCCTGGGTGGTTCAGTGGGTTAAGCCACTGCCTTCAGCTCAGGTCATGATCCCGGGATGCTGGGATCGAGTCCCGCATCGGGCTCTCTGCTCAGCGGGGAGCCTGCTTTCCTCTCTCTCTCTCTCTGCCTAACTATCTACTTGTGATCTCTCTCTCTCTGTCAAATAAATAAATAAAATCTTAAAAAAAAATGAATTATATCCGTTTGCTCACCAACATACCTTTAAAAATTTCTGCCATTAAGAAACAGATTTGACCTTCAGCTATATAGGATTCTCATTTATTACTGTATTACTACTTTTTAAAATTGGTATGATAGAATTTGGTAAATCTTATAGTTTTCTTGATCATATTTTTACTAGCCAAGTGCTATGAAAGTGTATATTAAAAAGCTAAATATAATTTAAAACACATTAAATCTCTAATTCTCCTAATATTTATATATTTTGGGGGTCATTCTTCTGTAGGAAACTCTAAGCAGACTGTGAGGGCAAAGTGATTCAAGATATGTCATTAACAATGGCCAAGATTGCTTCTCATGCACAATTTAATATCTATTCCTCTGGAAAAGACAGAGTCAATAGAATAAAACAATAAGATATATAACTGAGAATTGGGTTTGAATTCATAATCTGAAATTTCCTTCGCCCTTCAAATAAATATTTAAGTCAAATTAAGATGATATTATTGGGTTCTTGATACTATCCAGATAATGAGTTATATAGTTTTCTATGATTTATGTGTTTTATCTTTAAATCTGTTAAGACATTTGCTTCATTGCATGAACTACTTTAAGAATTTTATATGTTTCAAAATTAAATCATTCTGTCAAGAACTAAATTAAAAGAGTCACTATACTTTTAAAAATCTCACTTGATGTTTTTCATGACAATTCCTAAGTATCTGCATTAGGATGGACTTGCTTTACCTTATATACACATGAGGAAAATGTGGTTTAAAAAAGTTATGTTTTCTTCAAGGACTTTATTTTAAAAAATTTTAATATAAATTTTAGGTAATTAACATACAGCCCAATATTGGTTTCTAGAGTAGAATTCAGTAATTCATTACTTACATACAGCACCCAGTGCTCATCATAACAGGTTATAATAATAATTATATTAATTAATAATTATTATAATACCCATTACCCATCAAGCCCATCCTCCACCTACCTCTCCCATCACCCTCATTTTTTTCCCTATGAGTAAGCACATCCTATAGCTTATTTCCCCTCTCTCCTTTTCTTCTTCTCCCCTTTACAGTATGTTCATTTGTTTTCTTTCTTAAATTCCACATATGAGTCATATGGTATTTATCTTTCTCTGACTGACTTATTTCATTTAGCTTAATACACTCTAGCTCCATCCATGTCATTGTAAATGGCAAGATGCCATTATTTTTGATGGCTAATATTCCATTGTATATTTATACATTTATCCACTCAACAGTCAATAGACATTTGGGTTTTCTCCATAGTTTGACTACTTTTGATAATGCTGCTATAAACATCAGGGTACATGTATCCCTTCAATCTTGTATTTTTGTTCATTTACCTTTGGGTAAATACCTAGTAGTGCAATTGCTGGATGGTAGGATAGTTCTATTTTTAACATTTTGAGAAAACTCTGTATTGTTTTCCAGAGTGGCTGTACCAGATTTTGTTCCCACCAAAAGTGCAGGATGGTCCCCCTTCTCTGCATCCTTGCCAATACCTGTTGTTTCTTATGTTGTTAATTTTAGCCATCCTGACAGGTGTGAGGTGGTATCTCATCATGGTTTTGATTTGTATTTCCCTAATGATAAGTGATGTTGAGCATCTTTTCATGTGTCTGTTAGCCATCTGGATGTCTGTTTTTGGAAATGTGCCTGGTCATGTCTTCTAAATGCTGGAGTTGAGCCTATTAGATATTGATAGGGCATACCATAAAATAACCTAAAATTCTTGGTGATTTACAACATCAAATAGCTTTTTCTCATTGAGATTTTGTTTGATATGGCTTTACTCTGGGATGCAGTCCAGGTTGGGGTCTGTACAATATACCTTCACATTTTACTTCCCCAATGGACAGAGCTTTCTGGGAGAAGTTCTTTCCGTAGCACAGGTCATAGGAACAAAAGAGCAGGTGGAATGTGAAGGTTCCACATTTGGATGTGAAAAAGAGCATGGACATAGCTGATTAACCTTGAGAGATATTGATAACATTTTAGAGATTTACTCCACTTATAGGGAAGGATTCTATCATATAATTAGGAGCTATGATTGGATAGGTAGGATGAGATTAGTTACTGCAGAATATTGCAATACAGAAGGAAATATAACTTAATTCATAGGTAATAAAAGCCTTTCTTCCCAAAAGTACAACCAATATTTTGAGATGATTTTCGAGAACATGACATGTCCTGATGTTTTGGAATTTAAATTCCAGTTAGTTAACATACAGTACAATCTTAGTTTCAGGTATACAATATAGTTCCTCAATACTTCCACACAACATGGAGTGCTCATTACAACAAGTGTACTCCTTAATCCCCATAACTTATTTAACCCATACCCCATCTACTTCCCCCCTGGAAACTATCAGTTTATTCTCTATAGTTAAAACTCTTTTCTGGTTTGACTCTTTTTCATTACTTTCCTTTTGCTCAGTTGTTGTATTTCTTAAATTCCACATATGAGTGAAATTATTTAGTATTTGTCTTTCTCTGACTGACTTATTTTTCTTATCATAATACTCACTAGCTCCACCTGTATCATTATAAATGGCAAGATTTCATTCTTCTTTATGGTTGAGTTACATATATATATAGGCATATATATATGTAACATATACATATATGTGGCTTTGTGTGTATATATATGTATGTATATATATATATATATATATATGTAAAGAAGATATATGTATATATCTTCTTTATCCATGCATCAGCCAGGAGACTCTTGGGCTGTTTCCATTATTTGGCTATTGTAAATAAAGCCATTATAAACACTGAGGTGCACATATCCCTTTGAATTAGTATTTTTGTATTCTTTAAGTACCTATTAGTGTACCTGAAAAGCTATAGTGATCAAAAGAATATGGTACTGGCGCAAAAAATAGACACATAGATCAATAGAACAATATAAAGAATCCAGAAATAAACCCACAACCATATGGCCAATTAGTCTTTATCAAAGCAAGAAGGAATATCCAATGGGAAAAAGATGGTCTCTTTAAAAAATGGTGTTGGGAAAACTGGACAGCAGCGTGCAAAAGAATGAAATTGGACCATTTACACCACACACAAAAATAAATTCAAAATGGATGAAAGACCTAAATGGGACATAGGAAACCATTGAAATCTTAGAAGAGAATACAGGCAGTAACCTCTTTGACTTTGGCAGTAGCACCTTGTTTCTGGATGTCTCTTGAAGCAAGGGAAATAAAAGCAAAAATAAACTTTTGGGACTTCATAAAAATAAAAAGCTTCTGCACAGTGAAAGAACTCATCAATAAAATGAAAAAGCAACATACAGAATGGGGGAAGATATTTGCAATTGATATATCTGTTAAAGAGTTAGTATCCAAAATATATAAAGAACTTAAAAAACTCAACACCCAAAAAATAAATAGTCCTGAGTTTGTGTCTCCCTCTATGTACCATTCCTCTTGTTTGTGTGCTCTCTCTCTCTCTGTCAAATAAATAAATAAAATCTTTTTAAAAAATGGGCTGAACACATGAATAGCCATTTTTTTTTCCAAAGAAGACATACAGATGACCAGCAGACACATGAAAAGATGTTCAACCTCACTCATCATCAGTGACACATGAAAAGATGTTCAACCTCACTCATCATCAGTGAAATACAGTTCAGAATTATAATGAGATACCACCTCACACCTTTCAGCATGGTTAAAATCAACATAGGAAACAAGTGTTGAGGATGTGGAGAAAAAGGAATACTCTTGCCCTGTTGGAGGGAATGCAAACTGGTGTAGCCCCTCTGGAAAACAATATGGAGGTTTCTTAAAACATTGACAGTAGAACTACCTTACCATCCAGCAATTCACACTGATGTTTATATTTTAATGAATGATGTCCTTCATGTTAATTGTGGGAAAATCTCTGTATTATTTTATATAAAATATTTTTTAAAACAATAAAATAAAAATAAAAATATGTTAAGAATGAGTTGGTGGGGCCCTCCTGGGTGACTCAGTTGGTTAATCTACTGCCTTTGGCTCAGGTCATGATCCTGTAGTCCCACCATTAAGTCCCTCATCCTGCTCCTTGCTCGGCAGGGGGTCTGTTTCTCCCTCTGACCCTCCCCCTTCTTGTGCTCTCTCTCATTCTCTCTCCCTCTCAAATAAATAAAATCTTTTAAAAAAGTGATTTGGTGGTTTTGAACTACAAAATTGGTCTCTTTGATGTAACGTAACATAATCTATTTAAAAACATCTCTAATACTCATTACAGTTCTTGCTGATGACTTTTGTTTTTGTTTATTACCAAATGGCATTGATATTATGAACAACAAAATATGTAACCTGTAGTTAATTCTAAATGTAGTTTTAAGATCCTTTTGAGGATTAACAGAAATATAGAAATAATTTTATAAGGGTGCTATATCCATGGAGGGCACAATATGAATTAGTATTTTAATCATGTTAAAGTTGGTGTGATGTTCTTTTTGGCCACTCATAGCATATTAGGTATTTCTACAGAGATATGGTACTCAAATTACTTGTTGTAGTGTTAAGCCTTCAAAATATAATCAAGAGAAAAGATAATTTTAATTTAACAGCTAAATGCTTATGCCTGGCTTAATCTTTATTTTGCATTTACAAGCAATCCTAATAGAAATACAATTTACAACATCACTAAAGCTCCTTGAGCTGTAGAATACATGGTCCTTATATCTTCATTTCATTTGGAACAATATATTAGAATACATAATTAACAGACTTAAGGGAATATGGATTATACTTGGAAATACTGATATTGAACTCATGTTGGGCTTAATGTAGATATGTATGGTTACACATATAGAATTATTTACAGATATGTATATAAACAAATCACTGTACCCCCATATATTTCCTTGGTCTTTCAGTGACAGGCCTCAAAAAAAATGACATCTCAAAAGCACACTTAATATACATATGTTGGTTTCTAAAACCTTTCCCAATAAAAAAAAAACTGAGAAACCTTATGGAAATGACTTAGTCTAGGTTGGGGGCAGGGAATGTACAAGGTGAGTTAGAGTATCTTGTAGTGCCAGAAAATAAGGAAGAACTGAAAGACAGAAAAGAAAAGAAGGAAAGAAAGGCAGGAAAGAAGGAAGGAAAGAGAGAGAGAGAGAGAAAAAAAATAAAAGAAAGGAAGGAAGGAAGGACGAACATGCACATAATAAAGGGAATATGTCAAAGGGAAAGAGAAGCCTATTGAAAGAGGTCTCAAATGGCAAAACTGGATCAGTTTGAGAGACTAAAAACAATATAGTAATGGATTGTAATCCAAAGCACAAAATAAATATGAGTCCACACTGATATACTTAAATTACTGAATTAATACATATAGGAAAGGAGACAAATATCCCATGTAGAAGAAAATACATACAATTTATATATGTACATACACAAGTCTACATACAATATTTATAGATATTCTGCCCTTTAGAGGGTTAAGTGTAACTTACCATTCCTTAAAAGAGGCTAAGCATGGTGATTTTTTTTCTAAATAGTCCTATATAGAAATGAGAGCAAAAAAAAAAAAAAAGTAGCTTTACATGAAGTCACCTGAAAAACACAGCCTCAACCAGTGATAAATAATGTTGATAACCTTTGATATGATATAATAAAAATGGCATTTTTCCTCTGTGGTTGTCTTAACTCCAATTTTTATCATTAGAAAAACCCAAGATAAATCCCAGTTGAGGGACATTCTAAAAAATTGCTTTATAGCTGTTGTCTACTATTTTCATTACTGGGACTCTGTTGATGTGGTAAAATGAGGGAGGGGAAATATTCTATCTATTTATGTTTATACTATCTCAGTCTTTTGATGTACCTGTGTTTCTTGGCTGTGACCTACACTGTGGTACACTTATTTTTTTTTCTTCTCTCTCTCTCTTCTACTTAGGATGAGATAATAAGGTTAGAGAGGATAGGGTATATGGAATTCTCTTCTCTCCATGCGGATGAGAGTCTGTTAAGGTCTATTTCTTTGGAATATAGTATTTTTTATGGAGGTGCTCTGAGGTATTTTCTTTCTTTCCTTTCTCTATTTCTTTTCCTTCTTTCCTTCCTTCTTTTTTCTTCTTCTTTGTTTCTTTCTTCTTCTCTCTTCTTTCTTTCTTTCTTTCTTTCTTTCTTTCTTTCTTTCTTTCTTTCTTTCTTTCTTTCTTTTTCTTTTTACAATGATTAACATTTACCTCTTCCTCCTATGGCCATGAAGAGCTCTTTCTCAGATCTTTACTATGATAGCTTGGTGGGGAACTTGGAGGTAAAACCCATGAAAATTGAGAGACTCCCTAAGACTGTAGTCCTCAGGATTTTCTCACTCTCATGTTAGTCCACACTCAGCTTTCACTAATTGATCAAAATAACCATTTAACTGTTCCTCTCAGGTTATGGCCAAAGAGACTTCAGTTTCAGGTAAACTGATCTCAGTCGTGATTCTCTATATTTGCTTGTCTCTTCAGATTTCAGATGGGGATTTGCTCTTGCAAGTGTAGTTCTTTGATAAGTCCAAGTAATAACAACTTTAGTTTGTTCCTCTTTCTTCTTGTAAGAGTGTGACAACTTAAAGTTGCTTACATGTCAGTGGTGAAACCAAAATCTTATCATTTTCTTATAATTTGAAAAACTTTATGCTCTTGTAGTTAAGAAAATCGACTTTGATGACTTTTCTAAGCATTAGCTTTTCTGAAAACACCTTTATTTCACTTTCTATTTTGAGAAGTATTTTTGCTAGATATAGCAGTATAGTTTCATTTTATTTTTTTATTTATTTATTTATTTTTAAAGATTTATTTATTTATTTATTTGACAGAGAGAGATCACGAGTAAGCAGAGAGGCAGGCAGAGAGAGAGGAGGAAGCAGATTCCCTGCTGAGCAGAGAGCCTGATGTGGGGCTCGATCCCAGGACCCTGAGATCATGACCTGAGCTGAAGGCAGAGGCTTAACCCACTGAGCCACCCAGGTGCCCCAGTATAGTTTCATTTTAATATTTGTCCTTCATTATGTGCTTTAATGGTGTTGTTAGATTTTCATGTCTCTAATTTCTGATAAAGATCCTAGTGTTTCTCTATTTTATTTTTTTTGTTGTTGTTATTGTTCTCTGTATATAATACATGTCTTTACTATTGTTGCTTTTCAGATAGTTGGGTTTTTTATCAGTTGTATTCTGAAATTGGATTTTGATGTGCTCTAGTGCAGTTTTTTATTTGTCCTGCTTGGGTTTTATTGAGATTCTTGGATTGTGTATGTCTAAAATTTACCTCAATATGGAAAATTTGTAAGACTTTAAAAAAATGTTTTCTGTCTGCATCTCTCTCCTTTTGGTACTCCAAATATATGTACATTAGGTGGTTTAATACTGTCCTGAGGGTCACTGAAACTGTTCTTTAGAAGGTTATAGATCTTTTATTCTGTAATATGTAACTGTTACTGGTGAGAGAGTCTGTGTTGTGTGGAGGTCTCTGGTCCTTGGATTCCTCACAAAGAAATAAAATTAAAGGAAATAAAATTAAAGGAAATTAAGGGAAAGTACACTCTCAAAGTGGAAGAACAAATAGGTTCCCCTAGGTGGAACTGGCCCTGAGGTTGTTTTGGGATTGGATATTTGTGGTGTCTCTGGGTGGGAGGATATTCTCTACCTCTAATAGACGTTGTTTCCAATCATTGGGGGGACTCCTACCACAGGTTGGGAGGAGGAGTATTTGAACCTACAAGGTTTGTACTGGAACTGTCATGGCAGCCTTTCTTCTTGGGAAAAGAGGGTACCTGCAAGGCAAATAGATATATTGAGTCTAGGAGTTACCTTGGAGCAAAGGTGGGAGAGGAGAGCACATGTTTTGCACCTGTGGCTTTTGATCTGTCAGCCTGAACTTTATCCAAGTAAGTCCATCATCTTACATTACCACCAAAAATGGATGATATTTTTTATTGCTCTACTTCTTGCCTATGTTTGGTAAAATCAAACTTCAAATTGTATTTTGACAGAGAGGGAAATCCATTTTGTAGTAACTGAGGTTAGAGAGAAGGGGATAACATAGAAAAAGAGTTTCAGAAATAGCCTAAGATCCCTTTGATTTCAACATTGAATCTAAAGTGAAAATTCATTGGGAGAAAAATCCTTCACAAGCATTTATGAAAGGGTAAATTTTGTACTGATATCTTCATGGTTCTAAGTTGACTTTCCCTGATCATATTAAGCATTTTTAAAACTGTTTTTGACCATTCTTGTATGTTGTACGTTTTTTGTAAAATGTCTGTTCAAAATTTCTCCCATTTTTATTGTCTTTTTGTTATTGAATTTCAAGAGTTGTTAATATATTCTAGATGGGAAGATGTTTTTAAACCTGATGATATCCAATTTATCAATTTCCTTTTATGGTTATTGCTTTTTATGATTTGACTTTTTCATTTTTGTAAGTCAAAACACATTATTTTGAGATGTGTTTTCTTTTATAACCACATGGTTTTAGCTTTTATGCATAGATATGGCTCATCTTAAATTAAATTTAATATAAGGTGTGAGAAAGATTTAAAAAGTTAAATTTTTTTCAAATGAACATTCAGCTCTTCTGGCATCTTTTTGAGAAAAACTTTCCATGTGGTGGGGAGAGGTAAGATGGTGGCATAGTAGGAGGACCCTAGGTTCATCTTATCTCTGGAAAACAACTATGTAGCTACCAAATCATTCTGAATACCCAAGAAATCAGCCCAAGGACTGACAAAACAAATCCCCCAGCTAGTGGGAGAATAGAGGCTGTATGAAGGAAGGTAGGAAGTGGTTTGGTGGAGAAAAGGATCACAGGTGCTGTGGAGGGGAGAGAGCCCTGGTCATAGAGAAAAGCACAAGAGAATGTAATACACAGGGGATCACACAGGAATAACACTTCCCCAAAGACACTGGCAGGGAAAAATGAGAGCGACTGATTTTCATGGGTTTTTGCAACCAGTGGGACTTAAAGACTGGTGTTTTAAAGGTCAGCAAGCTTGCCTGGGATAGCATTCTAGACCCTGCCCTGCTCCTCAAGAGAGGCAGGCAAGCAACCTGGGGGAAGGCTGTGTAATCTGAGGAATGCCTAAGACTCATAGGGGACAGATTATTCACTCTTCTTGGAGTATATCTGTGAGAGATGGCATTCCCAGATGTGCTGGGGGGTGGGGCAGAGAACCAGCAGGCACCACTTCCCTCTCCTGCCCCTCAGTATAACCACAGAGACATCTGCCAAGATCCAAGCACTGCCCACTACAGGCAAGAAGATCCTCAGCAGATAACTGGCCTGAAGTATTAAGTAGCCAAAACACAACATCAGAGTCCACACAGCACACATCAGAGACATTCCCAGAAACACCAGGCACTGGACTGTATATGACCCCTTCTTCATAAAGCCATTACTCTCAGGAGCAAGAAATGTAATAGGGTTTTCTAACACACAGAAGACTGAGACTTAGACAAAATGCCATGATGGAGGAATTCATCACAAATAAAACAACAAGAAAAGGTTACAACCATAAATCTAATCAAAACAGATATAAGTAATAAGCCTGATGAAGTACTTAATGCAACAATCATAAAGAAACTTGATGGGCTTGGGAAAAGAAATGGAAGACTTCAGGGAAGCCCTTACCACAGAGATAAAATAATTAAAAAGCAGTAAGAAAGAAAAAATGCAATAACAGATTCAAAACAGACTGGATGTAATAAATACACAGAGGGAAGAAACATAGGAATGGTTAAGTGATATAGAAAAATAGTGGAAAATAATGAAGCTGAACAAAAGAAAGAATTATGCATCACAAATATAGATTTAGGGAACTTAATGATTCTATCAAATGTAGCAGGAGTCCCAGAAAAAAAGAGAGAGAAAAGATGGCAGAAAATTCATTTGAGGAAATAATAGCTGGAAACTTTCCTAATCTGAAGAAGGAAACAGACATCCAAGTCCAGGAGACACAGCAAATCCCCATCAAAATCAACAAAAGCAGGCCAACAGCAAGATATAAGATAATTAAATTTGCAAACTGAGCAATAAAGAAAAAAATCCTAAAAGCAGCAAGACAAAAGAAGTCCCTAATTTACAAGGGAAGACCAATAAGGTTAGCTGTAGATCTCTCCACAGAAACTTGGCAAGCCAGAATGGAGTGTCATGACATATTTAACACACTGAATGGGAAAAATCTGCAGCCAGGAATACTCTATCCAGCCAATATTTTATTGAGAATAGAAAGAGAGACTAAAAAAAGAAAATGCTTCCTAGATAAAAGAGTCTGTGACAACTAAACCAGTCCTGCAAGAAATATTGAAAGGGACTCTTTGAGTGGGGGAAAAAAAAAAGACCAAAGTGACAAAGACCAAAAAAGGATGGGGAAAAAACTCCAGAAGCAATGACAAAACAAGTAATAAAATGGCACTAAGTACACATCTATCAATAATTACCCTGAATGTCAATGCACTAAATGTTCCAACCAAAAGACATAGGGTATCAGAACAGATTAAAAAATAATAATAAGACCCATCTATATGCTGCCTACAAGGGACTCATTGGAGACCTAAAGATACCCTCAGACTGAGAAATATTTACCAAGAAAATGGATGTCAAAAGAAAGCCAGAGTAGCCATACTTATATAAAAGAAACTGAATTTTAAACCAAAGACTGTTACAAAAGAAGGAGAAGTGTACTATATCGTAATAAAGGGTACTATCCAACAAGAAGATCTAACAATTCTAAATATCTCTGCCTCCAACATGGGACATCAAAATATATATAACAATAACAAACTTATTGATAATAATACAATAATAGTGGGGGACTTTGATATCCAAACTTAAGCCATGGACAGATCATCTAAGCAGAAAATCAACAAGGAAACAATGGCTCTGAATGGCACACTGGACCACTTGGACTTAACAGATATTCAGAATATTTCATCCTAAAGCAGCAGAATATGCATTCTTTTCAAGTGCACGTGAGACATTCTCCAGAATAGACAACATACTGGTTAACAAATCAGACCTCAAGAAGTAGAAAAAGATTGAGGTCATACCATGCATATTTTCTTACAACAGTTCCATGAAACTAGAAGTAAACCACAAGAAATAATTTGGAAAGACCACTAATATATGGAGGTTAAATAGCATGCTACCAAAGAATGAATGGGTCAACCATGGAATCAAAGAAGAAATTAAAAAATACATGGAACCAAATGAAAATGAAAACAGGTCGTTCCAAACCCTTTGGGATGCAGTCAAAGTAGTCATATGAGGAAAGTATATTGTAGTACTGGCCTACCTGTAGAAGCAAGAAAAATCTGGCAAACACAACCTAACCTTAGACCTAAAGGAACCAGAAAAGGAACCACAAACAAAATCTAAAGACAGCAGAAGAAGAAAAATAAAGATTAGAGCAGAAATAAATGATATGGAAACTAAGAAAATAGTAGAACAGATCAATGAAAGCAGGAGCTGGGTTTTGTTTTGTTTTGTTTCTTTTTTTTTTTTTTTTGAAAAAAAATGAGTAAAATTGCAAACTCCTAGTCAGACTTATCAAAAAAAAAGTCTGTTCATGTCCTCTGCCCATTTCTTGATTGGATTGTTTGTTCTTTGGGTGTTGAGTTTGCTGAGTTCCTTATAAATTTTGGATACTAGCCCTTTATCTGATATGTCGTTTGCAAGTATCTTCTCCCATTCTGTCAGTTGTCTTTTGGTTTTGTTAACTGTTTCCTTTGCTGTGCAAAAGCTTTTGATCTTGAT
Organism: Meles meles; assembly: GCF_922984935.1. Taxonomy (NCBI): domain Eukaryota; kingdom Metazoa; phylum Chordata; class Mammalia; order Carnivora; family Mustelidae; genus Meles; species Meles meles. Next base: position 119,303,226 of record NC_060069.1, read on the forward strand.
GAAATCCCAATAGTTCATTTTTGCCCTTGCTTCCCTTGCCTTTGCCGTTGTTCCTAGGAAGATGTTGCTGCGGCTGAGGTCGAAGAGGTTGCTGCCTGCGTTCTCCTCAAGGATTTTGATGGATTCCTTTCTCACATTGAGGTCCTTCATCCATTTCGAGTCTATTTTCGTGTGTGGTGTGAGGAAGTGGTCCAATTTCATTTTTCTGCATGTGGCTGTCCAATTTTTCCAGCACCATTTATTGAAGAGGCTGTCTTTTTTCCATTGGACATTCTTTCCTGCTTTGTCGAAGATTAGTTGACCATAGAGTTGAGGGTCTATTTCTGGGCTCTCTATTCTGTTCCAGTGATCTATGTGTCTGTTTTTGTGCCAGTACCATGCTGTCTTGATGATGACAGCTTTGTAATAGAGCTTGAAGTCCGGAATTGTGATGCCACCAACTTTGGCTTTCTTTTTCAATATTCCTTTGGCTATTCGAGGTCTTTTCTGGTTCCATATAAACTTTAGGATTATTTGTTCCATTTCTTTGAAAAAAATGGATGGTATTTTGATAGGGATTGCATTAAATGTGTAGATTGCTTTAGGTAGCATAGACATTTTCACAATATTTATTCTTCCAATCCAGGAGCATGGAACATTTTTCCATTTCCTTGTGCCTTCCTCAGTTTCTTTCATGATTACTTTATAGTTTTCTGTGTATAGAAATGGGCAGAGGACATGAACAGACATTTCTGCAAAGAAGACATCCAGATGGCCAACAGACACATGAAAAAGTGCTCCACGTCACTCGCATCAGGGAAATACAAATCAAAACCACAATGAGATATCACCTCACACCAGTCAGAATGGCTAAAATTAACAAGTCAGGAAATGACAGATGCTGGCGAGGATGCGGAGAAAGGGGAACCCTCCTCCACTATTGGTGGGAATGCAAGCTGGTGCAACCACTCTGGAAAACAGCATGGCAGTTCCTCAAAGAGTTGAAAATAGAACTACCCTATGACCCAGCAATTGCACTACTGGGTATTTACCCTAAAGATACAAACGTAGTGATCCGAAGGGGCACATGCACCTGAATGGTTATAGAAGCAATGTCTACAATAGCCAAACTATGGAAAGAACCTAGATGTCCATCAACAGATGAATGGATAAAGAAGAAGTGGTATATATACACAATGGAATACTATGCAGCCATCAAAAGAAATGAAATCTTGCCATTTGCGACAATGTGGATGGAACTAGAGGGCATCATGCTTAGTGAAACAAGTCAATCGGAGAAAGACAACTATCATATGATCTCCCTGATATGAGAAGGTGGAGATGCAACATGGGGCGTTAGGGGGATAGGAGAAGAATAAATGAAACAAGATGGGATTGGGAGGGAGACAAACCATAAATGACTCTTAAACTCAGAAAACAAACTGGTGGTTGCTGGGGGGAGGTGGGGTTGGGAGAAGGGGAGGGAGTTATGGACATTGGGGAGGGTATGTGCTATCGTGAGTGCTGTGAAGTGTGTAAACCTGGCGATTCACAGACCTGTACCCTTGGGGATAAAAATACATTATATGTTTATAAAAAAAAAATTGGAAGGGGAGGTGAGCCATAAGAGACTATGGACTCTGAAAAACAACCTGAGTGTTTTGAAGGGGTGGGGGTGGGAGGTTGGGGGAACCAGGTGGTGGGTAATAGGGAGGGCACGTATTGCATGGAGCACTGGGTGTTGTGCAAAAACAATGAATACTGTTATGCTGAAAAAAATAAATAAATTAAAAAAAAAGTGCCCCCAAAAATAAAAACATAATGGGAGAGCAAAATCTGACACCACAGAAATACAAACAATTGTAAGAGAATATTATGAAAAATTATATGTCCACAAATTAGGCCACCTAGAAAAAAATGGATAAATTCCTAGAAACATATAAACTACCAAAACTGAATCAGGAAGAAATAGAAAACTTGAACAGATCAAAACCAGCAAAGAAATTGAATCAGTAATTAAAAATCTCCTGACAAATAAAAGTCTGGGGCCAGATGGCTTCCCAGGGCAATTCTACCAAACATTTAAAGAAGAGTCAATACCAATTATTCTCAAACTATTCCAAAATGAAGAAATGGAAGGAAAACTTCCAAATTCATTCTATAGGGCCAGCATTACCCTGATATCAAAACCAGACAAAGACTCTACTAAGAAAGAAAACTATAGACCAATAACCCTGATGAATATGGATGCAAAAATTCTCAATAAAATATTAGGAAATTGATTCCAACAGGATGTTTAAAGAATTATAACACAATCAAGTGGGATTTATTCCTGGGCTGCGAGTGTGGTTCAAATTTTACATGTCAATCAAGTGTGTGATACACCACCTTAATAAAAGAAAGAATATGAACCCTATGATCCTATCAATAGACACAGCAAAAGAAAGACAAGGTACAGCATCCATCTCAGCATAATAAAGGCAATATATTAAAAACTCAGAGCAAATATCATACTCAATGGGAAAAAAACTGAGAACTTTTCAAGTATGGCCAGGAACAAGACAGAGATCCTTATTCTCATCATTCTTATTTAACATATTACTGGAAGTCCTAGTCTCAACAATCAGACAGCAATACAAACAACAAAAATAAAAGGCATCCAAATCAACAAGGAAGAAGTCAAATTTTCAGTATTTGTAGAAGACATGATACTCTATACAAAAACCTAAAAGACTCCACCAAAAAACTGCTAGAACACAAATTCAATGAAGTCACAGCATACAAAATCAGTGTGCAGATATCTATTGTATTTCTATTCACAAATAATGAAGCAGCAGAAAGTGAAATCAAGGAATCAACCCCATTTATAATTGCACCTAAAACCTTAAGATACCTAGGGATAAACCTAACTGAAGAGGTAAAAGATCTGTACTCTGCAAACCATAAAACACTTATGAAAGAAACTGAAGATGATGCAAAGAAATGAAAAAAAAAAAATCCAGGCTCATGGATTGGAAGAACAAATATCATTAAAATGTCTATACTACTTAAGGCAGTCTATACATTTAATGCCATCCCTATCAAAACACCACGAGCATTTCCCAGAGCTAGAACAAACAACCCTAAAATCTGTATAGAACCACAAAAGATGCCAAATAACCAAAGCAATCTTAAAAAAGAAAAGCAAAGCTGGAGGGATCATAATTCTGGATTTCAAGTTACATTACAAAAGCTGTAGTGAAAAAGACATTATCGTACTGGTGCAAAAACAGACACATAGATCAATGGAACAGAATAGAAAATTCAGAAATGGACTCACAACTATATGATCAGTCAATCTAAAAAAAGCAGAAGTGAGTACCTAGTGACAGAAAGATGGTTTTTTCAATAAATGGTGTTGGGAAAACTAGGCAGCAACATGAAAAAGATTGAAACTGGACCACTTTCTTACATCATACACAAAAATAAATTCAAAATGGATGAAAGACTTAAATGGTAGACAGGAAACCATCAAAATCCTACAGGAGAACACAGGCTGTAACATCTTTGACATTCGCAGTAGCAACTTCTTGTTAAGTATTCTCCTAAGCCAAGGGAGACAAAAACAAAAATAAAAAATTGGGACCACATCAAAATAAAAAGCTTCTGCATATTGAAGGAAATAATCAACAAAACTAAAGAGCTACTTACAGAATATAAGAAGATATTTGCAAATGCGATATCCAACAAAGAGTTAGTATCCAATATATAGGAAGAACTTCTAAAACTCAGCACCCAAAAATGAATACTCCAATTAAAAAAATGGGCAGAAAACATGAATAGACATTTCTTCAAAGAAGATATATGAATGGGCAACAGACACATGTAAAGATACTCAATATCACTGATCATGAAGGAAATACAAATCAAAACTACAAGGACTATCACCTCACACTTCCCAGAATTGCTAAAATTAGTAACAGATGTTGGCAAGGATGTGGAGAGGTTGCAACGGTCTTGCATTGTTGGTGGGAATGCAACCTGGTGCATCCACTCTGGAAAAGAGTATGGAGGTTCCTCAAAAAGTTAAAAACAGAACTACTCCATGATCCAGCAGTTGCACTACTTTGTATTTACCCCTCCCCCCCCAAAGAAAATACTGATTGGAAGGAATTCATGTACCCTGAAATTTTTAGCAATATTATATATAATAGCCAAATCATGGAAAGAGCCCAAATGCCCATTGACTGATGAGTGGATAAAGAGGATGTTGTATGTATGTATGTACATACATACATATGTGTGTGTATATAAATATATACATATGCATATACGTGCACACATGCAGGCACACACACACACACACACACACACATACATAGAATGGATATTACTCAGCCATAAAAAAGAATGAAATCCTGCCATTTGCAGTGACATGGATGGAGCTATAGAGTATTATGCTAAGCAAGATAAATCTAGTCAGAGAAAGACAAATATGATATGATTTCACATATCATACGTGGAATTTAAGAAGCAAAAGAACATACAGGGAAAAAGAGATCTATAGAGAACAAACTGATGGTTATTGGAGGGGATGTGGGTGAGGAGATGGGTGAAATGGGTGATGAGGATTAAGGATGGTACTTGTGATGAGCACTGGGTGCTGTTTGTAAGTGATGAGTCACTGAATTCTACTGAGATCAATAGCGCACTCTATGTTAACCAACTAGAATTTAAGTAAATATTTGGGGAAAAAAAAGGAAGCATAAAACGAAAAGAAAAACAAACAAAAAACTTTTCCTTTTCCCATTGGATAATCTTACACCTTTGTTACAAATCTATTAATTGAATAAGTCTGGGTCTAGTTCTGGGTTATTTGTTGATCGTAATGACAGTAGTTTGATTACAGTAGTTTTGTATTATGTTTCAAGACAGGTAACATAAGTCCTCCAAATTCGTTATTTTTCAAGAATGCTGTTTGTAGTCTATGATTTTTTTGTATTTTGTGTACATTTTTTTTTTTTTTTCTCATTTTATTTATTTTTTCAGCGTAACAGTATTCATTCTTTTTGCACAACACCCAGTGCTCCATGCAAAACGTGCCCTCTCCATTACCCACCACCTGTTCCCCCAACCTCCCACCCCTGACCCTTCAAAACCCTCAGGTTGCCCCAACCTCCCACCCCTGACCCTTCAAAACCCTCAGGTTGTTTTTCAGAGTCCATAGTCTCTTATGGTTCGCTTCCCCGCCCCAATGTCCATAGCCCGCTCCCCCTCCCCCAATCCCACCTCCCCGCAGCAACCCCCAGTTTGTTTTGTGAGATTAAGAGTCATTTATGGTTTGTCTCCCTCCCAATGAGATATCACCTCACACCAGTCAGAATGGCTAAAATGAACAAGTCAGGAAATGACAGATGCTGGAGAGGATGTGGAGAAAGGGGAACCCTCCTCCACTGTTGGTGGGAATGCAAGCTGGTGCAACCACTCTGGAAAACAGCATGGAGGTTCCTCAAAATGTTGAAAATAGAACTACCCTATGACCCAGCAATTGCACTACTGGGTATTTACCCTAAAGATACAAACATAGTGATCCGAAGGGGCACGTGTACCCGAATGTTTATAGCAGCAATGTCTACAATAGCCAGACTATGGAAAGAACCTAGATGTCCATCAACAGATGAATGGATCAAGAAGATGTGGTATATATACACAATGGAATACTATGCAGCCATCAAAAGAAATGAAATCTTGCCATTTGCGACGACGTGGATGGAACTAGAGCGTATCATGCTTAGTGAAATAAGTCAATCGGAGAAAGACAACTATCATTTGTGTACATTTTAAATTAAAATTCAAAATTTCTAAAAAAATAAGTACTGCTGAGATGATTTTTGGAATTGCTTTTACTATATAGAGAAATTTGCAGAGAATTGACAGTTTAAAAATACTAAGATTTCAAAAAAATAAAAATACTAAAATTTCCAATTTATGAACATGTATATCCCTCCTTTTTTTTTTTTTTTAGATCTTCTTTAATTTCCCTTAGTGGTATTTTGTAGTTCAGTGTGGGTTTTGATCATCTTTAAAACAAGTGTATTCCAAACTACTTTGGTTTTGATAGTATTGTAATGAGTCTTAAAAAAAAAATCTTATCTTGTAGTTTTTGTTGCTAGTACAACAAAAATATTTCTCTGTAGAGAATGCATTTCTCTGTAGAGAAATACAGAGATTTATGTATTTTTTTTAACTTTGTATACTGTATTTTTTTGAAATTCTCTTAGGAGCCCTATGTATATGTATGAGAATAATGCATACAAATGGCCACTAAAATCATGTACAGAAATGTTCATAGCACCACATTTTGTAATAGCTAAAGATGAAAACATCCAAATGTTCATCTACAAAAGAATATATAATATGGTCAATGGGATATGATACTATGATATGGTATGATAGTATGATATGGATATGATAATAATAAAAATTAACTACTACACATAAAGCATGGATCAGTCTCCCAAACAAATTGTTGAGTGAAATTACCTGAACATAAATTTTATACATAAAATCCAAAGATAGATAAAACAAGTCTGTAATATTAGAAGTCAGTATATGCTTAAGCTTTGAAGAGGAAGAAAGAAGGTTTAGAAGGATGTACATGAGAAACTTCTGAGATATAGGTAATTGTCTATTTTCTATCATATTTGGAGGTTAACTGAGTGTATTAGTTTTGTCATAATTTATGCATATGTACACTTGTTTTTTTGTATCTTTATGTGTGTTATATTTTCAAAAAAAGTTTACTTAAAATTTTTTCCTACTTATTCCTATATAGATTTTTATAAACCAAAGCATTAGAATTCAGTATTGTTTTGGAGAATCTATATTCAGTCCCTTATTGATGAAGAGTAAAGCTGTAGTGAGGAAAAGATGAATGACTGTAAAAATAAGGGCTGCCGAACCAGAAGCTTTAACAATTCTCTAAAAATGCTGAAGGTAAATTCACCTTACAATTACTCACACAAGTTCTTATTTAAAATGTGTTTTGTATATATAAATAAAAAAGTATATGTAAATAAAAGTCGTTGGGTTTACTGAATCACTAACACACTTCTGGGTAATTTATATTCTTTAAATAATTTAAACTTTTCTAATAAAAAACAACAATGAAGGACATTTATAAAAAATAATTGGGCTGGATACATGAACAACTGTAGAGAAACGAAATATTGCCTCTTGGATTTCCTATTTTCTTTTACATCTTTTGCAAGACATTTAATCCTGAGCCTGCTGATTGGATACAACAGACAGGTTACTGCCTACAGTGCCTATATATAAAGGTTTTTAAAACATCAAGGGAATGGATTACAATACAGTGCCATTAAACGGTAGATTTTATAAGCAGTTCTTTATTTAACCAGAGAAAAGAAAATGGAAATGCTTCAACTACAATACACACACACACACACACACACACACACACACAAATGGGAATAATCAGGAATTACAGAACAGTGTGAACTGTTTTACTAATTTTTCATAATATTTTTATTAATCCATTAGGAGTTCATTAAATTTATTTCTAAATATATAATAATTAAATTTATTTCTAAATTTCTAATATTTATTTATATATATTGAGTTCTTTCCATTCTTAAAGTATTGAATACATTCAGTATAATATTGAAAATAATGAAAGAATATCTATTTCAGGATAAACCTGATTATTAGCTTGCTATGGCACCTACCTACAGGCTTCCAATCACAGTTTTTATACTGTTTGATGTATATTCTCTCCGGGTACTTGGCTCTGGGCATAGTATTCAGAGGAAAGAAATGGAGTATTAACAAACCTCAACACCAGGAATAACTCTTCAAGCTTATAGTATTAGCTGAGCCTTTTCTTAGAGAGCTGTTGTTATTGCCTGAACAAGAAAGAAACTTCTCTTAACAATATTGCTTATAATTAAGATCCAGAGATATCAGATGGTTTGGAAGACACACCAGCTCAGTAGAACATAAGGGATAATCATTCGCCAGCAGAAGGTAACAAACGGATCACATGGTAGTAATAATGCTAGCAGAGTCCCTGATCCCATGGGATCTGTCAAGCAGGTTCTAAAGCAAATTTGGGAACCATATAAGAACCATAGACATTGGCAGCCATTATAGGGTGACATTGCAATGCCTGGCTCATAAGTATAAACAATGTATTCATTTTTACCATGTCAAAGCCAGCATTCTTGCTAATAGGAGAGAGGTGTGCATGTCAGAAACCTCTGACATAGGTGTGCATAAGGTGAAACATGTCACAGAGATGACATATTAGATTGGAAGAGGACCAAAGACCTAACTCTGAAGTATTACCAGGATTTCATGGATTAAAATTGTAGGTAATGAAGAGTGGTTGACATTCTCAAAAATCAAACCATGAGCATTCCAGGAATTTGAATTTGGGGCTCTTGCCAGGGTGCTAAATTTTGTGTTATAAAGAAGGTCCCCTTATTGATAAACTCTCACATATTTAATTCTATATTATGTCACCCTTGTTCCAAAAACCTCATGATCCACTCATGGTTTGTTTGTTTTATATTTGTTTGTTTATCTGTCTTACAGTTTTTGGTGAAAAACAGACATTAAAACATATCCAAGGCCATATAGAAAGGACATGTTAGATCCAAAACCAGGCTCTAGCCCATTTTCTGATTTATCTCCAAAGCCTTTTAGCATTTATAATGTTACAGAGTTTTCTCTCAATAGATAACAAAGCAATTTACAAATACGCTTGCAAAAAATACATAGTATTACTATCATTTTGTGAATGAAATAGATCAGTCATATAATCCTAGAGGCTTAATAACACAAAGTTAAGTGGGCCCCATTTCATTCTTCCCTGTATTTGGGAATGACAATTTTGCTAATTACTGCCTTTTCCTTTGTTAGCAGCGGGACTTGGACTTGGCTGAGGATTTTAGCAATGGAATAATACTTAGTGACATGGCCCAAATTCAAGAAGCAAGCTAAAAGAGGATGGCAATACAATGCAAAAGACTTTCCCAACAGGAAACAGCTTAACGTGTTTGCTCTGTTCCATTTACTGTGCAGTGCTGTCTTATCAGCTGCTTAACTTCAAGGTGGCCCACGTGCTTCTTCCCTCCCCTCTGACGAGGAGACAGCAGGTGCAAAGATCAAGTTCCTTTCCTGGTGTGGAAACATGGCATTCAGCAGAGTAGTCAGGGACTCAAATCAAACAATAGTTGTCAAGAGAATCAGCCCTACCAAACAACGGCCAACCTCCTGCTCTCCTTAGTTCCCAACCTCTTTACCTCCAGCTTGTTCCATCCTCCTCTTCAGTTGGATCCTCAGGAATAATTCCAACAGTAGGCAGACAGTAAACAGCAAGGGTACAAGAAAATAAGGAAAATGAGACTGCGAAATGTTTTCACTGCCCTTTTAGAAATCTGTATGCTCCTGCAAGTGTTCTATTCGGTCACTGTACCACAAGGCAAAAGGGGGAAATCTGAAAGGGTTAACTAACCAGCTTCATGATGTGGCAGCTGGTTCGTATCTGAGGCTTTGTGCTCATGTCAGTTTCAGGCCTAGGTAATTTATAATAGCCTCAAGTTCCAATATAAAAAGCACATAGCTGCAGGGAGACATGTCAGCTTCCCTTACAGAGCCTGTCATTTCCTTGGAAACATAATAATTAAGATGTCTGGTATAACTGTTTCTGCCAGAATTATTTTTAGATTTCAGCCCATTTCAAGAAACTCTAAATTCAAGGAGGGAATTATTAAATACTGCATGACAAACTAAGGAAAGTACTCTTACAGGTTTGTTCTGTCAAAAAGAACAGACACTTCATCTAAATCTCTTGACAGTAAGTAGAGGAATACCTAGACTTGAATTAAAAATAAAAGAATTGGCATCAGTTTGATTAGAGCAAAAGCAGTTGAGATGAGAGAGAAATATTCACTCTTAATCAAGAGCAGTTTTTCAGTTTAAAAGACTGACACACTTTTAAAGGTAAAATGGCACTATCCCCCATCCTCAGATTAATGCAGCTGTTCCTCCTGATTACCCACATTATTCATAAACAAGCTACTTATCATAGTATGGGGGCACTACTGAGGATGTGACTCAATATCCATTTGCTTGCAACTATCAGAAGAGGCAGTGCATGACATTTGTATGGTGAATTAATTTCCTGGAGATATGATAAAACTGTCTACTGCATTAAAATAATTTACCTTGTAATATGTTTAACTCATAGAGGAATACCATTAGATAGTTAAAAGGAAGATTTGAATTTAATAGGTTAAAATAACTTCAAAGAGCAGCTGAAAAGTACACTTTAACAGAGAATGCTATTTTTTCTGAGCTTTTTAAGGTTTTTTAATAAAAAAATCTTATTTTTAAGCAAATATATACATTCAATTCAATGACAATAAAGCAGCTAATAGCTATATGATGATAACAAAGATCGTATTATATTTTTTGATAAATATTAGGAGAAAGAATAAAAAGGCATTCAGATTCAACTAAAATTTGTTTAAAACCTACTTTGTTCCAGATAATATGCTAGGTGACCACCCCACAGACACTATCTCATTTAATTCTCAGCACCATCTATTGAAAGATCCATTCTGTACCCATTTTTAATTAAGGAAGCTGAATCTCAACAGCACCATTATTATAAAGCAAATCTGTGATTTGTCTCTACCATCTTAGTCAGTGACTTTATTTTTTATTTTTTATTTTTTTAATTTTTTTGACTTTTTAAAAAAAATTCTACTACTGTGTTTGTTGTTGTTGTTTTATTTTATTTTTTCAGTGTTCCAAGATTCATTGTTTATGCACCACACAAAGTGCTCCATGCAATACGTGTCCTCCTTAATACCTACCACTAGACTTACCCATACCCCAACCCCCTTCCCTCCAAAACCCTCAGTTTGTTTCTGAGTCCACAGTCTCTCATGGTTTGTCTCCCCTTCTGATTTCCCCCAATTCACTTATCCTTTCCTTCTCCTAATGCCCTTCTGTGTTACTCCTTATGCTCCACAAGTAATTGAAACCATATGATAATTGACTCTCTCTGCTTGACTTATGTCACTCAGCATAATCTCTTTCAGTCCAGTCCATGTTGATACAGAAGTTGGGTATTCATCCTTTCTGATGGAGGCATAATATTCCATTGTATATATGGACCATTTCTTCTTTATCCATTTATCTATTGAAGGGCATCTTGACTCTTTCCACAGTTTGGCAATTGTGGCCGTAGCTGGTATGAACACTGGGGTACATATGATCCTTCTTTTCACTCTATCTGTGTCTGTGGGGTAAGTGCTTTTGAACTACATTTCTTTAAAAACCTTCTACCTATTAGTTTTCATGGAAGACCATTAAAAATAGCATGCTGAAATGTTTCTTTCCTCAAAAATAAATATTAAAAATTAGAACTCTATCAGATATATACCATAACTCAGTGTACCAAAGAGTCCTCTTAGAATGAGAAGGATTCATTCTAAGGAGCCATTGACGTTATGGTAATCTTAGGTTAAATAGACTGATACTGTTTCAAAATGTGACTTAAAAGCTTATGTAGACTTTGCTAACACAAATCCAAGAAGTAGAACCTTAATGATGTAATGTTCATTTCTTTATCTTGCTCTTTTCCTTCTGCACTTGTCACCTCTCTAACTCTAATTCTTTTGCTGTATCTGTTTCTATCCATATACCTCCTTGTGGACGTATCCATCCTTCTGCCTTCCTATCTGTATTTGCTGTTCCTCCCTCCACCCCACTAAAAAGTAAGCAGTGCCTTGAAGAGCAGAGGACTGCCTGTTTGGTTCACTGATATTTTCCTTCACCTGATTCATAGTGAGCTTGATAAATATTTGTTGGATGAAGAAATGATGCACTTATGGCTTTCAAATAGGGATGTCTGATTTACAGGTGTTGTGGGTTGAATAATGTCTTCCTCAAATTCATGCTTACATGAAACCTCAGAATGTCACCTTATCTGGAGATTAACTCATCCTGGATATAAAGTGACTTTAAATACAATGACATGCATCCTTACAAGAACAGGAAAGGACACAGACACACAAGGGAAAAGACCATGTGAAGATGGAAGCAGAGATTGTAGTGAGGCTACCACAAACTGAGGAATGGCGGAGGTGCGTAGAAGCTGGAAGAGGCAAGGAATATTCTTCTCCAGAGCCTTCAGGGGGCACAAGGCCCTGCTGACACCTGATTTCAGAATTCTAGCCTCCAGGGAAAATAAAATTCTGTGTTTTAAGCCAATCAGTTTGTGGTATTACATTACAGGCAGCCCTAGGAATTTTAGGAATTTGCCCAACTTGAGCTATGAGAAGAATTTGCCAGATCCCACTCTTCCCAGAGAATCAAGCAAGACATGTGGGATGCAGAGGTGAATAAGATTAAGGGATACTTAAGGAATTTACAGTTCCTAACTCCAGGGGAGATAGGAAAAAGCACATAGGCAATTGCAAGTCACAAAAACATAGCAAGTTTGTTAAATGACAGTGAAGCAATGTTAAGTTAAGAGATGTGAAAAAAAATCAATATTTTCTTGGTTGTGAGAATCTGAGATAATAGTTGATTCCTCTTTAACATATATTCTGGTTGCTGTTATCTTGAAATAAGACAGCATGGAAACTATAGGTGCAGATACACCTCTGTGTGTGTGTGTGTGTGTGTGTGTACATATGCCATATATATACACATATACACATGTATATATGTGTATATGCCATGCATATATTGTACTCATCAGTTGCTTATTACATTTGTATTTATGTTTCTGTATATACACACACACAGTCATACATGTGCAATCAATACACACACACACACACACACACATTACTAGAATGCCTGGCCTAAAGTAGAAATTTAAATTGGAAAGTTGGTTCTTTGTCCTGACTCAATTTCTAATTTTCCTAATTTTGAGTTATTAAGTTTTTGTGTGAATTATTTACTTCAGGTCCCCACCTAGATTAATTGCTTGCTGATATGTGTACCAGAAAGTGTTTAGGGGCCCCTGGGTGGCTCAGTCGATTAAGCATCTGCCTTTGCCTCAGGTTATGATCTCAGGGTCCTGGGTTCAAGCCCCATGTGTTAGGCTCTCTGTTAAGCACAGAGAGAGGAAGAAACAGACTCCCCCCTGAGCAGTCCTGTAGAATTTAACCTGCAGATCATTACAAGTTAGAGAGAGAGGGACTAAACACTTTTTTTTAAGATTTAGTTATTTATTTGAGAGAGAGAGCAGGTGAGAGAGCGAGAGAGGAGAGAGTAGGGGTGAAGGGCAGAGGCTGAAGGAGATGCAGATATAATGATCAGTCCTAAAATTGTGGCATATGCACACAACCATTCTCTTCTAATCACTATTTTTATTTTTTAAGTTCTGCTGAAAAATCTGCACAGGGCACCAAACACATTTGTCAGCTTTGCCTTTCTGCAGTTTTTGGCAGATCTCTCTGCCTTGGTTGGACCAGAGGGTGCTTTCTTGATTTTTATGGCATTCAGCAGGGAGGTTACCATATTCTGACTTGACTGCTGCTTTGGAGACTGTTTTCTAAAGCACCTGTCCTTTCTGGTGTTTTACCTCTCCCTACCAACTGCAATAAACTTTCTTTCTTTGGGCCTGAGTTTAGATTGGTATGGTCTTATGTGACTTCTTTTGCTAAATGTGTATCATCCCTTTGCACAGAGGCACACAGCAGTGCGTGTTCAATTTGAATAGGTGAGAGCAGGTAGCCATATTTCACAAGGTTAAGTCCTGCAGGGATTATCCTCATTAAAATCTTTTCATTCCTTTGTTGGAGATTATGTCAAAGTTACACTTGACATGAAAAGCAGGATCTAAATGAGGATGAAGAGATAATTAATTGGAATCAGAACGCTTGTCTTCTTGGTCTTAAGAATGTAATTCTGATGATGAGCCTTAGTTCTTTGGGTCCAGTTAAAATTTTTTTTTTCTCCTAGAGAACAAATAGGGGTCTTTTTGATTGTATATCAGATCATCAATACAGTAGTTGGAATGATTCTTTAGCTGTATTTCAAAACAGGTAAAAATTAAAGTTATTTTTAATCAATACAGTTAATGCTAGCACCCACCCAAAGTTTATCAAACTTAATCCTACCTAATCAAACTTAAACCTACCGTGATGTTAATTATTTACTTGCTTTTGGAGCAGGGGATGCTCAGAAGAAAATACTTAAAACTTTTATTAGAAGCTCTTGAGTTAATGAGACCTTGAATTACAATATTTGGTATGTTTGTATACTTGTGTTTTAGGGTATAATTTTAAGTTACAGCTACAATAATAACTCCTGTTTAATTATAACTTATTAAATTATTTTTGTTCGGACAACACATATGGGTTTCAAAGGTTCATGTACATAATACCTTGACAGCTGTTGGCCTAGTAGAATATCAATGTATTTTTTTTAAGATTTTATTTATTTATTTGACAGAGAGAGAGATCACAAGTAGATAGAGAGGAAGGCAGAGAGAGAGAGAGAGAGGGAAGCAGGCTCCCTGCTGAGCAGAGAGCCCCATGTGGGACTCTATCCCAGGACCCTGAGATCATGACCTGAGCCGAAGGCAGCGGCTTAACCCACTGAGCCACCCAGGTGCCCGAGAATATCAATGTATTTTTATATTCACCCACACTTTTGCCAACTGTACCTCACAATTCCCTTTTGGATCACATTTTACTTCTGTTCTACAAGTTCAAATCATGCCCACCATTTAAGAACTGATTTAACTGTTATTCTTTTTTTATATTCTTTTACTTGTATAAAAGCATTTTCTATATTTTTAAAACTGGAAATACTTGACAAAAGCCAGATTTTTTTCAATCACAATAATAAAATTATTTTAAAAACCCGTTGTATAATGGTTTCACTCCCTAATTACTAAGCTGATCTACTGACATAGGACTAAACAACTCTTTAATAGATAGTACTGTTAGATACAGGTACTGCATCTAGATACTGTAAAGGTACTGTAAAGATATAGCATAATGGTCATATCTAGAATATTAGTGTGTATATTTGAGAAGACTGTGGCTGAAAAGAGCTATTTCAAATTTTCATTGCATAAGTTTTGAAGTGTGTAGACAATTTGCAATAGAATTTGTCATTAATGGCAAAAATATCACCAATCCTGGGGCGCCTGGATGGCTCAGTGGGTTAAAGCCTCTGCCTTCGGCTGGGGTCATGATCCCAGGGTCCTGGGATCGAGCCCCGCATCGGGCTCTCTGCTCAGCGGGGAGCCTGCTTCCTCCTCTCTCTCTCTGCCTACTTGTGATTTCTGTCTTTCAAATAAATGAATAAAATCTTTAAAAAAAAAAAATATCAGCAATCCTTTTTTATTGAGATGCGCACAGGTCACAGGCTTTGCTTCATACACCTCTTCCCCCTCAACACTCTTAGTTTATACTTTTTCACTTAGACTGTAGAGTGGATTGCAAATGTCTATATTTCTGCCATTCTCTAGTCTGTAACTAGAATAAGGGCAAAATCTGATTTATTTATTTCTGAGTCCTTAGTAACTGGCACAGCTGCAAAGTTCAACTAGACAACCTTTGCATTTTATAAGAATGTTTGAGTTGAAAGAGGTTAAGTGATTTGCCTCAGAAATAAAACTGTCTCTTGACAACAAGCTAGACCTTTGCTTTTTTTTTTTCTAAACTAAACATTGATAAGAAAGACATTAACTGAAGAGTATGAATGATTTTCCACTCACTGAAGTGCATCTTTCGCCTGCAGTAGACAACATCACTCAATAATATTCAACAAAATTTGTTGCTAACACTATAATATCCACACTGTGGATTATCCATAATAAATTACTCTTCTGACAATCACTGTGTTCTAATTGAGCTCATCTTGCCATCAATTGCTGTTAGAAGAAGAACTGATTAATTTTGATTAATATGTTTCTAAATATAATTATGTGGCTAAATTTTCTTCCTTAAATTTCAGCCATGATGAAAGAAGCTACACTCTAATTCTGAATGGGTGAAGTACCATTTGATAGTTTTCTTTGAAACATTTGTGAGAGGTAATAGTATGCTGCTGACTATTTGAGATGTTTAAATTTGATTAATCCAAGGTTGTTTCGTGGAAAAGTTTCAGTTTAGACAATTCTACGAGCCATAATATCTGTATATATCTTTTTTTTCCTAACTGATGCCGTCCAGTTCAGAAAGTACTCCTTACGTTATTTATCTATAAAATCACAGATGCTATCTAAAAAAAACAGATGCTTACTTTTATTCAGTTGTACTTCCTTAGTCCTCACCAAGAAGGAAATAAGCAGTGGATAAATTTCATGTTGCAAAGTGTGGACATGATTGTTCACCAAGGTCTTCTGTATCAATTTCATAAAGATTCCAACACTGATGAAGAGATTGTGGAGGAAATAGAGGACATCTTAGAATTTAGTTTACTTTATAACCTACCTCTGGTCTACTTAGGTCAGTAAGGATGGTATTGCATGCCATTAAGGGAAGTACTTTATTTTCCATTTTGACATTGCCATTTTCACAATCTCATTCTTTTTGGTCCCTTATGACCCAGTCTGGAACTGAAAGCTGGACTGTCTGCTATGGGTGGTGTCTCTCCTTGTGCTCTTTCCCTCTGACTTTCAGAAACTGAGTAGATATGCTAATTAACTCCCTTCAAATAGACACCAAACATTGTCATTAAAATCCCATCAATGAAATAGTTTTCAGAATTGCATTTGTTTCCCATGATTTGCCCATGGGGCTTTTCAATAGAAGGAAGATTTCCCATTTTAAAAAGATTGTAAAATTGTTGCAAGCTTCAACTCCTGACGACTTTAATCTAAATAAAGGTCACTGTTACCCTATTATAATAAGGTTGCTGAGAAGGACCAAGAGAAAACAAAATTGGCAATGGAATCTCTAGTCATAAATATATTTGTAAAAGCTTATTACTTCAGTTGAAAACTCAGAATATTAACTATTTCAGTTGTGCCAATAACAACAGCAATCTGAACTGGTCTAGATCGATCTTTACACTGTCAGTACCTATTTGGCAAGACATGAGCTTTGTAGTTTTTCCAAGAACTGCCAAACGGCAATAACAACACTGAAAGAAATACATATTTCTAAAAAAACAAGGCTATGATTATGTCTAGCAGGAAAGTTAGCAGGAAATTTCAATAGGACCAAACATTCCTACTAATGATAGTGTTCCTTAGAAAGAGCCATACTTTGACATTACTTCACAAGTGTGACAAAATAAAATATGTTTTTATAATCTATATTCCCAAGGATAAGAAGGTAAGTTCTGAAATAAAATTAATTAACAATTTTATTAGAAGGAAAACAAATGCAAATACACCTTTTCTCATTTACCTTAGATTCCTATGAAATTGGAGAACTAGGTTTATAGAAGTTTAATCCATTTTATCAATATGTTATAGCTATAAATTTTAAAGATCTTTGATATCATTAAAGTTGGATACTGTGGGTGAGTTATATTGCTTGGAACCTAAGTAGGTTATGTTAGGAAAGTAAAGTCTTAACAATAAGTTCTTTCCTAATTAGCAAAGAATATGTCTTTCATTATGTTTCTTGCACACTTCTATTAATTAGTACTTTAAAATTCTACTTTTATATTAACCATAATTAGGTATCAATCTTTGCTATTTACTGCAGGACAAATTGTTGTCTCAATGTGTATTCTTTTAGAAGCATTAAATAGAGTCAAATGTTAATGACATTACTATTCCTTTAAAAACAAAAACAACAACAACAACAACAACAAAAAACCCCTTGCATTGCTTTCACTTGCAAATGTTGAATCTGGATCTGGATTTCCTCTTCCTAACATTTGTATTTCTCACAAGATGCTATCTTGTGAGCTATGTCATGTGAATGATTTTAGAGGAAAACACATTTAAGAAAGTGAGTTTGTGAACTGGCAAACATTTTATTCACTCCTTTTTTTTTTTTTTTTAATCAGGGAATGGAGTAACTATCAAATTATCTGCACATTTTCCTTTAAGCACCAAATTTAGCATTTATTTTAACAGAGGCGTTTTTCTAAAACTGATGGCACTATTTTATGCCTTTATGGAAAGAATATACCAATGAAAACTTTTTCTTGATGCTCAAAGATATAATTGTAGATGTTATTGCATTCTTTTAAATAAAATACCTTAAATTTACTGAGGTATATAAAATTGTCTACTCCTACACTTAAAGGCCTTAAGCTTCTATGATTTGCAAATTCTGTACTAGTTTTTCAGAATCTCTGACATCTTCAAAGAGAAAATGCCAAATTAAATTTCTTCTTATAACTGAGAGTTAGTATCCAATAGCCATTAATATAACACAAACTTTGCTTCAGAAAATCTGTGTGTTTGAGTGCAGTGGCTACCATGGAACTTGGTTAAGTTAATAATCTAATGAAGCCTCAGGTTCACCATCGGTATGATGTCAACAATAAGAGAATGAAACCTATAGTGTTGTACTGAGATTCAATTAAAATAGAGCATGTAGAGCTACTAGAGTAATAATAAGGAGTCAATAAATGTCATCTATTGCTAATTCTATGACTCTAAATAATGCTTATTAGGTTGGACGTTTGAACCGAAATCTAAGAGCTGAAAAGTCAACTGTGCAAAGACTGGAACAAAAACATGCATGTAAAGTGGCAGCTGAAAAGTCCTTACGAGCATTTTTGAGTCACAGAGATGAATTTAGGATGCTTTTGAGAAAAATCTGAGATAAAGTGGGTGATGTACTGTAAGGACCATTCATGAAAGACTTGTAGAACATGGTGGGAAACCTCATTTTTAATTTTCTTTCTTTCTTTATTCTTTTTAGTGTGGCAAGAACAATTGCATGAGTTTAAGTAGTGGAATGGTCAAGATTTGACTTAAGTTTAGCTTTTTGTATAGGAAACTCTGTATAGATAAACATAGGGAGATAGCAAGAGGTATAGAACAGACAAAAAAAATGGGGATGCAAATTAGGATGATTTTCATAGAGATTAAGAGAAACAGATGTTTGTCTCTTAATGTTTCATTGCTTGGAGACTATAAGTGATTTCTGGTTCTCTGTGAAAAGTAGAGACCTGCACATATTTTCAGCTGGGTGCTTTCCACATGTCAGTGTTCTCCTATATAAATGTATGTATGTTTATGCATTATCATTTTATGATTACAACATCTTCATGAGTTTGTTTTGGGTAGATGTGTGATCCTTTCATAAATTCATGACTGGAAGTTTTATCCCTCAGTAGCCTCCGAATGTGACCTCATTTGGAAATCGGTAGTTGTGGGATAATTAGTCACGTTTAGATGAGGCCATTCTGGAGCAGGATTGGCCCTTAATCCAACGATGACTGGTGTCCTCATAAAATAACACCATATGAAGAGATATTTGTGCACACAGAGAGAACAATCAGTGCAGATTGCAGTTTTGCTTCCATAGTCAAGGAAGTACCAGAAACTAACAGAGAGCCCTGGGTGACATCCTTCCTTTGTGCCTCCAGAGGGCTCCTTGATTTCAGACTTCTAGCCTCCAGACAATAAGACAACAAATTTCTGTTGTTCTAAGCCACCCAGTTTGTGGTACTTTGTTATAATAGAGTTAGATGATATTCCTAACATTCTGAGGAACAAGGCAGAGAGGTTATATAATTATTCTAGGATCACATAGCAAGTATTAGGGCTAAAATTTAAACCACCAATATGACACCAGAAACAGAACTTTTTTTTTTTTTTTTTTGTAAGATTTAAGTAATTTTTATTTGAGAAGGAGAGTGAGCAGGGAGTGAAGGGGCAGAGGGATAGGAAGAAGAGAATCTGAAACAGACTCCCTGCTGTGCATGGAGCCTGGTGTGGGACTTGATTTCCCAACCCTGAGATCATGACCTGAACTGAAATCAAGAGTTGGTGGCTTAACTGATTAAGCCACCCAGATGCTCCAAGACTGAACTCTTTTTTTTTTTTTTAAGATTTTATTTATTTATTTGACAGAGAGAGAGAGAGAGAGATCACAAGTAGGACAAGAGGCAGGCAAAGAGAGAGAGAGGGAAGCAGGCTCCCTGCTGACAGAAAGCCCGATGCGGGGCTCTATGCTGAGATCATGAACTGGCCCGAAAGGCAGAGGCTTAACCCACTGAGCCACCCAGGTGCCCCAAGACCGAACTCTTAATAATGATGTAAAACTGTCTCAAAAGTGACATTAAGATATCTCTCAAGTGTAGTGAATTATCTCCTGCCTCTTTTTTTTTTAATCTGATGCATAGAAATTAAGATTCTTCTTATAACAATAGAAAGTTTAAGAAACTTGATTTTGAATTGGTTAATTTAGCTTTAAGTATAATAATAAAAGTTAATTAGTTGGAATTTATAATAATCTTCACACTTATGGTAATTTTTACATTTTATGATAAAACATATGCTAAATTTATTTTCTTTATAAAATATTTTAGGGTTGGGGCCCCTGGGTGGCTCAGTTGGTTAAGCTTCTGACTCATAATTTTGACTCAGATTCTGACCTCGTGGGTAGTAAGATCTGAGCTCAGTGTTAGACTCCGAGCCTGCCAGAGTTTGCTTTGGTTTCTCTCCCCCAGCTCTTCCTCACCTTGTGCACTCTCACTCTCTCTAAAACAAATAAATAAATCTTTTGAAAAAATAAAAGAAGAAAAAATTTTAAGGTAGAATATCATATTAATTAAATGTTAAATACTTATAATAACTTGAGAAGTTGCACACTTTCTAATCAATCTATTTTTAAAGGTTTTTGATAAAATGAAATGTAGAACCACTTGTTTAGCTTTCTATCTCCTAATACAATTGTAATGATTCTTTAATATGACATATAGAGATGTGATATACCAAGTCAATGTAGTCTGTGACGTATTTTTTACTTTTAGTCTTCCATTGTGAAGATTATTAAAAGTTTAAACACAAAATACATGTTTCCATCAATAATGTTTGTAAGAAGGAGGATTGAACCTTATGTTAAAAGTTTAAGGGGACATTATGGTGGCCTTGTGAAAAATGTGACTGTTTTTAGGACTGTCTCGATACTTCATTATCTCCTCATACTGTATTTGTATGCTATAAACTTTAAAGATCATACTATAATAAATTAAATATTGAGTTATAGATTATAATTAACTTTTAAAGCTCTCTTATCTAAAAACTTCAAAAGTGATAATAATAACATAATCAGGGGCTCCTGAGTGGCTCAGTGGGTTAAAGCCTCTGCCTTCGGCTCAGGTCATGATCCCAGGGTCCTGGGATCGAGCCCCGCATCGGGCTCTCTGCTCAGCAGGGAGCCTGCTTCCTCCTCTCTCTCTGCCTGCCTCTCTGCCTACTTGTGATCTCTGTCTGTCAAATAAATGAATAAAATCTTTATTTATTTTTTTAAAAGATTTTATTTATTTATTTGACAGAGAGAGAGATCACAAGTAGGCAGAGAGGCAGGCAGAGAGAGAGGAGGAAGCAGGCTCCCTGCAGAGCAGAGAGCCCGATGCGGGGCTCGATCCCAGGACCCTGAGATCATGACCTGAGCCAAAGGCAGCGGCTTAATCCACTGAGCCACCCAGGTGCCCCAATCTTTAAAAAAAAAAAATAACATAATCAGAGAAAAACTGTTCTTATTTTAGTGAGAAACTCAGGCAACCATAAAAAAAAATAATTTCAGAAGCTATGAAGTAATCTGCTCCTACCATCTAATATTGTACTAGAGGAAAACTTTGAGACTCAAAAAGAAATCCTGTTGACTTATTTCACTAAGCATATGAGGACATGGAGAAGCAACATGGGGGGTTAGGGGGATAGGAGAAGAATAAATGAAACAGGATGGGATTGGGAGGGAGACAAACCATAAATGACTCTTAATCTCACAAAACAAACTGGGGGTTGCTAGGGGGAGGTGGGATTGGGAGAGGGGGAGGGGGCTATGGACATTGGGGAGGGGAGGCAAACCATAAGAGACTATGGACTCTGAAAAACAACCTGAGGGTTTTGAAGGGTCAGGGGTGGGAGGTTGGGGGAACAGGTGGTGGGTAATAGGGAGGGCACGGTTTGCATGGAGCACTGGGTGTTGTGCAAAAACAATGAATACTGTTATGCTGAAAAAAATAAATAAAATGGGAAAAAAAAAAAAAGAAATCCTGGGCTAAATTTTGAAAATGAGTTAATGGCACAGCCTAGAATAATGGCATACTGATTTCTTGACTCTTGGATTCTGCACATCCTACTACATTATACTGCCTGTCATGACTTCACTACATTAGAAATTAATTTTTAAAAAATCCTCATTCTATATCCTGTCTACTTATAGTATGTACTCCTTACTAGTTAAAGATGTTCTCATGGTGAGCATTGCTATTTCAAAGAACTCTTACTTTCTTAGATAATTGTTCTTTCATCCACATTGTAACTTTATAGTTTTATTTTTCTTGAGAATGTATTTTTCTCTAATGGTAAATTTATCTTTAAAAGGAAAAAAATCACCTTTATTCTGTTCCCATTTCTATATCTATTGCTCTTGAGATATGCTCCCTAATTAAACAAATGGTGGTCATCTAATTAACTGAACTCTAATTTTGAAATACCTGCTCACTATCTTCCTCTTGAGTGAGACAAGACTTCAGGATATGAAAGCTTGTCATTGTAGTTTCTGACTGTGAAGAGTTATAGTTCATATAATTGCCGAATACTTTAATTTGTCATTCAGCCCTTTCCTGGCCTCTTGCTAAGAAAGTACTACTTGCTGCAAAAATATATTTGTCTGTCTTAACCTTCTGACCCAAGCCAGCTCTCGATCAACCAAACTAGATCACAGTCACAGGTACACAGTTTTTAGGTTAAAGGTGAAAACAGGTATTATAATTTTAACCACTCCATACTAATTCTAAATTTTTTTAGGGAATAAAGGAGAAGGAGAGTTTTAGGGTGTCCCTTCTTCCCACTTACATTGCTTTAAAGTAATTAGTCCAGTTCCATTCAAAAAATACCCATAATATTTTGGAACAATTTGGAAAATTGTGTTGGATTTGGATGGTTGACCATAAATATAGTGATGAGGCCACCTCAATATCAGTCATGCTGTCCATTATCTGAATGTATTTCTCATTATTTGGTTTGAGGAGTATAATCACTGCATTCTCTCTCTTTCCAGAACATAGCTAGACTCTTACAAGGGAGACAATATATCTAAAGAAATGTCCCTTAAACAACATGGTTTTTCTATGGAATAATGCATTTTCCTTAGAAATACCTAAAATTATAGAGATTATTTTAGCACTTGACAGAAATTATATCATTTAAAGCACACTAATGCACAACTTAAGGAAAATAATCATTGCGGGTCACAATACCTTTAAAACAGGATGCTCATCAGGGAGAAGGAGTTGTTTGACATCTTTTCATATTGTATTCTGTGAAACACTTAGCAGCACATGTAATTTTCAGCAACCTTAGGGCATGCTTTCCCTTGGATTTCAGAAAAACAATGTTTTCATAGAAAAGTAATGAACACCTAATAGGCACTAAGAAAACTCCTACTGGTTGATTAGCTGATCCGTCTTTATGAGTGCCATTCTTCCATTCATTAATATATTTGATGACTACTCTCCTAGGAAATGAAGGAAAATTGTTTTTGCCAATTAAAACATTAGCTAATCATGTGATTAAAATGAAGCACAAAAATGCAGAGTCCAATTAAGATTTTTAGGGAGTGTATCAAATCTCCCAGAAAAGTCTTCAAAATTTTTGCTGACACATCCTCTTCACAACTGGCTCAGATTCACGAGATTGAGGAGACCAGACACTGAAATTCTTTGAGTATGTACTCTTTTGTTCACCCTACATAGTTATTAACCAAGACTAAGTCATTCGTTATATTAAAAATAAATCAGGGAATGCATTTAAGAAAAACAAAAGAAAAAAAAGAAACCCATCAGCCTAAATCCAACCACACAATGTAAGCACTCAAATTATTTTGTATAATAATACATGGGGGCGCCTGGGTGGCTCAGTAGGTTAAATGCCTGACTCTCCATGCTCAGTTGGGAGTCTGCTTGAAGATTCCTTCCCTCTGTCCCTAACAAATGACTTGCATGCTCTAGCTCTCTCTCTCTAAAATAAATAAGAGAATCTTTAAAAAAAATAAGATGATTTACATGAAATTTTACTTTTAGCATATACCATATTCTTTTTTTTGCATTTGGATATTGTCCTATATTTTCTTTTATTTTCATTAATATTGACATTATTGATATTGATACTATTGATATTATTGCTATGTTTTAACTTACTATCTCCCATAATACCAAACCCAAATAGTTGATTTGTCGGTTGTTTCAAGAACAATGGTGCTACAAAGAAAAAAAAAATATATGTATTTTATGTATTCTTCTCAATTTATCATATAAAATATTGTATTTTATTTATTTTTTAAAGATTTTATTTATTTATTTGACAGACAGAGATCACAAGTAGGCAGAGAGGCAAGCAGAGAGAGAGAGGGCGAAGCAGGCTCCCTGCTGAGCAGAGAGCCTGATGCAGGGCTTAATCGCAGGACCCTGGGATCATGACTTGAGACAAAGGCAGAGGCTTTGACCCGCTGAGCCACCCAGGTGCCCCACATATAAAATATTTTAAAAGATGTGGACTAAATTGAATAAAGTTAATGACAATTTTTTATCAGACATTTCAAAGAAACTGGCATTTTATTTTCCTGTCAGTGGATGACTATGAAGTGACTATGAGTATAGTCTGATGTCATGGCCAGAAATTTCACCCACCATTGCTTTTGGACCATCAGTGTAAATGTTGGCATAGTGAAAAAAAGGGCAAATAATGCCTTAATATTAGTATGAAAATAGTTTCCATTTTAGGTCTCCCCCAAAGAAACTTAGGGTCATCAATCAGCCAACAAATCACTCTTGTCTACAAATGATGTAGAATGAGTTTGTCCTGGAATCCATGTATTATTCTCTCACCAAATATCTACTGGGCACATTTGAGTCTGTGGGAATATATCAGTGAACAAAACAGTGAGTTAAATTCATTGCTGTCTTTTAAAGTGCATGAATAGTCATTATATATAAAAATATTTAAAAATATAGAATAGAAGTTGATTGGGAGCATTGCAGAATATTATACATGTCATTTCTAATAAACTGATTTTTATGGGCACTTTAATTTTAAGTCTGGCTTTAAAAAAGTTTGGTAATTGGATCATGACTGATGCGTTTTCTCTAGATAAATAGATATCTCTGAGATAAACTTAGTTTAAATAGATCTTTCAGCTTTTGAGCCCACTTTGAAAAGATTTACTTAATTAACTATATAGAAATATTGGTGCTTCCTATTTTTTGGAAACCTAATATCGATGAAATTTTGTCAGCTAATATAAAACAAAGAAAATGGCTTAGGCAAATGCTATAAAAAACCTACTGTTAGTGAAATTTTTGAAAATTTAAGCTTAATCCATGGATTGCAAGATATTTTTATGAGTTCTTAATATCCCTTAATATCTCTCTTAATATCCTGGCAAAATACCTGTTTGTCAGGAAAAATAGCTCAACTGAAAACGATACAATTAAATCAGTGAAAACTAAGTCTATGGCCAACGTATTTCTAAAATCTGAGACTTTTCACTAGGTAAAAATAAGTAACGTAATTGGTGGACTCATAAATGTTATACTGGCGATTAGGCAAGCATGGTGTGCCTGGAATTAGCTATAAAGTTCAAAACTTCCCAGCAGATTGCTGCTTCCTACCTTAGAGGTGCCCTATTTTACCGACTATAAAACCTGGGCAACTAGAAATAAAGTACACTTTCATACTTACCAGTTTATACCTTTCCAAAAACTTCCTGAGACTTCCTCACTTATTTTAGTCTATCAGAATGTTGCTAGGTACTGCTGGTCATGGTTTTCTGGGAGTTATGGCTCGACCATGCAAGATTTATAACCAAAAACAAAATCCAAAGGAGCCTTGGGGTAATATATTTTCAAATTAAAATATCTAAAAGGCAGGCCTTAGTGAAGCAATAGCACCCCAGTCTAGGAGATTTGTCCCGAATAAAGGTACTAAAGATGTCAAGCTTTATGTTAAGAGATGTATTCATCCATCGCAGGCTGTAGATTGGAGAGGGGGATGCTATAAGCACCAGATGAATAGTGGCAATAGCAGAGGAATAGTCCCATTTTTTCTTCCTTGACAGACATTGGGTCTGTTTGGCCCTGTATTTTATCAAAGATAAGTAGAAAATTATTTTTAAAAATCCAAAATGTAGACTGTATTTTGAAAAATAAGAGAAAAGAAGTAATGTAGATTTCTAGGCAAAGTTGCTGAAGTTAATCAAATAAAGGAAAAAAATTAGAGATATTAGATTTATAGTCTTAAAAAGGTGTAGGGAATAACACCTTTATAAAACTAAAGTGAGACGTCATAAAGCAACAGCTAGAAAAATGATAGCAGACCAAATATTTATAACATCCCACTGAGATACAAGCATTCCAGTGAAAGTAGAGAAACTAAAACATAATTGAAAATATAATAGAAAAATTATGATCCATTCACTTAGGAGGCTGGAAAAGAACACACTGAGGAAAATTGCAACAGTGATTCTCAGGACATTTTGAGAAGTTTCCCTAGAATATCAACTGTAAGGCCAATAATGAAAACTTTCTAAGAATGAAATAGTTGGTCTTGGGGATAAAGAAAAAAAGGCACAAACTTATGTTATTAGCCTAGTAGCATAACGGAAAAAAAAATCAAATAGAATAGAAAAGAAACAACTTCCTAATTTGATAAATTACTTTGGTTGCTATAGCTAAAGTGCTTACTGAACCTAGACAAAATTATTGAAAAGAGAATCATGCACTATATTTTGAGTTACAGTGATAAAGGAAAAAATTATCAACATATAACTGTGGAAAAGCTACCAGCTTACTTACAAAACAGAAAAACTGTTTCAGATTATATTCAGGTTTGATCTCTGAAAGACTAAATGTCAAGAAAATGTTGATCAGTATTTAGAGATTTAAAAAAATATATATATAAATAATTTGTTACCCAATAATTCTGATTCCAGATATAACATTGAGTACACAGAATGATCTCAATTTCCTACTCAATAATCACAGAAGAAAGAAAACTAAATTTGTCAATATAAAATGTGTGCCAAAAATATTGTGCCCTGGCCCAAGGACTTGACCTTTTCACATTGTGGTAAATACATTCTGAATTTCCAGACGGATGAGTTAGACTTTATAAGCCTGATGATATTAAAATTTCAGATTATTCTACTATCTCCATTTACTCAGATTCTATTCTCCCCAAATAAATTTTTGGTTGCAGATTGACTCCCCATGTAAAATACCCACAAAGAGAAAATTTTCTAGCAGAGAACTTGTGTCCAGATTTCCTTTGAAGTTAGAAGTTTGCAGTTCTTGAATATGGATAATTTGGCATATGATTTATATGTCATTCCAGAATATTTTTTTAGAAAGAAGTCCATCCCTAAGGAACAGAAATATTTTTAGTTTGTGAGAAAAGTCAGTGTCTAAAAGATTTAGGGCAAAACTTTGGTCTGTGAAATACTTACTAATGGATATGAGGCTTCTGGGGAACCAACTAACTGGTTTTACCTTTTTACTTAAAATTCTACTTTAACATTGGGTTACAAACATTGAATTCTTAATTTTCATAGTAACTACAGGAGAAAATTCTACTTTTTCTTCATGTTTTATGTGAGATAATTGAGCTTTTATTTTTATTTTTTTTGATAATTGAGCTTTTAAAAAGATAGGAAAACTGACAGTATTCATAGTTTGTTGCCTTGAAACCCTCCTTAATTAGCATATTATATAAACATTTGTGCAATATGCAGACAATAAAAATTCATTTTCATATAAATTCTACTACCATCTTTAAAATCCTGTTTTCACAAATTGGAATTTATTGTACTCATTTTAATTCCTGGCATTTGTCTACAAAACAAATATAAGTGTGTTATAAAATTTTTAAAATGTTATACCTTGAAGCAAATAATATGATGGTTTCTGAAATTTGATGTCCAGTGAAATCTCATGAATCCTAAATCATTCCATCAACTCTTCTATTACCTCAATTTCTCCTAGACATACTCAATGGATGAAATTGAAAATAATAGAAGTTACAGTTTTCTTATTAGTATCATCAGTGAAGCATCTATCAACTGTTAAAAAACTTGGTAACTTCAGGTTTCTTAAGTGGGAGAGTACAGTTCATTTCAGGCATACTGTAACAATAAAAAGGATAAGATGAGAAATCTCTGAAGGCAGCATTTTGAAAATGCTAGTTCATTGATTAAGGCTCAAAATCTGGAAATGATATGCTGTAGCTCTTCAAAGTGGCCTCTGAGTAATTTATCCATTTTCAAGAAATGTACTCATGTGTGCAGCTGAGTGGCCTTCTTCTTTCTATTTCTCTTTGATAGATACTTGAAGAATCTGTTTACATTTTATTTTTTAAAGATTTTATTTGTTATTTATTTGGAAGAGAGAGAGAAAGATAGTGAGAGAGAGAGAGAGCACAAGCAGTGGGCAGAGGGAGAAGCAGGCTCCCCGCTGAGCAGAGAGCCCAATGTGGGGCTCCATCCCAGGACCCTGGAATCATGACCTGAGCCAAAGGTAGATGTTTAACCAACTGGGCCACCCAGACATCCCAAATTTGTTTATATTTAACTAGAGAGTTGGTGGAAGCTAGTTATACCTTGGCTAGAGGTACATACTATAGAAACGAATTGAGTCACATGTTGGAGGATGTTGTTACTAGCATTGTACATTTTATTTGAATAAAAGAAAATAGAACTGAAATTGAATATACATCAAAAACAAATATTTTCTTAAACTGAAACTTTGTTTAAAGTAAGGACATGAAACTGGGTGTCACATGCCCTTACATGTATGAAATAAAGAGATTTTTGTGGTAGGATTGCTAAAGGAAGAGGAAATTATTATGCTATATGAAATAGTTCTCTGGTATGAGTTATATCTCTGTTATGGAGAAACAGAATGGGATTGATGACTTATGTGCGTGTACAAAGATTGGTGAAACCATAATGGAAAATAAAATCACGGGGCGCCTGGGTGGCTCAGTGGGTTAAAGCCTCTGCCTTCAGCTCAGGTCATGATCCCAGGGTTCTGGGATCGAGCCCCGCATCCGGCTCTCTGCTCCGCGGAGAGACTGCTTCCTCCTCTCTCTCTGCCTGCCTCTGCCTCTCTGCCTACTTGTGATTTCTCTCTGTCAAATAAATAAAATATTAAAAAAAAAAAAGAAAATAAAATCACACTTTTTCATCTTGAGACAAAACTGCATAGGTCAGTTATTTATAACTGTATAACAAATTATCCTAAAACCAGTGACTTAAGATAATGATAATCATTTATCGTGCCTCATAATTTTTGCAAGTCTAAAGCATCTTGTCTGAGCAGTTATTCAATTGGGTTTGTCTGTTGCTCACTGACATTAACTAGGGCTGTAGTCTTCTTCTGAAGGATTGACCTGAGGCTGAAAAATCCACTACAAAATTTACCCACGCATCTGATTAGCAAGTTGGTGTTGGTTGTTGTGAGAGGTCCCAATTCCTCTATGAGTAGAGGTCTGTACAAGACTGCCAACATGCCCTTATGGCATGTTGGATGGTTTCTCCCAGAGTAAGTGATACAAGAGTTGAAGGCAGAAGTTTTAATGGATTTTTTTGACCTATGCTCAGAAGTCGCATGGCATCATGTGCACAGTATATAATTGGCCCACAAATCGGTCTTGTTCAAGGAGGGAAGGAAATACACATGTAAATACAAAGAGGTGAGACTCATTAGAGAATGGTAAGCTCAATCCATCTTTTCAATGATTCATGCTTACACACCCACCTCTCATGAAAAACTATTTTATCCAAAGCCCTCTCCACCTCTGCCCAAATTCACATCGATTTTTATCATCAGGTCAAATATAGGATCTTGTCTTTAAAATCAGGCTCAGGTATGGTTGATGCATCTCAGGTATGGTCCCTAGAGTGCAAGTCCACTTGAGCTGAAGATCTGTGACCTAAGTACACAAGTTATTTACTCCACTCCATCCTGTCCCCCCCATAAACTCAAAATACAATACTGGAGTAGGCAAATAATTATTGCCCTATACATTCTTGTTAATAAAGGGGAAAAATGGGGAATACACAACCCTTTACTGTTCCTTTCTGAAATCCATAATGTTACCCTTTCCTAGATTAGGGTTCAAAAGTTTGAGAATGATATACTGTGGCTCTAGGAACTGTCCTCTCAGTAATTTCTCCTTTTTTAATGAAAAACAGCCCATGTTTGCTGCCGAAGGGTTTTCTTCATTTTGCTTACTACCTACAGAATTTTTGTTTCCAGTAGACTTTTCTCTTTTTTGAAATTGAGATATAACTGACATATAACATTGTGTTAGTTTAATGTGTACAACATGTTGATTGGTACATTTATATACTGCAATATGATTACCACCACTGCAATAGCTAACATCTCTAGCTCATCACATAATGCCCTTAAGGTCCATCCATGCTGTTACACAGGTCAAGATTTCCTTCTTTATTCACAGCTGAATAATATTCCATCACATTTGCATGTGTATCTCTCTCACATCTTCTTTACCCATTCATCCATTGACACACACTTAAATTGTTTCCATATCTTGACTATTGTAAATGATGCTGCAAAAAATATGGGAGTGAGAATATCTTATCTTGCCAATGTCCTGTTTTCATTTCCACTGGATAAATACCCAGAAGTGGGATTGCTGGGTCATATGATTGTTTTATCTTTAACTTTTTGAGGAAGCTCCATACTATTTTTAAAATTAGAAGAAAGGGGTGCCTGGGTGGCACTGTCAGTTAAGCATCTGAATCTTGGTTTTGGCTCAGGTCATGTTCTCAGGGTTGTGAGAATTAACCCTGTGTTGGGCTCCACACTCAGTGTGCCATTTGCTTGAGATTCTCTCTCTTTCTTGCTCTTCCCCTCCTGCTTGCTCTCTCTTTCTCTCTCTCCAATAAATGAATGAATATTAAAACAAAACAAAAAACAAAACCAGAAGTAAACATAAGGAAGGATGTCCTTGATAATGGTCTTGACAATGATTTTTTGGATATGATACAAAAAAAAAAACAAGGAACGAAAGCAAAATCAACAAATGAGAGGCTATATCAAACTAAAAAAGTTTTACATAGCAAAAAAAAAAAAAGAACAAAATGAAAAAACAACCTATAAAATGGAAGAAAATATTTACAAATCATATATTGGATAAGGGTTTAATGTCCAAAATATATTAAGATCTGATGCAACTCAGTAATAACAACAAAACCAAACAGCTGAATTTAAAAATGGGCAAAGGAATTGAATAGACATTTTTCCGAAGAAGACACTCAAATAGCAGACAGGTACATGAAAAGATGTTCAACATCACTGATCACCAGGGAAATCCAAACCAAACCACAGTGAAATATTACTTTATACATGTTGGAATAGCTACCTTCAAGAAAACAAGATATATCAAGTGTTCGTGAGGATATGGAGAAAAGGAAACCCTTGGTTAGTAGTTGGTTGGACTTTTTTTATCTGGGTCCATCGTCTCTTTCAGTTCAAGTTGACAATACAATGCAACTCTCTTAAAACTCTTTTGGCTTTTCTATAAATGTTATTAGGTTAAATTCACTAAACAAAAGCCACACCTGCAAATCACTTTGAGATCAATACTTTTCTACAGATGCTTCTGCTTAAGTTGATGAGCAATACTGCCTTGCATTCTTAGAAGCTATTACTTGTCATATCAGTTGTCTGAGGCATTGCCCTAGGTGTGCCTGAGATTTTAACAAAGGATTTAAGAGTCAGATCCTTGGTCTTATTATTAGACTGTTAATCAGTAGAAAACAGAATAATAACTTGCAAAAAAGTCCTTGTCTCAGTCCCTGAAACCTGTGGCTATGTTACTTGACATGGCAAAATGGATTTTGCAGATGTGATTAAGTGAAACGTTTTGAGGTAGGGGATTGTCCTGGATTATCTGGATGGGCCCAGTGTAATTACAAAGGTGTTTATAAAATATCCAAAAGGGTCAGATTCAGAAAAGGGGTTGTGATGACATAACCAGAAGTCAGAATGATGTGGCCATGAGCAAGAACTGTGGACAGCTCTGGATGCTAAAAAAAGCAAGGAACAGATTATTTTCAGAGCATCCAGAAGAAATGCAGCTTTGGTGACACTGTGATTTCAGTCCTGTAAGAACTATTTTGGACTTCTGACCTCCAAAATGTAAGAAAATAAATCTGTGTTGTTTAAAACCTCTATGTTTGTGGTAATTTGTCACAGCAGAAATAGAATATTAATACAATGTGTTTTCCTGAATATGCCTTGGATTTGGTTCTTCTCAGACATAATTGCTTAATTTTAATGTGTTTTGCCACCTGGAGAGTTGGAAATTTTCAAACCCAGAGATCGTTGTTCCCTTATGTTCAACAATTTTTTTTTTCTTTTTAAAAATCACTTTCTCACATGTTACTATAACCAAGAAGAAGGTAGGTGGCACATTCAACACTCTGCTTGGAAATAGCCTTATCTAGATCACACACTACTTCAAGGAGAATCTTAGCTCCTTTCCAAGTTATATCACACACTATCTGCCACTACACAAGCTCCTACTTTCTCTCTCTTCCACCCCACCTCCCTGTTTTCTATTTATTATGAATATATCACAGAGACTTATGTAAATGGTTATCTGAATGATAAGTTAAATTTTGTAAGAAACATTTTCCAAAAGAGTGGGACTAAACATGTACTATAGCTTTATATTTCGTAAAACCAGTGAAACTAATTGTTTGAGCAATTCACTTTCAAAACTAAATTATTATGATTTAAAACTAAGAATTTATTGATAAATACAGGGCTAGTTTATATAATTGTTATGGTGACTTTTTCACTGAAGTTTGTCAAATATTTAACTTATGTTTATTCTATTTTGCTACAGTTAATGAAAATTTTATTTACTTATTTAATAATGTCTGTTTTCTTCAATACTTATTGAAATCCATATACAATGCATTTTTAAGGGTGTGATTAAATTATATTTTGTTTTGCACAGTAATAATATTTGCAGTGCTTCTTAATACAATATAATGTGTTATTCTGTAAAGCATCGACATACAATTTTATTTTATTTATTCAATTATGTACATGTGTCTCAGTGCTGGTTATTATGTTACAATAGTTTGGAGAAAATAAACTTGAAATTATATGCTTGCTTGGTAAATACATGTTATTAAATAAATGGTTTCAGTGTAAAATATGACTTTTAGTAAAATGATACATTTAGATTAGTACAAATGAAGTTTTTCTTAAAAGTTCTGAATATACTCTGATTTTTTTTTTAAGATTTTATTTATTTATTTGACAGACAGAGATCACAAGCCAGCAGAGAGGCAGGCAGAGAGAGAGGAAGGGAAGCAGGCTCCCTGCTGAGCAGAGATTCCAGATGCAGGGCTTGATCCCAGGACCCTGGGATCATGACCTGAGCAGAAGGCAGAGGCTTTAACCCACTGAGCCATCCAGGCACCCCTACTCTGATTATTTCTTTAGGAAAATTTCTACTGATCTTCTCTTGCTGTTTTTCATTAATTCATATTACCACTGACAGACTATTGAAAAAGTAGAACTTATAAATTCATTTTAAAACACTTTTAAAACACTTTAAGAACATTTTTCCCACAAACTGTTCTTAATTGGACAAGAACACAATGGGTTATGATGATATTTTATTGGTTATTGTTACATACATGTACACTCAGCAAACATCTAGCTGATATAATTTCTGCATTCTCAAAAAGCCAAACTGCTACAGATAATCTTACCTGCTAGACAGGCATTCTGTTCCCATATATTGCTCTCATCATCATTCTTTAAGACCGTTGTTATTTTGTCTCTGGATATGTGAAGAAATAAGACATTTAGATTACTAACATATCCAGCTATTAGCAACAGTGGATGTACATTCCTGAATTAGTTGGTCATGAAAGGGTCAGGGCCTGAATGAATGTAATAGAAGCCAGGTAAATTTACTGCATCAGTTATGGAGTGTTGCCCAAAAATTGCTGACTTGCATGGATATCAGGACAGGGAAAGCATATATATCAAGAGGTCAGGCTGAGGGCACTGAGTGCTTCAAGTTGGATCCAGGGATGCTGGAAGGGAGGTGAGAGGGCACTGAAAACTAACTTGGCCTATTTCAAAATTTTGCCTACAGCTGTAATACACCTCTGTAAATATTTCCATTACTGATTTGTGCCTGTCACACCTGTCATTTTGGCACATCACCATTATAGTCTACATCCTTATAGTCTACATCCTGTGTGAAACCTGACTGCTGCTAACTGCCCATCCCCAAGCTCTTCAAAAATTTTGCATTTCCTTCCTCATCTCTGACTTTCCTCTGTGTCTCCTCCACTTAAATGCATTAACATATAACTTTATAATTGATTTCTTTCTTTTTCCAACCAGCAGGTCTCATTTCTTCCTCATGATTCCCCACTTTTTTTTTTTTTTAAAGATTTATTTATTTGACAGATAGAGATCACAAGTAGGCAGAGAGGCAGGCAGAGAGAGACAGAGGAAGAAGCAGGCTCCCCGCTAAGCAGAGAGCCCGATGCGGGGCTCGATCCCAGGACCCTGGGATCATGACCTGAGCTGAAGGCAGAGGCTTTAACCCGCTGAGCCACCCAGGCGCCCTGATGATTCCCCACTTAAATTTAAACTTTAAATACCTCTTGGCACCTGTGATTTCTCCCTATTTGGAAACATGAGAAAAATAATAACCTAAAGGTAATTGTAAATTTCTTAGAGCTATACAAATTCAGTAATTAATGAAAAGAGCCACATGATTGCTTGATGCTCAATATAAAATAATTGAATGTGTGACTGAAAAATCTTGACAGATTTACATCAGTTGTATAAAGATACATTTTTTTAGCTAACTCAACTGTGCTAATCCAGATATGAAATATCCATCAGAATAAACTGTATCTAAGTATCATCATATCAGATCATGTTGTTCTAGTTCTGATCATTTTAGAATACAGGAAAATAAAATAAATTATCTCATTTTTTCCCCTAAAACTTATTTTCTCTGTTCTATTTTTATTTAAAGAAATGTCAAGTTAAACATTTTTTGTATGAAATGTATGGAAAGAACACCTCATAAGTGTCACCACACAATTGCTCACAACAAAAGTCTATGAGTCATACTTGAGTTTTTTCCTCATTTCCAAATTCAACCTACTAGCAAGTCCTTTGGCTATACTTTAAAAATATATTTTGAATCTATCCATTTATATCCATTTATGGTGCCACCATCATAGGCCAAAGTATCGTTTATTGTGCTCTTATTTATTATATACTGTAGTAGCTTTTCAGGTTGGTTTTCTGTTTTGTTTTATTTTGCTGTTTCTATGCTTGCCATTTTTCCAACATTCTAATTCATCCAGGCCATCTTAACATTTTTTGTGAAGTCTTATGGGCCATTTCCCAACAAAAAATCACAAGGAAGTAATTACATTTAAATATCCCCTGAAATATTAGTAGAATGTAAATAGATTTATGTCACTATCCTATTCAATGGATTTACATTGAATTAAAAAACAAACAAACAAACAGACTAGGTGCACCTAGTGGCTGGTGGGTTGGGATTCCAACTCTTGATTTTGGCTCAGGTCTTGATCTCAGGGATGTGGGATTGAGCCGTTGCTGTCTCTCTCCCTCTGCTCCACCCCTACTCATGCCCTCTATCTCTCTGTAAAATAAATAATAAAATCTTTAAAAAACAACAAACAAAAAGCAAAAAAAACAAAAAAATTCTGAACTACTTATCATGATCAGTGAGATTGAACTGGTCTACCTGTTCAATATATACCCGTTTTATTCCCTTGTTTACCAGTTTGTACCTAAATACATTTTATTTTCCCTTCGTATCTCAAATCTTTCTGTCCTCATTCTGTTTGTTCTTTCTTTCTCACATGTCACCTTAAATCCTCTGCCAGTTTATATTATTTTTTCCTTCTGCACTCAGTTTTCATAAAATAAGGATGCATAAAGTATTGGTTCTAGTCTTACTGAGTAAATTAGTAAAAGTAAATAAAATTTGGTCATTGCTTTCAAAGGCTACTTATTTAAACCTTCATTCCAAGAAGCTTTAGATATTTTTATGACATTTACATTGTGTGAAAATGTTGACATTTTCCAACACAATGTGTTATATATTGAATTTGGACATGATAAAAATGCACTATATATTTTGATAAGAGTTATTGATATATTGAAGTAGAAGAGTATGGAATTTTTTATTAATCTTCTGAAATTGCTTTGTCTATAATCCTGTGTGATACAAAAGAATAGACATACCAATAGCCATCTTTTTACAATATGTGGAAAAGTCCCAAAACCTAAATATTAAAACTGATAATTTTGTGGTGTAATGAAGTATATAAAAAATAAGGTTTTCCTTTAGCATATACTGTGATTGAAATTAGTGATTCATGAAAATATATCATTGCTTAATTGGCTAAGCTCAGCGGTATGTACTAATCATCAGTGACAAAAATGGGAATTAAAACCACTAACTGCCTGCAAATTATTGAGGGTAGTTCAAGAAAGGATTAAGCTGGGCAAGAGTTATTTATGAAAAAAGTCAACTGAGACAAAGTGCAGGAGCATTCATTAAACTAATGAGGGGAAGCTCCTAAAATCACATTTTAAGGGCATTTCCTTAGGGTCAGAATTCGAACTAATGCCATTTTATTTTGATGTGGTTCATTGAAGCTTAGTCTGGCATTTAAAAGATTGGGCACATTATGACTAGGAGTAGAAAGTAGTTATGAGTTTCCTGTCAGAGATTTAAAAAACAAATAACACCAAAATATAGTTCAAATTTCTGATGAATTTGTTCAGAAATGTTTATCTAATTTATCTAAAATCGTGAAATTTTGTTAACATTGCATAAGTTTCCTTGTGATTTTACTGCATTTTATTTTAGAGATTAAAGAACAAAACTTCTCATCTTTCCTTGCAAATAGAGATATGAGTGAGATTAGTACTTTATACATGAAATAGTCCACAATTTTAAAAATATATGTAGATACAATTGCTAATTTATCTCTTTCCAGAACATATTTATGCCAGTAAAATTAATACATGTTTTCAACATATATTTTATATGAACTCCTGAAGAAAGAACAATTCTGTTTCATATAACATTAAAACTTTATGAATCTATTTTGAAAGAAAGATCAAGAGATAAATGCTTTAATATTATGTTAGTTTTTATTTCACCAACATAGTATCAAGAAAATAAGAATAAATTAATACAAATAACAATGTGAGTAGTAGAGACCTTGGAAATGATGAAACCTTTAAAGTATGATTAATAATTTAGCTCAGGTCAAAATGATATGAATATATGCAGTTCAATATTTTCTTGTCTTTATTGGTACAGCATTAGTCCTTTAGAAAGATGCTTAAGAAAGTATCTGTGATTTCTAGGTTGGCAATGACAAGGATGCCAAAAAATAGTTGTTATGTGTATGCGATCGAGTTGCTTATAAGTAGGGTAGAAGCCCAGTTTTATTCTTAAAAGGTCACAGTTATAACATATGTTATAACATATGGTTATTTCTTGTGTTAACAGAACACAGTCGATTATCATAATTCAAAGATTTTGAAAACTAGTGAAACATTTCATATATGTGGACTACTAAACAGATTTGAAATTCCTTACCACATGAGAACACTATTGGAAATATATCAATTTATGATTTATTACTAATGTTTTCTTTTGTGATTATATCCCTAGAATTCCAATATTTGGCTGGTCTTACAATTGTTGACACCTACGTACCAAATAAAATAAAATAAGAAATAAAGAAAAAATATTGCTTTTTTACTTGTGACAATACCGTTATGATAGAGACACTTAGATATACTTTTATTTGAGCCAAGGCTCCTCCTTAGTTATTTTGACCAGTTTATAATTTCTATGTGTTACAGTTCTTTTCTGATGTTTAAGTACATTTTGGGCAGCATAGTCATGAGTGCTTTTCTCTGAGTGTTCAAGAAAATATGAATTTTTTTTTCCAAGCAAAGTTGTTAATTATTGCTCCTATTTAATGAACCAGGTAACAAATCCAGATTTCTCAAACTTTTCATTACTATACTCCCCTTTGTTCCCAATATATGTCAGTTAGGAAAAAATACTACAAATTTTTCCTAGACACTTGTAGCTACAACTTGCCTGTGCTTCATGATCTTGTTTTCTTACCTGCCATATTACAGATTTCCCCTGCTATCTGAAAGTAGAGTGTTCCTATGAAAACCTTCATAAGCCAAAATAGCATAAAGTGCAGAAGCAATTACCATCAATTTATATAGAAACATTGTTTAGTGTTCCCAGATCCCCAAAATAACCTCTCTTAGGCTTTTCTGATCCTTAGGACACATCTTGCTAATGGATGCACAAAATAAGTCAAGATAAAGCACACTCAACAGACAGGGTTGGAAGCTATGGCAGCTTGATGCTGAGATGCTGAGTGTAGTTTCTAGGGAAGGAGCCCGGCGCGGCCACTCTTGCTTCTTGGCTGTGCACTGCCTCTATAAAGGCTTGTTGCAAAACAAATATGTTGCAAAACAAATGCTCTTTTTCATAAAATCAAAAATCTGCTTCAGATTTCTTTCAGTTAGTGAAAACAAATACTAATGAAGGTCTTCCATAAAAGCAAAGTGGTGTAACACAGACTTTCGAAATGTGGAAATACCTGTGTGTCTGTCACTCTTTAGGTCTTCTGTGTGAGGCTGTAGAGGCAGAATCTTTCTTTCCTGTGCTAATGTTGATGGTAACAATGGCAGCAGCACCATGAACATCCATTTGAGGTAGTGATGCAGCTGTTTCCTGTCAATGTTGAAGATGGCAATGCCTGAGTTTAGATGTCTTTCACAGGTAGTGATTATATTAATACCAATAATGCTGATGCATCAACACCCAATGTGGTAAATCTTTGTTTTTCTTCTTTTATTTCCATTTATAAGGAATTCTCATTCTGTGATGGACATATGAGCCTGTGAGAACTTACCTAGAGGACACACCTGGAGACGATAAGCACTTTTGACTATTTGAATTACCCTTCTTTTCAACTTTGATCATGAACCAAATTTGTGAGCTTCAACTTATTTTTCCTTAGGGTGAATTCCTTCAATGGAATCCTCATATCCTCTTGCCCAGGCAAGATTGATTCCTAGGCTGTGCACCATGTGGTTTCAAATTTGAATCCCTGCTGCTCTGAACTATGCCAGCCAATTCCGTTGACCATGACATGAAAAAGAGACATTAAAAAAAAAACAAAAAACAAAAAACAAAAAAAAAACCACCAAAACCAAAAACAAACAAACAAAGAAAAACATTTGGAAACAAAAAAGCATGTGGCATATCTTGTTGACTGGTGAGGTATTGGCACAAAAAGTGTATTACTACTCTCTTTTTTCTTTTATAACCAGAATTCATATTCCCAGGACACTCAACTTTGAAGGTAGACTACTACTTATTTTTTAAGTGTTAGTTACAGGTTTCTTTTTATATGTTTTGCCCCACTGAAAGAAAAGAATTAGGGGGACAAATATATCATGGCAATTACACTGTTTGGTAAATTGATCTATTGGGTGTGTGTGTGTGTGTGTGTGTGTGTGTGTGTGTCTGTGTACATTTATGTCTGTGCTTAAAGTACCACCAAGTATTCTTTTTTCAATTAATGAAAAAAGGAGTTTGTGAAGAGTGATTGTTGCCCTTATGTTTTATTTGAAATTCTAGTCATTAAAATCATTTGACAAATCAAGATAACTTTTTCACAACTCAAGGATCAGTTAATTAAAAACATTCAGAGCAGAGGAAGAAATAGGGGACTGTTTTTTTTTTTCCCCTGCCTCCCTTCATTTCTTCTTTCCTTCCTTCCCCCTCCATTTCTTTCTTGTTTTTGCCAAAGACATGCAAGAATTTTTTTTTAACACTTTCACTTATTTTCCCACCTTCTACCTCCCTACTTCTGACAATCACCAATCTGTGTTATGTATCTATGACCTTGTATTTTTTTTTAATTCTACACAGAGACTATTCTTATATACACACACACACAATTTCTTTATCAATTTTCCACTGATGGACACTTAAGTTGTTTTCTTCATCTTGGTTACTGTAAATAGTACTGCAATAAATGTAGGGGTGCATATATCTTTTCAAATTAGTATTTTCACTGTCTTTAGATAAATATCCAAAAGTAGAATTGCTAGAACATATGGTAGTTCTATTTTTAGTTTTTTTTAAATACTCATTTATTTATCTGAGAGAGAGAGAGGGAGATAGCAGAGAGAGAGGCAGAGTGAAAAGGAGCAGACTCTCTGCTGAACATGGAGCCAGACTCTGGGCACTAGGATCATGACCTGAGCCAAAATTAAGAGTCAGCCAATTAACTGATTGAACCACCCAGGCGCCCCTGTTTTTAATTTTTTGAAGAACTATTTTCCATTGTGGCTGCACCAATTTACATTCGTACACAAGGGTTCCTTTTTTTTTTTTTACATCTTCAAGAAGTAAGTCCTTATTTCTTGTCTTTTTGATAATACCCTTTCTAACAGGTGTGAAGTAATATCTCATTTCTCTGATGGCTAGTGGTTTTGAGCATCTTTCACGTGCATTTGGCCATCTGTATATCTTCTTTGGGAAAATGCCTATTCAGATATTCTGCTCATTTTTAAATCAGACTGTTTCTTTTTTAATACTGAGTTGTGTGAGTTCTTTATATATTTTTGGTATTAGCCCTTTATGAAATATAAAATTTGCACCCATTTTCCCAATAATTCAGTTGCATTGTTCAATAAATTAATCTGTTATGTGTATATGTGTACATGTATGTCTGTGTTTAGCGCAACACGAGGTATTCTTGAATTGAAAATCAGCAAAAAAGAAAAGAGAGAAAATACAGTAGTAAAGAACATTCTCTATTCATTTTTTAAATCATTTAAGCAATGTTAAATGAAGCTATATTCAGTGCTATTATCTCATTGAATGAGTACATGTTTCCTGCAAAATAAATGAACTGTAGTCAATAATATTATCATTGCAACAATAAATATAAAATAAGAAAATGTTAATGTATTGCTATGCCATTTACACTTGTACCTCTGCTCTATGTCTTTTGGCCTCTCTTTGCTCTGTTAATTATCAACTATGTTTAGTTCCTTTAAGACTAAGCATTGTTTGGGCTTCTCGGTATAATCCATTAATTTTGGTTCCCAAGACTAATTACAAAGTCAAAATAAACTAAGTTCAACCACTGTATGTTTTTTGTTTCCTTAGGACGTGGCATTTATCTCCAACTGATAGATTTTTATTTTTCTAATAGTTGTGTAACAGTTGATACTCTGTCTGATTTTAATAGTATTAATTTTTTTACTTTTGTTTGCCAAGGATAAATGTCATAGTAATTTTTCACCATACTTATTATCTCTTTAATATTCAAATTTACCTTATTTCTAGCAAATAAAGCAAACACCTAATTGTTTACAAAGTGCAAGATAACTCATTGATTATTTGAAGTATGCATTTCCATATTTAAAAAAGCTATAGGATAGGGGCGCCTGGGTGGCTCAGTGGGTTAAAGCCCCTGCCTTCGGCTCAGGTCATGATCCCAGGGTCCTGGGATCAAGCCCCACATCGGGCTCTCTGCTCTGCGGGGAGCCTGTTCCTCCTCTCTCTCTGCCTGCCTCTCTGCCTAGTTGTGATTTCTCTCTGTCAAATAAATAAAATATTAAAAAAAAAAAGCTATAGGATAATTACACTGTATAATACCTTAGGTTAATGGTCTTTAAAAATCACAATTTTAAGAAGACTAATTTCTGAGTGAGCTTATTATTCTTTTGTGATTAAAATTTTGTTTATTTTGAAACATTTAATGAAATACAACTACTTGTTCTAGGCACAGATGCTGAAAATAGGTGTTGAAAACTCCTTGCCCTTCTGATATCCAATCATTGACATAGGAAATGCCTTATCCTTTTGTGGAAGGATTTAGAATTTTCCCTTTATTCTTTTGTTCTATATTTCGCCCTATTATGTCTAATGTTGATAATTTTACATTCACTTGTCCCAGCTAACTCAGAGCTTCTTAAAGTTTCATACATTTCCTTCTGTATTGTAAACATTTCAATTATTAATTCTAATAACTACCCACTCCCTAGGCTCTGTTCTTTCTTTCTAAATATCTATTAGTTATTCTCTTTCGGCACTTGAAAGGTGTTATGTCACTTCTCTGTCTCTGTCTCTGTCTCTTAGTTCTAAAGAGGAATTTGCTGCTACTTGAAATGCTACTCCTATATAGATGTCCATTCTGCTGCTTTCAAGACTTTTTATTTTTATTTTTGGAAGTTTGATTATGATTTGGCTTTGACTATGATGGATTTCTTTGGGGTTATCCTGTTTGGGGCTTGCCTACTTCTTAAATCTGTAGGTTTGCATTTCTTGCTAAATTTAGGACATCTTCAGCTGTGATTTATTCAGAAATTTATCAGCCTTGTCCTCTTACTGCTTTTCTGGGATTTTAGCAACACAAGTGTTAGATCTTTTGTTATAGCTTCACATATCCCTGTGTCTATATTCATTTCTCCCCTCTATTTTTATCTCTATTGTTCACATTGGATGATTTCCTTTGTTATAGTTTCCAATTTACTTATTGTTGATTCTGTTTTCTTCATTCTGTCATTGAGCCCATCTTTTGAAATTTTGAAAAATTCATTTATTTTGTTTTTAAGTTATTTTATTTTAACTTTGTTCTTTTTTTTGATAAAATTCAACATTAATTCATGATTTTTTAAAATAACAAAACAAAACAAGCAAGAAAACACTTTTTTTTTAAAGGGTTATACCTCTTAATATGCAAAGAGGTTTTTAATTTATTTATTTTTTTCAGTGTAACAGTATTCATTGTTTTTGCACCACACCCAGTGCTCCATGCAAAACGTGCCCTCCCTATTACCCACCACCTGTTCCCCCAATC
This sequence comes from Meles meles, assembly GCF_922984935.1. Taxonomy (NCBI): domain Eukaryota; kingdom Metazoa; phylum Chordata; class Mammalia; order Carnivora; family Mustelidae; genus Meles; species Meles meles. The sequence continues at coordinate 119,346,377 of NC_060069.1, forward strand.
TCCCACCCCTGACCCTTCAAAACCCTCAGGTTGTTTTTCAGAGTCCATAGTCATTTATGGTATGCCTCCCCTTCCATTTTTTTTTTTTTATAAACATATAATGTATTTTTATCCCCAAGGGTACGGGTCTGTGAATCGCCAGGTTTACACACTTCACAACACTCATGATAGCACATACCCTACCCAATGTCCATAACACCCTCCCCCTCTCCCAATCCCACCTCCCCCCAGCAACCCCCAGTTTGTTTTGTGAGATTAAGAGTCATTTATGGTTTGTCTCCCTCCCAATCCCATCTTGTTTCATTTATTCTTCTCCTATCCCCCTAACCCCCCAGGTTGCTTCTCCATGTCCTCAAATCAGGGAGATCATATGATAGTTGTCTTTCTCCGATTGACTTATTTCACTAAGCATGATACCCTCTAGTTCCATCTACGTCGTCGCAAATGGCAAGATTTCATTTCTTTTGATGGCTGCATAGTATTCCATTGTATATATATACCACCTCTTCTTTATCCATTCATCTGTTGATGGACATCTAGGTTCTTTCCATAGTTTGGCTATTGTAGACATTGCTGCTATAAACATTCGGGTACATGTGCCCCTTCGGATCACTATGTTTGTATCTTTAGGGTAAATACCCAGTAGTGCAATTGCTGGGTCATAGGGTAGTTCTATTTTCAACATTTTGAGGAACCTCCATGCTGTTTTCCAGAGTGGTTACACCAGCTTGCATTCCCACCAACAGTGTAGGAGAGTTCCCCTTTCTCCGCATCCTCGCCAGCATCTGTCATTTCCTGACTTGTTGATTTTAGCCATTCTGACTGGTGTGAGGTGATATCTCATTGTGGTTTTGATTTGTATTTCCCTGATGCCGAGTGACGTGGAGCACTTTTTCATGTGTCTGTTGGCCATCTGGATGTCTTCTTTGCAGAAATGTCTGTTCATGTTCTCTGCCCATTTCTTGATTGGATTGTTTGTTCTTTGGGTGTTGAGTTTGCTAAGTTCCTTATAGATTTTGGATATTAGCCCTTTATCTGATATGTCATTTGCAAATATCTTCTCCCATTCTGTCAGTTGTCTTTTGGTTTTGTTAACTGTTTCCTTTGCTGTGCAAAAGCTTTTGGTCTTGATGAAATCCCAATAGTTCATTTTTGCCCTTGCTTCCCTTGCCTTTGCCTTTGTTCCTAGGAAGATGTTGCTCCAGCTGAGGTCGAAGAGGTTGCTGCCTACGTTATCCTCAAGGATTTTGATGGATTTCTTTCTCACATTGAGGTCCTTACCACAACTGAACCAGGAAGAAATAGAAAACCTGAACAGGCCCATAACCAGTAAGGAGATTGAAACAGTCATCAAAAATCTCCAAACAAACAAAAGCCCAGGGCCAGACGGCTTCCCAGGGGAATTCTACCAAACATTTAAAGAAGAACTAATTCCTATTCTCCTGAAACTGTTCCAAAAAATAGAAATGGAAGGAAAACTTCCAAACTCATTTTATGAGGCCAGCATCACCTTGATCCCAAAACCAGACAAGGATCCCACCAAAAAAGAGAACTACAGACCAATATCCTTGATGAACACAGATGCAAAAATTCTCACCAAAATACTAGCCAATAGGATTCAACAGTACATTAAAAGGATTATTCACCACGATCAAGTGGGATTTATTCCAGGGCTGCAGGGTTGGTTCAACATCCGCAAATCAATCAATGTGATAGAACACATTAATAAAAGAAAGAACAAGAACCATATGATACTCTCCATAGATGCTGAAAAAGCATTTGACAAAGTACAGCATCCCTTCCTGATCAAAACTCTTCAAAGTGTAGGGATAGAGGGCACATACCTCAATATTATCAAAGCCATCTATGAAAAACCCACCGCAAATATCATTCTCAATGGAGAAAAACTGAAAGCTTTTCTGCTAAGGTCAGGAGCACAGCAGGGATGTCCATTATCACCACTGCTATTCAACATAGTACTAGAAGTCCTAGCCTCAGCAATCAGACAACAAAAGGAAATTAAAGGCATCCAAATTGGCAAAGAAGAAGTCAAACTATCGCAGATGATATGATACTATATGTGGAAAACCCAAAAGACTCCACTCCAAAACTGCTAGAACTTGTCCAGGAATTCAGTAAAGTGTCAGGATATAAAATCAATGCACAGAAATCAGTTGCATTTCTGTACACCAACAAGAGAGAAGAAAGAGAAATTAAGGAGTCAATCGCATTTACAATTGCACCCAAAACTATAAGATACCTAGGAATAAACCTAACCAAAGAGGCTAAGAATCTATACGCAGAAAATTATAAAGTACTCATGAAAGAAATTGAGGAAGACACAACGAAATGGAAAAATGTTCCATGCTCCTGGATTGGAAGAATAAATACTGTGTAAATGTCTATGCTACCTAAAGCAATCTACACATTTAATGCAATCCCTATCAAAATACCATCCATTTTTTTCAAAGAAATGGAACAAATCATCCTAAAAGTTATATGGAACCAGAAAAGACCTCGAATAGCCAAAGGAATATTGAAAAAGAAAGCCAAAGTGGGTGGCATCACAATTCCGGACTTCAAGCTCTATTACAAAGCTGTCATCATCAAGACAGCATGGTACTGGCACAAAAACAGACACATAGATCAGTGGAACAGAATAGAGAGCCCAGAAATAGACCCTCAACTCTATGGTCAACTAATCTTCGACAAAGCACAAAAGAATGTCCAATGGAAAAAAGACAGCCTCTTCAATAAATGGTGCTGGGAAAATTGGACAGCCACATGCAGAAAAATGAAATTGGACCACTTCCTTACACCACACACGAAAATAGACCCCAAACTTTGTTCTTCTTTATATAATATATTTCCTTGCTAGGACTTTTCTTTCTTTTTTTTTTTTTTTTCTTCATTTGTTTCCAGCATGTTCATAAATGTTCACCAGAGCATTTTTATGATAGCTGCTTTAAAATCTTTGTCAGGTAATTCTAATCCTACTGTCATCTTAGTGTACATAGATAATTGGTTGTGCCTTTTTTAAAATTATAGTTTGAGATCTTCTTGGTTCTTGTTCTTATAAATAATTTTTAATTGAAATCTGGACATTTGGGTGTTATAAGACTCTAGATTTTATTTAAACTTTCTGTTTTAACTGGTCTCTCTGTCACTTCTCTGGCGGTGGCCACTACTTTATTACTGCCATGTGGTGGTAGAAGCCCCATTTACCCTCTTGGCCTCTATTGACACCTTAAGAGGGGGTCCTCATTATTGTTCCATGGGATAAGAGTTCCGGCTTACCACTAGCTCTCCTCTGACAATTCCCTGCCTAGGAAGGGTAGGAGTGCCTCATTATAGCTCTCCACCTGATCTCCCCTGATACCATAGTGAGGAGTCTGGGAGAACTGATCTTCTTACTGCTGGATAATGATGAGGGGACATTCTTCAGGTCTCTCTGACATGATCCCAGAGGGAAAGGGAAGTACCCCTCCTTTTTACCAGACGTGGGGAGCAGTCTAGGCTTCTACATGGTCTCTATTGCTACTTCAGGATCTTGTTATAACCTATGGGGGATGAAAATCCCAACTCTCCATTTTGCCATCATTGACACCATACCTGGAAGTGATGGGACTGGGGCTTCTTTTTAAGCCTGGTAAGTGTGGAAATCCAGGTTACCTCCTTAGTTTTTGCTGGTATGTTTATGAACAGAGACATAGTTTTTCCTCCTGTGGCATTTAGCTAGCTAGAACAGTTATTCTTAAAAGTTATTTTGAAAAATATCCTGTGCTGCCCCTTCCCAGATCCTTTGGCTTTTGTTGGGGCTTTTAAAATTTTTTTAGTTTTTTCACAATTTTGAATTTCTACTTTGTTCTGTATCAAACATGAAGTATACTTAAAGGTTAGAATAAGAAAGGTGTATCAGTTCCTTCTTGAAAATGGAAGCCCTCATCGTATTAATTTTTCACTTTTGCTGCCCACTTCTTAATTTCTAATTCTTTTTGATGCTATTTGTTGGTTTATTAGAACATCAGTGATGTTGTGTATCAGGTCAACATATTCTCTTATCAATAGAATAATATTAGAATTTTAGAATTTTATTTTCCTTTCTAAATTAAATCTGTTTACTTAGAATTCCATTGTTTCTACTTGCTGGCTTTGTTCTCTTTCTTTTATACTTGAGATACCTCTCAGAAAGCTGATAATCCTTGTCTGTCCACTTTTATTTATATTTCCATAAGAAGCTAATCACAAGGTCTAGCAGAGTGAATAGGCTTGTTAATAGACTGGACTAAATAGCATGATTGGGTAGGAACTCATCCATTATACTGGAATCCTCTAAATACAGTGATTTATAATTTTCTTGTTTGGACAGATGACACAGAAGTACTTGAGCCACTGTAATAGGGGACAGAAAGAAAGAAACAAAGAGAGGAAGGAAGGGAAAAGTTTGCAGAACAACTGAATTCAGATTAGAAACGAAAAAAAAAAAATCAAAACAATGGAAGTGATGAGAGAAAAGGAAATAATAGAAAAGGAAAAAGCACTCATGGAAAAGCAAGCCAAAATGTGAATTATTTTTATTGACATAATGGATCAATAACAATAAATGCAGATATAGTAGAAGTGTATGGATAACAAAATGTTAATCATATTCCAAGAATATAAAAATAGACCAAATCCAAACACAAGGAATGAGGAATGAATGTCTTAATAAGAGAAAAAAAAAATCTCCTGTCAATCCATGAAAACACAAACAACAGATAGGTTCTGTATTTCTCTTAATCAAAATTAAAATGTGGGACTCATGGATATTATTAGTTTATTTTATTTTCATAGTGACTAGCTATTTGTAACATTTTGTATATTGAAATGCATTCACTTTTGTTTGTTTCAAGTTTTTATTTAAATTCCAGTTAGTTAACATACAGTGTGATATCAGTTTCAGGAGTAGAATTTGGTGATTCATCATTTACATAACACCCAGGGCTCATCACAACAAGTGCCCTCCTTAATGCCCATCACCCATTTAGCCCATCTGCCTGCCAATGTTCCCTCCAGCAGTGTTCAGTTTGTTCTGTAGAGTTAAGAGTCAGTTTTACTTTTACCAATTTCATATTTTATTGCAACCATAATTGGGTTGAGATATAAAATCTGATCATGAGGTATAGTCAACAGGTGTCAGGTACTCTGCTGGAAAGGAAAAGGATGGAGAGAAGCCTGGTTAGTGTATGTCTCACAAAGACTCCTTATTCAAAACTAGATAAAGAGATAAAGGATGAACAAAAGTTGAGAGGAAACAGATAGATAGAATGGAAAGAATTATTTCCTATAGTAGAAATCACTGAGTATTTGTACTTATTGTATGGGAATTGTGGAGCAATGAATGCTCCCTGCTAAGACTTGATTTTAGGAAGATTAACATGAATCTAGAAAGGTAGACATGATGGCAGGTATTCAAATAATCCTCAGGGGGTATGTTTGGAAAAATGGTGCTCAAATCAGTAAGAAAGTAAAAGTGTAATTAAATATTTTTCATTAGTCAAGAAATGAAGAAATCTGATTAATATTAATATATTTAATTCATAATCAGATTTACTGATATCAGATAATTTCATTCAATTGTTAGAAAAATAGATGTTCCAATTATGTTAGTATCTCATAAAATATTTTATAAAAAATTTACAGGGAGTCTTTAAGATGATCTAAATTACCTAAAATATTAATTTTTTCAATATTATTATAATTATACAAGGAGCAAATTATTTCTGTTCAAATATTAATAGATTTGGTTTTAGATTTAAGTCTGGATTCTTATCATAAGAGTCATATTTAAGGAGTGTTTAATCCTTTTATATAAGGAGAGATATTTATAGAACTGCAACTACTTTCCTGCTCATTCAGACTTAGATATATCTCTAATGAACAACTTAATCTGAAAAACATTAAGCTTAGAAGATGATATTACAATTCTAAACGAGTTTATTTTATGTGATAATTATGAATAACCAGGTTACTTTAGAATTTTATTTACAAGAAGGTTTCCTAGCAGAGTTCCAGCTGGGCCTTCCTTCTACTAATTGGGAGAAGTATTCTGGATGTTTGTTGTTTATACATAACATCTAGTTGAATCTGTTTTCTGGATCCCATGCTCTTCAGATCATTTTATATATAGAATTGCTTTTTTGAACTTCAGACATGAGTAACCACTTCCTGATACAAGGTAATTTCTTAGTAAAGCTAAGGTTTTGATCGTTGACAATTAGAAGCTTTCTAGCCAACCCAAACCTTATAATATTTCTTCATTGTATTTACTAACTCACATTCTAAATGTATGTAACATTATAGCAGTAATTTATTATTTGTAAATTTCTTTTGATAAAATATATTATTAAAGGCGTATTTTTTTTTCTTTTTTTAAAGATTTTATTTGAGAGACAGAGAGAAAGAGAGAGCATGAGCAGGGAGGAGAGGGAGAAGCAGGGACCCTGTTGCAGAACTTGATCCCAGGACCCCAGGATCATTACCTGAGCAAAAGGCAGATGCTTAACTGACTGAGCCACCCATGAAACACAAAAGAGTGATTTTTTTCTATTTAATTATACCTGAGTCATTTCAAAACAGATATTTTAGGTATGCTAGATTTATCATGTTTGAATTTTATTTGTAGATATTTCTTTAAATAAAGCAATATGTCATAGAATAACACTTAAGGTTTTGCAAGTCTTTATGGTGTATAAACTTAGCAGTTTATTAGAAAAACTTATGAAGCTTTTCTTAGCAATCACTCATTAATTTATAAACTAACTCTCCTGATAAGAAAATTTATGAACAGAGGAATAGACTTTATTGAAAAAAGGGAAGACATTATTAAAAGAAGTTTTTTTAAGTCCTAACCTAAAATACACAAAATGCTCCTTTAAAAACAAGGGACATTGAGGAAAAGGGCAATGAATGCATAAATGTATACCTTGATTTGCCAAAGAAAGTAGTTGGGAAGAGGAATAAATAATATTTATACATTTATTTACAAATTATGGATCATTTTCAAAAGGGTGAATAAATTATAATAAATATAGATGTTGGTGATAATTAGAACATAGGGAAGGGGAAATTACCCATTTTAAAAGGAAACGTTTATATCAGTCAAGATCCATTCAGGAAAATTAAAAGTACTATATATATATGTAAAAATGAGAAATTAAATCAGGTAATCCTTTTTTTTTTTTTTCCATGTGAAAGAAGATGTACAAATACAAAAAGCGTAGAAGGTGAGGGAAACCAAAAAGTAACTAATAGTTGTGTGATGGTTAATTTTATGTGTCAGCTGAGCCACAGAGTGCCCATTATAATAGGTGTTTCTGTGAGGATGTTTTTGAATGAGATTAACATTTAAATTGGTAGATGCGAAAGAAGATTGCTCTTAATTGGTGGGCCTCACCTAATCAGTTGAAGTTCTGGATAGCGTGGAAAGACTGACTCTCCCCTGAGTAAGAGAGAATTTTTCCTGACTGATGGCCTTTGAATAAAACAGTAGTTTTTTCCTGCCTTTGGAGTGAAATATTGGCTCTTCCTGAGTTTCATGGCCCCAGGCCATCAGACAGACTGGAATTACATAGTTGGTTCTAGTGGGTCTTGAGCTTGTCAACTTAACCTACAGATCCTGGGATTTGTCATCCTCTATGGGAATAGATTATATATATCCTGCATGTATATATACCCTTGTGTATACATATTATACACACACACACATACACACACACACACACAGGTGTGTGTGTGTATATATATATGCGTTATATGTATAATATCCATTATATGTATATAAGCATCCTATTGGTTTTATTTCTCTGGAGAACCTTAATTTATATGATAAGTAATGAAACTGTCTTTATCCCTATGGTTAGAAGGGCAAGAGGAGCATGTAATGGTAACAGAAATCAGGATGTGGAGTCATACAAACAAATTTGGAAAACTACCAGGAAGAAATGTCCTATAATGGAAGTGTTAAATATAGCAACTAGAACAATGGAGATGACTCAGTCTCTGCCAAACATGCTATCCAATGTAATGCATAAGAACACCTTAGCTTCTCCTTCTCCTTGTCCTCCAACACATCCAGCAGGAGCTTTGATTGGCTGAAGAGAGCTGGAAAGTAGTTTGCAAAGGAATCAAGAGAATAATTTTCTAGCACCATACAGTACAGAAAGCAAGGAATGGAGAATGAATCTGAAAACAAATGCAGATGAACTGCTCATCTGTTAAGATAGAAAAAAGTACTGCTATAGAAGATATATACATTTGCATTGAAATGAACTTAAAGAAAGTAGAAACATTGAAAACATTTGGAGCTCTTTTCAAAGTACTACAGTTTAAGTTATATGTATAAATCTCCTATGTAATATAGACTTTGTAATTTTATGTTATGTTTTTATAATACAGATCTTGCACTACAATATTGAATTATAAAGAGTCAAAAGAAGACTTTAGAGAGTAAAAGCATTTGCAAAGACATATAATGAATTTAGCTAAATGGGAAGGCAGGTAACTATTGTATAGTGATTAACGAAGCAGTTGCATTAGATGAAGTCTGAGGTTTTTACTAGAAGTTAGATTATGGAAAACCACAGTAAAGATTACAGAAGTTTTCCTAAATGCAATGCCAAGCTGTTAAAATATTTTAAGCAGGATAAAGTGATCACATTTTTCTTTAATGAGACCATTTGTGGTCAATAAGTGGGAAATGTGCTAGAAGAGTGAATAATGGTAACCAGAAACCGGTGCCATTCCAGGAAAAGGTGATGGTATCTTGGACTTAGAAAACATAAGTAAGAAGGAAGGGAAGAGGAAAGATTAGAGAAATATTTTGAAGGGACTCTGGTGGACTGGGTAATGCCTCTCCACCAAATGTCAGCATCCTATTTTTTGGCACTTGTGAATATGGTAATTTACATAGTAAAAGAGATTTTGTAGACCTGACTGAGATAAGGATTTTTGAGACAGGAAATTATTTAGGATTATTTGGGCATCTCAGTCAGTTATCAGATTAAGCCACGAGAGTCCTTATAAAGAAAAGGGGGAAGGAAGAGAGCCGGAGTCACAGAAGGAGATGTGATGATGAAAGCAGAGGTGAGAGAGATTTAAGATGTCATACTTTTAGCCTTGAATATATGGAAGGGGCTCCCACCAAGGAACGCAGGCAGCCTCTAGAAGCTGGAAAAGGCAAGGAAATGAATTTTATGAAGTATTCGGAGGGAGCACAGCTTAGCCAGCACCGTGATTTTAGATTTCTGGTCTCCAGAACATTCATTTAGACTTCTGACCTCCAGAACTATAACAGAATAAATTTGTTTTGTTTAAATCCTAAAGTTTATGGTAATTTATTATTATTATCTATAAACTGATCTAGAAACTCAGGGGAAGTTGGTGTTCGCTTGAACGTGAGGAGACCAGGGAGAAGAGGTATCAAGGATATGTTTCACTGGCTAGTAAATGAAGCATCTATTTGAGCTTTGGGAGACTGGAGAAGATTTTTTTTTTAAGATTTATTTATTTATTTTAGAGAGAATGCATGCTCATGCTTGAGTCAGGGGAGGGACAGAGGGAGAGAATCTTGAAACAGACTCCCTACTGAAGGTGGAGCCCAACACAGGGCTTGATCCTATGACCATTGAGATCATGACCCTAGCAGAAACCAAGAGTCAGAAGCCCAAATGACTGAGCCACCCAGGACCCCAGGAAGCATTTTTAATATGTGGACATGTTAAGTTTAAGATATACATGAGATGACCAAGTGCTGACATCAACTATGCTATTGTCTTTGTGGGTATGCAGCACAGAACCAAAGATAATTCTGGCTCTATTAATGTTAGAATTATTCTGTAGTTGGAATTTTAAATGAGGCCCAATAAAAGACTTCTTATGAAGGAAGTGATGAGTGAGAAGAGGAGGATCATGATTAAATTCCAAGATATTTCAATCTTTAGAAATTAGAGCAGACAGAACTAGCACATAATATTAAGAATTAATCAGGAAGGAAGAAGGAAAAACAATATGTTGTGTTTTGATGGAAGTTAGCATAAGAGAGCTTAAGGGGAAAAATGAAAAAATTGGAAAGGATATTAAGGGATAGAAAAAACAAAATGAATATCTAACTCTGTAAGAAGATTGAGATACATTATTTTATCTCCCCAGTTTAATTATATGAAGGAAGTTGTACAAATGTGAGTCAAAGTATGACCCAAAGAAAAATAAGATGACCAGGGCTATCCTTCCTATTCTGCTGAGTAAATAGGATTACAGATATCGGATATCACTTTTAGTTTTATACTTACATGCTTCGAGGGTTTGAGCCATTGGAAAAAGACAAAATATATTATCTTAGAATAGTAATCTTTAATTATATCCCAATATACTAAATGATAGATCAAATTTCCCTATTCGTGTACAATGATTCTGGAAGATAAGAGGTGGAATAAGAGGAGTGTGATGGTTAATTCTATGTCAGTTTGGCTGGGGCATGTTGCCCAGATACATGGTCAAACATTTTTCTGGATGTTTTTATAAGGTATACTCTGAATGAGATTAACAATTAGATCTGTGGACTTTTGAGTAAAACAGATACCATCCATATTTGTAGACCTCATCCAAATCACTGAAGGTCTTAACAGAACAAAAAATGACCTCTTCTCAAAAAAGAAAGAATTCTACCAGCAGATTGAATTAACTCTCCTGGTCTCCAGCCTGATGGTCTACCCTGTACGTTATAGACATGCCAGCCATCACGATTCATGAACCACCTTAATACAAACCTCTCTCTCTCCATGTGTATATATGTGCACATTCTGTTGGTTCTTTTTCAGGAGAACCTAATACAGTGAGTACAGTAGGGGTGGAAAGCAGACACACATGAAAATGGAGGGAAGCAGAAGCTTTTGCATGTGTAATTTGAAACACCTGTCTTCTCAAAGATTCAGGCTTCTCCCCATGATGGCACTATCTTTCGGCTTGTTTTGCATTTTCCGTATAGAAAGTAACCAATTTTGACAGTCCATGAAGGCAGTTGTTTTCCATCCTAATTGAAAGGATGGAGGAGTGACAAGTTGGTGTTACCAAAGGTTTTCAAATACAAAGCAGGAATGTTGCCGAAAGAAGACATACACACGTGATAGGTGGTCACACCTCTTAGGATCTTGCAGTCTGTGATTCTCAGTAGAAATAACAGGAAATCACAGGGGTGTTTATATACTGGAACACTTAACTCAAAGATTTCAAAGTTATTTTTCTATTACATCAGATATGGTTCCCTTTTTGACTTTTGACACTACTTTCCATTCTGTTTTTCAGGCATTTTTTCTCTGCACTTGTGGTAGCTGTATCTTTCTTCAAATCTAATAGCCTCTTATCTCTATATTTACAAGGCAGGCCTTAGCTAAACACACACACACACACACACACACACACACACACACTACACACACATGCCAGATCAGACGTCTAGAGTGGGGAAAACACAGTCCTCTGTTCAGGGAAAATTGTTCTTCCTCAGTGGCTAGGTTTTTCAATTTGATAGTTTCTTAGCTTAAAATAACTCTTCTTTTAAATTTTCCTTTTTGAAGAGAAAAAAATGAACAAGATGTGGTTCAGATTCAAAATCCAGTTTGATTCTATTTTTCCTTTCTTAATTCCAATTTCCAGTTAAATTATATTCCTCAGTGTTACAGCATGGAGCCATTTATCTGATTACCTGAATTAAAACCAGCTTTTCCAAAGCACACATTTCCTGAACTTTGACCAGACACATTCAAGTCTTTTGGCCTCCTAAATTTTTAAAAACAAAATGTACTGTTCATTGGCTCAGACAATGAAATTCTATCCACACATTCGAATTACATCAAAAGAATTTCCATGTTTTACATTTATTATTAAAATGTTCAGTTAAGGGGCGCCTGGGTGGCTCAGTGGGTTAAAGCCTCTGCCTTTGGCTCAGGTCATGGTCCCAGTGTCCTGGGATCAAGCCCCACATCGGGCTCTCTGCTCAGCGGGGAGCCTGCTTCCTCCTCTCTCTCTGCCTGCGTCTCTGCCTAGTTGTGATTTCTCTCTGTCAAATAAATAAAATATTTAAAAAAATGTTCAGTTAAGGGGTGCCTGGGTGGCTCAGTGGGTTAAGCCTCTGCCTTTGGCTCAGGTCATGATCCCAGGGTCCTGGGATCCAGCCCCGCATCAGGTTCTCTGCTCGGCAGGGAGCCTGCTTCCCTTCCTCTCTCTCTTTGCCTGCCTCTCTGATTACTAGTAATCTCTGCCAAATGAATAAATAAAATCTTTAAAAATGATTAGTTAATCAACTTTGTTATTCAGTGGAAGAAGATTTAAGCTCAGTGTTTCAGATTTCCAGTAAAAAAGAATAAGAAGTCACTATTTAACATGAAAACTACCGTGTTACAAATAAAACATGCTGGGGGCCTGGGTGGCTCAGTGGGTTAAAGCCTCTGCCTTCGGCTCAGGTCATGGTCCCAGGGTCCTGGGATCAAGCCCCTCATCAGGCTCTCTGCTCGGCAGGGAGCCTGCTTCCCTTCCTCTCTCTCTCTGCCTGCCTCTCTGATTACTAGTAATCTCTGCCAAATGAATAAATAAAATCTTTTAAAAATGATTAGTTAATCAACTTTGTTATTCAGTGGAAGAAGATTTAAGCTCAGTGTTTCAAATTTCCAGTAAAAAAGAATAAGAAGTCACTATTTTTTTAATTTTTAATTAATTTATTTTTTTCAGCATAACAGTATTCATTGTTTTTGCACAACATCCAGTGCTCCATGAAATACTTGCCCTCCCTATTACCACCACCTGTTCCCCCAACCTCCCACCCCCGACCCTTCAAAACCCTCAGGTTGTTTTTCAGAGTCCATAGTCTCTTATGGTTCGCCTCCCCTTCCAATTTTTTTTTTTTATAAACATATAATGTATTTTTATCCCCAGGGGTACAGGTCTGTGAATCGCCAGGTTTACACACTTCACAGCACTCACGATAGCACATACCCTCCCCAACGTCCATAACCCCCTCCCGCTCTCCCAACCCCACCTCCCCCCAGCAACCCCCAGTTTGTTTTGTGAGATTAAGAGCCATTTATGGTTTGTCTCCCTCCCAATCCCATCTTGTTTCATTTATTCTTCTCCTATCCCCCTAACCCCCATGTTGCATCTCCATGTCCTCATATCAGGGAGATCATATGATAGTTGTCTTTCTCCGATTGACTTATTTCACTAAGCATGATACCCTCTAGTTCCATCCACGTCATCGCAAATGGCAAGATTTCATTTCCTTTGATGGCTGCATAGTATTCCATTGTATATACATACCACCTCTTCTTTATCCGTTCATCTGTTGGTAGACATCTAGGTTCTTTCCATAGTTTGGCTATTGTGGACATTGCTGCTATAAACATTTGGGTACACCAGGGCCATACGGCTTCCCAGGGGAATTCTACCAAACATTTAAAGAAGAACTAATTCCTATTCTCCTGAAACTGTTCCAAAAAATAGAAATGGAAGGAAAACTTCCAAACTCATTTTATGAGGCCAGCATCACCTTGATCCCAAAACCAGACAAGGATCCCACCAAAGAAGAGAACTACAGACAAATATCCTTGATGAACACAGATGCAAAAATTCTCACCAAAATACTAGCCAATAGAATTCAACAGTACATTAAAAGGATTATTCACCACGATCAAGTGGGATTTATTCCAGGGCTGCAGGGCTGGTTCAACATCCGCAAATCAATCAATGTGATACAACACATTAATAAAAGAAAGAGCAAGAACCATATGATACTCTCAATAGATGCTGAAAAAGCATTTGACAAAGTACAGCATCCCTTCCTGATCAAAACTCTTCAAAGTGTAGGGATAGAGGGCACATACCTCAATATTATCAAAGCCATCTATGAAAAACCCACCGCAAATATCATTCTCAATGGAGAAAAACTGAAAGCTTTTCCGCTAAGGTCAGGAACACGGCAGGGATGTCCATTATCACCACTGCTATTCAACATAGTACTAGAAGTCCTAGCCTCAGCAATCAGACAACAAAAGGAAATTAAAGGCATCCAAATCGGCAAAGAAGAAGTCAAACTATCACTCTTCGCAGATGATATGATACTATATGTGGAAAACCCAAAAGACTCCACTCCAAAACTGCTAGAACTTGTCCAGGAATTCAGTAAAGTGTCAGGATATAAAATCAATGCACAGAAATCAGTTGCATTTCTGTACACCAACAACAAGACAGAAGAAAGAGAAATTAAGGAGTCAATCCCATTTACAATTGCACCCAAAACTATAAGATACCTAGGAATAAACCTAACCAAAAAGGCTAAGAACCTATATGCAGAAAACTATAAAGTACTCATGAAAGAAATTGAGGAAGACACAACGAAATGGAAAAATGTTCCATGCTCCTGGATTGGAAGAATAAATATTGTGAAAATGTCTATGCTACCTAAAGCAATCTACACATTTAATGCAATCCCTATCAGAAGTCACTATTTAACATGAAAACTACTCTGTTACAAATAAAACATGCTGGGGGGCATGGGTGGCTCAGTGGGTTGAGCCTCTGCCTTCCGCTCAGGTCATGATCCTAGGATCCTGGGATTGAGCCCAGCATGGGGCTCTGTGCTCAGCAGGGAGCCTGCTTCCCCCTCTCTCTCTGCTTGCCTCTCTGCCTACTTGTGACTTCCCTCTCTGTCAAATAAATAAATAAAATCTTTTAAATAAATAAAAAAATAAATAAACAAACATGATTTGGAATAATTGCTAGAAAAGTAATGACTAAAACTTAAGTGTTTCTTGTTCCACCAGATTTGTTGAATTTTTGCCTTCACATCTGTTTATTCTTAAATAATTTTTTTAAATAGTCAGTATGATAAGCAAAAGTACACTTGATGACTTGATGCTATAATTAGTTTTGCTTTTTTTATGCTTGTGATTTTGAATTTCTATTTGGTTTGACAGTTTTATTCAAGGTTGGAAATTTAAGTTGATTTTCTGTAATTCACATCTCAAAATTTATTTAGTATAGTAATACAAATTTATATGTGAAAATTGATGTATTCTTTGGGTAATGCACGTATGCCTTATTATCATTTGTTACAACAACTGAGAAATAGAAATACAACTCAGTACCCTAAAGGAAAGATACTTCTTCAGTGACCTAGATTTTTTCCTAATAATATTTATAGGCTGCCTGACTGTGACTTTTTTTGTGTGTCTGTTTGATTTTGTTTTTCTCTTTTACCCACTTCTGTCAAATCTCTCAGGAGCTACTCAGCTTCTGAGTTTAAGAGAAGTTGACATTTGAATGGTTCTTTCTGAACTCCAATATAATGAATTCTTACAGTTGGAAATGTACTCAAATTGATAACTTGCATAGGTGGGTACACTATACTTGTCCCATTTCAGTGCCTACAAGTATATAGTATTATGTATTTTCTCCACTGTTTATAAATTAATTTGTAAGTTAATTTTCACCACAAAGTAGTAATAATTTATAAACAAAACAAAGCTGTTTACTATAAGTTTTTAATATTTGAGATAGATAAAGTCTAGCAAGTATATATGATACAGGAAACAGAAGCAGCAGAATTCTATAGATGAATCACAGAATTTTTTCATCAAACATTAGAATTTTCATAGCTAAGGAAGAGATGATGGTAATTAGGCATAAAAAATGTCATAGGTGTTAAAAATAATAAACAGGAGCTATTTTTTAGGAATATGTCATACTTGTGAAGGTACTATTAAAATTTAAATTATATATTCATAGTTAATTATCAAATTAATATGTTAAATTAAACATGCACTGATTTTCAGCAGTTTTATTGTGTTATGCCTGACATAAAGCCTTGCTTGTAGGAGATGACTATTATTCAGTCATAGGCAGAAGCCAACTCATTAGCTCTGAAATTTATTTTCAAATGAGTCAACCTATCTATAGACAAATATAAACCTGATGGTCATTATGTATATATATGGATATGTATATATATATATATATATATATATATACACACACACACAATATTGTGTGTGTATACATATATATATACACACACAATATTGTTTGACTTTTGTATCAGTCCTTTTGCTTTTTTACATATCTAATTTTTTTCTTAATAAATAATGGACAATAAAGAAATGTAGCAAATTCTTTTCTTCCAGGAACTAAGAAGAGTGACACAATAGTACAACATAAGCTAATGGGAATAACATTTAATCTTGTGCTTGATGGAATACCAATATACAGATGGTTAAAATGATGTAATCTACTGATTTCTTATCTCCATGGTAAATTAAATATATATATATACACATAATATGTATCACAAACTTAGAAGTCACAGAAAAATGTACATAAGTACTCTAAGATCATTTTTATTTTGGAATAAAATAAATACTTCAAAATGCATTTCAGCTGTGTAAGTTTTTTATATTATTTGTAAAACACATTTTGTGTTTTTCTCAATGACAAAACCATATGAAAATATACTTTATGTTGTAAGCTATGTCAAGAGCTATGTTTAGAAGCTAGAGGGTTGTGATAAACCCAAATACTGATTTTAAAGAGATTGTATATCCCTAGTTAAAAATTTTCGGAACACACATAGACAAAAAAAACAAAAAGATACAGCACAAAAAATAATTACTAAATAAAATAAGTATATGGATGATATATAAAAGATAGCAAAAAAAAGACATGTTGAAATATACTAGAGTACATCATTATTTTGAGAAACCATCAATTAAGGTTTTTATAAAATTCACAACACCAAAAAAACAAAACGGAACCGTTTAAAAACTGTTTAAACGAATGTTCCTTCATCTAAATTCTTTTTTACATTTTCATCTTTTTCTATACTCAGTGAAAACATACAATGTTTTGGAAAAAAAAGCAGTCTTTAGAGATCACAAACAGCCAATTTCACACTACAAGCAGTAGTAAATAGAGCTAAATTCCCCTTAGTAATACACTATTTATCTTTGTGCTTCATTGAGTTCAAAGAAAAGCATTTTTCAGACTTTAAGCAATTAACTTCTGAGTTTTTTTTTTTTCCTATTCTAGAAAGGACGCTATCAAAAAAGCATAGGATTAGGAAGCTACAGAGCTATTAGGAGTTATTCTTACTGTATGAAATTTCAATTTAGCAAAACATGTAAAACCCTAAAGGCAGTTAAGACCCAATTCAGGGAAACCATTTTGTTTTCTCAGTATATTTATTTTGCATCATCACTGACCCAACTGATTTTCTGCTACATTGAAATGAGTAGGTGTTAGTTTCACAAATTATTTTTTTGCTATATATTTGTTACCAAATCAATGCTATGGTTTACCTAGAAAATTCCCTGAAAAACCTTGTCGAGGTACTTATATAAAACAAAGCTTTAAAAAAAAGAAACAAACAAACAAACAAAACAAAGCTTACACTGTAAACATTTTATATATCTGACATCTAGGTTTTACTTTCAAAAGAAGCTGAAATGCAGTAAGCTTATTAAATATGTATTTCATATCTTGGGGAAGATTAGAAATTGATCTGTTATCTGATGACAAGTCTTTGTAATAATTGTAATTTTTGTCTTATGCATATTGAAATCTATATCCATTTTAATAACCATAGATTATGAGAGAACTTATGAAATAATCCGTAGATGCATAAATGTCAGTTATATAAAAGTGGGATAAAAAGAGTTACAAGAAGAGGCACCTGGGTGGCTCAGTCAGTTCAGCATCTGCTTTCAGCTCAGGTCATGATCTCTGGGTCCTGGAGTCAAGTCCCTCTGTGGGCTCTCTGTTCAGTGGGGAGTCGGCTTCACCTTCTCACTCTCCCTCTGTGCTTTCCCCCTCTCTCTCTCTTTCTCAATAAATAAATAAAATTTTTAAAAAGTTTACAAGAAGAGAGGGATTAGAGAAGATAAGAACGACATGATTATAGTTATTGTTTCATTTTCTTTTTCCAAATTTTCCAAAAAAAACCCCCAAAACAAACACACAAACCAACCAACCCAAAGAAACAAAGCTGCTAGGGTAGTAAAACTAAGAGCCTTAGGCAATATCTGAAGCAAAACTTGGTGGCAGAATATACCGCTGCAGACCCATAAATACCAGTGAGTGGGGACAAACCACTGGCAGCCACAAAACTTAGATTATGTCGGTAATTGTGGGAAGAAACACAAGGAACTAAACATGGCTTCTGCTGAAATGGCTGGTTACTGGGAAGTATGTTGGGGCATTCTGAAAGAGCTATGAAAACCAGAGAGTTATTCCAGATTAATTTCATGAGTAGTGCAGGCACTGGTACTGGTATAGTAGTGCAGTTGAACACTGTAAACAGTGCCAAGACAAAATACCACATTATGGAGACATTGTAGGGAACATAATCCAAATGGAGCAATGGGGCAAAAGAAGAAAGTTTCCTTTAAGGCAAGAAGGGAGGAAGATGTGACAATTCTCATAAAATTTTGTGTATAATAATTTCATTGTGCAACCATAAAAGAAGGAGCTGCTATGAGAATACAATTGTATGAAAATTTGTTAAGATGCAGCTAAAACAGGGCTTAGAGAAAAAGCTGTAGTTTTAGATGTTTTTATTAGAGAAAGAAATTGTTTTAAAATCAGTAACCTAAAATGTTACCTTATGATACAACACAAGAGAAAAAACTTACAAAAACAAGTAGAAGGAAGAAAATAATGAAGATAGGAGCAGAAATGAATGCAATAGATAAAAGACTGAAAATAAGTTACAAAGCTAAAACTGATTCTTTGAAAATTTGGACAAAATCGACAATTTCCCCCACAGAAAACCCAAATGAACAATAGCCTGAATAAAATAAAGTATTGTCAGGAAAGATTTTGCAGTCATTAAAATAATAATCATAGAGTACTGTAAGAAAACCTCATGTCAACAATTTGACAACTTATACAAATGTTTAAATTTGTCAAAAATATAATTTACAAGAAGTTATGTAAGATATAAAATATGAATAGATCTGTATCTGTTGAATAAATTTATTACTAAAAACTTTTCTAAAAGAAAACTTCAGGCCCAGAAACTTTCTCTGATGTATTCCATCAAACATCCAAGTGAGAAATGGCATTAATCTTAATTTTTTTCCCCCTCAAGTAGAAAAGGAGGAAATATTTCCCTGATCAATTAGAAAACTAACATGAAAATCTGACAAACCATTACAAAAATAAAATTACAGACTAATAATCCTGATGATTATTGGCATAAGAGTCTTTAAAAAAATATTAACAAACCAAACAAGCTAGAAAAATGATACTATAACATGACTGAGTAGATTTGCTTCTCCTGCCCTTCAAACTCTTGGAAGTAATCATACCATGCCTTAATTCTGTAGCACATTGATCAATAAAACAAAAATGTTCCCAGAGTGGAACCTGGGTGGTTTTGTTAGTTATGCATCTGCCTCTTGATTTCTGCTCAGGTCATGACCTCAGGGCTGTGAATCGAATCCTAAGGACACTGAGTCTGGAGCCTGCTTGGGATTCTCTCTCTCTCCTTTAGCTTCTACCCCTCCCTCCATAGTAATTTCCCAGAAATTCAAGCTTGGCATCACAGTAAAAGACCATAAAAGTTAGTGAACATTTCTTAAGTGCTTCACATGCATTAAATATTACTATAAATATTGAGAAAATAGACATATAATTAGTAAGTTTCAGAAGAGTAATATAAATGAAGAGAACTTAGCTTCAGAATCTTAATCACTATATTATGCTGTGACCAAATAGCTTTGAACAAAACATAGCAGATTTTACTTAAAATTCTTCCTTTGGTGTTTAATATTCAGTTTTATATAAGCCTATAGATTTAGGATTCACAATGTTCAAATATCGACATGATACACAGAATATTTGGAGTTTTTCTTTGGCATCTTCTGTAATTAAGACAATATTCATGAAAATGAACCCAATAAAGTGAAATTTTTTAAAAAAACAAATGTAGTTTATATAAAGGAATAAAATTCAGGCTGAACAGTTAATTTTCTGCAATTCTTTAACATAAGAAATAATGTTCTAGTATCTTAATTTCAGAAGATAAAATTTCCCTGGAAATGCTTATTCAGCCAAGACACATCATTCATGAGAAACCAGAAAGATAATCTCAAGTATTCAACAAAACAGTACATCAATGATGCAACTTTCCAGAAAAGTTTTTGTTTTTTACTGTTCAAAACTCAATGACTGAGAGAACCATAAAAAATAAAAATTAAGGGTAGTAAAGGCAGAATAAAATTGAAATAAAAACTCTAGTCTGAAAAATATAACAATTTTATCACCTGATAATGGTTTTCTTTTTTTTTTTTTTTTTTAAGATTATTTATTTATTTATTTGACAGACAGAGATCACAAGTAGGCAGAGAAGCAGGCAGAGAGAGAGAGAGGAGGAAGCAGGCTGTCCGCAGAGCAGAGAGCCCGATGCGGGGCTCGAGCCCAGAACCCTGGGATCATGACCTGAGCCGAAGGCAGAGGCTTTAACCCACTGAGCCACCCAGGCGCCCCCCTGATAATGGTTTTCTTGAATGCTGTCAAGATTCTGCAACTATACCTTGAACTATTCAAGAGAGGTTACCCTGATAAATTTAGGAAGATTCCATTTCTACCGTAACTGCTAAATAAGGCCCAAAAACCTGAGTATACGTAATTGTCTTTAATTTCACACATGTAACTCCACAGAAAACTAGTATCATTGTTACTTAAACTCTTTAGTTAAAAGAAAAAAGAAAACCTGTCTTAAAAGTCCAATTACCGTGTTATAGACAATGCATCTACTGTTACACCTCAATGTTTTTCTATCAGAAATACACTCTAAATGGAATATTTCCTATAACTTGAAATAGTAATAATTGTAATAGTATGTTAGTGTCTTAGGGCTGCTATAAAAAACTGCTGTCTAACTGGTGGCTTAGAACAAAATAAATTTGTTCTCTCACAGTTGCAGAGGCCAGAAGTTGAAATCAGTATCACCGGACCAAAACAAGGTGTCTGAAGCATTGTGCTTCCTCTGAAGGCTCTAGAAAAATCTATTCCTTGCCACTTGCAACTTCTTGTGGTTGCTGTCATTCTTTGACTTGCATATGTTTGTATCATTTTAATCTATATCTCCATTGTCACATTGCCTTGTCCTTTTCTGTTTGTGTCTTCTTGTCAATGTGAAATTTCCCTTTGCATTTCTCTTATGATGGAATTGCATTTTCAGCCTGCTCAAATATTCCAGGATAATCTCCCTTATCAAGATTCTTAATTTAATAACATCTTTTGCTATATAATGTAATAGTCACAGATTCTGGGCTTCAGTGCCTTATATTCGGGGGGGGGGGGGCAATTTTAGCTTACCACAAATGGGAATAGAAAAAAAAAAGTATCTAAATTTGTTGAGTGCTTATTGTGTGCCATGTTCTGTGCTAAATGTTTTAAATATATTACTTTATTTATATATTATCACATTAAGCTCATTCAATCCTAATGAGATTTACAATTTTTTTTTATGGATCACTATATTGTAGCAACAATTAGAAAATAAAACAAACTTAGAAATAAGAGAGTAAATGTAATGGTGGTGATGCTCATTGATGATAGGAAAGATCCTTTATGCAAAACTAAAAAATGTATTTAAAAAGTGAGGTATAATGAAATACAACAAGCAAAATGCAATAGAAGCCCATCAGAAATAAAGAGATACCTTTAGAAATTTGAGATAAGAATATTTGAATTTAAAAAATAAATATCACCCAGGGTGCCTGGGTGACTCTGTCCATTAAATGCCTGCCTTCAACTTAGATTATGATCTCAGGGTGCTGGGATTGAACCCTGTGATCGAGCCCTGTGTCAGGCTCCCTGCTCAGCAGGGAGTCTTCTTGTCCCTTTCTCTCTCCCTCTGCCCCTCCTCTCTGCTTGTACATGTGCTCTCTCTTTCTTCCCTCAAAGAAAGAAATAAAATATTAAATAAATAAATGTATAAGTAAGTAAATAAGTAAGTAAATAAATAAATACATACATAAATAAAATATATTAAAAATAAAACAAAAACAGAGAGGGAGGCAAACCATAAAAGATTCTTAATGATAGGAAACAAACTGAGGGTGGCTGGTGGGGGGGATGAGGTAAATGGGTGATGGGCATTAAGGAGGGCACTTGAAGTAATGAGCACTGGGTGTTGTATGCACCTGATGAATTACTAAATTCTACCTTTGAAACTAAAATAAATAAATAAATAGATAGATAAGTAAATAAATAAATATCTAGCCAAAGGGTTATTTTTTAAACAAACACTCAACTGTCTTCACATAGATTCCCTAAAATCCGGCTTTAAGGCAAAGCTTACACGTTTCATCTTTCTTGGTTACAATCCAGTGAAGCAAGAGTGATCGAAAAAAGGAAGCGTAAGAGAAGAAGAAGAGAAAATACAGTATACTGTATTATTAAGTTCCTCCCAGACTCATATGAAATTTATTTTCTTGTCATCCTTGATGAAACCTCAGAAGAAGGCAAATTATCTGCAGGCTCTTTTTTTAAAACTGCCTCTCAGTTTTAAACATCTACCTTATGGCACTTCACGATATCTGATTCATGTTGTCTGGCCCCTCTTAGCAGACAGAAATCCTCTGGTTTAAGATTATGTTATTCAGCACATCTGTAAAAATCCAGTATCTCTGAATTGGGTTTTCAGACCTTGATGTTGAAGTTTCTATGTCTTCCAACTTGGTTATGCCAGTGACAGTTGTACTGAAACCTGACTCTTTCCATGGAAAGAGTATGAGAGGCAGTGGTGTTAGGTGTAAAGCCAGTGACAATGGTGACAAAGATTTCAACTGTGGAATTGATCATTAGCCAAGAATTATACTAATTGACCAAAGCCAATGGGAAAGTAGGCCTGACCAAATGGTGAGAAGTGCATAATTACCCCTGCACTATTCAAATCTCCTAGCATCTTCTTATTATACCTGAATCTTCTGTGAGACAAATGCTGCCATCATTTTATCCTCAAATGTTAGGATGCAATTTGGGTTCTTAAAAGAGTGACATGTTGGAATTCTAATAAGATATTTAAATAAGATAATCGAACTAAGTACCTTGTCTGCTGATAGCTTCCACTGGTCTTGTGGCCTTAAACAATATTTGTATTCTTGCTTCTCCATCACCCATTTTAGACTTTCCTACACTTTGTCAGCAAATCAAATAGTTTGTATTGCTTGCCTGGTGTAGTAACTCAGGTGTTCATCCATTCATTTCTTTGGAATCCTTCTCAACACAGCAATCTGTGAAAGTACAAGCAAATGATTGGAGTTAGTATATGAGATCAAATCATTTCATTTTTTTTCTCCTATTCTTTCTTGCTTTGTTGAAGATTAATTGGCCATATAATTGTGGGTTTATTCTGGGTTTTCTATTCTGTTCCCAAACTATTTCTTATTAGTAATATCAAGCATAGAATAAAGATGCCAGAACAGAGTATACATACTAATATGACTGAATATCAAACATATAAGCCACGAGAATATATGTAACTACTGTAAGGAATAGACCTATTAATAATCCTTAAATCAATGACTGTCAGCTTGAATTTAAAAAAATTATCTATGTGCACTTTACAAGAGAACACATCATAAAAAGAAAGGTCAAATATGATGATATGAATAAAGATTTATAAGACAAGTGCACAAACATAAAGAAATATTGTTATAGTGATACTAGAATACAGGACAATAATCATTAAACAGAAATATATGGTCAATTTATTTTGAGAAAAAGGTCAATTATGTAAATATTATTTATTTTCTTTAGGTACCATCTATCATATACAAATCAAAACCAAGTAGAAACAAAGGAAAGTGTTGGAAATTTTAATATGATATTCATCTTCTTTTATAGATTAAAGACAGCAAATACTTTTGTACATAGAAATATTTTTTAAGATGTTATTGACTTATTTGAGATAAAAAGAGAGTGAGAGAGAGAGAGAGCATGAGTTGGGGGCAGAGGGAAAGTGAGAAGCAGGCTCCCAGCTAAGCAGGGAGCCTGATGTAGGGCTAGATTTCAGGACCCTTAGATCATGGCCTGAACCAAAGACAGACATGTAAATGGCTGAGTCACCCAGGCACCTCAGTATATAGAAATCTTGATTGTTATTACTGTATAGCTGAATTAGTAGTTACTTATGGAATTTATTAATGTAAAATAAAGAATATATCCTAGTTCAAGTATCAGAAAAATTTTACAAACTGGGTCATACATATCATTTATAAATTGTACAGGATGAAATGGATGCCTTGGAAGGAAAGACTTATTTCCAAATTGGATTTAAAAAGGAAAAAAGAAATAATGAAAGAATAATAACGTGTTTTATCAGATTTTGAGGTTTATAGATAGCTCATGCTATATTATTTTTCAAATTATATGAAAACAAAGAAAACTCCTGAATATATTTTATAAACATAGGATTTCTCCATTACAAAACATCAGGTGTAGAAAAAATTTAGTTCAGTACTGCTTATTATATAAAATCCCTCACCAAAATAAAAAAAAAATTAGTCAATAGGGCATTAAAAATAATTTCTTACTATAACTAAATAAAACACTTCAGGAATTCAAAGAGGTATAAAATTAGGTAATGTATTGATATATTTCACACCTTTAAGTCAATTAGAAAATCTAATGACCTTATTAATAGATGCCAAAAATGATCTTGATATAATCTATTACTATTTATGATAGAATATTTAGAAAAATTGAAATGAAAACACTGATGAATTAAGAGCCAGTATAAAGCTTTAACATATTAAGTATATTTATGAAATATTTATAATGTGCAAATGTGTAAAAATAACATAATGAACATCTGTATAATCAAAAGTCAGCTTAATAACTAATACCAATTCAAATATTACATATTATGAATTAGGATTTGTGCATGGTGAATATATTCTGTCATTTTTTTTAATTTAATTTTTTTTTTTTTTGAGTAGGCTCCATGCCTGTTGTGGGACTTAAACTCACAATCTTGAGATCAAGAGCTGAATGTTCTACTGACTGAACTATCACAGTACCCTTGATGTTAATATTTAACACTGCTAGTCCTGCAAACTTGTTCTATTTCTTCAAAATTGCACTATTTGTTCTTAGATCTTATTTTCCAGTATAAATAATGGAATCAGTTTTGCCACATCCAGTGTACAAAACAAAACAAACTCTGAAGGACTTTATGTTGGGTTTGCATTGAATTCTTAAATTGATATGATGACATTGTCAAATTAAAAATTATGAGTCTTCATTTCCATATTCAAGGTATATATTTTCCTTTATTCAGATCTTCATTAATATTGCTCAATAAAATATTATACTTCCAGGAAGTATACTCTAATTTATCACAATAACTTATCCCATTTGGAAATCGAGTCTTTTTAAAAGCATATACTCAAAAGGCTCCATGAAGAATCCTTGTGGTGATGTAACTGTTCTGTATCTTGACTGTAATAGTTGATGCTAGATGATGGACCCTCTTGTTAACATGCAATTTGAATTGTCCATCATGAACTTTATTTTGTATAACACACCAAGCCATAATGTTGAGTTTGCTAACAGCCCTGCATTATCAACTGCATTATCAGCTGCATATTGTGTATATGAGTTTGATTTTAAACAAGAGTTGAAGCCACAACATGCCCAGGTATGTTGCCCAGAAGCAAATGGTTCTTATTCTTTCTACATAACTTTTCCCCTATCAGCTGCCTCCATAGCTTCATGGAGGACAATGGTTGTGACTTATTGATAACATATGAAAGTCTATAGCTAAAGCACTACTCACCACACTTAAGTGGCTCTGGTGGGGTAAAAGCCTCTCAGTGGGTAGAGCAACAAGTAGTACGAGGTGTTGTTTATTTTCCATAGATGATGAGATAGATGTATAGATTTACCCTGCATCATATACAATGGCTAATGGTTTGGCTGAATGGTCAATTATATAGAAAGGGCATAATTATAAAATGAGGGAAATAGGTATGTAGATAGAACTCTCCAAAAAGGAATGGAAAATGCTGATTTTTGTATCTTATGTGAATTTTTAATCAAAGACAAATTTCAGTAAACAAGGATTTTATAATCAAGTATATAGGATAACCCATTCTGTAGGTATCAGTAAGCTTTTTCCCTCAGCCAATAATTCTGTGCTCAGTAAGTTTAAGGATAAAGCTGTCCTGGCAACAAGGCTCAAGTATGCACATGTATTTAACAGCATAGACTTGCAATCATTCAGGTTTGTCTGGTTAGAATCACTGCCTGTCCAGCTTGTCAACTGGAGAAACAAAGGTGACTTCCCCAAATGGCATAATTCTGGTATAACCTGATAGCAGACTAATTACCTATGAACACTTTCATCCTCATGGGACAGACCCTTATGTAATATGAATTTGCCATCTTGACACTCAGTGCTTCTGCCCAAAATACCATCTGTGGATCTCTAGAATGCGTTACATACAATCACAGTATTTTCACAGTATTACTTCTGACCACAAAACTCATTTTGTAGCAAACAAACTGACAATGGGCTCCTGCTCACAGGTTTTACTGGTTTTATCATGTTTCTTATCACTGTGAATTAGTTAGCCTAATAGAACCAGGGGATGACTACTTTTTTAATAGATTTTTATTGGTACATTTTAGATTTATTGAAAAGGTGCAAAGATAACTCAGAAAGTTTTTGTATATCCTTCACCTAGTTTCAGTTCCTGTTACTATAACATTCAATTAATCTTATTGTGTCACGTTACTATGGTGCATTTGTCAAAACTAAGAAATCAATATTGCTACATTTATAATGAAATAAACTCCAGACTTTATTTGGATTTCATCAGTTTTTCCATTAATGTCCTCCCCCCACCCCACCCCCCATATCCAACACAGGTGACCACATTGCAATTAGCTGTCATGTCTCCTCAATCTCCTCTGTGACAGTTTCTTAGTTTTCCTTAGCACTCAAAAATAGTACTCGTCATTTATCTTGTAGAAGTACTCTCAGTTTGGGCTTGTCTGATATTCTTGTCATGATTAGACTGGGGTTATGAGTTTAGTAAAGATTGTTACAGAAATGGAGTGCTCTGTTCTTACATGATATCAGGAACACATGACATCTATATGACATCACTGGTGATGTTAACTTTGATCATTGGTTAAGATACTGTTTGACAGATTTCCCTACTGTAAAGTTACTGTTTCCCTTTCCTATATTCTGGCTTATACCTGGCCCATCTGAAAGTTCTGCAAGATAAGATTCACCATTTGGAGAAGAGAATATCTACATATATTATTCTTTACAGAAAAATTCTCTCTTTTCCCCCATTTATTTATTCAACTATTTATTTAAAACCTTATGAACTCATGTATAATTATCTTATACTATAGATTATAATCTACTACAATTTTCATTTAAATTATTACACTTCTGGCCATTGGGAGGACTTTCCTATTTACACTGAGGTCTCTTTGACATGCCTTCACCGTTTTGTATCTTTAGCACTTTCTTTCTTATACTGTAAGATGCTCCAACTCATCTTGTATTTTTGCTGACCAGCCCTAGAATCGGCCATGAAATGACATTTTAAAGCTCAGTTACAGCACTAGCTGCATAGCAACCCCTTCAGAGGTTGATTAATAAACATCATCAAATATATATAAAAAATATTGAATGTTCTTTTGGGAGGAGAGTTACCTTGCTTTTGGTTTGCAGGAGATAGTTGTACTGATGTTATCTAGAAGTGTGATTTCATTGTTTTCTTTATTTAGAAGTATGTTTTAAGCAATGAGTATATAGATTGCATGTTGAAATAGTGTGGGCTGTGATGGCTTTATAATGTGTCAACTATTTGAACCTGAACTACATTTTCCAGAAATAAACTTTGATGCATACTTTCAGGGTAGTATGGGCCACAAAAGACATTTTGTGCATTATTTGTATACCATATTCTTCTTATGCTTGGAAGGGTTGGTACAAGATACTGTGTGCTTATTCATGCACATTGTCACTGATCTGCTAGCTCACTTGGTTGCCATGGGGCAGCAGCTCATCCTTACAGCTCCTCCAGTTCTCACTGGATTTATTCCTTTAGCTTTTCTGAGTCTAAGCCAGGGTACACAAATCTGGGGCAGTAGTATCCAGGCTCTCAACGTCTCCTTGTCTTGCTGGATCTCTTCCTTCATTTTCTTTGGATCCTAGTACAGGT
The DNA here is from genome assembly GCF_922984935.1 of Meles meles. Classification (NCBI taxonomy): domain Eukaryota; kingdom Metazoa; phylum Chordata; class Mammalia; order Carnivora; family Mustelidae; genus Meles; species Meles meles. Next base: position 119,374,657 of record NC_060069.1, read on the forward strand.
GCTTATCTCTGTGATGAAAGGTTCTTTTGCAGGTCACCAGCAACATGAGGATAGAGGCTGGGAGGCAATGGAGTGTGGCACAGTCTCCAGCTCTTTCTTGCCTCTTTCATTTGTCCTTGATCTTCTCCATTTCACATTCATCTTTCTTTCATTGCCATTTGCTCACCAGATCTGGTACCCAGCACCTGATAAAGAAGCAATGACTGTAATCTATGTAAAGATTTGTAAGGCTGCATATCATAAGGTCAGTTCTCCGTAGTCAATCCTCTATTTTATGTCATTACTCTTGATTCTCTTTCTGTGATCAAATCCTCACTAATAAACTAGAAAGATAGAATATTAGTTTATCTAGTCATACATGTATTTCCAGCAGCATATAAGCCTTCCCCTACCCTCCTTGTAGAAAAGCACAGAAAATTTGGAAAACACTCATCTAGTAGATGGCACCACTTGGATCCTCCTCTCTTTCCAGATAAATTAAGTAGAGGTGGCATTTGATAGGCATTTAGGTTACATAGAGGGCAATAGAAAAATAATAAACTGAATTCAGTTACAACTATCTGTAAAAAAATTCATAATCATAGTATATGATAAGTAATCATTATAAATATAGGTATTTGAAATAAGAAGTCTAATGAAAGTTATGGTCTAAAATATATAGTTGATTCACACATGGGTTTGGGGGGATGTTTAGAAGCATAAAAGGCAAGATTGTCATTTAAAAAATAGAGATTAGAGTGATTATTTTGTATCAAGTACACACAAATGTGTGGATCAATTAGAGATTGATTTCACTTGAGGGACAATGTCTGTAAAGTCATTAGCTCCTTTGAGATGTTCTGGATGACCTTTAAGTCATTTTCTTACTTTCTGATTCTATTGTCATTATTTTATCCTGGAAATTACCTACATTCTATAAAAGCTTTTCTTAGAAAAATCATCTGCTTTTCAAATAATAAAGTTTTTAGATTGATTAATGGAGACAAAAATTGTTTCTTCCTAAAACCCTAAGTTATATTGGAATTATAGACTTCTAAAAATAATAAATTCAGTAGGGAAAATGTTTGAAATGTCAATTGCATTTTACATAAATGAATTAAAATAGTAGCATTATAGAAAATTCCAGGGATGTTTTGTATAACACTTATTTCAAAATCTTTCCACTTTCCAACTGAGATGCCTATGATATGTAATTTTTGGTTAAAGTGTGCAAATGTAAAACAAGCCACGATTCATTTAACTAATGTTCACAACTTGCTTTATATGCTTTTAAAAAGCAGCTGGGAAATAAAAACAAATTAATTTAGAATGCTTTTGAACATATAAAAAATGCTAATTCTAGAATCTTTCCAAAATAGGATCAATACCAAAAATCTAAAGTTCTTCTAAACATTATTTTTGTTTTCACTAATGATGATTTTCTGTCAAAGTTTATGTTTAAGGATATGTAGTTTTAAGAAATTATTGTGTTTGGGACTTCTTTATTATTCAAGTAAGCATTTAAGGGGCAATTAATATGTAATGTTAATGATTCATTTTTTAAAAAGACAGAAAATTATATTTCTACTTCTTTGCGCACTGGAGACTATGTTATCATACACAAATTGTTGCTATGCAAAATGTCATCGATTTATTAATGAACTAAATTAATCTAATTTTAGTTTGAGAAGAATAGCTTTGACATTTAGAAAGACCTTTCCACATTTGTTTCATATCAACTTCCAACATTCAGTAAGTGGTCTCTTTTTGAAATTCAAATTTGACATAAACCAACAGCTTTTATTTCAGCCTGTTGTAGTAGCTTATTATGATCTGTATTTTTTGCTTATTTGTTTTCCACTTCCAAAATAATTTGAAGTAGTCTATTGTTAAACGTAAAATTGAACTAGCAATATGGATAAATTAAACAGTCATTTTATAAAGAACATTGAAAAATAGTTCTGAAATCACTTACCATTTAAAGTATAAAAGAATACTTCCTTTGTAGATTATAGTAATAATTAATCAAAATCTATCAAATAAGACACATATATGTTTCTTACAACTCTTTCAAACACACGAAGACATACATGCATGTGTTAAGTATTTATCAGGGAGGAGCATCCACAACTTAAGCTGAAGCAGTTGTTAGCAACTTATGTTTCATGTCAAACTTCCTACGAGAAAAGGCAAAAATTAAAATAAAAGTTTACATAACCTCAATTGTATGCTGATTAGCAGTGGAGGACTTTTTATGTAAGACGCTGTGGAAGATACTGAAAACTGTATAATTGATAAAAACATTTTTAGTAACAAAAACCAAAAGTGCCTACAATTATATATTTTTTATATAGATTCTTTGTGAAAACCCTACCAGTAAGTATATAAAAAAGAACATGAGAACATACACGTAACATTACATAGATCTGGACTAGTCCTGACATTGCCCACTACCAACTAAGTGATGATGATCAAATTAATCAATTCTGTAATCCTCTGCTTTTGTTCTGATTTTTTTTTTTTGCTTCAAAACAGAGAAAATTGAATTTGTTCTTGCATTCCACTCTTCTAATAAAACTTTAGCCTAATGTCACATTTTATGATTAATACTCTCATTTATTATGATAGCATGCCTTTCTAATGATATAGTGGCAAATAATATAATTAGTATTATATATAAATTCACATACAAATATTGATTATATATTAATACATGTGCTATATATAATATATATTTATGTAAGTATTAATAGATCATAACTTTGAAAAGAATGATATAGTAATCCACAATATGATCAAGACTGTTATATCTTCTATCTTCTACATTGTATATATTGCATTGCAATGTATAACATTGCATATTATTTAAATATTGCTATATTAATATCATATATAATATTAATTATATATACGCTTATTTTTATTTATTTATTTAAAAGGTTGTATTTATTTATTTGGCAGAGAGACACACAGCAAGAGAGGGAATACAAGCAAGGGGAGCGTAAGAGGGAGAAGCAAGCTTCTGGACAAACAGGGAGCCCAATGCAGGGCTCAATCCCACAACCCTGGGACTGTGACCAGAGCCTAAGGCAGACCCTTAATGACTGAGCCACCCAGGCGCCCCTATAAACTTATTTTTAAAGCAAATTCAAATACAAAATGAATTCTTTTGTATCATTGATGTTAACATATTAATTCACATTGTTACTGTATTGCTTTTTTTGATAAACATTACACATAAATAAAGTTTATTTGGAAAAACATCTATTAATAAATAGATGAAGTAAAATTTGTGCTCACAATTAATTCATGCACTCATAACTAATTATCACTTAATTCTAGGAGATGGATCTAAGTAAAATTATTTTTGCTACATTTTATTTTATAAGGTAAACATTAAGAAACATTCAAATAAATTAAGTCAATGGAAATGAAAGAGATTTCATTATAGCAACATCACATAATTCTCTGAATTTCTTCCATGACTTCTTCCAAGCTCACATATTAGTTTATCAATGAATATTATTTTTATGTTTTTAATTGAAGCATGATTTACAGATTGTAATATTTCACTGTTTTTAGTATACAATTCTGTGGATATTGAAAAACATACACTGTCATGTCTATATCACCACAAGATAGAGAACAACTCTATCTTTCACCGCCACAAATTTCCTTGTGCACTTTTTTAAGTAAAAGATTCCCCTAATCACAGCCTGAGACAAGCACTGATCTGTTTCTTTCTTTCTTTTTTTTTAAAGATTTTATTTATTTACTTGACAGAGATACAGAGAGAGCACAAGCAGGCAGAGCACCAGGCAGAGGGAAAGGGGGAAGCGGGCTTTCCACTGAGCTAGGAGCCCAATTCAGGGCTTGATCCCAGGACCCTGGGATCACGACCTGATTCAAAGGTAGTCAGTTAACCTACTGAGTCACATAGGTGCCCCATGATCTCTTTCTATATGTAAAATTTTGCCTTTGTTCAACTGACTTCTGTCATTTAACACAATATATTTGAGATCCAATTATTTTGCATATATCAGTAGCTTGCAGTTTCTATTATTAAGTAATCCCATTTTAGGGACCTACCTTAATGGTTTATCCATTAATTAGTTGAAGAGTATTTGGTTTGTTTGCAATTTTGGCAGTTATTACTAAATCTGCTATAAACATTGTCATACAGGGTTTTTTGTGATCATAAAGATTTATTTCACTTGATTAATATTTAAAAGAGGAATTGTTGGGTCATATGTCAAGTGGATGTTTCACTTTTAATTAACATTTAAATTCTTTTCAAAGTGGCTGTATTATTTTGCATTCCCACTTATAATGTATGAGAGTTTCAGTTACTCTGCATTCTTGACAGAAGTTCGTACAGTTGTTGGAAATCAGTTGATCACATGTATGGATTTATTTCTACACTCCTTATTCTGTTTTACTGATCTATGTGTCTTTCCCTTTGCCAATACAAACTGTCTACTATAGCTTTCAATTATGTCTTGAAATAATGTAGTTTAAGGCCTATAATTTTTTTCAATGTATTTTGCCTATTCTAGTTCCTTTTTTTTTAAGATTTTATTTATTTGACAGACAGAGATTATAAGTAGAGAGAGAGGCAGGCAGAGAGAGGAAGGGAAGCAGGATCCCTGCTGAGCAGAGAGCCGGATGTGGGGCTCCATCCCAGGACCCTGTGATCATGACCTGAGCCAAAGGCAGAGGTCTTAACCCACTGAGCCACCCAGGCGCCCCACCGATTCTAGTTCCTTTAGAAGGAATTGTTGATTTCTATAAAAAGAAATTCAGCCTGTATTTTTAGTGGAATTGTAATATACCTGTAGTTCAGATTTGTGAAATTTCTATTTTAACAAAAAGTGGAGACTTTCACTCCATGAACTCCATGAACATAGAGCATATCTCTATTTAAATTTCTTTTGATTTTTTTCATCAATGTTTTGTACTTTCCAGCATATAATACAGGTCTTTGTATATCTTAATAGAGTTATAGCTATTTAATCTTTCTTGCATGATGGAAAATGGTATATTAAAATTTTTGATTTTCATTTAGTATTTAAAATATAATTGATTTTGGCATAATAATCTTACATGCTGTGACATTATTAAATTTACTTATTAGTTCAAATAACGTTTTTTGTGGATTCTGTGATATTTTCTATATAGAAAGGCATATTATCTGTGAGTAGAGGATTTTATTATTTTTCTTTCTGGTAACCACTCCTTGGATTTATGTTTCTTGCTTGATTGAACAGGCTAGAACCTCCAGTATGATATTGAAGAGTATATATCCTCACTTTGTTCTAAATTTTGGGAAAACTCAATTAAGGTGAAAACCTAATTTACTGTGACATTTACTGTAGTATGTGTGTGTGTTTTATTGTTTTTGATGGTTTATCAGGTTGAGGATATTTTCTTCCATGCCTAGTTTGCTTAGATTCTTTATCATGGATAAATGTTGAATTTTGTTGAGAACTTTGCTATACCTATTAAGATATGGGTTTCCATTTTGTCTGTTAATATGGTAATATACATTGTTTGATTTTCAAATGTTGAACCACCCTTACATTCCTGGGATAAACTAAAATTGGTTATGATGTATTATATTGTACTTCTTAAATATTGCTAGATCTTACGTTTTAATGAAGAATTTTGTGTTTTTTCATGAGGAGGATTAATCTGTAATTTTTTTCTCATTAGGTCTTTTTTTTTGTATTGAGCAAAATAGTCTGCTAAAATTATTTGGAAAAGTCTTGCTTCTTTTGTTTTCTGAAAGAACTTGTGTAGAATTGGTACTGTTTCTTTAAATCTTTAGCAAAATTCAATGAAACATGGGCAGAAGACATGAATAGACATTTTTCCAAAGAAAAAATACAGGTGACCAACAAACACATGAAAAAGTGCTCAACATCTCTCATTATCAGAGAAACATAAATCAAAACTACAATGAGATTTTACCTCACACCTGTCAGAGTGGCTAAAACCAATAACACAAGAAAGAACAGGTGTTGGGGAAGATGTGGAGAAAGGGAACTCTCCTATACTGTTGGTAGGAATGCAAATTGGTGCAGCCACTCTGAAAAACATTAAGGAGTTTATCTCAAAAATTTAAAAATAGAATTCCCTAGAGTGCTTGGGTGGCTCAGTCCATTAAGTGTCTGCCTTTGACTCAGATCCTGATCTCAGGGTCCTAAGATCAAGTACCATGTCAGGCTCCCAGCTCGGGGGGAGAAGTCTGCTCCTCCCTCTTGCCCTGCTTGCGTTCTCTCTCTCTCTCACTCTCTGTGAAACACATTAAAAAAAATCTTAAAAAAATTATAATTTCCCTACTATCCAGCAATGGAACTACTGGATAGTTACCCAAAAATTATAAAAATACTAATTCAAAGGGATACATCCACCCCAATGTTTATAGCAGCATTATCTACAATAGCCAAATTATGGAAACAGCCCAAGCCTCCATCAACTGATGAATGGATAAAGGAGGAGGAAGTAATGGAATTACTCAGCTATAAATAAGGAATGAAATCTTGTCATTTGCAGTGACATGAATGGAGCTAGAGAGTATTATATTAAATTAAACAGTTCAGTCAGAGAAAGACAAATACCATATGATTTCCTGATATGTAAAATTGAAGAAACCAAACAAATGAGCAAAGGATAAGAAAAGACACAAGAAAGAGGCAAACCAAGAAACAGACTCTTGACTATAAAGAACAAACTGATGTTTACCAGGGTGGTGGTGGGTAGGGGAATGGGTTAAATAGGTAATGAGGATTAAGAGTGCGCTTGTTGTGATGAGTACTGGGTGTTGTATGAAAGTGTTGAATCACTATATTGTATACCTGAAGTGAAGTTTGCAATGTATTTTAACTATCTGGAATTTAAATAAAAACTTTCTTAAATAAATAAATAAATAAATAAATAAAATTTTGGTGAGATTCACCAGGGAGCCCTGGGGTTTTCTTAGTTTGAATATTTTTAACTACACATAAAATACATTTAATAAATATAAAACTTCAGATTATTACTTTTTCTTGGATGGTGATTATGAGTTTGGATATTTCAATAAATATGCCATGTAATCTAAATATTCAAATTAATGGATATAAAGTTGTAATATTTCCTTATTAAACTTTAATACTGGTAAAGTATGATATGATTGGTCTTCTTTCCTTCCTAATATTTATAATATATGTAAGTATGTTTTTCTATTCAGAATGATGAGAATTTTATCAATTTTGGGTTTTTTTTTTCAAAGAATCTGTTTTGGTTTCATTGATTCTCTATGGTTTTTTTGGTCTTTTTAAAATTTTTCAATTTCATTAACAGACTGTTCTTTAATATTTCTTTCCTCTGCTTCTTTTGGGTGTTAATTTGCTTCTATTTTCTTCTAGATTTCAAATAAGCTAAGATCATTAATATCAGTTCTCTCTCCTAAGTAATCATTTACTGCTGTCATTTAACCTCACACCACAAATTTTAATGCACTGCACTTGTATTTTTATATAAGTCAAATATAATGTTCTTTTCTATTTACTCTTTGATCAATGAATTGTTTAGAAATATACATTTTTAATATATGGGATCTTTTAATTATCTTTCTATTATTTAGTTCTAATTTAATATGTTATTGTCAGTGATTTAATGACAGTGAGATCCAATCCTTCTCTGGTTCTTAAACCTTTCTCCTATAAGTTAGTGACAAACTGGCTTATGCATCTAGTAACATCACTTTTAAATCTATATTCCACACTATAACAAGTAGACATAGAAATATATTGTAAAGAGTCATGCAATACACCTTAACTTCTTTTCAACATATATTAGTAATCTTTCTTCAATCTTCTCATAAGTATTTGTGAATGGCCTAAACCCCAGATCTAACCTTTTAGAAGAAGTATCAGAGTGAAAGTTTTCACATCCTAGTGGAAAGAACTCTGTCAGGTATTGGTAACAACAGGGTATGGCTACTAAAGGAATTTGTTCTTGGATTCATCTCTTTTAACTAAAGAGGCATAAATGACATTCAAAGTACTGGACAATTGTCCCTACTTCTAGAACCCACGCAGAGGTTCCTACTCCCATCTCTTGAAAGCAGATGGTGTTCAAAAGTAAAGCACCTCCACCCAATGTTTTTGGGACAAGATCATGGATTATTGCATTTTGACCGGCATTCTTTGTTATTTATTTTCTTATTTTATTTTCTCTAAAAATGGCTTCAGGAAATTTTAAATCTTTTTATATATAAGGCTTCTATTTTAATGTCATGTTTGCCTCTTTAGTCACACTTTCCTTGTCACTCATGTACTGGCTAAAGCATACAGCCAAGCTGACTATTGGATTTGATTCATTTTCCTTTAAGACACACACAATTTTTTTTCCAATTCCAGTTCCCTGTCATTAATGTCCTGGGTATCTGGACTCAAATATTAAATAACACTCTATCTATCTATCTATCTATCTATCATCTATCATTTATCTATCTATTTTAAAAAGATTTATTTTATTTATTTATTTTAGAGAGAAAGAGCAGAGGGGAGAAAGATGGAGGGGGAAGGAATCTTAATCAGACTCCATGATGAGCACAGAGCTCCTCATGAGGCTTGATTCCACCACCCTGAGATCAAAATTTGAGCTGAAACCTAGTTGGACACTTAAGTTGACTGAACTACTCAGGTGCCCCCTTTAAGTGACACTTCAGATGGAGACTACCACAAGTGAGATTTTCCAGGTATGGATTTCGTTGTTTCTATGATTATCCTCAGTAGACCACCAGATTCAAATCCTCTAGCTTTGTGTTTGGCTGGGCGCTCATTGTTGGAGAGTTTTACTTAATGTTCCCATTTCCCATTTTAGTTTTTGCTTTAGGCTTTGCTTGCAATCTTGCTCTTTAGAAAGATTCACTCTTCTTTCTCTTGTCCTGCCACTAGTGGTAAACAGTTAATTGCATATTTCTTGGTGCTTGCTAGTCATTTTGGGGTAAGGTGAGAAGAACAGGGTGTTATCTGTTTCATTCATCCTGAACTGTATTTGCAGCCTATGTCTCTGAGTCTTGGCAAAGGGGTTCTGATTTACCCTGAACCTATACAATGGTTGAATACCTCCAATTCTCCTGTCCAATGAAGGTTTGCTGCCCCTTTCAGGGAGCAGAAGAGCTTTGTTTTATCCTTTCTGTCAGTCAAGATCTTTCCACATTGTTTTTAGAGTGACAGAGTTTGTTGCCTCACACTTTAAGGCTCTGTAGCGAAAATGTTAGTGAAGGAAAAGAGATGGAGCTTGTTTTCCCCTCATCCCCCACCAGGGCCCAGTGGCTGATGTGTCCCAGGTCTGCACCAAGAAGGAGGAATTCTCTCCCTATGTTTCTTTTAAGCAGTGACGTTCACGGAGAGGAGTCTGTGAGTGACTGTGAATTTCCCTTTTTTTTTTGTGCCTCCAAAGTTTCTGAAGCCTCATGCTAGCCTGCTTCCAACATTTAGCAATTTAGTAACAATTTTAACTGCATTATTCTTTTAAAAAAATATTTTATTTATTTATTTTAGAGAGAGAGAGAATGAGAGAGAGAGAGCATGAAAGGGGAGAGAGTCACAGGAAGAAGCAGACTCCCGGCTGAGCAGGGAGCCTGATGCTGGATTCCAACTCAGGACTTCAGGATCATAACCTGAGCCCAAGGCAGTTACTTGCCCAACTGAGCCACCCAGATGTCCCTAATTGCATTATTCTAACCAGTTTTTATGGTGCCTTCCATCTCTTCCTCCAGTGTTCTGCCCCAGATGAAAAAATGCTTGCATCCCACCACCACGTAACAGAATATGCCTTTATTTCAATTCCTGGATAGATTTCTTCCTAAGAATTTAACTCTTTAATGAGTCAAGGGAAAGTTATGATTTTTTTGAATAACTAAATTTCTTTTATGTGTAGTGGGAGAAATGCTCTTTCTAGTGCTCTTATTATTTTTACTAATATTATCTGACAATTTTTAGGCCTTCAAAATATTTCAAAAATAATAAATGCACATTATCTTATTTAGGAAATTATTTTAATCAATAGTTTGCTATTCGTGTTCTCATTTCTCAATATAAACACAAGTTTTTTGAAATATTCTGTTTCTGCCTAATTCTGCTTTGTTCCCCCCATAATATGGGAACGATCCATTGTGAAAGAGCAGAAAAGGTAAAGGGATGAACATGAACATAGAAGCTTAGAGAAATAGGAGTTTTAGAGACTCTTACATTTGAAGGTTTTATACCTGTATTTGAATCCTTTAAAATTATGCAAGACACACTTTCTTTAGAAACATTTCTATAGGGGTGCCTGGGTGGTTCAGTGGGTTAAAGCCTCTGCCTTTGGCTCAGGTCATGATCTCAGGGTCCTGGGATCAAGCCCTGCATCGGGCTCTCTGCTCAGTGGCAAGCCTGCTTCCTCCTCCTCTCTCTGCCTGCCTTTCTGCCTACTTGTGATTTCTGTGTGCCAAATAAATAAATAAAATCTTAATAAAAAACAAAAAACACGAAACCTTTCTATATCTCTAGAGATGAAACAACTGATTTTGGAAAGCCATGAGTTAGTTAATGCAAAGGTTGAGTCAAATATCTGGCACATTATTAATTTTGAATAAATATTTGCAATTTTTATTATTAATAAAACTATTGCAGTATTGGGTTAGAATGTCAAGGATGGAGGTGAAATGATGAAATAACATAATTTTGAAGCATTCTTATGATATAGATTGATTTAATTACACAATTCAACAGAACTGGAGAGATAATTATTGACTTACCATTACAATTTTTTATATCTTCTGAATTATCCTGAATAGGTTCATGGCAGATAAATCATACTTGATGCTACCAGAAGTTATTGAAGACAAAAATATTCAATGTTGCTCAATAAAGTGACATTTATATTTACTGAGTAGCAGGTTGCAGAAAAATAATGTTGCTTTTTGAAAATCAAGAATCCTGAATTCTATACTCATTTTACTAAGAAACTTTTTCCATTTATTCATAAGTATTGGACAGATGGATACCTTCAAAGGACTAAAATATTTTAAAGTTATTCTTCTTTCATGGATGTATTCAAGCAATTATGTAACTGAATCCCTGAAATCATAATTATAAATGATGAAAAAGTTGACCTTGGGGCAGGTGATGTGAAAAACCATAAAACTCTTTTCCATCTTTATATGAGTCTTATGATTGAATAAATTTTGAACAGCTATACATCTCAGAATATTCATGAATAAGTTAACAGCAAAATATGCATTCAAATTAAATAATAATATGTAATTGATAGAATTGCTGGAATTGATGGAAGGATAGAAGTACTATCCTTCTAAATGTTCACCCAAGTCTTTCAGACTTTGATTTTAATATGGATATAATACATTTCTGATCTACTTCAGTTGTTTAATGAGATGATTTCTGGAGTATGTGATTAGGGATGCATCACTGGTATTTAAAAGACTGCTTATCTTTCCCAGATACTAAATTTTAATGATTCAATGGCCTTTCCATAAATACCTATAAGAACCTCAGCTATATGAAGTTCTAAATTATCAACTACTTTTGTCTCCTCCTTCTTATAATAAAATCTAAGTTTATGATAAGCCAGTTCATTTAGTCACCCCCATTACAGTCCTGCAGTTCTCTTTGACAACTGCTTTCCTTTACCATTTCAATATACATATCTAATAAGGCATTAACTTCTATCAATTTTTACTACCTGGATATTTGCTTATAGATCATTATTCTTCATTCACTTACCATTGGATTAAATCATATCTGTAATGATCTTATTTGACATACTGAAATAAATATGTTTGCTCTGTGGTCTTCTTGCACAAGCATTTATTATTATTCAATAAATCCAAAAAGTATGATTATATTCTTATGCCTTTGAATTGCTGTGTGATAGGAAGAGAATGTACAATCCCACCATAGGTGTAACTATTCGTGTAAGCATTTCTGCTCTCCACAGATAAATTTAATTGCTATATTTTCTGTTTTTGTTATACCTGTTCTATGTTTCTATTTTAACAGTTCTAGTTCAGATTACGTTTAAAATATAACGTCTTGAGAGATAAAATTTCTTTGTTTTCATCCTCAGTGCAGAATAAAGTAACTAATAAAAGCAATCATTCTTTTTTTATTTATTTTATTTTTTATCTTTTTAAGTTTTTATTTAAATTCTAGTTAGTTAGCATATAGTGTAATATTAGTTTTGGAAGTAGAATTTAGTGATTCATCACTTACATATAACACACAATGCTCATCGCAAGTGCCTTTCTTAAAACCTATCATCCATTTAACCCATCCCCTTGCCCACTTCCTCTCCAGCAACCCTGTTTGTTCTATATAGTTACGTGTCTATTTTATGATTTGACGCTCTCTCTCTTCCTTCCACTATGTTCATCCGTTTTGTTTCTTAAATTCTACATGAGTAAAATCACATTATTTGTCTTTCTCTGAATGACTTATTTCATTTAGCATAATACACTGTAGCTCCAGCTGCATTGTTCTGCTTTTTCTTTTCTAAAAAATAAAATAAGAACATTGCTATAAATTGTGATTTCCAGTGAATGTCAAATATTAATGAGTCATTTTCAGACTAGGCTTCAAAGTGAATATATAGTCATTAATAAAATAGATTTAATTATACATGTATACTTTAATATATTATTAATTGAAAATATTTAGATTTCATACCTTAAATTTTATACAATTTTCATATATTCATACTTTAAGACAAAGATTGACAAACTAGAGCTCACAGGTCAAATATAACTCACCTCCTGTTTTTGTAAATAAAGTTTTATATAACCATTCTGCTTTCATGCACAGTTGGGTAGGTATTTACCCACAAAGGGTAAATATTTTTTAGTTAGCTTTTTACAGAAAAACTGTAATGACCCTTGACCTAAAATATTGCTTTGGAACCTAAGGTAAAAAACTGAGTGATTCCTTGAGGAAATGGGGATACTTTTTGGATTTTCATTTGCAATCCTGGATTTTTACAAAAGAAGCTCTTTTTTTTTTTTTTTTTTTTAAATGGAAACTTCCTGAAAGTCACTTGCCCTTGGGACTTTCAAGGCAAGCAGAAACATGTTAAACATGAGTTTAGTTCAGTTTGTTTTAAAGAGTTTTTAAAGAAGAGTTCAACATAGTCTCTGAATGCACTCAAGTGATCTCAAAGAACACAATGAATCTTTTATGTTATCACCAAATAATATAGTGAGTAAATCAATTACTACATAATGACAAGTATACACACACACACACACACACACACACACACATTCAGGCACATATTTTCCCTATCAACAATGAGCCCTAAGCAAGTTTTCCTGCCTGTAGTCTTGTCTTTTACTCAGGTATTCATGACAACCCACAAAAGCACATCATCCCAAAAGAAATGGGAAAGCTAAATCAAACTTGATACAAAACCAATGATACCCATTCATGGAGCATTTAATTTTCAAGACAGGAAAAAAGTATTTATAATTTCTTAGCAAGATTTAGAGACCCCCCATATGAATTTATTTCCAATCTTTCAAGTTTAATGCAAATGTGGATATCTAAAATTCTATGAGTTTAAGTGGTTTTGAGTTCTGTAATGAAAAGTTTGAGCATTGTTCTCAGAGGAAACACCTCCTGGCAGAGCTTCAAGGAAAGAATATGTGATTGTAGGGTGATTAGAAATTCATATTGCATTAGGTTTTCATCATTCTGTGGGATAGGCCTGTTGTCAATGCTATGTCAAGAAGAGTGACAGATCTGTATTCACAGCTTTTGTGAAAGCCTAAGATGGACGAGGTTGTATGTACTTTTAACATAGTAATATATAACTTTCTTAGGCGTCAAATACAATAGTAATATTGAAACCCATTTTTTTACCCATTTTTTATTATGTCATGGTTAAAATATATAGTACTTTTATTTATTATTTTCTAAATAAATATTGGTTACTTTCAAATTTATTAAAGAAATTGGTGAATATAAGTAGAATACTAAGCAATTTTTTCTATCTCAGAAGAAAAGGTGTATTTTCTTTGGTGATTTTTTTTTTTTGAAAAAGGGAATACTCTCAAAATTGATCCATTAACAAACAAGGCAATATAAATGATGTAGTGACATTCTGTGACTGCTTTCCTGTCTTTAATTTGGGGGAGTCTAAATTGAAGAGCTAGATACCATGTTTTCACAAAGAATGAAAATATTTATGTATGTAACTAAGTGTAGTTTCCTTATCATATAGTATTATTCAACAATAACTTTATCCCTTTTTATGTAGAGAAACACTTTTGGTCCTTTTATTATTGTAAATGAGATAATATTTAACATCTCTAATATGCAGAAACTTAGTTTTCTTCATATGTCTTTCTATTTGATTGATTACAGGTTTCAAGTTTATGGAAGAAATACACTCAAGGTATTAATACTCTTTTATTAATGCCATTTTTATTAATATAGTTTGCTTATTGGTCTTAAATACAGCTTACTAATAAAGAGCACACAGAGATACTGTTTAATAACATTTAATTTCAATGTTGAAAGACCCCACAAGAAAAGTGACACATGGATGCCTGGGTGGCTCAGATGATTAAGCATCTGCTTTCAGCTTAAGTCATGATCTCTGGGTCTTGGGGTTGAGTCCCATGTCAGGCTCTGCATTCAGAAGAGAGTCTGCTTCTATGTCTGCCTCTCCCAGCAGCTTATGCTCTCTCTCTCAAATGAATAAATAAAATCTTAAGAAAAAGAAAGAAAAAAGTGACACATAAACCATTGTGTTAAGGGAGAAAAGCTGGGGTTCAGTATACAGTGAATCCAGGGCTTATGCTTTTCTGGTTCTCAGGTTATGTCCCAGCTGAAGTATTGTGTGATGGGTTGGCTTTCAGTGAAAGTATGGTGTATATATAACCAACTTACCTTACCCTTTTCTCTATAAATTACTTATATGCCTATTTTCCAAGTATGGCAGAGTGATAAAGTTGAGGGAGGTATTAAGAAGAGAAATTATGCTTACTATTGGAATTTCATTATCTCTGTAACTTCTAATTAACTTGATTCTTCTAACTCTTGATAGATGTTTGATTGGTAAGGCTTCTTATTATGAAAAGTAAAGATGGCAAGAAAGGTAAAGAAGTTTTATTTGTTCAATATTTGATAAGGAATCTGTACACCTATGAAAAAGGACATGAAACAACACAAAGCATATCTGATAGAGTGATGAAAACAAATATTGCCATTAATAATGGAAGATTTGCTGAATTCATCCAAAAGAAAAGTATTTTGATAAATTATTGGGTTATGGATGGGTTATGGATGAAGGAAAATTGGGCCTTTGAGTTGTACTTGTATAATACACATGCCTGAAGAAACTAAAACACCTAAAAGAAAGAGAAATTCTATAATTATGAAAATATAATATTATGAAAATATAATATAAAACATAAATTATAACACTTGAATTGCTGGTTCAAATATTATCCATATTTGAATTATTTCAATACATGTTAACAACATCTCCTTCCAAAATACTATATTTCATATATATATGTATATAAACATACACACACACACACACACACACACAGAGATATATATGTTGCATTGCAATCATCAGTGTCAGACGATCATTTCCAAAACATGGTATATACTACCTCAACTAATTTTAAAATTTTTAATCTATTTTTTCTTTCTTCCTTTTTTTTTTAAGATTTTATTTATTTATTTGACAGAGAGACATTACAAGTAGACAGAGAGGCAGGCAGAGAGAGAGAGAGAGGGAAGCAGGCTCGCCGCTGAGCAGAGAGCCGGATGCGGGACTCGATCCCAGGACCCTGAGATCATGACCTGAGCCGAAGGCAGCAGCCCAACCCACTGAGCCACCCAGGCGCCCCTCTTCCATTTTTTTTGAGGTATTGACTTATAGTATTTTAAATACTAGTATATTAAAATTATCTTTGTATACTTTCATATACATTGTCATTTCTTTTTTTTTTTTTTCAAGGTTTTATTTATTTGGGAGAGAGAGAGAGAGCATGAGAGGAGAGAGGTCAGAGGGAGAAGCAGACTCCCTGCTGAGCAGGGAGCCTGATGTGGAACTTGATCCCAGGACTGAGGGACCATGACCTGAGCTGAAGGCAGTCCCTTAACCAACTGAGCCACCCAGGTGCCCCTGTCATTTCTTTTTTTATTTCTTTTTTATTTTTCTTAAATTTATATTTTTTTAAGATTTTATTTGTTTATTTGACAGAAAGAGAGGTTACAAGTAGGCAGAGAGGCAGGCAGAGAGAGAGCGAGAAGCAGGCTCCCCACCAGACAGAGAGCCTGATGTGGGTCTCAAATCCAGGACCCTGAGATCATGACCTGAGCCGAAAGCAGAGGCTCAAGCCAGTGAGCCACCCAGGCACCCTGTCATTTCTTTTTTTAAAAAAACAATTCATATATATTTTTTCCATCAGGATATTATTTAGCCACTGATTTGTAATAATTTTTATTTGTATAAATACTTTTTATTTTATGTGCATTTATTTTATGTATATTTTATGATCTTATGAGTTAATATAAATAAAATTATTTTCAAAATTCTGTGGTAGAGAAGTCAAATAGAAAATAATGTTGCCTTTACCCATATCAATTTTTTAATTTTGGCTGCATATACCAGAAATAACTCCAAGTAACAGTGATTGTGAGATAGTTTAATTTTTCTGCCGTATGCAAAAGTACTGACATAGACATGAAGGCATGGTGGCTGCACATGTTTGTAAGAGACTTAGACTAAATCCAATAGTCTGTTGTGTCATTTAAGGACAGTGACCTATGCTTTGTTGATTCAAGATGTTTTTTGAGGTTCTAAATTAATAATTTGGTGCTTGGTACATTAAATTATTACATTTTTGCATCCTTCATATAAATTATTTGGACACACTATATTTTCGTTACATATAAAATTGCAATCACATGTGTGGTAGGGGGAACGACAGGATTCCTAGAAAGCAATGTGGAGATGTGCGGGATGAGCCTGACTCCACACCACTGGGTAATTTCTTTTTTTTCTTTTCTTTCTTTCTTTCTTTCTTTCTTCCTTTCTTCCTTTCTTTCTTCTTCTTCTTTTTTTTTTTTTAAGATGGGACATTTCACAAATTTATGTGTCGTCCTTGCATAGGAACCATACTAATCTCTATAGCATTCCAGTTTTAGTGTATGTGCTGCCAAAGTGAGCACACCACTGGGTAATTTCTATTGTCAACTGCTGTTCTTCATGAGGTGTCATTTAAAATGTGACAGAGGTCAATGAACAGGCTCCTGAGGTCCTGGGCTGGCAGTGCATCTGGGAAAAACAACCCTCAGTTTGATCCTGGAGAAGATGAGGGGGAAACCCAGGATGTAAAGTGTGAGAGTGTCCAATAAGTACATCTAGAATGTGTGTCCAATAAGTACATCTAGAATGTGTGTCCAACAAGTACATCTAGAATGTAACCTCTGAGCCCCAACACAAAGCAGGCTTTACTTCCATTAATGCTGGTGTTCCTGCATCTTATGAGTACACCCAAGTGTCCTCTCCCCACATTTCATTGCCCTCCCACCCTAGACTTGAAGTAAGTCAGCACTCAAAAGGGATGAGCAGAAAGTTTTGGTTTATAGTTGTAAATTCTTGATCAAGTAAATTAGGCAATACTGAGGGGTGTGGGTTTCATCCTTGCAGAAAATATGGGCCTTAAAAGCAGACAGAGTCACTGTTAGAGGGTTTTGTTGAAGAAATAGAAGATAGCCTTTGAAAAAATAAAAATAAAATAAAATAAAATATAAGATATAATAAATAAGGTTGTGATCAACTTGCTAATATTAAAAAACATATATTTCTGTAGGCTCATGAGTGAAAGTAGCCCACTTAGGGACTTTAATCTAAGGGGGTGAGATGGCAGAGACTTTATACTAACATTAAATACCATGTGTCTTTTCTAACTCACCAGACTGATCTTATGTCATATTTAAAAATATATATATCTTCCTCCTATGTTGGAAAGCTTACCCTTCTTCTAAGTCTAAGGTTTTGCTCAATACCTCTCCTGTTCTTGTATAAATTGTCTTTAGAAGTCCAGTTCTATAAATCTAGTCTATCTATGCACATCCCTGTGGTTTTGTTACTGGCTCCCCAAGTCCTAGTCCTGAACCAGTAATTTCCCGGGGTAAATGTAGCCTTGTTCTTCTACCATACTTTGCTAAGTTAATTAGGATTGTAGGTGGACTTTTTATCCAGTTCCTTTTGTTCATTAAATCTTGATATTTAAAGCTCAGACTAAGGAACAAACAATGAATTAATACCCATAAAAACTCATATTTTAAAAATTTAGTTTTCCCATTATGTTTCTAAAATTTAATTAAAGACCTAATTGATTCATTTCTTATCTGTATGTACTTTAGTATGATTTTCATGGGCCAAAAAACTGTCACGAAAGCACTGAAGACCACTATTTAAGGAGGAAGTGAAGAAGGAGATAGGATGAAAAAAATAAAATTTAATATAATTTCTCTAAATTATTTTTTAAAGATGAATTTATTTATTTATTTATTTGAGAAAGAGTGAGTGAAACAGAGAAAGAGAGCACAATCCAAGGGGTAAGGTAGAAGGAGAGAAGCAGACACCCCACTGAGCAGGGAGCCTGATGTGGAGTTCAATCACAGGACCCTGGAATCATGACCTGAGCTGAAGGCAGATGCTTAACTGAATGAGCTAGCCAAGGCTCCACTCTAAATGTTTTTTTAATGTTTTAAAACAACTGTTAGATTGTTAGTTTTTTTTTTTTTTAATCACCGTTAACTTCTTTATGGTGAAGAGAAGACTGGATATAAAAAAATTAGTATATGTGCTGCCGAAGCGAGCACTGGATATAAAAAAATTAATATTCAATCCAAATTATTCTGAAATCTCACTGTAAATTTGGATAATATTTCAATAGAAATTTTCAGTACTATTTTTGGTATCTTATTTTCTCCTTCTTTCTAGATGATTTTAGTGGAAAGCTAGAATTAGCTGCATTGGGGATTGCTAAGCAGTTTCATGAAAGAAAACCATTCAGAATGAACATTCTGATAATGCTGATGTATCCCTTCTAAAAGTAGCAAAGATTTATTTCATATTTAATTTTGCAAAGTTAAATATCTATAATCCCACTATTTCTTCTAAAAATTTTATTTATTTATTTGATAAAGATAGAGACAGGGAGACAGGGAACACAAGCAGGAGTGTGAGAGGAAGAGGAAGGATTCCTGCTGAGCAGGGAACCTGATGCGGGGCTTGATCCCAGGACCCTGGGACCATGGCCTGAGCCACCCAGCTGCCAATCCCACTATTTTAAATATTCTTCTTCTGTAACAGTTTGAAAATCAATCAACCTCTATTATATGCATTGGCATTAAGGTTTCTGATAGAAAAGAGTCTATGTAGTTATTATGTGATAAGGATTTGAAAAAGAATCTTGATAATCACTGAGACTAATAAATGTTAGTGTATTGAATAACATGAAAAGGACAAATTTGATTTTGGGATTTAATATAAATAATATAAATTCAGATATTTGGATAAGTTTAGGCATACTTACATTTTCATTTACAAGTAATATGGTTAAAAAGTTGTTTTATAGTGCCTGCATTTATAAATACATTATTGGAATAAGACACTACCTATGTAATAAATTATATTACTTTTATTCTTTTAAAATATATTTTTGAGGTTAATTTTGGATTTATTTTTATAATGTAGCTGTTAAAAAATTTTATATTTAAGTAAACTCTGCACCCAGTGTGGGGCCCAAACCCACAACCTTAATATCAAGAGTAACATGCTCCACCAAGTGACCTAACCAGTGTCCCTTTATAAGGGAGCACTTTATTGATTATACATTAAAATAAGACATTCCACATTTGGATAGTAATTAAGAAACTATTGTGGGCTCATCTGAACATTAAAGAATTTAAATTAAATCCCATACCTCCATGGACTAGATGGGTATACAGTAAATATGTATCTTGCAATCTTATAATTTTTATGACTATTTTGGGATTATACTACCTAATTATAGCTGTTTTCCCTTTCAGAGGAGTAAAGGAAATGAATAGAAGGAACTCAGAAGATGACTTGTTTCTGAGTTTTGCTTGCACTTTACTCTGCCAACTCATCATTTTTCAAACACCATTGGCCCAGAATCCTGGATTACTATAAACTCTCCCAAAACAAAATGAGGATTTTTGGATACCTTGTATGTATCTGGGTGCATGAATAGTTACACTGAATGCAGACCATGACAGAATTAGACAATCCTTGGGAAACTCCCCTATGAACATTTAAGGTTCTTAACTCAGTGCATTTTTTAATTTTATACCCCAGTTTTTCTTACCTAAATACTCTATTTCAGCAATATTATTATGTAATAGTTCTACAACAGTAGACATACTCATGTTTTTTTTAAATATACACATTTCCTCTGTCCAAATTGTTCTTCCCTTTTTGTCTATCTCCAATATGTCCTCCTACAAGAATGCCTGTAAGTTCAATCTTCTCCTTGAAAGTTTTGCTAATGTTACAGTTTGAATTTTTTGAAATGACTTGTCTATAAAATAAAAAAAATGTAAAATAACAAAATAAAATAAAATGACTTATTCACTTATCTGCACCCAATCCAACTATTTCATAATTAGAATGAATAGATGAGACAGTGGAATATTTTTCAATCTAAAAATTAAACATATTATCTAGAATCTTCTCATTTTAGACTATATGCATAAAACTATCTACCCTTAAGTTATGTCTTTCCATTTAGCCCAATTTTTTCTTTCCATACACTTGTTGAGTCTGTTAATGCACTGTTGTTTTTCTAATTACTAAATGTTAAGGTAAGCCTTATATTTGGCTATTTTATTCATATCTATCAAATCCTGTTCATCCCTGTGCATAACAACCCCCTGACCTGCCTTTCCAGTTCATCTATTTTTTCTTCTTAAAGCAAGTCCTTACTGCCATTGGCTTAAATTAATTTGATATCAAGCAATCAAATTCCAGGTGTCTAATTATAATTCTCTTTTAACTGTGTTTTAATCCAAAGTTTTCTTATAAATTCAGAGTTTTCTTTCCGAACATCAAGTCAAATTACATTTGCCTAACCTAAAATACTCTTACTAAAAATTCCAAATCTTACTAAAAATTCCAAAATCTACAACTGAAGGTCTTTATAATCTGTTGTCATAAAATATACTTAAGATATTTTTAATTTTTACTCAATCTGTGTCCCCTATAGCTGGAAGTATTACACCTAATATTTGAGTATTCACAATGTACCAGATGCAGCTAATGCCACTTAGCATGATAAATCTCCAATCATATCTACAGCTGATGGATAAACTTTGGCATAGAATGTTTAAATTACTTGCACAAAGTTGCACAGATAGTTGATGGTAAAATTTGAATTTGATTCTTGGCATCTGGTTTGAAATCCGATGCCCTTAAACACCAAAGCTCCATAGGTACTCATAGGCAGATACAAATTGTATTGGGACTATAGCACAACACTATTTCATTAAAAAAGCATGATATGTAATTTTCTGTACTTCTTGAAGCACATTGTTTCATTAGATATACAATTTTAGTTATTACATTGCATGATAAAGACCCTAACTAAATTTTATTTTAGCTTTTAGAAAAGAGTTTTATTGGCTGATGCTTTTTACACACATGCCCTTTGCTAAGATCATATCTATAATGTATCAGGACACCTGCTAATTCAGTAAAACAACTCAAAGAAATGGAAACTCCCTAGGTATTTACACATATACACTATTAGATTGATTGACATTTTTCAATTTTCAGGTAAGTGTAATGTGTGGATGTAGTAGCTTATCACTCTGCCATTAGGTTTAATAATATTACCACAAAGAATCTGAAACTTGTAGAATTATCGTGCCAGTATCCTATTTCTTAGCATCTTAATATTCTTCAAGGTGTTCCAGTTTCTCTTCCTCTCTCATCCCATAGGATGGAAGTGGAACAGCTGTTGTCAATTCATAGCATATGGACTTATCTTTTTCATTACAACATATTTCCGCTTGAGTACATTGGAAGCTCTTACAATGAAGTGTTTTTCTTCATAATTCAAATAATTGGAACATGAGAAAACCTACTAAAAGAGAAGAATAATTAGTCAGTTGCATTTCCTTAAAATATTCTAGAATTTATAAATACTCAAAAATATGCAGTAACTACTGCTATGTGTTTCTGTGATGCTTTAAGGAAAAAAAGTTAATTACATATTTACATGGGAAAGCCATATGTTTGATAGCTGACTTTTGGCATCAAAAGGAATCCCTTGGATATCAATTATTGCTTTATGGAGGTTTGGGAAAAATCTGCACTGAAAAGGCTGACAAAGAAAATCAATGATAAGCTCTTCATAATGAAAGAATTTTTCTTCAGTTTTACCGTGTCAAAAACATCTTTAACAATGGAATAGTAGCAAAGCTTTCCTTTTTGTTAAGTGTTCAATATAGTTTTATAATTAATCTAATTATTTCACATTCTTTTTAATGTGAAATCTAAAATTAATATACTCTTAAATTTTCAATCATTTGAGTTTAACAAATTACTACTAAATGCTATTTCGGTGATTTATTTTTTATTTTTTTAATTTATTTATTTTTTCAGCGTAACAGTATTCATTGTTTTTGCACAACACCCAGTGCTCCATGCAAAACGTGCCCTCCCTATTACCCACCACCTGTTCCCCCAATCTCCCACCCCTGACCCTTCAAAACCCTCAGGTTGTTTTTCAGAGTCCATAGTCTCTTATGGTTCGCCTCCCCTTCCAATTTTTTTTTTTAATAAACATATAATGTATTTTTATCCCCAGGGGTATAGGTCTGTGAATCGCCAGGTTTACACACTTCACAGCACTCACGATAGCTTTATAACCTTTATGGCTATGCACAAAAATTGTTTGACATAACCAAACAAATGATAACAAAATCTGCCACTTAGGTTGTTTTAAATTAAAATACTGAATTGATATTACTTGATACCAGAATAAGAGCTTCATGAGAACAAACATATTTGTTTATTTAGTGTTATACTCTATGATGTAGAATAAACATGGCATATTTCAAGGGCATTAATACCTGTTGCATGATTTGAGGAGGTAGTAGGAATACCATTAAAAAAATTAGATCTTGAGTGATGAATGAATGGTAGACATGTTTTTGCTCTCCAATACTGAAAGCATTTGCCATTCATTAAGTTAAAAAAAAAAGTCCCCTCTTACTGTATTTTTTTTATTGGTGTGGGGAAGTTATTTATTAAATATCTTTAAAATATTTAAGACTTTTTAAAATGAGTATTTAG
Source organism: Meles meles (assembly GCF_922984935.1). Classification (NCBI taxonomy): domain Eukaryota; kingdom Metazoa; phylum Chordata; class Mammalia; order Carnivora; family Mustelidae; genus Meles; species Meles meles. Next base: position 119,398,039 of record NC_060069.1, read on the forward strand.
ATAATTCTAATTAGTATGATGCATTTGAATATTTAAATATTTTCAAAATGTTTTGTGTGTCTAGTTGTTTATGTTAGGAAAGCAAACTATGATTATTCCTTAAGAAATTAAACTGAAAAATGTAATAGGGATTTGAGTGTCAGCAGCCAGAGGGTGAGAAAAAAGCAAATGAGGAATATTTCTGGGTAGAAATAAGGGATCAGTGGAAAACTATAATTTCTTCTTTATGAGCAAGCCAAGGTATAGAAGAAAATTAAACCAAAATTGCTATAACAAGAACAAGAATTGAAATAACTTACATTTTCCTCATTTTAAAATGTGAACTATAATCAAGGCAAAGCAGACTACTGAAGAGACATTGAGCTCCTAGAAGGTGAGAACACAGCAGTTCAAAGCATGAGCAGGTAGCGCAGCAGCCACCAATGTAAGAGCAAGGATGTGTTTTCCGTGAAAAGCTAAGATGCTGTGGCCTGAGAAGAAAGCAAGAACTACCCCCGAAGGAGCATCTTGTTGGTTCAGTTGGTTGAGTAGCCAATTCTTGATTTCAGCTCAGGTCCTGGTATCAAGTCTCACATCTGTCTCCTTGCTCAATGGGGAATCTCCCTCGGGATTCTCTCTCTACCCCTACTCTCTCTCTCTGTCTAAAATAATTTTTTTTTTTTTTTTAAGAACAATCCCTGAAGGCTTCTACCTCAGCCGAAAAATGAAAGGATACAACAATGACTGCAGTTGAGAGGAGCAACATTTAAAAATAGATAACATTAAGGAATTATAAACATTCCTAAAAGCTACTCAGCCAATGCATTGTTATATACTATTTTCTGTTATGTCTCTTCACTTTAATGTAATCTGTTAACAATTACATTTGTTGTTGTAGTTATTTTAGGAAGAAATGTTATAAAATGTCAAACTGGTGCTATTTTCTGAAACTAATAACTTGGTTGATGTAATACATGTAAAAATGCAAATATACAAATATTATGCTAAGTAACAATTACCTATTTTATAATGAAAGTAATACTTCAATAATTATATAAAGTAATAGTATGATACTAATATTAACTAAGCAATCATACTAAGCATATGTCATATATGTGTGTATATATATCCTATGCTATATACATTTTTGTGTATAAAAATAAAAAAGTTTTCAAGTTTCCCAGGTTTGAAGAAGTGGGTCATGAATATTGTAACATATTTTTTTTAATTGAATCCAACTTCTTCCTAAATATTGTAAGTTCATGAGAGAAGAGAAAAAAAATCAAATAGAGGGGTAACAGAAAGGTCAAAATTTGCCCATCTGAATATACCCAACAGATATACTTATTGAATTGTCCCTTCGTTAAAAAAATAAATGCTTCCAGTTAAACTTTTTATTTCTATCCCACCCTCAAATTTTCCAAGCCCCAAATTAAAAGAAAGGGAATAAAAATAAAAACCCAAAGAGACAAGAGATATCAACACAATTATGGAAGATGGAAACAACTGAGAAATGGCTGATGAGGCAGTATGGAATAATTTGAAATGTAAATGCTTTCAGAAAGATATTCAGAAGAGAAGGAAGCTGATTCTTCCTACAGAAATCAGCAGTATTTCAAGAATCAGAGATAATTATGCTCTATAGTTTTTCTATAATGTAAGATAAGAATGAAAGACTCACACATAAGTCAAAATGAGAGGTACTAGTTTCTTCTGCAACATCTGGCTTGTAGTACAGTTGACCCTTCAACAACATAGGTTTGAATGGCATAGGTCCACTTATACCCAGATTTTTTCAATAAATACAATACAGCATTATAAATGTGTTTTCTCTTATGACTTTCTTAATAACATTTTTCCCCCCTCTGGGTTACTTTATTGTAAACATACAGTGTATAATACATATACAAAACATGTGTTAACCCACTGTTTATGCTATTGGTAAGACTTCTAGTCAACAGTAGGCTGTTAATAGTAAAGTTTTTGGAGAGTCAAAAGGTATACACAAATTTTTGACTGTGTGAGATTCGGTGCCACAACCATTATGTTGTTCAAGGGTAAACTGTGAAGGCATTTCACTTTTGTCTTATACATTCATTCTCCATTAGTTTGTAAACTCCCAGGGTACGGAAGCCACATAACTGTAAGTAGTCTTTCTTCATTGGGATCTGGACATAACTTTGGGTGATTAAATGGAAAATAGGTTTAAAGAAAGGATAAATTTAAAACAGTATAGTTAAAACATGTGTTTATTTCTAATCTCTCTTGAGACAACACTAATAAAAATGTGTGAATAGAAGAAATACATACATCCAAATTCCTTACAGACAAAAAGTGGAACTGAAGAAGAATCATTGGTGGATAAAACATGTTTAGAATTTTTTTTATTTTATTTCTTTTCAGTGCTCCAGAATTCATTGTTTATGCACCACACCCAGCACTCCATGCAATACATGCCCTCCATAATACCCACCACCAGGGTCACCCAAGCCCCACCCCCATCTTCTCCAAAACCCTCAGTTTGTTTCAGAAGTAGTGATGGTAAACAATAGAACTAGGCAGGGAATGTATATTTGATTGAATTTAAAAAACTAGTCAATTAGAAGAGATAAAGTTGTGGGAGTAGAAATAGGCATAACACTTGAGATGGGACCAAAGGAAACTCTACTTTATTCCTATCACCTTAATAACTTTATTAAAAGTATATTGAAGCAAATATTATAACATTTTTAAATGGCAATTTAGATGTCAGATGAATGCCTTTTATATTATTTATTATACTTTTTATTTAATAAAACAAAGCATGGAACTAAATGAGAAGATAATATGCCATTTCATAATTGACCATATAGTTGCGAGTTCATTTCTGGCTTTTCTATTCTGTTCCATTAATCTATGTGTATGTTTTTGTGCCAATACCATACTATTTTGATCACTACAACTTTGTAATATAGCTTGAATCCCAGAATTGTGGTGCCCCAGCTTTGTTTTTCTTTTTCAAGATGGCTTTAGCTATTTGGGGGTTTTCTATGGTTCTATACAGATTATAAGATTGTTTGTTCTATTTTTTTTTGAAAAATATTGGTGGTATTTTGATAGAGATTGCATTAAATGTGTAGATTCATTTGGGTAGTATAGACATTTCAATATTTGTTCTTCCAATCCATGAGTGTGGAATGTTTTTCCATTTCTCTGTGTCACCTTTCATTTCTTCATCAGTGTTTTATAGTTTTCAGAGTACAAATCTTTTATCTCTTTGTATAAAAATGCAACATATTTCTGTACATTGATTTTGTATCCAGCAACTTTACTGAATTCATGCATCAGTTCTAGAAGTTTTTTGGGTGAGTCTTCTAGATTTTCTATATAAACTATCATGTCATCTGCAAATATTTAAAGTTTTTCCTTATGTACTTGAATGCCTTTTGTTTCTTTGTGCTGTCTGTTTGCTGTGGGTAGGACTTCCAATACTTTGTTAAATAACAGTGGTGAGAATGGATATCCCTGTCTTGTTCCTAACTGGAACAAGGAAAAGCTCTCAGTTTTTTTTCACATTGAGGATGATATTCACTATAGGTTCTTCATATGTGGCCTTATTATGTTGAGATATATTTCCTCTTATCCCTACTTTGTTAAGGACTTTTATTATGAATGGATGTTGTACTTTGTCAAATGCTTTTTCTGCATCTATTGAGAGGATTATATAGTTCTTATCCTTTCTTTTATTAGTGTGGTATATCACATTGATTGATTCATGAATATTGAATCACCCTTGCAGCGCAGGAATAAATCCCATTTGATTGTGGTGAATGATCTTCTAATGTTCTGTTGGATTCTATATGCTAGTATTTTATTGAGAATTTTTGCATCCATATTCATTAAGGATCTTTTAAAATGCGATTAGGTAACCTAGGTGATGATCAACATTGTGAAGCCTTTTTTCATTTCTTTTTTCAAAAGTTGTATGATTACACAATGTTGGAAATTTCCCAATGCCTTTACTGTTCAAAACTGACTTTCAAAAAACCAAGGTAGATCTGGTAAATGTTCATTTTAACACTGCCTTCTACCTCTACAGATAGACACACTAGACTGTTTTTAAGGATCTGCATTATCCTACCATTACATTCATCATCTTCCATGGAATAGTTCTTATTTAAAGACTCCAGACCAGCTAACCAATAGGGGACATTTAATGGGTACTAGGTATTCCATTTTTGGGTTTATATTCTGGTAAAAAAAAATACACAATGTCCAAAGATTAACTTTATTATTTGTCACAGAAAATTACAACAAATAGTTTTTTAATGTAAATAGAAAGTAAGTAGCACGAAAAGAGAGAACATACATATCAGTTACCCTTAAGAAATACTTTATTAAAAATACTTCCCAGAGTAGGGGAGGAATCAAGATGGCAGAGAAGTAACAGGCTGAGACTACATCAGGTAGCAGAAGATCAGTAGATAGCTTATCAATCCATTGTGAACATCTACAAATCCAACAGGAGACTGAAGAGAAGAACAGCAACAATTCTAGAAACAGAAAATTGACCACTTTCTGAAAGGTAGGACCGGCAGAGAAGTGAATCCAAAGCGACGGGAAGATAGACCACGCATGGGGCAAGGGGCCGGCTCCTGGCAAGCGGCAGAGCAATGGAGCCCAAAAGCAGGACTTTTAAAAGTCTTCTCCGTTGAGGCTAAACTGGGGTGAAGCCAACGTTGCGTCAGCGTGGCCCCAGATCCCATGGGGTCACAGAAGGATGGGGGGGTGCCTGAGTGTCACAGAGCTCACAGGTATTAGAGTGGGGAAGCCGGCTACAGAGACAGAGCCGAGGAGTGAGCTCTCAGCTTGGGGTTACCTTGAACCAGTCATAGGCTGGGTAAGCTCAGAGAGCAGCCAGAGGCCAAGGACAAGGGAGTGATTGAACGCTTGTCTCTGAGGGTGCACTGAGGAGTGGGACCTCAAGCTCTCAGCTCCTCCGGGCCAGAAATTGGGAGACCGCCATTTTCATTTCTGTCCTCCGGAACTATACTGAAAGCATTCAGGGAACATGGAGAAGCAACATGGGGGGTTAGGGGGATAGGAGAAGAATAAATGCAACAAGATGGGATTGGGAGGGAGACAAACCATAAATGACTCTTAATCTCACAAAACAAACTGGGGGTTGCTGGGGGGAGGTGGGCTTGGGAGACGGGGAGGGGGTATGGACATTGGGGAGGGTATGTGCTATCGTGAGTGCTGTGAAATGTGTAAACCTGGCGATTCACAGACCTGTACCCCTGGGGATAAAAATACATTATATATTTATTAAAAAAAAAAAATGGAAGGGGAGGTGAACCATAAGAGACTATGGACTCTGAAAAACAACATGAGGGTTTTGAAGGGTCAGGGGTGGGAGGTTGGGGGAACAGGTGGTGGTTAATAGGGAGGGCACGTTTTGCATGGAGCACTGGGTGTTGTGCAAAAACAATGAATACTGTTACGCTGAAAAAATAAATAATAAATTAATTAAAAAAAAAAAAAAAAAAAAAAAAGCTCCTGAAAGCCAACCCGAGCAGATAACTTAGCCCGAACCCTGGTAAGGGTGGTGCAATTCTGCCTGGGCAAAAACACTTGAGAATCACTACAACAGGCCCCTCCCCCAGAAGACCAACAAGAAATCCAGCCAAGACCAAGTTCACGTACCAAGGAGAACAACAGAATCCCAGAGAAGGAGAAAACAAAGCATGGAATTCATGGCTTTCTCCCCATGATTCCTTAGTCTTACAGTTAATTTTTTTTTTTTTAGTGTTTTTTTTTTTCATTTTATTTATTTTTTCAGTGTAACAGTATTCATTCTTTTTGCACAACACCCAGTGCTCCATGCAAAACGTGCCCTCCCCATTACCCACCACCTGTTCCCCCAACCTCCCACCCCTGACCCTTCAAAACCCTCAGGTTGCCCCAACCTCCCACCCCTGACCCTTCAAAACCCTCAGGTTGTTTTTCAGAGTCCATAGTCTCTTATGGTTCGCCTCCCCTCCCCAATGTCCATAGCCCGCTCCCCCTCTCCCAATCCCACCTCCCCCCAGCAACCCCCAGTTTGTTTTGTGAGATTAAGAGTCAAATTATTTTTAATTTTATTTTTTTTCTTCTTCTAAATTTTTTTAACCTTTACCCTTTCCTCTTTTAACGTTTTTTAACTAGTTTATCTTAACAATACCTTTTATAAATAAAATAATAATAATAATCTTTTATGAATCTTCATTATTATATTCATATTTTATCCTTCATTGTATCTAACTTTATATTTTGTATACACATAGGGTTTTTTCTTCTAAAAATTTTGGGGTACAACTTCTTCTAATAGATCAAAATATGCCCTAAATCTAGCTCTGAGCTTGTTCTACTCCACAGCCCAAGCAAAAACTCTCCACTTTCTTTTTCTTTATTCTCCCAACCAACTTACTTTATTAACTCCTTTTTTAGAAATTAAAATTTTTTTTTCATCTTTATAGGCATAATCCATCCTTTCATTGTGTTTACCCTTATATATGTTTATCATTCTTTAAAATTTTGGGAGGTAGTTTCTTCTAAGAGACCAAAATACTCCCAGAATTAAGTGGGT